>NC_137455.1:275378546-276578546 GCF_964235325.1 Thermobia domestica
GAGCGCGGGCAACACCTCTGCTTTGCTCTAATTATCATTACTATTCCCCCTTGCTCTTGAAACAGTTCCCATATAGCACAATGTGTTTCATCAATAGGCATTTCTGTATATTTAATGACACTTCAGGGACTGACAATATCTTTGCTCCTTCAGGCATGAGACAACCATCTAAATTTATATACTGTTTAAACAGAAATAAAATCTCAATTTAAAAAAATAATGCCCATAAGCTCAAATTAACATTCAATGAGAAACTTTATTTTGAACCAAAGTAAACATATATTAAATTTTTGTTAGAATATCCTATGAAATATATTCTTCTTGTTCACTGTTGCTGTGTGTAAAAATGATAGATTAACATATAAATAATGCACTGGAACACCAGTTTCCATTAGCACGTGTTAAATGCTATTAGTATGAAAAACCTGCTACTTAATACTTATATTTGTCCGAAATTGTATGTTGTTAAGACAATGAAATAACCTTATGAATACTGAAATTACAGTCAAGTTTCTATCCTTAGAATAGGAAAGCAAACGAAACAGTATAGTAGAATTACCGCCCGCTCGATCCTCTACAGCGAGAGGAGAGCGACTCCTAAGCGTGCGGTGAGTAGAATATACATGTTGATTATATTCTAGATTCTTGTTTTGACAGGGAACGTTCCTATTTTTTCCTGTTCCACTCAGCCGAACGGTAACATAAGGGCCATTCCGAACGTCCAAATACGAGTCCACAGGATGCTTCTCGCTGGCACACTGAAAGGTGCTTCTGGAGTGAATGACCGCTATCGGGGTTCGCGTTACCTCTGAAATCCTGCGGTATCAACAACAGTATGCTCCTATTTGGTGTTGGCATGTTGCATTCGTTCAACATGTAAATGAAGCATAGGCCATCCAAACTTTTTTTTTTTTAAAAAAAAAGAAAGAAAGAAAGAAAGAAAAGAAAAGAAAAAGGAAAATGTAAACATCTTCCCATGTCGATAATGAAATTTGAAGATATATGAAAACAACGAAAAATTGTAATATTTTTACCGTTACCGCCGGTAACAGCGGTAATACGCACTACACGTCCCTGGGTCCCATACACAATAAGATCATCTTCTAGAATTAACAAAGAGCAAAATACGACAAACAATAAAGTATAAATTAATGACCAAAGTTATTAATTGCCCAATAATTATTATTAATTAATTAATTTATCCGAACACTACCCTTCCCTTGCGCTAATTCGACTTACTTTTTAACCAATTTTTTCCTTGGCAGGACAGATTTGGTACCGTATTTTCTGCTTACTCACTTATTTGTTTTAGTACACGTATAGTGTATAAGTTCCTACTTCTTCATTATGGTGCGTAATGCGTTTATGTTTCTGCGACAACGTAACTTTATATATTCAAACACTATAAATACAAAATACACGAGACAAGAAGCAACAGAGATATTTCTACTTACAACTTAATCCTAAAGTAAGCCAATGAAGAAGAGGAAGCTCAGGTTGTTAAGTCAAGAGTCCGTGTTTATACAAAAATGTTTCTAAAGAACTTGTTCCACTACACTTCACTGTTATGTTTAGTGATAATAGCGCATTTTAAAACTGTGCACACTTGTATATGATGCTATTTCAAACAAAATATTTTATGCTGAGGTGGCAATACTGCTTCACCTATGGCAACACTGTTTATGATTTTCGATAGGGCATTTTGTTCTCATTATATTGTGCAACTTTTGTTTTGATTGCTTTAACGGTTTTCAATATATTTACTTTAAACGTACATAATTCGATGATATAATTCCTTAGCTATTCAAATTTTGAATCCCCGTAGCTCCTATCCTTCTGGTCCATAGCACCTTAAATTTTGCTCATGTTCATTTCTCATGATGCTCTATCAGATGTGCTATGTGGTAATCAGATTTTAGCGTCAACTTGTGGGACCCTCCGTGTTAGTACATAAGCTCACTTAAAACAAATTGGTTTAAAACAAATTTAGTGAAATAGTCTACAAAGCTCTACGGCTGGGAATTCCTTTATAAATCTTCTGAAAGGGAGATAACTGAAACTGAAACAATTGTGTATTTGTTTTTACAACACTAATTTTACTTTGAATTACTTTGTCTAGGACACTTCACAATAGGTCCCACAAAAGGTCAATTCACCTACTGTGGTCAATTTTACAGAGCTGATGACGAGCAGGACGTAGGAGAAGGAACCAGAAAGCAGTAGCCCGTACATCCAGTAGTGAGTCAGGTATGTACAAGGAGCAAGAGAGTGGAAAAAACTGTCAACTCCTGTTAATAAAGAAGCTTTCTACCGAAGGTCAAAATATGAATTTTGCGAACTGATATGCAACCATTGACTCCTGTTAGATACGGCACTAAAATGAGTGACGTTTCTCTCATTTTGGTTCTTTTTCTCTTTCTGTCTTTCTTTCTCTCCCTCTCTCTCTCTCTCTCTCTTTGCGCATATGTGTGTGTTTATTTGGATGAGTCACACCTACTTTGAAGTTTTGACACAAGTTGTCCCCCTGCTTGATTTGGGTGTGAAAAACAATTGGATACTTGTTTCGAATTGTTGTCCTCCATTACAAAAAGACCTTTCTTCGGAGTATAATAAATAGAAGGGTCGTGGATTAACATTTACCGCTGGCGTTATATCCAGATATTATGCCAGAATATTGAAGCTTGGGGTGTGGTGTGGTGGAATTGGGTGTCACATAGGTAGCTACAATATCTTCCATTGTCAGCGGAGTCTGTTTCTGTTTGAAGTTGTAAAATGTGTGTGGGAGGAAAAGTGTTACCTACAACATTTTTCAGTTTGTTTTACCGAAAAAGGCACAGTACCTTCTTTTTATTATCATCTCTTCCTCTTTTCTTAATGGAAGATAGATGTAGAACTGAGAACATTTGTGACAATATATGATAACGTTCAATTCAAAGATAAAAAAAATAATAATAATCACACTGTCGTAGTTCTGCGTGTCGGTATTTTTGTTCGGATAATTACCCGCGGTTTCGTGACTTTAAGTTAAAAACGCAATGCGTGTCCGTTCAATGGCGTTAGATTAATTAGATCATGAAAAGGAATAATCGACAGTTTTTTAAACCATTGAATATGGCAGTCGGCTTATAATTTAAAAGTCGAAATCCAATTAAATGAAGATGATTAAAATCAGTGACGATATGCCTAGTATGTCCTTCCACCTAAATGACATTGGTTTGTTAGTAAAAGAGACAAAATATGTCAATATTTGAAGAGAAGTGCAATGTGACATGTTGACTAATTATTTTAGCCAGGAAGGACCATTTGTGTTTCGTGTGAGATTTCATGTTTCTAAAAGACTTGCAATGCAATATCAGTGGCTAGAGAGATGGGGTTGGTTAACTTACTGGAAGACAGAATGTTTTTTCGCTACTGTGTTCTTTCTTCGAAACAAATGTGGGTCATGCTTCACGTCAAGGTGTAGGGTATTTAGCGATTAAGCTATTTTATAAATTGGAAGCTGCTATGGAAATGTTCAATCATTATCAGAAGGAAGTTTATGACAAACTAGTGTGGTATTATCTGACAACTTCATGGTTGTGGAGAGTAGTCAAACGCAAAATATAGGAAATGGGTAGGGTAAGTTGTCAATAAGCGAAAGAAATAGAAGGAAACCGAGCTGCTCTTTTTCCTATTGTATATATATATATATATATATATATATATATATATATATATATATATATATATATATATATATATATATATATATATATATATATATATTTGTGGACAGCAAGGGAAGACAGCGGTCCTTTCACTTTGTCGAAACCTTCGGAAAAAGATAGAAAAGGTTTCACTCTCTTCTTTGGTTTCATACGCCGGTGACGAATTCCTAAAGAAACCTACGTTTGGTCCACTAATCCAAATTGAAGTTATAGAAATTTTGTAGGGAGTTAATAAGAAATAAATTGGTATCTGAAATCAATAAGACAGTGTTTTATTGTTATAGCAGGTGAGACTATGGATATAGGGGGAATTTAATAGCTTTAATTATGTGATCGGTATGTAAAAAATAGTATCATGTTGCAAGAAAGACTTTTTTGGATTTATTCCGACTTATGACCTCACTGGAAGGAATATTGCGAAAACAATTGAACAATGTGTGAAAATGGGTCTTGACATGAACAATCTCGTAGAACACGAGGCTATGACGGTGCGACATCCATGGCTGGCAAAGTAAACAGTACGAAGAAATATATCTTAGGGTTATTTTAGTATATTGTGCAAATCATCGGTTAAATCTAGCACTTTCTTCTGCCATGAATATCCCTCATATCAGAAACTGCTTAGGTATCATGAAAGACGTTTGCAATTTCTTTCGAAATAATAATTTTTCTAGGATTACGCAGAAAGAATACATACAAGAACTATTACCACAAAGCAAGAAAACTAGATTATCCGGGATCTGTGACACAAGGTTTGTTGAGCGCAATGATGCCGTCATGGTTTTCTTGAATTATTTGAGCCAATTCTTGCAAGTTCGTAATCTATTGTCGGAAGTGAGAAAACAAATATCCCAAATTGCTCAGCAACTGCTGTCAGCTATGAAGAAAAGGTTTTCTTAGGTCTCTTTGTTAATATGCAAAAAGTATCATGGTTTAACAGTTTGACTTTCACTTTATCTACAAAATCCCAAACGTGACAGAAGTTCAACAATGGGATATATAGAAGACATTTGCCATTTTGAGATTTACTAATATTAATGCATTACTCACGTTCTGTCTGCATGAAAACACAATTACATTGACTATATGTATGATTAAAAGTGGTTTTATACAAAATTAGATAATTAATTGCTGCATAATTAATTATTAATTATGCATTTTTATTACGTGTCTTTCTCTGTAATCAATTGTCAGAAACATTTTTTTAAAAAAGTATATGATTCTTTACACATTTCTCATTGACATAAAATAATAATACACGTAAATATCGTGACAGATCTTAAATTATTATTAATTGAAAATGGAAAAGTGCATTGCTGATACTACTGAATTCCGTATGAGGAACAAACTTTCAGTTTTGAGCACTATTTTTGTGAAAAATACTTTATTTATTCCTATATATTGCATATCAGGCAAATCCCTATATATTTGTCTTTTGATTGGTACCTCAGTTTTGGATATAGACATATGCATTTCAAAATAAGACATGAAACAATTTCATATGTAAAATGCCACCTTCTTGGTGTGTGAGGTGGCGCCTCCCACTTTAGGCGACGTTTTTTTCGGAACTTCTTGCAGTCTGGATAAGTCTTGACAGAGTTATCAACGCACAATTTTATTCAGCTAGTATTTTAGAAATGGGTCGTACGCGGCGATGTCCTTCCAGAAGTAGGAAGAGAAATAAGCTTTCTAAGGCTATTCGTTTATCTGGAATAAAAAAGGCCTTAAATAGAAGATAGCTCCAAGTGTGACACTTCTGTTTGTGTATCTTTGGAAGAAACAAGTGAAAGTTCAATGAAGGTTCCAATTGCAAGGGATGAATCAGATGATAAAGAAAGGTGAGATTTATTTTACTTTCCATCCTGATTATTAATTACTTTGAACCAACATAAAATGATTCTTTTATAAAATTGTTACCATTCTATCTAAATGTATACAGGGAAAGAACATTGTAAATCCAGTTTTGTTGATTTTACACCAAAACTATTTTTGTAGTCTGACTGAGCGTGTTCTTTACGCATATAGCTGCTTTTAACATCCAATTTACAAAGGAATGATTTTTTTTTTTTTTACTACTTTGAGTAGTCCAAAACATCGTGTGCAACGCATACTTTTACGGTTGGGTGCAATCTCAAAATTGAAGAAAAAATGTACTTACCATGTTCTCTCCCTGTACCCTTCACATGTTTCACTAATCTTTTAGTGGATTATTATAATATTGCTAGGTGTATTATTTTTTTAAAATACAATTACGTGAAACATTTGCGTGTTTAATTTTATACAGCGATACATATAATAATAGTATTATACGCAATGTTATATATGAAGGGCTTGGAACAATATGCCACATTAAACAAAAAGTCACTATTTTTACGATCCTTGCATATCTTACGACCTGCAGTAGTCAATTTGGCTTTAAAGAAGTGGGGGAACACTCTCTAGGTATTAATATAAAATGCTCTAATAGATTGAATAACAAAATTATTATCTAAGATTTCGGGATAATGCGTCAGAGAACGAAATAAAGTAGGGGAACGAATATTCGATTATCTGGTAAATGGAGAACGACGTTCTCCGTATTCCCTCCAAATCGACCACTGATAACCCGTTGATCTTAACGAGTTTGCAAAAATCGAAATTAGGTTCAGTAGATATCATAAGTATTTTTGTTTAAATTACTTTTTTATCAAGCAATGGCAAATTTCACTTTTCTCTCCGATCATAAATATATATTAGTTCAGCGTCCCTTGTCAGCAGCGAGGCTACATGAAACATGGACCTACTGGTTAACATGGAATCCGAACCACAATCGTTCTATGCTCTCCCTTCGGGACTCTAACCCAGGACCCCTTGCACAGAAGCGCACGTGCTAGCCACTAGACCAGCGACATATATATACACACGTTGTTCACTAACTTATACTTAAAAGTCTTTTTTTTCGTGCGATTTATTTCTCTTATTTAATTTCAACAATAAATATTTTCTTTATGTATCGAAATGTTACTTTAAAAAAAAGTCTGAAATTCAAACTTTAAATCTATACGTAATTTATTAGTGGAAAGCATTTAAAAAAACATACTTAATTTACAGATTATTCCTACTAAGTAATTTTTAGAAATACTTGGTCAACTCACACACCTGAAGGGGACTCAGCCTCCTACAACAACATTCAGTTGTTTGTTTACATCAAAGCTTCATCAAACCAGCATAATTTTCGCCCGCAACGTGGAGTTTTTTTTTTTCGTCGTGGCTTTTGCTCCACATGATTTTCTACTCTTGGTTATTCCCCGAAAAGTCATGAAACCGAGTCTAAAATTGAACTGTTTTAATCTATCTGAATTGCAAACGAAAGAACAAAACCAGTTTCACATTTGAACTTCAAATAAAAGTTACTTTTTTGGTTTAATTTTCGAGCGACAATAGGAGATAATATAATAGTCATAGAGAAGAAAATCTAATTCGAATTTTAAAAAAGATAAACACATTTCGTAGCCCTACATACAGGAAAAAAGTAATTTTTCACCATCTGTCCTTCAATTATTCACCCTATTCACACTCTCGTGGATGCTATACCGTTCAACATATAAGCACCAAATTTCTATAAATTTCATTTTCATTTCTATAAATTCTTTATATTATTATTATTATTATTATTATTATTATTATTATTATTATTATTATTATTATTATTATTATTATTATTATTATTATTATTATTATTATTTTATGTCATTTCAGCTCTGACACTGAGTCTCTACCATAGTGGAGCCCGAAACAGAGATTGTTAGTCGCAATGACTTTCCAAATGGCTATCGAATTGTAAATTTTGGACACATTCTCAAGTGGTCCATAAAGCTCCAAGAAAACCACAGAAAGATATGTGTCTTAGGAAAAATGGATTTTCATAGAGAGAGACGTTCAGGACTAGTGTCTTATCTCTATTTCAAGTGCCGCGTGTGCAAACGCGAAGTATGTCACTCTACGGAGGAGGAACAACAGTCTAAAACAGAATTGTTCAAATGGCGGCCCGCCAAACCATTTTCTGCAGCCCGCAAAGCTCTCACAACATACGATTGTTATTACTGATAATATTTTCATTTATGTTCATTCTTTTAATGTTTCCACTCTTCTTTCAAAATAAGGCATCCATTTATCGCTTCTGTACAACAAAAAGGCCCGGACATCCAAGGCAACACTGGAGTCAGTAATGTAGCTATAGGCAAGGCATCGTTGCTGAAAGAACGATTACTTCAATTAACCAAATAAAACCAACCATACAAATTCACCATGAAAATTGCGAAGAACCGCTTCAGAAGCTGCCTTGGAGATTCTTCTCTTTTACATCTTCTGCGGCTCGCAACAACAGGATTGGATGTAGATATCCCAGCCCTTGTAAACTCTCCTAGTCATCCTCATTTATCACATTGAATGTAATATTTCAAATACATTTTTATATTTTTCTTTTGTAGTATAATAATAATAATAATAATAATAATAATAATAATAATAATAATAATAATAATAATAATAATAATTATTATTATTATTATTATTATTATTATTATTATTATTATTATTATTATTATTATTATTATTATTATTATTATTATTATTATTATTATTATTATTATTATTAGCTGCGGCCCTTCACCTTGTTAGCAAAGACGGTTATGGCCCTCAGGCTCATTATAATTGGACACCACTGGTCTAAAAGATCAGTAATCAATACTATAGCTGTTTGGGGCACTGTTTCTATTGGAAGTGGGTATTCTCATCTAGAACAATTCCTCAGTATTATGGATATCCCATGTATGAACTTCAAACTATTCAACAAGATTGAACAAGATCTGGAACCTGTAAGTAATAATTGACAAATCCGTTTGATCTTTCCAGAAAAAAAAAACTGAAAAATAGACTTTCCTACTTATCAGCAATATCACAAGTGGCTAATATAATAGTTGCATTGATATAATTCTGTATAGAAGATTTTATCACAATAGAACTTACGCGATGAAAGTAATCTTAGTTACAAGCAGGCCCGCAACCAGCCATAGAAGTCTGGGGGTGCCATAAACATGTTAGGGGGGCCCAAGTCATAAAATAATTGTTACAAATATATAAATTCATGATTTTTTGTGTTAATATACTATAGGATGCATTGAGATCTGCGAGCCATGAAAAATTTAGGAAGGTCTGGCCCCTTGCCCCCTTCTAGTTGCTGACCTGGTTACAAGGGCAACGTAATAGTTTCAATTGCCAAAAATGTGGAAAATTCGAAAAACTTAAGCACATAAATCGGTGATTTCAGCTTTGATAGCGATCAAATATGACGGATTTATAATAAATTACTTTTGCTTTTGAGAAATTTTTTTTTCTTATGCACCGCGACTAAGGAAGGCTGTAATGATGAAATAAGCGATAATGGAGGAATGAAGGAAGTGGAAGGAAATTAGAGAAATCTATGGGAAACACTTACGCGGTGTTTGTCCACCATAAAGTCCACATTGGTGGGACCGAGATCGAAGCAGGGACGCCCTCCGCTATAGGTGAGCGCTCCACCACTGAACTACCTCGATCTCATAAGAAGAAATATATTGATGGGTCTCCGAAGCGGCTAATTTTGAATTGTAAATAAATTAATGACAAGTAAATTCATTACTACTTCATATTGAAGGGGGGAGTCTGAAAGAAAGCATGAATTCGCCGCCTAACTGCGAATATTTGAGTCGTGGTGGATGATAGAGCTTTCACCTGGTACGTGGGTTTCCTGATTTGATCCCATCTCGCGACAAACGGACAGATATCATTGTGTGCGTTTACTTGGGGGGTTCTTTTCTTTCCTCCACTTTCTTCATTCAACCATTTCATTCATTATCATCATCAACGTCTCCTTCAGGATCAGTGCATAAATTTCATATCTAAATGCGAATGCCGGATAAATTTGGGTTAAACAAAATGGGGTCAACATGAGCAGCTGTTGAAGGGTGGGGTGTAGTGAGATTTTTGAACTCAGCATACTTTTAATTTTGCAATTTCAACTGAAAATAATGGAAAAAAGATGTTATAAATCAGAGCTGTCCAAATGGCGGCCCGCCAAACCATTTTCTGCGACCCACAAAGCTCTCACGATTTACAATTGTTATTACTGACATTTATATTTATTCATTCTTTTAATATTTCCACACTTCTTTCTGAATAAGGTATCCATTTAGCGCTTCTGTACAACAAACAGGCGCGGGCATCCACAGCAACACTGCAGTTGGTAATGTAACTACAGGGAAAATATCGTTGATGAAAGGGATGATTACTTCAATAACCAATACATCTGGTCTAGCTTAGAAAAGGAGACCCTTTCTTGCTCGAACTCTGCCTAGAAGCCATAAGGACCCAGAAATACACCACTTTCTTTCACAAACACATAATAATAATAATAATAATAATAATAATAATAATAATAATAATAATAATAATAATAATAATAATAATAATAATAATAATAATAATAATAGTTGCGGCCCTCCACCTTACTAGTAAAGACGGCTATGGCCCTCAGGCTCATTATAATTGGATACTGTTATAAATGGTTCAATAATATATTAACAAGCAAATTTTATTACAATTAATGTACATAGTTAAAATCTACTTATTTTCAGTCGCTTACTCCATTGGAGAAAATGATAAAATAACTTCAATCACAAGGAAATTGAGCGAGCGAGATCTTGGTGTGAGGAGTTTGGCGCTTAGATAATATATATATATATATATATATATATATATATATATATATATATATATATATATATATATATATATATATATATATATATATATATATATATATAGCCAGTATATGCATCTGACCCATAAAACCGGGTTCCTAATGGTTAAAATACTAATCTAACCTATCTATTTGGAGACGTATCAAAGTTGAACCTTCGATTTAGGGGTTTTTGATTACGTTTTCGGAGTTTGCACCACTCTGCGACCCAAGCATAGTCTCGTTATGATACTCAACCTACGTAAACCGCCATATAACAAATTGTGGATCACACTCGTTTTGCTGCTCTAGTGGAATTTTCATATTGATGTTGTCAAGAATACTTTATGGTATGTGTGATGAGAGATTGCGCACCGGAGCCATACGAGACTTTAATCTAAATTAACGTGAAATCTAAACCATTGATCTTTCACGAAATATTACCCGAATCTCCCACACAGCAAGCGAGAACTCTATTTGGCCACAAGGAAATAGTTTTAGAAACCGTTCTGCAACAAATCCTCCGGTATTTCGACTGTAATTCAGCACTCTTGCAGGGACATAAGGTGCGGGGCCGTAGGCTAACCAAACATTGATGATTTTATGTTTATTAGATCGAGATCGTAGAGTGAGCATATGTGGGAGTCAAGAGGGGTCTAGGATGTTTCGGTGTAGGGCGTTTCGGTGTAGGATGTTTCGGTGTAGAACGTTTTGGTGTACGGATGTTACGGTGTTCGGGCGTTTCGGTGTAAGGACGCTTGGCTGTAAAGGACGTTTCGGTGTATAGCCTAATATTTGATTGCATTAATCATGTGCTCGTAATGAACAGTCATGAACTTTCATACTGTAGCTACTCTGCAATAGTGTAAACTGATTAACATTATTATTGAGTCAATTAGAGGATGATAATACAACAAAAATGCATTTGTAACAATAATTTCGATTCAAAGGTGTTTACAGTAGTGATGCAAAAAAGCCGGCTTTTTTGAATCGATGTTTTTTTTACATAAAAAGCCGGCTTTTTTTAAGGAAAAAAACGAGAATTTTGGAAATTTTGGCTTTTTTTCATTTTCATGAATTTTCTATCTAAATAGCTTTCTTATAGTATATTCTATAGTTAGATAAGAATTCCATGACCTAAATGCCATATTTCGCTCTAAAATTCACTGTAAAGATGGATGGAGCACATGTTTTACGAATTAAAGCTAACATGAAGAATGTAGTATTTGAGGACAATTTTAGAGGCTATTTAACTTTATTTTAACTTTTGAGTTATCGACATTTTTTTTTCTCGGGATCATTTCAGTTTGTCATCCGTGTTTCATTTCTAAGAGCTTAGTTTTACATTTAGAGTAATGACGGGATTTTCCCGATGGCTAAAGCGGGAGTTTCCCAATTTAAGAGATTTACTGACCGGACTTCATTAAGCTTATGTGATCTCTTCCATCATAACCCCGTTGTTGCATAATAACAACAAGGCGAAACAAACTTATTTCTGTCAATATGTAATATAAATACATAAAGCAAAATATCTAAACCAAAAAAAACTGGTTTAAACCAAAAAAACCTGGTTTAAGCAAAAAAACCTACTTTAAACCAAAAAACCTACTTTAAACTCCCCCCCAAAAAAACGGTTTTGAAACTTGTTTAGGACGTTGTCTATTATCTAGTCTCTATGTAGACAAAGAATTGAAGATGAGTCTCATTTATTTCGTTTCAAAATGAACATTCCAAAATTGCAATTTCTAGGTTTCCAATCTCAATGTTCAGAGCTTCTTTTCTCGACGTTCTGAAGCATGTCTCAATGTGCACAGAACATAGAATATTGTCCATTCCATTATCTTTCATATATCTTTGGTTTGAACTCATTATCTTTAAAACCTGAAAAGTTAGAGCGTTTAACGGAATGCACTAAAAAGTTCAAAATGTGTAAATGAATGGCAGTTTTCCACTCCCTAAATATGGTCACAATTCATCAACTTTGAACCTATTTTAAGAACAAAAGAGTAATTCATAACAGAAACCATTCCTGCAGGAACAACTGGTAGGATTCAGCCCCTTGATGTGTTTTTCTTTAGGCCGTGGAAAACTTCTTGAGACATTTTTTCTGACACTATCCTTCTCTACAACTATAGCATGAATTTACATCTCCGTAATAATATAATTAAGATCTCATCACTGATTCATAATCAGTTTTCTTCTCCTAGATTTGCTAATCTTATTGGGTATGCATGATACAAAAACGGTTATTTGTAAGAGAAACCACCTGTTTGAAAATTTCCTTTCAAAGAGTGTGCAGCATTTTGCGATTCGTGCACAGTTATTGCCGTAATAAGGCGTGTGTGGTGTAAACAAGGTTTATGCATCACACGCTTTTTTTTTTTTTTTTTACGGAGTATCATTACCGTAAAACGTTTTCTCAATTAATTCATAATTATAACATTTGAGGATATATGAAGTTCTGACATATGAGTGAGGCGAGGGGACTCACTATAAATAAGCACCTCGACTAGTGGGAGGTAGAGACGGACACTTTAATCAAGCATTCCATTAAAATAAATACACAAAGGGGTTTCAAATCGGTCTGCAACCTTCTCGCAGTAACCCCTTCCAATTATAGCAGCATTTAATTTTTATTTTATTTATTAAATTATATTTTCTATTTCATGAATTTATTTCTCCCTAACGAATAATTTTCATTTTGAAGAGTGGACGTTTCGGTGTAAACATTGGAACTTTTACACCGAACCAGCCTCACACCTAAACGTCCTTACACCGAAACACCCGCACACCGAAACGTCCTACACCAAAACGTTCTACACCTAAACATCCTACATCAAAATAGCCGTATCCCAGTCAAGAGGTGAAGCCTCAGTCGCTATCTACATTTTATGCAAAGTAAAATTCAAACTGATATTTTCTGAACGGTTCTGAACACCCAAATGAGCTCCGAAACATTCCTGAAAGCTTTCATAGATGAATGGACAAAGCAACCAATATTATTTTTCTTCTGAAGCAGAAATAGTCTTTTGTGAAGGTCACTGCAAATGGGGGTGGGGGTTTATTGACCACGGAAGAGAAGATTGAAGAGCTGTTCCCATTTGCAAACTTCCTTCTGCGAACTCGATATTATCTCATTGCCAAAAGCAACAGCTGAAGTGAAGGGATGAAATTTTATAACCACAATACCTTTTCCTTTTCCAGTACATTTTTTGTACTAGCTGATTCACAATTTAGACTAGCGGCAATTATATTAGCCAAGATTCCAAACACCTCGGTCTCCTTCCCAACAGGTGGGGGAAAAATGACATTCTCTTGTTTCTGACCCTGCCGGCACGAACTATTTTTATATTCTTGCATCTCGACCGTGACAATAGCTGTCAAGTTCCGTCGTCTAGTTTATTCCAGGAATTACAATCTTACTCCTAGCAGGTCACTTACAGTAATACATACAACATACAGTACTACACATTATACGCCGCGTTCCCAGTTTCCATTGTGATAAACAGCAGGAAAGATTTCAGAGGTGACTTATGCACACACACAAAACTTTGCGCAGGGATATGTATACACAACTCCAAAAGTGCATTACCACCTGCAATTCTCGTTTTCCTGCAATAGCAGGCAACCCAAAAAGCTCGGCGGTTGGGTTGGTTCCGAATTCGAAAGGCGTTGGACCAAACCTCAATTCTCTTAAAAATATATCAGTGTGGCAAACTGAAAAATAAGGAAATAAAACAAATTGTTAAGAATGACAATTTTATTATCGTAACGGAGTTGGATGACATCAAAAGTTACAAAATGATCTTACTTAAGCACCTCAGAAAAGATGAATGGCAAAAGACACATATCAGAAAAAACATTTCTCTCCTTCTCCCCCCAAAAAAATTTTAAAAAAGAAAAAGTTACACAAAGGAAAGCTTTAATATAAAAGCCTCACCCAAAATTTTGAAAACTGACACGCGAAAGGCAAGAATAACTGAATCGAAGTGAATAAAATTGTGCACAGATATTGCAGACGTAAAATGGCTTCATATTTTCCTGAAAAAAAAAAACTGTACGGTGGGGCACGCACCCCCTCCAAACCCTTCATCACGAGATATAAAAAATGCTAGTAACAGTATGTCAGATGTGTATAAAGGACATGAAGAATTGTAACGAAACTTTTTCTATGGACAACTCGCAAAAAATAAAGGAATACGAGTTTTTACTGTTCTGCGGAAAACAGTTTTAGGGGGCAAAAGTCCCCACGAAAAATTTTGAAATTTGACGCCCGAAAGGTAAGAAGAAGTGAACCGAACTGAATGAAATTCTGCACAGATATTATAAACAAAAAATGAGGGAATACGGGTTTCTTATTTTCCTTTAAAAAACGGCGGGGTAGGGCACGGACCTCTCGAAACATTTGATCACGAAATACCAACAGTGCTAGTAACAATATGTGAGATGTGTGTAAAGAACATGAAAAATTGCAACGAAACTTAGTGTATGGATAATATACAAAAAACATACGGATACTTTTTTTTTATTTTCTGCGTAAAAATGGTTTTACGGGGAAAAGCACCCACCCAAAATTTTGAAAGTTGACGAACGAAAAGCAAAGTCAAGTGAATCGAAATGAATGAACTTGTGCACACATATTGTAGGCGTAAAATGAGTGAATACGGGTTTCGTATTTTCCTGAAAAAAACTGTTGGAAAGGGCACGGACCCCTCCAAACTTTTGATCACGAAATATCAAAAAGTACTAGTAACAGTATGTGAGGTGTCTGTAAAGGAAATGAAGAATTGCAACGAAACATTTTGTATGGAAAATAACCATAAAATAAATCAATACGAGATTCTTATTTCCTGCGGAAAAACTCTTTTAGGGGTCAAAAGCTCCCACCCAAAATTTTGAAAGTTGACACCGAAAGACAAGAAGAAATGAGCCGAAGTGAATGAAATTTGCATAAGTACTGCAGACGTAAAATGAGGATAAGGGTTTCATATTTTCCTAGAGAAAACAGTTAGGTGGGGCGCCGACCCCTGCAAACGTTTGATAACGAAAAATCAAAAATACTATTAATAGTATGTGAGATGTGTGTAAGGAAATGAATACTTTCAACGAAATTTTTTGTAAATACGGGTTTTTCATTTTTACGGAAAAACGGTTTTATGGGGCAAAAGACCCCATCCCAAAATTTTGAAATTTGGCGCCAAAAGGGAAGAAAAAGTGAACCGAAGTGAATAAAGTTTTGCGCAAATATTGTAGACATAAAATGAGCGTATACGGATTTCACATTTACCTAAAAAAACGGTTAAGTGTGGCACGGACTCCTCCGAATCTTTGATTACGAAATTTCATAAGCGCTAGTAACAGTATGTCAGATGTCTGTAAAGGACATGAAGAATTGCAACGAAACATTGTGTATGGAGAATACGCAAAAAGAAAATGAATACTTGTTTCTCATTTTATGCGGAAAAATTATTTTGCGGGCAAAAGAACCCACCCCAAAATTTTGAAAGTTGACGCCCGAAAGGTAAGAAGAATTGAGCCGAAGTGAACGAAATTGTGCACATATATTGTATGAGGGAGTACAGGTTTCGTATTTTCCTTGAGAAAACGGAAGCGTGGGGCGCCGACCCCTCCAAACCTTTGATCACCAAACATCAAAAGTGCAAGTAACAGTATCTGAGATATGTGTAAAGGACATGAAGAATTGCAACATATCTTTTTGTATGGACAATACGCAAAAAATAAAGGAATACGGGTTTTTTATTTTCTGCGGAAAGACTGTTTTATGGGGCAAAAGAACCCACCCCAAAATTTTAAATTTGAAGCTGGAAAGGTCAGAACAAGTGAACCGAAGTGAGTGAAATATTGCACAGATATTGAAGGCTTAAAACGAGGGAATACGGGTTTCGTATTTTCCTGGAAAAAGGGGTTGGGTGAGGCACGGACTCCTTCAAACATTTTGATCACGAAATATCAAAAGTACTAGTAACAGTATTTGAGATGTATGTAAAGGACACGAAGAATTGCAACATAACTTTTTGTATGGACAATACGCAAAAAATAAAGGAATATGAGTTTCTAATGTTCTGCGAAAAAACGGTTTTAGGGGACAAAATACCCTATCCAAAATTTTGAAAGTTGACGCCCGAAAGGTAAAAAGACATTAGCCGAAGTGAATGAAATTCTACACAGATATTACAGACGTAAAATGAGGATATAAGTTTCGTATTTTCCTGAAGAAAAATGTTGGGTGAGGCGCCGACCCCTCCAAACCTTTGATGACGGAATATCAAATGCGCTAGTATGTCAGATGTGTGTAAAGAACATGAAGAATTGCAACGAAACATTGAGTATGGAAAATAACCAAAAAATAAATGAATACTGGTTTCTTATTTTCAGCAGAAAACTGTTTTAGGGGTCAAAATCTCCCACCCAAAATTTTGAAGTTGACAGCCGAAAGAAAAGAAGAAATGGGCCGAATTGAATGAAATTTGCACAGATATTGCAGACGTAAAATGAGGATACGGGTTTCGTATTTTCCTAGGGAAAACAGTCGGGTGGGGCGCCTACCCCTTCCAAACGTTTGATAACGAAAAATCAAAAGTGCTACTAACAGTATGTCAGATGTGTGTATAGGACATGAAGAACTGCGCCGAAACTTTTGTATGAATAATGCGCTGAAAACAAAGGAATAAGTGTTTTTTATTTTTGCGGAAAAACGGTTTTATGGGGCAAAAGAACCCATCCCAAAGTTTTGAAATTTGACGCCAAAAAGTAAGAAAAAGTAAACGGAAGTGAATGAAACTTTGCACAAATATTGTAGACATAAAACGAGGGAATACGAGTTTCGTATTTACCTTAAAAAAACCGGTTAGTTGGGGCCCGGACTCTTCTGAACCTTTGATCACGAAATATCAAGAGTGCTATTAACAGATTGTCAGGTGTGTGTGAAGCCCACCAAGAATTCCAAAGAAACTTTCTGTATGGACAATACGCAAAAAATAAAGGAATACGTTTTTTTTATTTTCTGCGGAGAAACAGTTGTAGGGGGCAAAAGAGCCCACCCAAAGTTTTGAAAGTTGATGCCCGAAAGGCAAGAAGAAATGAGCCGAAGTGAATTAATTTGTGCACAGATATTGTAGACATAAAATGAGGGAATACGAGTTTCGTATTTTCCTGGGGATAACGGAAGCGTGGGGCTCCGACCCCTCCAAACCTTTGATCACGAAGTATGAAAAGTGCTAGTATGTCAGATGTGTGTAAAGGACATGAAGAATTGCAACACAACTTTTTGTATGGACAATACGCAAAAAATAAAGGAATATGGGTTTTTTATGGTCTGCGGGAAAACGGTCTTAGGCGGCAAGAGACCCACCCAAAATTTTAAAAGTTGACGCCCGAAAGACGGCAAGAAGTGGACCAAATTGAATCAAATATTGCACAGATATTGTAGGTTTAAATTGAGGGCATACGGGTTTCGTATTTTCCTGAGAAAAACGGTTAGGGGGCAGGGACCCCTCCAAACCTTTGATCACGAAATATAAAAAATGCTGGTAACAGTATGTCATATGTGTGTAAAGACCACGAAGAATTCCAATGAAACTTTTTGTATGGACAAATACGCAAAAAAATAAAGGAATACTCTTTTTATTTTCTGCAGAAACCAGTTTTAGGGGGCGAAAGAACCCACACCAAAAGTTTGAAAGTTGACGCCCGAAAGGTAAGAAGTGAACCGAAGTGAACGAAATATTGCACAGATATTGTAGGTTTTAATTGAGGGCATACGGGTTTCGTATTTTCCTGAGAAAAACGGTTAGGGGGCAGAGACCCCTCCAAACCTTTGATCACGAAATATAAAAATGCTGCTAAAAGTATGTCATATGTGTGTAAAGGCCACGACGAATTCCAACGAAACTTTTTGTATGGACAAATACACAAACAATAAAGGAATACTTTTTTTTCTTTTCTGCGGAAAGACGGTTTTATGGGGCAAAAGAACCCACCCCAAACTTTTGAAAGTTGATTCCCGAAAGGTCCATGTCTCAAAGGTCGAAGGCATTCTTTATTGCTATTTTGAGGCAAAAATTTTCTAAGTCCAGCTTCGGGTATCTTCGGGGAAAAGTAAACCAGGTTCGAACCTCGGGGCCAATCTTTGCAATCGGGAGAAATTTTGCAGATGTGTTTTTCTTCTTTTAAATATGATAAGACTTGTTATTAATTGTATAAAAAAGCAACATTGATTGAAATACTTAATAATACAATATTGCGAAACTTTGTATTAATATCAACACATGCTTGTTTGTCATTTAGCTCTCCATACGTAATGAAACATTTAGATACGTAAACAAATCTTTCCATATGTGAAAGAATGCAGAAAATTAAGACATAGAACACAATTCTCGCCTGAGTACTAAAATAAAAGTCAAAATAGAACAAAAACAGCGTTTGCAGTGGATATGAATCAGAGCCCTGCAGGGGCTGGGCGTGTCCTGTTCGGCCCGGACACAAATGCTATAGGGCCGAACCGGGTGCATGTATTTCCGGGCCGAGCCACGCCGGCACGGCTCGGCCCGGACACACAAAGACGGGTTGGAAACTAATGTTGTCATTTTTTTCCTTACTGTCAGTCTATGTTAATCGTAGTGTGTTTGGGAAACTGACTCTTTATTCAAGACTGCAAAGTACTTTAATATTACTAATATTACTACTTCTATTACTACTACTTCTAATATTACTACTACGACCACAGTTAATACTACTATAACTGCTACGATTTCGCGTCAGAGTTGACATGTCTGGTGGTACAGAATTTACCTTCTAAGTTCAGTATTTTATAACAAGACGTTTTAAACAGGGTGAAATATTCCTATTTTCATTTTCCAACCATTTTTGAACATACATCGACTTTTGCGAGGTGAAAAAGGAAGATACGACAGAAGGAAAACAAAATTATTGTAAAAGCATTATCATCAACATTTTGCATTCCAAAATACGAAATGTTTCTTAAAAAGACATAATTTTAAAAGAAATATCTTCTAAAATGAAAGAACAAATCATGGCATTTTAGGCGTGTGCGTAACAGTAATATACAAAATAAATAAATAAATATTACAATACTTTTGAGGGTCTAGATCATTTAGATTATATATCGGTATTCCAAAGATAAACAAATGAAATGTTTTTTTTTACTTTTGACTGAAAACGTGATTTTGAATTATATATATATATATATATATATATATATATATATATATATATATATATATATATATATATATATATATATATATATAAAGACTGTTCCATAATTCGTGTAATTTTCTACAGCACTGGGAGAAGATGAAGTTTTCACACCATTAATATAAAATTTGGCACTCTTATTGAGAAATATCTGAATTTTTCCAATTTTTAGGGGAAATAGGAGAAAATTGTTGTTTAGCCCCCCTTTTGGGAGTGTAAACACAGAAGTTCATTTTCCTTATGGGAGATTCAATGTTAAATTTTGGAAGCAGTTTTTTTCGTAAAGATCTTGGGGCAAATGAGTTGTATTTGTTACGAAATGCAAAAACACTCATTCACAAAGCTAGTAAAGCCGTCTCAAACATTATTTTGGGAAGCCCCCCTTTCGGGGGGCAAGGGACGTAAAAAGATGGTGGGTGATGTGTTATCAAAATCCCAAAATTTATTTTCGGAGTGCCAGTAAACGTCAGATTAATCACGAATGTCACAGAATCAATTCTCCTTACATGTAAGAGTGACTGATAATGGGGCTACAGCCCCCTTTCAAAAGTAAGAAAATCACCATAAATATCCTTAGTAGGGACATACGAGAAGAAGTTATTTTTTGTTAATTAATGTGAAATTTGGCGTTATTGTAGCAAAAGGGTATGCATTTTTGGAATCTGGAATGCTATTTTGGTAACGCACCGCCTTAGGGGGCACAGGGGACGAAGCATTAGATGATGTATCTTTATAAAAATTCAAAATTTTGTTCCGGAAATGCCAGTGAGCGTCAGATTTTCACAAATGTCACAGAATTAATATTCTAATGTTCCTTGCATGTGCCAGTAACATATGTGGGGTTATAGCCTCCTTTCAAAAATAAAAATATCACCATTTATATCCCTAGTAGAGATACGAGAAGAAGGTATTTTTAGTCAATTAATGTGAAATTTGGCGTCGTTGTAGCAAAAAAGTGTGCATTTTTCATATCTGGAATGTTATTTTGGTAACCACAACCTTATTGTGCACAGGGGGCGAAGCATCTGATGATTGATCTTTATAAAAATTCAAAATTTTGTTCCGGAAATGTCAGTGAGCGTCAGATTATTCACAGATGTCACAGAATTAATATTCTAATGCTCCTTGCATGTGCCAGAGACTTATATGGGGCTATAGCCCCTTTCAAAAATAAAAAAAAATAATCATAAATATCCTTAGTATTGACATACGGGAAGAATGTTTTTTTCTCAATTAATGTGCAACTCGGCGTCGAATTAGCAAAAAGTTATGCGTTTACCAAATCTGGAATATTATTTTGGTAATGTACCGGCTTAGGGGGCACAGGGGTAAAGCATAAGCTATTGGATCTTTTTAAAGTTTCAAATTTTATTTTGGAAAATCCAGCGTGTGTCAGATTGATCGTAAATAATGCAAAATTAATATTCCGATGCTCTTTGCATGTGCCAGTGACTGATATTGAGCTACAGCCTCCGTTTCAACAATTACATTAAAAATTTATAATAAATATCCTTAGCAGGAACATACGGAAGAAGCTATATTTTGTCAATTAATGTGAAATTAGGCGTTGTGCTAGTAAAAATCTGGGATATTATTTTGGGAATAGGAGGCACAGGGCACGGAGCGTAATTTGGTACTTTTGGGGATCATAGGGAGGGGGCTGATAGAAATTCCAAATTTTATTTTGGGAGTGCTCATGAGTGTCAAATTAGTTGCAAGATGCGCAGAATTAATACTCCGTAGTGCTTTTACGTGCCAGTGACTAATATGTTACTACAGCTATCTTTGAAAAGCATCATAAATTCAATATGATTATTCTTACGCAAAGACCTACTGGCAGAAGCATTTTTTTTTTTTTTTGCAATGTGAAATTTGGCATTATTTTTTAGAAAATAAATGTTTGTGACAATAAGATAATACTCATATGTGGATTTCTTTTAGGGGCGTGGACTCGGAATTTCTTTTGCCTAATGGGAGTGTAACATAGGTAAATTTGCATTTTTAGTTAGAAAATACAATAACACTCTTTCGCTTGTATCTATGATGGTACATGTGTCTGGAATTGTATTACGTCCATTTCTCCTTATTGGGCAACATAAAACAAAGAATTGTCCAGAGCATAGTCATCCAGATATGTTAGAAAAGGTGTTCACAGTGGCTCTAGTAAATCGCATTAATTCATTCATGTCTTGCTCGTCTACGAGAGCATGCCGAATAAAGTAAGTTCATTTTATCTGTCTTACACTTAGATTAATGAAACATTTAAGCAATTTAGTTAATGACAACTGAGCCAAAGAAAAGTATTGTTTTTAGAAAGGGATAATATGTTTTCTTGGATTTAAGGTATAGCCTGACTCAACCTAATCCTTATCCCTCGCGAGACATTTGTTTTTACTATAACCATGTTTCCATAGTATACGATTTCCTGACGTGCTTACATGTGCAGTATACGAGTAGGCTAGTACTTGGAAAGTGGGATCATAAAGTTATTGTGGAAGAAGTAGGGAAAATATACGCTTTTTCTACGAATAAAGAAAACAATATTTTAATTTTTAAAATATTACTTCTCTTTTCGTTCGTGGTACCTGCGGCATTTTCCATTGTCATTTTGTGTTCTATTTCGAGCTGGTTTGCTTAAGTGTGCAAAAAATATGCTGGTAACTTTATGTATGATTTTATGCTATAAGAAGAAGACAATTTATTTTTTAAAAACGCAAAATTCTTTGATTATATTCCAGTGATGCCAAAAAAAAAAAAAAAAAAAAACCGAAGCTATATCCTCAATCTGTTACACTGACAAACGATATTCATTAACACTAGATTCGAAAATTAAATCATTTTTCTACAATAATGACAAATTGCACATTAATTGTAAAGCATATTTAACTCCTTCCCGTAGTTCCTACTAAGGATATTTACCGTAAATTATGTGATTTTTGGAAGGGTGGCTGTAGTCTAATATCAGTCATTGGCACATGCAAGGAGCATCGGAATATTAATTTTGTATTATTTGTGATCAATCTGACACACATTGGATTTTCCAAAATAAAATTTGAAACTTTAAAAAGATCCAATAACTTATGCTTCACCTCCTGTGCCCCCTAAGGCGGTACATTACCAAAACAAATATTACAGATTTGATAAATACATAACTCTTTGCTAACCCGACGCCGAGTTTCACATTAACTGAGAAAAATCATTCTTCTCGTATGTCTCTACTAGGGATATAAATGGTGATTTTTTTATTTTGAAAGGGGGCTATAGCCCCACATAAGTTACTGGCACATGCAAGGAACATTAGAATATTAATTCTGTGACATTTGTGAAAATCTGACGCTCACTGGCATTTCCGGAACAAAATTTTGAATTTTTATAAAGATACATCATCTAATGCTTCGTCCCCTGTGCCCCCTAAGGTGGTGCGTTACCAAAATAGCATTCCAGATTCCAAAAATGCATACCCTTTTGCTACAATGACGCCAAATTTCACATTAATTAACAAAAAATAACTTCTTCTCGTATGTCCCTACTAAGGATATTTAAGGTGATTTTCTTACTTTTGAAAGGGGGCTGTAGCCCCATTATCAGTCTCTCTTACATGTAAGGAGCATTGATTCTGTGACATTCGTGATTAATCTGACGTTTACTGGCACTCCGAAAATAAATTTTGGGATTTTGGTAACACATCACCCACCATCTTTTTACGCCCCTTGCCCCCCCGAAAGGGGGGCTTCCCAAAATAATGTTTGAGACGGCTTTACTAGCTTTGTGAATGAGTGTTTTTGCATTTCGTAACAAATACAACTCATTTGCCCCAAAATCTTTACGAATAATTATTGGAGAAAACTGCTTCCAAAATTTAATATTGAATCTCCCTAAGGAAAAATGTACTTTTGTGTTTTCATCCCCAAAAGGGGGGCTAAACAGCAATTTTCTCCTATTTCTTTTAGAAATTCGAAAAATTCAGATATTTCTCAATAAGAGTGCCAAATTTTATATTAATGGTGTGAAAATTTCATCCTCTCCCAGTGCTGTAGAAAATTACACGAATTGTGGAACAGTATATATATATATATATATATATATATATATATATATATATATATATATATATATATATATATATATATGTGTGTGTGTGTGTGTGTGTGTGTGTGTGTGTGTGTGTTATAGTATTTTGACTCAGTTTTCTGACCACCGTTACTTTACTTCTTAGGAATCTACAATTGCGTCACTTTTGAACAAAGAGACGTTTATTCTTGTTTTCCCTATGTAGTTCATAATACTTCATAATTTTAGAGAAAAATACCTGTAATGTGTATCACTTCTACTCTGCTGATTTACATAAAGAACCAATTATCGGTTGGTCGCAAACTGGAATTATTATTTTCCGCTGAGGAATCTTAAACTCTCAATCACATTTGGCCGACACATGAAAAGTAATGGCCTTGTCGCAGAGGAATGATCACAAATTGCATGAAATCAATAAAAGTATATCCACAGAAAGCTATATTGGTCCGTTTATCCACTCAAATTTGTTGATGATTTGCGAATGAAACATCGCAAGCAATATCTCACGGCCCAGAATCTCGCCTAGCGAAAATCTCACATAAAGAAAATCTTGCCAGACGAAATCTAGCCTGGCTAGATCATCGAGGGATAAAACTTAGCCATCTAAACTCTCGCGGGACCAAACCTTGCAGTGGCGATTTCTTCTGTATAGAATGTTTAAAATATATATTTAAAATATTCACTGTACACTTTGAAAATAATAATAATTATCATAAATAAACTACAAAACAGAACATAAGTGATTTTATTAATTTTTAAAAGAGGAAAAGAAAGATAGATAAGTAGTTACTTCCCGGCTTATTAACACTTGCGTCGAAAATAGATCTTTACATTTCACGCTCACCAAATAATTTAATTAAATAGAGAGACAGAACAAGAATTAGGTGACCACTTGTTTTGGAAAATTTACGGATAAAACCCGTCAACTGAAAAACGAAGAACTTATTTATGTAGGCGGATAACTTGTAACTCATGTAACTGAGATACAGCACTAGAAAGTTTGTTCCATCACCATGATATTGTTCTATATGAACAATGCAATGAACATACGTATTTAGTAAAATTATGAAGTGAATTTGTATTTAATGACTAAAAATTATGAAAAAATCTTTTGACCAGTGGCGTATTTAGGGGCTATCGGGCTAATACCCACAGAAATAATTTCATTATTACGTTTTCGCATCATACGTACAACACAAATGATGATATAAAAGCAATATGAAGAGCATTTATCTACGTTTAAAATATCCTAGCCATTACCCAATTTACTCCAATAATAAATGTGGTTTAAATGTTCTTATATCACACTATTCGTGAAACAATCGTGACGCGGAACGGTTGTGAAAACTCCTAATTGAAATTAAGAAAAAATAAGACATAAATTTTTTAAACATAAATTAAAAAAACTCAGCAATAAAATTTCGAGACAAGAGCGAAAAATGTTTTCAGTATTCGAGACTAGACTAGACCTATTAAACTTAGGAGACGAGACGAGAAAATCTTACTTCTCGTCTCGTCTCATGAGGAACATTATCTGAACGAAGCAGATATCATTCTTGCTTGTAGTGACTAGCTGGGAGATGTTGGTGCATTTTTTGCATAAATAGTCGATTTTATGGCATATCAATTTCCAAGCATATCATCAATCTGTACGCTATTATTGGTTTTTAGCCAAGAATAGAACGCTGTAGAATGCATTAGGTTATTATTTAGAAATGAAATGAAGTCTTTTAGATTTACATCCCACTCTTATACCGGATACACTAAAGGAGACTCTGATGATGAGAATGAACACGAAATGCTGTAATGAAGAAAGTGAGAGAAAAGTGAGTACCCCAAGAAAACTCCACACATGGCGTTTGTCCACCACAAAGCTTACTTGGCGCGAGCTGAAATCGAACCTGGAACCTCATACACCAGAGGTGAGAACTCTACCACTGAGCCACTATGGTCCCCGTTATTATTCAGGGCATAATAACTGATGCAAAAAGAATTCTTGAAATTCCCATATTTTTAATCTGCACGAAAATAGATTTAATAAATAATATTTCTTCTTTCTGTGTTTATTATACTTCCAAACTATGTTATGCATAAGTATTGGAAGTCTAATAGAACGGCTCTGCCTGTTGACAGGTATCAGACCAAAAGCGGTAAAAAAAAAATATTGAGAAGGATTTTCCGGAATAGATTTAGCGTCATAAGAATATGAGGTTCCATCTCCTCCGTCAATCTTCTATATAAATCGGAAGTGATAGAGATCGACTACTTGCGAGTCATAATAGCTAGCGACAAGCAAGTTTAGGGAATTGATTCCATGTCCCTCAAAAATGTGCCATTTCTACCCCTATCTTTCTATCAAAACCGGAACTGGTAGAAATTTACTACTACTTCCAGTTTCAATATTGATTTTCATAGAGCAAAGACGATAAGATATATCGAGAAGCAGTTTTCTGGAATCCATTCAGCACCCCAAGAATAGGTTCCGTGTCCGTCTCCTCCAACAACCTTATATTTAAACCGTAAGTGGTAAAAATCGACTACAACCAGTTTCAACATTAATGGCCATAAATCAAATACGGAAATAACTAGGGACGAGAGGATTTCGGAAATCGATCAAACGTCAAGAAAATTTACCACCTATACCCTATCTCATTATTAAAACCGGAAGTGGTAGAAATTTACTACTATTTCCGGTTTCAATATTCAGTTTCATAGAGTAAAAACTGTCAGAGAGGTCGAGAAGTGTTCGGGAATTCAAACAACGTCTCAAGAATAAGCTTTCTTTCTTCCGTTAATCCTGCATTGAAATCAGAAAAGGTAGGAATAAACCGTTTTCGTTTTTAACATTGATCGCCATAAAAATAAATTGGTAGTAGATAGCGACAGTTTTCGAAAATCGATTGAGCATCTCAAGAAAAATACCATCTTCTATTTCTCTCTACTGAAACCGGAAATGGTAAAACAATTTTACTCTTCCAGTTTCAATATTGATCCCTATAGCTCCATAGAGCTCCCTCAGGCCTATGTGGATAGCATACGCGTCTTTGGTGCGGGAAACCCGGGTTCGTATTCCCTCGCTGTAGGTCCATGTCTCATATAGCCTCCTTGCTGAACGGTACTCGAAGCTGAAATCAAACTAAAATCAAATCCATAGATCCATAGAGCAAAATCAATAATGGATATCAAGAAACAATTTTTTATTATTATTAAAGTTCACCCACAATTTTCTTCTGTCCCACCAGGCGAATATCACCAGGATGATGTAAATGAAATCTTTGAGTTTTACATCCCACGGTTATGCCGATTAGGCTAAAGGAGACGGTGATGATGAGTAATGAATGAAATTGTGGAATGAAGAAAGTGGGAGGAAACGGGAGAACCCCGAGAAAACCCACGCACACGGTGTTTGTCCACCACAAAGTTCACTTGGCGGGGGCTGGCATCGAACCCGGGACCCTAAGCACCAGAGGTGAACGCTCTACCACTGAGCCACCGCGGCCCCCAGGATGATGTACTCCCCACATATGCTCTGCCTGATTTTTACATTTCTTTGCCTTTGTTATTAATGTTTCGGTATAAAATGGCCTTTCGGCTCCATTTGACATTTCGTTTTCTAAAATAAATATTAATTAATTAATGCATTTAAATTTACTCGCCAGTTGTGTGTGTGTCTAACACAGCAACGGTCTATTTCTCAAAACTACTCGTCTTGTAATGTTTTTTGAGAATCCATCAAATATCATGACGCAGAAATACTAGAATAATAGTAAAATTCATTTCTAAGTACTATTGCTGACAATTTTAATTTGCCGCTTTTTTACAGTATATACAAGTGTAAAATATTTGATTTTGAGAAGTTTCACTAACATTACAAGACTAGTAGTTTTGCAACGTAGGCCCCTGTAGTCTCAAGTTTGATTTTTAAAAAAAGTTCTCGATGTCATTCAAAACGCAGATATGTAAATAAAATATATATAGTAAAAGAATCGTACGGACCGTTCTTTATTTTTACTCATTTCTAGATTTATTAGAAAATTTTGATATAAATATACCTAACAGACAGTAAGTACCAGCATTTAGTATGTCGTCCGTTTTTCCTAAGACTTCTCTTTGATCTGTGTGTAAACTTTTGTCAGTTGGTGCAACAAATAAGCGAGTTTGCTCTACGCTCTACAGTTCGAAACTCATTTTATAAGATGAATAGACTTCCCTCACTTGAAAACAACATAGACAGATTTTCTGAAACTGTCGTACCTTGTTAGCTGCAATATTCATGTACAGGTAATTATTCGCGGAGATGTTTACGTAGAATCAAGGAAATCTTTACGATCTATGAAGAGAGACAAAACACACTTTGCTCTTATCTGCTGTCAATGTGCATTCCATCGGTTTCTTTTTCTCCGCGGACAACCCTAAGTTCACGCACGTGACCTAGCGAGGGCAGAGAAAGAAAGAAATCTACCTGGTTAGCTTCCTATCTGCTGTTCTGCACTGTTGCAAAATGCGGCCAATATCTTAAACAACTTTTAAATGGAAGAAAGTTAATTTTTTAATTAGCGCGCTCTAATATTACCTTAGCAAGAAAAAGTAAAAGTTATCATGCAATATTAATACTAATAAACATTTGGCCGAATTTTGAACTCTATAAAATAAGTAGATTTTATAAAATTTTGGAAAGAAATATGCTATGTTATTATATATATATAATGTTCCCATCGCGTTCCCCCTAAGTTTTACCCCCCTATATATGAGAATTAACATTTCCCTTTATACTTATTATGGAAATAACAAAATGGATACTCAGAACAGTTTTGGTTTACAAACACTTAATGCCAAGAAGCAAGCATATCTCCATGAAACAAGCATATCGTTTTGTTTATTTCTTTCTTCACTCTTCTAGCTAGGTATCTAGTCGATCGCCTGAAGGCAAAACATCGTACAGCAAGCAAGCTGATTCGACACGTGCCAACGACAGAACGAAAGTCTTGAATGCCCGCAGGCTTCGGTGCCTTGTAACATTGTGCTAAAAAAAACAGACACATGGTCAGTTGTGAGTTCCTTAGGTGTGAAACACCTAATAAGACTTTTATACAAATCGTTGTTGTTTGAAGCCTCTTTATTCCTCATAAAAACAATACATCCAGATTCGCGAAAGCCCACAGGGATTGTATTAGAAAGTTAAAAAAATATATTTATCATTCAGATCCTTTATTATTATTATTATTATTATTATTATTATTATTATTATTATTAGTAGTAGTAGTAGTAGTAGTAGTAGTAGTAGTAGTAGTAGTAGTACCACATAATAGTTTTCGTTAGTCCTTACAGCAATTAATACTTAGCAGCAGAGGTAAAAGTGCTTGGGAATGCAGGGGACGCCGTCCCGCACCTCCAAAAAATGTGTACGGCGTCCCCTCAGTTCCTAAGAAATTACAATGGGCAAAGATAGGCATGGGGGACGGCGTGACGTCATGCCGCTACCTACCGTTCCCCTACCTTTTCAGATTCACTTTATCTTTGCTTAGCAGGAAATCGATACAAGAGTTAGTAGGACAGCTACACTTTATTGATAAAAATCGTAATTTGGAGGTTATTAAAAACAATATTTCTGTGTCTAGAGGTAGAAGAGAGGGGACCATGAAAGTTACTATTGCCACATACAAAAATGAAACCTGTATTCAACACTGACTACGTATAATTCAAGGATTTTCTTTTTTTTTAAAAAAAAAAAAAGCAGAATGCTTACACCTTTTCAAAAGTAAAATTAAAATAATTACTAAGAAATACATTCATTGAAAAACTCAGAGGTGGCAAGTCAACCGTCTTAAATCCGCTTGAGGGGCTGCGGTGGCTCAGTGGTAGAGCGTTCACCTCTGGTGCTTGGGGTCCCGGGTTCGATCCCAGCCCCGCCCATTGAACTTTGTGGTGGACAAACACCGTGTGCGTGGGTTTTTCGGGGTTCTCCCGTTTCGTCCCACTTTCTTCATTCCACCATTTCATTCATCACTCATCATCACCGTCTCCTTTAGCCTAACCGACATATCCGCGGGACGTAAAACTCAAAGATTTCATTTCATTTTTTCATTTTTTTTTCAAATCCGCTTGAGATCGCTCGATTCCAAATTCAAGTAAAGTTAACACATGGAAGACCCAGGTTCGATTCCCGGTGGGAGTTCATGTGATTCGGATTCGACGTTAATTAGTAGGTCCATGTTTCATATAGCTTCGCTGCTGAAAGGGATGTTAAGCTCAAAATCAACTCAAGAAAAGTTATAACAATGAGAATGTTTTCTACTGTTTTGGCGTATGCAATTCTATGTTAAATAAAACTACATACACTATTTGATAATAGAAGCATTGTCAGAATTACAGTATCCAATAAATCAAACTTTTCGAGGAGGGTTTATCTGAAGATACATACAAATATTGAAAATAGTTTAAAAAGGTGCATAATGCAGAAATACTATTTTATCGCGTATGAACTTGAGGCTTCTAGAAAAGCAAGTTCTGACCAGATATTAACACCGCAGAACCAGGATATGATCAATGGATGGACTAAACCATAGTTTCCAATTTTACCCAGTGTAAATAAAGTAGGATTGAAACCCACTCTATCCAGGGTGTACCTAAGCGTCATGGGGGGGGGGTCTGTAGACCCTATAAAATTCCTCTTGGATCCGCACCTGTTGAAACCAATTCATATTTCATAACTTCATACACGGCACGATCAAGCACTGAATCTATTGAAATCTTACTATGTAAAATAATTATCTAGTGTCTACACTTTTTCTATTAAAGCTCATAGTATATTCTATCATAATATAAATTGTCACTCATGTAGTGTGTGCTAATGTAACTAGGGATGCGCACGAGACAAGATTTGTGGCTGTCTCGTCTCGAAAATGTGCTGTAAAAGTGATGTCTCGACTCGAAAAATGTATATTTCTCTATTGGAAGTGCCGTGTCTCGACTCGAATTTTGTCAGGAAAATCCTGTCACGATTCGTCTCGTGCGCATCCCTAAATGTAACTCATGACAAAAATGTTTCGTCTTAAAACAAAATGAAACGGTTAGGGTGGACTCTGCCGAGTAGAAGACATCCAATTTATTAAATCGCCTCGCAACCCACTTGGCCGCACACTTAGGTTACAGTCTTCACCTTTTTCCCATGCTATCTAAAGTATTGGCTAATCTTAAATTTGCATTGTGACTCGGGTTTACTAACAAGAATTATTATGTTCCAACTTAATTTGGATGTGAAATCCTGACTTAATTAGCATTTAAAAACTTCGCAGTGTGCATTAAAATCATGACAGAAATATAGTTAAATCTCTGTTTTAAATTTCGTGTCTACCTTGCATCCAAATACTTGTGCTGTCATTTCTTTCAATGTTGGTAGGAGCCGAAAGTTCCAATTGATCCCAATTTTTCGCTTTAATTCCCTCTATTTGTTCATACAATTTTAAAGAAATATTATTATTAACAAGCAACACTTCTGAAATGTAACACTCCGATTTTGATAAAATTTGGAAGGTAGATACTACACATGAAATAAACGAATACGTGTTTCTTATTTTCTGCGGAAAAACGGTTTAAAGGGGCAAAAGACCCCACCCACAATTTTGAAAGTTGACGCCCCAAAGGCAAAAACCAAGGAAACCGAAGTAAACGAAATTTTACACACATATTGCAGACATAAAATGAGTGAACACGTGTTTCGTATTTTCCTGGAAAAAACGGTTAGGTGGGGATCGGACCCCTCCAAAACTTTCATCACGAAATATTGAAAGTGATAATAACAATATGACAAATGTGTGTAAAGGACACAAAGAATTGCAACGAAACTTTGTGTATGAACAACATGCCAAAAAATAAAGGAACACGGTTTTTTTTATTTTGTGCTGAAAAACGGTTTCAGGGGGCAAAAGCTATCACCCAAAATTTTGAAAGTTAAGGCCCGAAGGCCAGAGGAAGTGAACAGAAGTGAATGAAATTGTGCACAGATATTGTAGACATAAAATGAGGGAATACGTTTTTCTTATTTTCCAGAAAAAAAGAAAACCGTTTAGGTGGGACACACACACCTCCAGATCTTTGATCGTGAAATATCAAAACTGCTAATAACAGAAGTGTTTGAAGGACATGACGAATTGGAACGACACATTGTGTAGAGACAATGCGCAAAAAATAAACGAATACGGTTTTTCTTTTATTTTCTGCGAAAAAAAAACGGTTTTAGGGGGCAAAAGCCCCCACCCCAAATTTTGAAATTTGAGGCCCAAAATGCAAGAAGTGCACCGAATTAAATGAAATTGTGCGCACTTTTGGAGTCGTGTATACAAAGACAAAAAAAGTTATGTGTACGGCGGGTTTGCATACTCTACAAAGACACAAAATCTTTTTTGGCGATTCGCCACCGGAAGATATTTGATTTCAGAAACGAAATTTTTACAGTATTTTATCAATATCAATTGACAACTTTTCCGCACTATTGCACTTTCGATATATAAAAAAATGATTTTTCGCTCCGCCCTAATATACACATGTAGGCATTTTTTATATTGTACTGCTGTCCACTGTTTCATTTCTTTTTAGCAACATTTCGTTTCCACTGTTCCGCATTTTACACACGTTTACGATCTGTTGTTGCAGTTGTTTGGTAGCGTGCTACCAGAATCCTCCATCTTTGTTTACAGGCAGACGTGTCTTCTGATTGGTCGTTCTAGCTGGACTGTGGTTGGAACTCTTCTCTCAGGACACGAGTTGTTGTGCCGCAAACCGTCATATATTTTCATTCCAATTTTAAAGACACGAGGAACGAATCACACATCCACTTAGCTGGGAAACTGATAGACAGATGATAGCGCAATGCATTTCCACCATAATCTCATTTTTCGCTGGTGTGTAGTTGGGTCCCCTCTTTCGGTCAGCCTTTCAAATATACTCCCTGATCATATATGGCTTGTGGGCCGCCGTTTGGCTATCACTGTCCTAAACTGTTTCGAGTCGATACTATGTTACTTAAGGAAAAATATATCTCAGGCGTAATCAAACACATAAACAAAGATACGAAAATGATTGATTACTTTTTTTTTTTTAATATATAGTTTCTTTCTTATTCTTGCTTTCAAGAGCCTGGGCGTTGATCAGTCAGGACTTCTTTTATATTAATAGACATATATCTACTGTTCGTACTCATTTAAATAACAAAAGTGTTCTAGATATATTGCAAATGTATAATCAAATATTAGAAATTAGATTATAACGTGCAGTCTAACAGGTTCAATAAACTAGCTTATTATGTGCATATCACACTCGCTTGTTTTCTTCTGTTTCTGTTAGGGAGAGAGAAAATAACTAGTTGCTTACTTGGAAGTAATGTTCTGACTTATGAACAATGTCATATATGTTTCTGTTCAAACAAGTAGGCCTATCTTGAAGGAAAAACATTTAAAAAATTGGTTTATAAAACAGTAGAAGAAAATGATTCATCATCACCTAGGCCATACTACTATAGCAAGAATTTTAAAATTTAGACAGAATTCTTGTCACAAAAGCAAAGAGTAGGAAGGATCTTTTTAAACGAGTTTTTTTTTTTTTTTTAAATAGAGACGTTCTACTTTTCTGGCAAGAATTGAATATGTCAATATTCTCTGAAGTTAGAGAGATGGAACACCTACAAGTAAATTCTCTATTAAAAATGCTTAAGTTTATTCGAATGTTTCATGTTCTATATGTCAGCGTTTTGGAAAATTCTGTTCGTAAGAGGAAAAAAGGGGCCATTTCTTAAATACTCAAATTTCCTTTAGTTTATTTAGAAAGTACCAAACAAGAGAACTCACTTTAAGTTGCGGATGTAAAATTCGGTACATAGACCTTTAATTAAAGAAACACCTATTTCAGCGTTTGTGAAAATTCTTTTGTATGGAAAAAATGAAGTTTATTTCCATAGCCCTATTATCCAAATTTACTTTTCTTCAGTCAGAAAGTGACGAATGTGGGGATCAGTGGCGGATCCAGTGGGGCGATTGTTCCGAATCCCCCCCCCTCCCAGAAGAGGAAACTTTTATTTTATTTTATGTAAATAAACCCATCCAAGAGTTTGGAACTCTTAAAAGTAACTCTAAGTAGCACTACTACAAGCTTCCCCAGAAGTCCGTCCTGGATCCGCCCCTGGTGGGGATTCTCTTAAAGTCGGGATATGAAATTTGATAAAGAAGCTTAATTATAAATAAGGAAATGCGTGTTTCAGCGTTATTGAAAATTCCGCTTTTAAGGTAGAAAATAAAGTCATTCCTATAATACGATACTCCAATTCTCCTTTGTTTATTCAGTACGTGCAGAATGTGAGGATTCGCTTATGGAGATGTGAAGATATGAAAAATTAGTGATTATATAAACTGTTAAATAAAAAAAATAAAAAAATAAGCAAAAATGTGTTTAAGCGTTTTCAATCCGATTCTAGAGAGAAAGGAGGCAATTTCTATAATATTAAAGTTTTCCATTATTTATTTAGAAAATACTCAACACAAAGATTTGCTTAAGGTGGATGTGTGATATTCGCCATTTAAGATCTTAACTAAAAATAAATAATGTACACTTGTTTCAGCATTTTGCGAAAATCCCTCTACTAAGGAGGGAAAAAAAGAGTTCAATTTCAACAATATTGAAATTTCCGATTTTTCGTTCAGAAAATTCGAAATGTAGGGATTTGCTTAGCCCTTTAGTGGCCAGTGTTGCTCATTCTACTGCGTTATCCGCGCGAATTATAACTTCATTGATCATTTAGTTGGCATTATTGCTTTCATACAATATTCATATATATGATTTGCTTGTCGCTTCTTTAGATACTTCTAATCTTCGTCAACAGGGAACAGTCAAATTTAGTATTGTAGAAACTTTATCTCCTACGTTCCGCGAAAGTTCTTTTTATTTTTTTATTTGTGGTTTTTTTTTTTTTTGGCTTTGTAGGAAAATATTTCAACGAAACTGTTGGTAATTGCTGAGAGTATCCTTATGATATTTTACCATAATAGGGCAATGCTGCTTAGTAGCTACGCATAAGACCTATTTTATGACAATGTTGCTTTCGAATAAACACCCTGTATTTTGTAACCGAAGTACAAAAATACTTTAAAAATTACGAAATTATGATTAGGAAGACATGGTTCACTATAAAAGCAAACCAAATATTTTAACGGTAATGCTGTCAATGCTTGCCCAATAAAGGGTTAAGATAAAGGTATGAAATTTGATATTTAAAGTCTTAACTAAAAATAAAGGAGCACGTGATTTCGAAAATTCCACTTCTAAAGTGGAAAAGAAAAGTCAGTTTGTATAGCATTGATACTTTTCATTGTTTACTCAGAAAATTCCCAATGCAATGGGAAGATTCTCTTTATATAAGTTTTAGGGGCCTTGTGCAGTCTTTTATCGTTGTATTAAGAGCTTGACTAATGCGTGATGTGAAATTCGGTATTTAGTAACACGTAAGTGAAACGATTTATATCGAAGAAGGCCAACCTTGACTTTTTCACAGGGTTGTTCAAACACTTTAGGAGAAATCAATTTAAGTCCTATTCTCTCCCATATTGATTTCTCTCATTGTATTTGGACAGCCCTACGGAAAAGTCGTGGTTGGTCTTTTTCGATATAAATTGTTCTCAATACCATTAATGTCTTACTAAATATGGAAGTTAGCATCATGCAGTAGTCAAGCTTTTAATACAACGTTAAGAATGACTCTACATAAAGCCCTTAATGTTTAATGTAAGGATTTGCTTAAGTTGGACACGTGAAATTCGTAATTAAAAATAAGGGAACTCTTAGTTAAGCGCTTTCGAAAATTCCGCTTCTGAAAGAGGAAAGGGGGCAATATATACTATCATAGGAATGAGTGAAAATTGCTCACTCATAACTTCCAGGTCATACTAACATATCTTTAATTGTGAGATTTGGACAGAAAACTCCTTTTGTTATGAAAGCAGTGAATAATAAAGATTTTTTAAAAAAATATGTATGCTAAGAGAGAGGTAAAGGAGGTTTAATTTTTTTCTCCCAGAATAGAGTATCACATGAATTGTATATTGTTTGTGATCACATCCTTTAGACTGCTTCCCCGTTTAAAATGAATTTTGGAACATTGCTAATACCTATCTCAAACTGTTTTTTATAATATCATTTTGATTAAAGGGTGTACCCCAACTGAAATACGCGAGTACAAAATTTGTGCGAAAAAATAGAAAGTCTTATTGAAATGCATACCATATAGGGAAGATAAGGAGGTTCAAATATAGTTAAGTTCGGTAGAGGTGGACCACATTTTTCTCCTCCAATAGCTCGAATAATTGTCCATGTACAGCATGTTTTTCTGTACGAAATCTAAGGAACATTGTCTGTAACAATTCCTAAAAGTTTTAGGATCAAAAAAGGTATTTTACTACCCGAAGTTTAAACTTGAAAAAATGACTGACTAGTCCATCTATCCCATGGTGGATTAAAGGAAGTGCTCACTGTGGGAGTGATGGACCATATGTAGAAACTAAACAATAAAGCACTAAATAAATAATTTGAAACACTTAGTTGTCTTTAAATATGTTATATTAATAAAGTAGATATTATGCAGCTACCAAGTTTCAAACATTGATCTCATATAATCTAATATTGATTAAACGAACATAGAAATATTCTATAGAAAATCTAAAAATGAATTTTCTTTCAAACATGGAATCTAGAAAAGAAACATTTGCAAATGGCAAGAATGCGTAAGTTTGGTGTTTTAAGAAGAAAAATAAGTGGCAGTACAAGTAATTGCATTGTATCGTATATTGTATCTTGTTTTGTATATTTGGAAACCTTGCTACACAAATCACGAAGATTCTCATATTTCGAACAATCATCATGTAACCAGCATTCACACAAAATACACTGTATCTACTCGTCTTCTCCTTTTGTTTCATAATTTTCACCGCATCCAACACATTTGTTTACATAATACCCTTTCATATCACCACTATCAGCATGTATTATCTACTGATTATCATCGCTGGATGAAGATATGATTGAAATTCTTTTCTTGTTGTTTCTTGTCTTTTTTTGGGTGGTAGATTTGGTGCACTTAACTTTGCTCTTCTTGTTTCTCTATAAGCTTTAAATACTCTTTACTTCTTTTCTTCATGCTGTCTCTTACTACCTCTGCTGCTCTCCAGTTCTTCTTAATCATGTTTTGCAGGTTTGTGGATGACTGGTTAGGCTTGTAGAATGGGACTAGGAGACAATTAAAGAAGTTCAAGAATAGTCTGGAGGATAAAGAGAAAGGTATAAGCTTGGACATGGAGTTGGAAGAAAATGGAAGAATAAACTTTTTAGACAAGACCATAATAAAACAAGGAGATAAACTGGTTACGAAGTGGTATCAGAAGGTGTGCTCAGCGGGAGTGTTCTGCCAGAAGAGGAGCGATGTGAGTAGGAGTACGAAGGAAATTTCATAACCAATATAATAAGAAGAATAGAAATGCTGGAGGACGAAGAGGGAAGAAGGAAGGAGAGCATAGAGAAATTCTACAAACAGTTAGAGAACGGTTACAGCAGGAAGGAGGAGTTAGAGAGGAAAGAAGAACGCAGGAGAAGGAAAAGGGTGAGAGTGGAAGATGACATGGTATAGAAAGCATGGGAGAAGAAATGGAGAAACTGATGAAGTTAATGAAGAAAGGAAGGGTGCTATAGAAGTAGTGGAGAAAACTTATTGAGATCAATAAAGAAGAAGAATAGAACATGCACAGAAAAGATTAATGAAGAGGAAGAAGGAGTCATCTACGTAGGAGAGACGGGAAAGAGAATTAAAGAAGACAACAATGAGACAGAGAATGAAAACAACATAAAGATTATGTGCGGAGGAAGAAAGATACTAATGAGATATACAAACATGTTAAAGAGACTTAATCATGAAATTAACTGGGATAAGACAGAAGTAGTGGAGATAGAGAAGAGAATGATAATAAGGAAGTGGAAAGAAGCAAGTTGGATAAAGAAAATAAGTAGAGATAAGCTGATGAACTGGATAGGGGCGTTAGCTATTAATGAATTATGGCACAGAATTTTGGATAGCGTAGACAAGATGAAATTGAAAAAGACCCTTATAAGACCAAAAATGGTGGAACGTGATTGGTTGGAAAATAAACACGTAGACCTACGGGATTAGCTGAATGCTGCAGCCAATAAAATTTAGATTTTTTCATAAGAATGACTATATACAGGTGGTGAACAAAAAAAAATCTAAAAACACTTCATACAGGACACGTAAGTTTGGCCCTCCACTGTACAACACGTGTTGGGGTTGCCGATCGTTTTTTGTTTTCAATGTGTCATGTGGATCTTCATCTTTCGTCAGCAGTAACCAGTTCACCTGTGAGTGTCGTGGTGTGAAAGTGGTGCGGTAAAATGGGCGACCTGATAGACTTCCAAAGAGGCATGATCGTTGATGCCCGTCTGGTTGGAGCTTCAGTGGCAATAGTGGCGAACATTGTGGGGGTAACATTGTGTGGTATCGAAAGGCACTGTGTCCAATGTCACGAGGGCATACACAATTCATGGGCAAACGACGTCTGCAAAGCACAACAGTGGTCGAAAGACAATTTTGTCAGATAGGGACCAGAGGGCATTAAAACCGATTGTAGCAGCAAAAAAGAAGACCTTTGCAATGGAAATTACGTCTGAACTCAATTATTGCCTCCAGACCCCGTTTTTATCGAAAACAGTGCGACGGCAACTTCATAAAATGAAAATTCGTGGCAGGGCCGCTATCGCCAAACGCCTGGTCACAGCAGTAAATGGAAGAGGCGTATGCAGTGGTGCAAGTACCACAAGACGTGGACTCATGAATAGTGGAAGCACGTAATGTGGTCCGATGAATCGACCTTCACCTTGTTTCCAACAACCGGTCGTATTTATGTATGGAGAACACCGTCGCAGGCCTATGATACAGACTGTCTGCTCCCAACTGTAAAGCACGGAGGTGGTTCTGTTACAGTATGGGCAGTGATATCGTGGTTTTCCGCAGGTCCCATCATAGCCCTGCATGGAATGATGTATGCTAAGGCGTATGAGGTCATTTTGGGGGACCAGATTCTACCCATCAAATATTGTTCCCTGATGGTGATAGCATCTACTAAGATGATTTGGCACCCTGTCACACTGCAAAAACGGTGAAATCATGGTTTCAGGAGCATGGCCAGGATCTATTCCCTGGGTCCCACAATCACCAAATCTGAACATCATTGAGCCATTGTGGTCTGAGTTAGAAAGGTGTGTTCGGTCTCATTACCCTCCACCAGCATCCCTTAAGGAACTGGAGCATATTTTCGAGGAACATTGGTACAAAATTCCACACACCACGATTCAGGAGCTGTATATGTCCATTTCACATCGGATCCAAGCTGTTTTGGACGCAAAAGGAGGCCCCAAACCATACTAGGTATGCTTTTCACACTTTTGCAAACGTTTTAGATTTTTTGTCTAGAAGTTGCAGTGCCTTGCTGAAGAAGATGTCGTGACACACCGGGAGACCTTGCGGTGTTAACGACGGTGTGGTCATCAGCAAAGAAGAATCTGCTTTTTTTAAAAAAAAGAGTGTCATTAGAGAAGAGTTTTTCGTGTTTAACAAAGATTAAGTTTCGCAACACACCTACACATTCCGCTTCCTGAAGAAAGAAGCATTGTTTTCCGTCGGCTGGACCCCCTATTGAGTCAAGCTTCGCCCTGGTCATATAGGTTGTACAGCCTTTGGCGACAGTCGGATGACGGGAACGCAATATTATCTCTCTGGGATGGCATTACAGAGGCACTGCACACCAGAGAAGTTCCCTCGCCCACAGTGGCGCGAGGGCGAGGGAGCGCGAGGGCGAGGACAAGTTTTGGCCGCGAGGGCGAGGGTGCGCGAGGGCGAGGACAAGCTACGATGGCGAGGGTGAGGGTGCGCGAGGGCGAGGAAAAGCTTCGACGAAGAGGGCGAGGGTGCGCGAGGGCGAGGACAAGTTTCGGCAGCGAGGGCGAGGACAAGCTTCGATGGGGAGGGGGAGGGTGCGCGAGGGCGAGGAAAAGCTTCGACGAAGAGGGCGAGGACAAGTTTCGGGAGTGAGGGTGAGGATGCGCGAGGGCGAGGTCAAGCTTCGATGGCGGGGGTGAGGGTGCGCGAGGGCGAGGAAAAGCTTCGACGAAGAGGGCGAGGGTGAACGAGGGTGAGGGCCAAGTGTTACTGCGGGAGCGAGAGTGCACGATGGCTAGAGACAACTTCCTTCAGGAGAACGAGGGCACGCGAGGGAGGAGGACAAGCTTCCTTAAAAGCAACTGTTTTGGAGTTTGCTGTTTGACCTCTTTTGGAGAGAGGCAAGATTTAAAATATCATCTGTCATGTCCCCTAGATGAAAAGTTAGTGTCATAGCAAGGTTATACATTAATCGTATTTTTCCTTTCAATTAATTGCAGTAGACAATTTCTCGTGTGTACGTACATAATTATTAAAATAATAATGCAAATTTATTTATTTATTTATTTTATTTATTTATTTAAAGAAGAAAATTAATATATTGGATATATCCAATATATTAAAGAATATACATAAAAAATACATAAGCATATTAAATTATAAAATAACAATATACAAAATATTAATGAAATAAAATAAAAGAATAAGAAAAATAACTGCTACAGAAATTAACAAGTAAATTTTCTACTTATAAGTGCTATTACTTCTCTAAAGGAAATCGAACTTCCTGATTCCCTTTATTGGTAGAGTTTAACGTACCCGGTATTCAGAGATGACAGGACTTCGGACTTCCAGAAGTCATGTCTATCTCACAGTGTCGGGTAACTTAATTCAATGCACTTATTTCAATATTGCGAATTTTTTTTGTATTTTTTATGCAAAGAATAAAAAAGAAAATGGCTCACATAAGCAAATGCTTGTGTGTGAGCCTGATTCTCGTGTTTTATTTATTTTCTTATCGTAACATATGAGGTTTATTCTTACTTTTAACTAACAATAGTTTTTTTAAACACTTTTTAATTCTTTTAACCATTGTAAAATTAACCTTTTATATGTTTTGAAATTACTTTCTTCTTTGATTCGGAGTGGGAGTTCATTATAGATCTTCGATGCTCTGTAATATGTTTGGTGTTGAGTTATAGATTTAGTCGTTGCTCTAATTTCTAAATTTTTGTTTGCCACATTTCTGGTTATATACGCATGTTTTATTACTTCCCAATTGTTTCTGTTCTTTTTAACATATATTAATACCTTCTGCAAATATAATTTTGAAAGTGGTAATACTGAGAATTGGTCATAGATTCTATCTAGTCTACTCTCAAGTCCCTTTTTTAAACATATTCTTACAATATTATTTTGCTGAACAATCAGAGGTTTTAAATGAGTAGGGTAAGCAGCTCCCCAAATTAATATACCATATGTAAGTATACTATTTACAAGAGCATAATATACAGTTCGTAATACATGAATTACAGTTGTTAATACATGAATTACTTATACAATTTTTCATTATTTGGATGAAATTCGAGGTTGCAGTATTAACACAATTACTGTGTATTACCAAATTCCAGTTACATTTTTTTTTCAATTCTTCATTTAATAAAGTATAATCTATAATTGTTCTTTCATATGACATTTTTTCCCTCTTTTGCATTGTAATGGGAACACTTATACTAGTGAGAAAGTGGTCAGTTATACTTGTTTGCAACACAGCTGATGTGACATTCAGTGGACTTTGGTACTTTAAAAATATATGATCTATACAAGTCTTACTATATTCTGTAACTCTAGTGTGTTTATTTATGCATGAAACATAACCATGACTATATAGTAAGTTTAAATACGTGTCTATATTTTCACAGTATTTGTCACTTAATATAATAAGTGACAAATAAGTGTCAAATAAGAATAATATTTGATTTTTCCCATGAAAGTTTCCGGGTAGAAATAGCGCTACATTAAGAAGTAAGTGTGCCTCATTGTTACCCTCCCTGTGCTGGAGACGTTTTAGATAAGAAGTGTCTACTACACTGTCATGTTTAAAGAGTGTTGGTAGACAGACAGACAGTCACTCACGTCATTCAGCAGTAAATGACAAGAGCGCTGATATCTGAACAAACACAATCAATGAGAGAACCATCAGAATGCAGTAGATCAGATGGAAAAAGACTTGATGGAATGACTTTGGTTCATAGATGGCCATTTTACTCTGGACTCTCTCGGACTCGGGCTCATTTTTTTTCAACTGGGCTCTCGCTCATTTATTCCTTTGGGAATCGTGAACGGGCTCACTTCCCTCAGTTGGACTCGCGCTGACTTATTTCATTGGCGCTCGGGGTAGCGCTTAATTATTGAACCCGAGAACGGTTGAGCGCGAATGCCGAGCTAGCGAGCGTTGGGCTCGTGAGTTTGGATGCCCATGAAATGGGCTGATTAATAGCATACATCCTCCTCCAATGTCCACCACTGATGAAGTTGTTACAATTAATCGGAATTTTTAAGTTTTCATAGTTTTGTGACAGCCCAAACTATTATCTGAATCGATATTTGTTAAAATAATGTCAGTCACTATTGTATCGATTTTCATTGTTTCTGCTTTTATAATCTACGTGGGTAGAGCTATCATTTAGTTACAAAATAAATAATATGTTGTTTCTTGTCCTTAAATAGAAATATCTGACACGTTAATACTGACATTTTGTTAAAAGAGCTGCTTTAACAAAATAAATTTAATAAGTTCCACAAGACAAGTTGTTTATGCAGCCGAAATTTGCAACTGTTGACTGATTGCCGTTTAGCGTCCTCTTTCGTCGGCGAGGCTATATGAGAAGTGGACCTATAGGTTTAACGCGGAATTCGATCCACTGTCGTTCAATGTTCTCCCACTCGGAATTGTCCCCAGGACCCCATGCACCAAAGGTTCGCGTGCAAGCCAGTGAGATAGGGTTTGTATGTTGTGTTGTGTTGGTGGGTTGTAATACTGCTACTTAGAGCTACTTTTAAGAGCTCCAAACTCTGGGATGCGTTTTATTTGTATATATAAAATAAAGAAGTTTCCTCTTCTGGGGGGGAGCGATTGCTCCGGTCGCCCCCTGGATCCGCCACTGACGATAAGGAAATAATTTTACAAATAGGTTGAATAATTGATGCTCTGATCCTCACGAAGGAGGCCCTCTCGAGGCCTCCTCACCCTCAATTACCCTCGCCCTCAATGATATGAGGCGAGGGTGCGCTAGGGCGAGGACAAGCTTCGATGGCGAGGGTGAGGGTGCGCGAGGGCGAGGAAAAGCTTCGACGAAAAGGGCGAGGGTGCGCGAGGGCGAGGAGAAGCTTCGACGGCGAGGGTGAGGGTGCTCGAGGGCGAGGACAAGTTTCGGCAGCGAGGGCGAGGGTGCGCAAGGACGAGGACAAGCTTCGATGGCGAGGGTGAGTTCGCGAGGGCGAGGACAAGCTTCGATGGCGGGGGCGAGGACAAGCTTCGGCGGCGAGGGCGAGGGTGCGCGAGGGCGAGGACAAGTTTCGACAACGAGGGTGAGGGTGCGCGAGGGCGATGGACAATTCCATTCGCGAGGGCAAGGGTGAACGAGGGCGAGGGCCAACTGCTACTACGAGGGCGAGGGTGAGTGAGGTCGAAGTAAAATGAACATCTATGCGTTTAACTACAATGAGAAGGCTTGAGGAAACGGGAGAACACCTGTGATTTTTTCCAACCCTTTAACTTTCATTCCAAAATAGGTTCTTATGATTCCGGGACCCATGCCACTTTGATTTTTCTTTCTCGGTAATTAAAACGTATTTTACAGTATATATAGTTGCAAGTAAGAAGATACATAATATGAATTTTGTAATTTAAAATTTAAAAATACAGTATGATAATTAATTATTAAGTACTAATTTTATTTCATCACTTTTAGCCCAACAAATGAAATTCAAATAATTCGCACCCTGGGTCTTGGTCATCAATACTGCGTCTTATTCTTTATCTTTCACAGTCAAGTCTTGGTCCTGCATTTCATAGTCTTGGTGGTCTTTCATGCTATACAAGAGCCAAGAATGCTAGCCTCATCGGTACAAATAAAGACCAAGTGTGATTTTGATTATGGTCTTTCATACTATACGGAAAGCAAGACAATATGCTCATCGCTACTTGGTGATCACCAAAACAAGGCCAAGAGCAAGATTACTATGCACTTTGTCTTACATATCCAATCTTTATCTTGTTCTTGTATCGATGTTCTTGGGCTTGGTGAAATGAAATGAAATATTTAGTTTAAGGTCTCTCGATTCTGCACCGAGGCTAAGGGAGATGGTGACCATGAGAAATGGATGAAATGGCGGAATAAAGAAAGTGGGAGGAAACAGAACCCCGGAAAAACCCACTACACGGTGTTTCTCTACCACAAAGCCCACTGAGCACAAGCTGGGGTCGAACCTATGGACACCACGCACCAGAGCTGAATTCTCTACCACTGAGCCACCGCGGCCCCGCTTGGGCTTGGTCGTCCATATCCAATCTTTCTTTTGCCTTGCGTAAACAACTTCTAGTTTTGTTCTAAATCCAGACTCCATATTGGCGTAGATATTAATATTACAGTCGATTGGTAAAATCAATCTTCCACATTTAAAAATTAAAGTACACACAAGTACAAAAATAAGCATTTACCATAAAAACACTAGCTGCAGGTGTTCAAAATAGATTTATGGTTTCTATAAACTCAATTGAAAATTGCTATTTTTAATTAGGCAGCTGGTGAAAAACAGCAGCTTTCGACTCCAGTCGAGTTTAAGCTCAACATAAACTCAGTTGACCAAAGTGAACTGACCCGAGTGACCCGACCCGACTGAACCGACCCGAGCTGACCCGATTGACCCGACCCGAATAACCCGACCCGAGCTGACCCGAGTTGACCGAACCCCTAACCCGACCCGTTTGAAAGCACTACAAGCGTTGATCTTAGGTGATGGACTGGATTCAATCCCAAGTCGTAGTTCTGAGTTCATGGTAAATGCTTATTCTTCTGTGGATCCTGTTCTTCATAATCCCGTTGTTGCATAACGATGCTTACACAGAAACTCGAATGGAGTTGAATAATCATTCCAGTTTTGCATTCCACGTTTTTGCTCTTTAGGCTAAAGGAGATAGATGAATAAGAGGAGTGAATGAAGGTATAATTGATGGAATGGTAATGTAGAGGGAAACGGGAGAACCCAGAGTACTCGTGTCACCAAGGTTCGAACCAGGGACCCCTTGCATTAGGGGTGAACTCTCTACCACTATGCCAACATGCCTCCCTCCCTCCACAAGTAAGAATTTAAAAGAAAAATACTCATTGTTTCTCAGTTTCTAAATACGTGGAATCCCTGATTCTAATTTCTAAGCTATCCCTTGACTACTAACTTCTACTTTCTCACAGAATGAAATTACTGAGAAACAAACAGGCTATATTTAGCCATTCTGAAAAAAAATGAAATCTTTGGGTTTTACGTCCCACAGTTATGCCATATGGGCTAGAGGAGACGGTGATGATGAGAGATGAACGAAATGATGGAATGATAAAAGTGGGAGGAAACGGGAGAACCCGAGAAAACCCAAGTACGTGGTGTTTGTCCACCACAAATCCCACTTAGCACAAGGTGGACTCGAACCTGCGACCCCACGCACCACGTTCTACCACTAAGCCACCGTGGTCCTAACCATTCTGTAATGGCTAGCCAGACCTCGCTCGGCAAATGTTTTAAAATTTTCCCTCGAGCAGAACACTTATACACAAACATATACATTCACAATGATGTATTGATCTGTCTTCAATATGTAAATATTGTTAGTTTATTCTTTATGTTATGTCTAATATAGAATATTGTAAATCATTGTTGATAGAATTAGAGTTTCTATTCTTGTGCTCATTGTTAGCGTTACTAAGAGCCTGAAAATTCAGTGCAGCGCCCGTTGATCTTTGAATAACACGTATACAGACACAGCTCTAAAAAAAATATGACAGATTGGAAGAAAACTTCTTTCCTTGCAAAATTTGAGCAATCATTTCCTTATATTGACGACGCACCCTTGACCATCAGCTGCGAGCGAAGATGTAGAGAATATCAAAGCTATGACAGCAACGGCAACTTAATATATACATATCGTTTCGATGAAGAAGTTGTAAGACCATCTTTCATATATACAGTAACTGGTTTTGCTGTTTTCTGGTTCTCGCTTGAAGACATGAAGTTTAAGGGAATCCTTCCGTACGTTAGTGTGAGAACAGATCTTCGTACATTTCGTGAACTACATAAAGACCCTTCAATGCAGAGGATAGAATCTGATATGTCTTCCACCTCCTTGAGCGACACACTGAGTGGCTCCTCTTGGAATTTGAAGATAGAAAATAATGAAGGAGAAGAACAGAAATTTGACATTTTCGAGTTTTGTAAGCTTGTTTTTGCAGGGATTCATACACACAATTCGCTTACTACTATTGGCTCAGATGACCATATTAACGAACTATCAGAAGACGAATTGTTGAGCGACATCCCAGAATCTGAATTTGATGGAATAATCTTCAACTCCAGTACAGAGAGTTTAGGGAGAGAAGAAAGGAGGAGAGAGAGAGAAAAAGAGTCAAATTCACGCCAGAAAAGACCATGGTGGAAAAGACTGTTGTGTTGCTGTAGTGGTGGTTGTCGTTAAGGAAACGCTTGCTATACGATGAGAGCCGTCCAGGAGAACTAGAGACGCCTCCAATAGGGGAGACTTTTGGCAAATTTTAACTACGCTGACAACAATAATAATAGAAACCCCTACATCAAAGATCAGATTGCACTGTTAATAATTTTGGAAGATTGAAAAAAGAAGAAAATTATGAATATAGCTGCCGTGCCTTGGCTCATACAAAGGACTTTAGGTGAAATGGAAAATATTTGCAGAACTTTTCGGATCCTTGTACAATACTAATAACAGCTCAGTATGCACAAGAACTTGACGAGGAAGTTAACTTGATGAGAATGGATTCAACAGTTCTCTTTGAAATTATTGAATCAACAGAATATCCGATGCTGAATGAAATACAACTTTCTTTACAAATGAGGCTACCACATGTGGAACATATGTATTTTGTTAATTTTTAATTGTATAGCAGCTTCTCTGTGTAATATTGTTGTGAAGAAGTATTACGACTTCTATCATTGTTCGATGTATTTAAGGAAGACTTTGTGAATCCATAAACAGATGGTTCAGATGAGATGTAAACACATGTGGATGGCCTTGCAATGAAGGAAGTTATTAATTTTGGAAAAGAAAGCGGAATTTCGAAGAAGTATCTGAAAGAGAGCGATACGACAAGAACTGGTTGAAAATACGAGAATCATTACAGGGTTTACAAGAATGAAGATGGAGAAGCATACTAAGAAATAATTTAAAAGATTTATTGAAGTACCATATATTATTTTCTTTCGTATGTTCAGATAAATATTCAAACGAAAAACGAAAGCGATAAATTAATAATTGTTTTCCGTTATTGCAATCATGTTAGATGGAATAATCTGCGATAAATTTGTCATTTTTATTTTGGATTTTAAAAAGTATTAAAAAACCATACGTTGCCTTAACCTGACTTATTATTCATAATGCTTTTGAAATTATAAAAACAACGGCAAATAATTTATCAATCCATTGTATAACAGTTGTTCCCAACCTAGGCTTCTCAACTTTTTTAGGGGCCGCGGTGGCTCAGTGGTACAGAGTTCACTTCTGGTGCATGCTGTCGTTGGTTCGATCTCAGCTCACGCCAAGTGGACTTTGTGGTGGATAAAAATCGTGTGGGTGGGTTTCTCGAGGTTCTCCCGTTTCCTCCAATTTTCTTCATTCTGCCATTTCATTCATTTCTAGTCATCATTGTCTCCTTTAGCCTAGCAGGCATACGCGTGGGACATAACACTTAAAGAATACATTTCAATCTTTGTTTTCAATGTTAACAAGATGTCAGTAGAATTTGATTAAAAGTTTTAGTGGTGAATAACGGACAAATGTTTTGATATACAGCCAGCCCTCACTTAATGTAAATAGATCGTTCAAGGTCTTTGCGCACTTCGAAATTTACGTAAATATTTTTTTTAACATAACCATTTTCGTAAACAAGAATTTAAAAAAACAACAGATTACGCCAAATTAGCAGTAGTTCCTGTCTCACTCACTAGATGGCTCACAAAATAGAATTTAGTAATTTAATATTATTTCTTATTTCAGATTAGGGATGCGCACGAGTCGAGTCGAGTCGAGATTTAAGCCTGTCTCGACTCGACTCGAGAAAATGTTGTCTCGACTGGAAAATATGTCTCTGTCTCGACTCGTGTCTCGACTCAACAGTATCTGTCTCAACTCGACTCGAATTAGAGTCGAGACGTCTCGAAATTCGAGTCGACACAAAATATACGAGTTAAAATATACGCATACATCAGCCAGAACATTATGACTACCTACCTAATTGTCAGTATGTCTACCTTTGGCACGGATAAGAACGGCGAATGCTCTTGGCATGGACGTAATGATCCTTTGTTGGTCACTGGAGAGAGTTGCCACCACATGTGCACACACAGGTCACCTAATTCCCGAAAACTCCGGGGAGGGGGGCGATGTGTTCTGACGTCACGTTCATTCACATCCCAGATGTGTTCGATTGGGTTCAGATCCGGCGAGTTGGGGAGCCAACACATCACTTGGAACGCCTCCCTGTGTTCCTCGAACCACTCTATCACACTCCTGGCCTTGTGACATGGTGCATTTTCTTGTCGAAAAATGCCACTACCGTTGGGAAACATGGTCGTCATGAAGGCGTGTACGTAGTCTGCAAGCAGTGTGCGATACCCCTCAGCCGTCATGGTGCTTTACTCGAGCTCCACTAGACACATGGATGCATAAGCATAACCTTGGCCCATATGGTTGGGGGGGGGGAATTCGTGCACACACACACACACACACACACACATATATATATATATATATATATATATATATATATATATATATATATATATATATATATATTAATTCTCAACCTTTGCCGACCCACTTCTGGATGAATGTTTCTCCAATTCTAATTCACACGTATCTATTTTCGACAGTTCGTTTCCACGTTACTCCACAGTGCTTCCTAATTTCGTCATACCACATTGTATTACAACGTTTTCTGGATCGTTTTCGTTCCCTTAGGATCCAGTCAAGGATTGCTTTTGTCCACCTATCGTCAGTTCTTCTTGCAATATGACCAGCTCTCTGATACTTAAGTCCTTTTATTTTCGCGATGATATCGGTCACTCCTTTCATCTTCCTTATCCATGTATTTCTTTTTCTACCTCTCCGGGTTATTCCAAGCATACATATCTCTATGCTTCTTTGAGTTGAATATGCTCTCTCCCTTTGGAAGTTTAAGAAAGAGTATTATACATTAACAACTGATCACAGAAAGTTGTGAATTCAACCAAGCGTAAATTTTAATTCCTACTTTTTGATTGGAAGCAGCAACATATTTCACATTATTGCTTTTGGTATAAAAATCGATTATAAAGTTTGAATTTGCGGCGGCAGCTACATGGCATGAGTGTGAACTGCGATTCTCCTTTTCTTTCATTATTAAGAGACAACAAGTTTTATTTATTGACTTTAAGATTCACAAGCTGTAATTAGATGTATATAATATACATTACTCACTTGTGCACGTTAAACTTTTCTTTGTTTCGACAAAAATATATTCACAAATTTCCACTTGGGCAGGTAGTCTTCGACCTTAAATTGTCACTTTTTGACACCAACCATACATTTGCTTCTAATGTTTTAACCAAATATTTAGTACCGTAGTTTCGAGAAACCCCCTCTGATTTTGGATCACCATTGTGTAGTTGGAGTGTGTGAATGATATAAATACTACTCAGGCAGATATCCAGCCTAACTTTACGTCAGTTTTAGATGATGAGACCTAAAATTAAGCCTTTGCCTCTATGCTAAAAATTGTTTTAGTCAATATCCGGAACGCCTTTCCCTAGAATAATTTTGTGGAACACAATGACGCAGATCGGAAAGTTGTAGATTATTTCTTTATCGTGCTTTAATAGGGTATTAATCTGCTTAAAAATATGACAATAATAAACTTAAAATATACAAATTTGGAGCGAGACAAGTACAGCAAGGAAATAAATTCGGACAACACACTGACTTACTGAAACGTAGAACTGATGCGTTCCGGCCCATTTTCAGTCCTGCTTAGCCAATTTTCTCTGATCTTTGCCCAATCCCTCATATTGACCTGAGCCTTAAATGTTGTTAAGGAATTATCTGGAACAACCTATCAGCACAACATCCACATATTCATTTACCCCAGATCATTAATAGTGTTTCTTTCAGAAAAAATCTCCAAAGAGGGTATTTTAAAAGTAAAGAGGAGAATTATAGTTAAACAAATGTTTCTTGATATCCTGATTTTCCCTGAAAATTTGCCTGAAGCGTATTTTGCACTTGACTGTGTCTGTATAAAGGGGAAAGCCCCGGCTCACCCTCTGAAAGAAATACTGCTGATCAATAATACAAGGAAATCACAATATTAGGAAATCCAAATATTAGCCAGTAAATATCACATTTATAATTTTGATTTAATAAGTTAATATTTCACTTACCACTAAATGTAATGATATGGAAACTGGACTTGAACTGTTAATGGAGCCGCAGCCGCCTTCCTCGAAGTGCTGCTTCTGAATCAAATTTGTCGATAATCTGAGAAACGTTCATGTCGTAAGACCTTTCTATGCACAACACAGCTAAACTACGAAATTTTTCTTGACCCATAGTGCTACGAACGTATGTTTTTAGCCGTCTCAGGCACGAAAAGGAACGTTCATTGGTTGCGGAACTGACAGGCACGGTTAGAAAAGTCTTATAAACTTGGTTCAAGTTTGGGAAGCATGCGTAAAGGTTCCATTTTTAAAATAAATTTAGAAGCGATGAGAAATCATTTTCAGTCTATCTCTCTGCACACAAATTGGAGAAAACTGTTAACTCTGATGTCAGCTCAACTTTAGGGATTTTGTAGGTGTTGCTGACAATTGTGATACTTTCTGCTGATGGCTTGTGTTGATTCAACACGTCGTGCAGGGAATGAAGAACCTGCATATAATTTTCTTTGAACTTTTATTGCTAATATCTGCTCCCGCAAGATTGTCAACTTAATAATACACTTCGCGTCTGTAATATTCAGCTGCTGTCTCACACTCGAAGAAGTATCACCACCATCCAATGCTCGTGGGATTCGTCTTCGCGGAACGTTCGGTGCACTGAATCCCATGTTTTCTGTAATTTCTTCTGTTTCTGTCCACAGCGTTTTGAAACTTTTCTTACTCCGTATGGACTGAAGGCTGCAGATATTGGCTTGCGATAAATTTTTCACAGTAGAAAAATTGGTACGTGTATTCTGTAAGTGCATGGACAGTTGATTCGTGTATTCAAGAACACGTCTCATCAGTTTAAGACGAAACAAAAATAAAAAAAAATCATGAACATTTCTTAACAGGGAATGCGCATCTGGACCGTAAATTTGATAGTGCTATTTCCTCTAAAGTTTCAAGTAGAGGTCCAAAATTTTCTAAAACTGCACGAGTAGCTTCCGATTTACAGTTCCATCTAGTGTAGCTCAAAGATTTTAATGTTATCGAATGCTTTAAGTTTTCTCCTTGACGTTGAACATTTTCAAAAATAGCGTGCTTTTTTGACGGCGGTTCTATGAAGGAATGCAACTGCTCAGAACACCAAACATGTTTCGAATCGTAGACAGTTTTCCGCATACCCCTGATCCTCTTTGCAACGCCAGAGTACTGACCACGCATAGCGGTTGCACCATCGTAACATTGTCCTCGGATGTTATCTACGCCCAGACCCAGTGATATTAATACATTTGTTAACAGTTTGTCCAAATTGTTTCGCCGTGATTTTTCTGTATTGTAAAACCCGATAAAACTTTCGTGAACGTTTAATGTTTCATCACAGTATCGCAAAACAGTCGCTTCAAACTTTAAGTTTCATCCATGATGACACCATATATACCTGCAGTCTTCACACGATCGATTATTTTTCTCAGCAGATACTCGCATATTAAATCTAGAAATTGATTTTGGTATTCGGGACTAACGTATCTAAATGTTTTCTCTTTGTTAACATAATACCGAAAAATCACGTCATTGTCTTTGGATCTTAGCGATAAGAGTTCTAGTAAATTCCCTTAGTTTCACTTTCGTTACTTTCCTTAGGGTCTCTAAGAGGAACACATTGGCGAGCACAATACAAAATACTATTTAGAAGTGCTTCCAAATATATTCTATTGCCGTTAACTATTTGGTTCGTCTGCAAATCTAATTTACGCGCAACTGATCCGTGCAATAGTGTGCGTTTCGGAATTCCGCAGCCTTAGAAATACAAATCTTATAAGCATTACTTATTTCATGAGTACCGAATTTATCTACGACCTTCTTCCTCTTACGGAAACCCTCCTTAGTAAAAGTGTCTTCAGATTTCGGAATATTTTCGGAGAATGCGCGACAATAAAATCAAAAAGCACTATCTCGAGAAATGTTAAATTCTAACCAACTAAATTGCCTATACCAGTGGTCGAAGTGAGACGGTATGCGGTGGTATGCCATACTGCCTCTGGTTTTTCAGTAATGAGGACATACCGTCTCTGGTTTTTCAGTGACCAAGACAATATTTAAATAACAGGTATGTTGAGTCAAAATCATAATAAAACATACCGCCTCTGCTTTTTTTCCGCTTCGAACACTGGCCTATACCACTCAGATCGGAACTGGCGGTCATTTTTATTGGGGTACGTTTTCAATTGCGGTTGGAAGGGACCTAGACCTACTGCCAGAAATGTCTTTACCTTTTCACAACCTTTGACTGGATCACGATCTTCTGAAACTTCATCTTGTGACACTGTTTCCAAAGTAATACCGTCATTTGAATTCTTATCTTCTGAGACTTCATCTTCTGACACTGTTTTCACACTAGCACTTGAATTCTTATCTTCTGAAACGCAAGAAGTATATTGTGTAGTCACTATTTCATTATCTCCTCTGGCACTGTCAATATTGCTAAGTTTCGACTTCTTACTAAAATATTCCAACAAAGTTCCCTTTTTTTTTTTTTTTTTTTTTTGAGCTCTGCATATTAGTCACAACAACTTCCTGTGAAACTTGAGAAATGTTCGAATACCCCAAATAAAATATAAAAAATGAAACTACTATACACCGATACACGTGAAGGCTATATATACGAAAAAAAACTTCAAACGAACTGCTCACTGCCAAGGGCGCCGATTTCTTTGTAACTTTGGGGGAGGGGGAATTCAGACGTGAGTTTGTATATTCATAAAAAATACATATAACAATACAAAATACATATTCAGAAAAATACATGGGGGCCCATATGAGCTTTGGGGGCCCGGTCCCCTGGCCCCACAGAATCGGCGCCCTTGCTCACTGCAAACACAAACTTCAGAATAAATCAAGTGTATTATTTTTGGTTTGGGTGCCAGGGTGGCTATTAGTAAAAAAAATATCGTTGTTTTAACCTTACAATGCTCCCATTCCACTTTACAACAATACCAGATGTTGCTATTTTTGTGACTTACAGGGAAAGCAATAAAATATCTTTTGTATTTAGGACCACAAGATTTCCGACAAAGAGCCGAGTTCTGAATGTCTCTGCTTATCCTTATAAAACACTTCCTGTATCCCAGACAACAGACCGACCTGTTCTTCCTTTGACCATCAACGAACACCACATCCCCTTTCTCCAGCACGCTCAAAGTTCACTGACCTTTATTAAGATGGATGTGGCAAAACATTTATTGCAAGACATTACCAGATATGGTTAAAATCAGAGTTCCATTCCCGTTGTTATTCTAGAACTTTTTTCAGACTTAAAGACAGTTTACAGTCGAACATTTTATAATAATATCAGCATAGATACCGTAAGACAAAATTTTTAATAACTGTCCATTCCCTAAGAAACAGCCAGAATCAGTAAGGGAGAAGGTATATGAACATCTCTGAATATGAGCATTTTTTTTAAAAAAAGATATATTCATTCAGAATTTTACACTGCCTCTGTGATCCTCCACCCCCACCCCCAAAATGTTCTGAATAAGTCCTATATTTATTCAAATTACAAGCATTTCTGATGTAACAGAAAAATAAAGAAATCATGACAATACAGTTTATAAATTATTATTACTGTCGTAAAGGAACATGTAATCTCTAAAAGCGAAAAAACCAATAAAGTGAGGTGTGAATCAATTCAGAACACATGCATCGAAAGTGAGTGACAATTACCCAGCTAGTAGTAGAGAGGCAGTGTCAAGGCTTAAAGTGAGCCGGAACACTCGGCACTAAGTTCTGGCAAATCAGCCTGTTGTCAGAATTTAGTTCGTGTACAACAATTGTCACTTTACAAACATTGTGCATTAATTTTTAATTAATATTTTGGTTCCGTCTATGAAACGACTATTAATATGATCAATCAAACCAGATCTGGAACATGGATCAGAGATTATTTACTTCCATTGTTGACTGCGTTCTCGCAAATCACTGTGGATAAGCATTCTGGTGAGGTGGCTATTCACTGAAGCCACTTCAAGCCCTGGGCAGTGTGTATGCCTAACAAGCAGCATTTTAAAGGTGGAGCTTGGCCACGAACTCTGTTCCGATCGCCCATCCTGACTGAGTGACTAAGGTTTAACCTAGTATCTTTTGTCAGGGCAGGGTCGCTGTTTTTTCACTTCCTTGCCCCTCCTTTCTCTTGGCCTCGTTAGTCGCCTAAAGACCTTAATACTGTGAAACAAAACATAAAATTAAGCAAAATGGTGTTGTATTCGCTTCAGCTCAGTTTATAGATAACACTAGATGACTATCCTAATAAACTTCAGAAATGTGGGGGCAGTTGCCTCCCTTGCCCCCTCTAAGTTACGTCTATGCATAGCTGCTCACTTGAATTAGTTTCAAGACTGTTTCTGAGTAAGTACTTTCTTCAAAATAATATTAAAAATTATAGAATGATTTTCGAGACATTCGAGTCGAGTCGAGATTTTTACGAGCAGTCTCGACTCGACTTGAAAATTCGAGTCGAGAAATACGTCTGTCTCGATTCGTCTCGAATTTTACAGAGTCTGTCTCGACTCGAATTCGAGTCGAGTTGAGTCGAGATTCGAGACTTGTCTCGACTCGTGCGCATCCCTATTTCAGATGTAATAGTGCGGTCCGTAAGTGCAATAATTTGTATGGATCGTGCATTTCCGGTTACCAGCATGAAATTTGGTCAGAGCGTTTAACGCGACATGTAAATGAGAAAAAAAGCCGGGAGACAGCTTTTCAATATGTTTCGTGTGACTCTGGGCGGCATCTTGAAAAATGGCCTACTTTTCACATGTTCCCCAAATTTTGTCCGATTTACACTGTCTTTGGGCTCAAATTCACAGGCAAAACAACTATAGAAGTCTGTGAACTGCTTGACAATAACGGCAATAGCTTTAATTTCTTGAGGGGGGCTAGTGAAAGGGAACAGGTGTTCTGGGGGGACAGTTATTTTGTGTACATAAAAAATAAGACTATTGTGTTACTTGACCTATATATCAAGTCAACATCTCTGGGAAGGGGACTCACGACAGGCCCGTATCCACGGAGGTCATGGGGGGCCACCACTAAATTTCTACTGCCGCCCCTTAAGTTTTCACGGTAGGCTTGCAAGAGCAGATATTACAGTTAATATCTGTTGTTCTGTTGTTACAGCACTGTTGTTACTGTTTGTGAAAAGTGTGCGTGATGATAATTTCATGATTTATGTAGAAGTACTCCAGTCCATGTGTCATTGGTACTTAGCTTTGGACCACGTACACTACAGGTGATGGTTACCATTCTTTCTTCATACTCTGAAACAACTTCCAGTTCGTCATCCTGATGTATTTAAGGAATTCTCTAAGGGACATTTCACCAGTAGGAAATCTTACCGGCACTTTTCATGTATGTCAGACGACCACCTTCACGAACAGAACAACAAACTGATAAAAAAAGTGGTTCTCTATGGGGAGCTTGCGATAACCCATTTACTTTTTTGAAGAAAATAGTCAGTTGTCCCGAAGTCGCTCGTTTACTGGCTGAGTATGAAGACAGCTACTCTGCTGAGTTGCACGTATCGAGACCACACCACGAGGACACGGATGCATTCCAGAGCAAGTACAGGACACATGTAAAGAACCTAATTGATGTATTTCGTGATACTGGTAGTCCTTTTGAAGAAGAGCATCTGTCTACAGTTGGGTTCACCAGACGTATAGCGCCAGAAGATTCGTGCCAGTCTCTCCGCATCGCAGCTACCACAGGAACCAAAATGTATGAGGACTTCGTTTATAACCGTCTAATGACATGCAAGCAGTCCATACACGATGTTATAAAGAAAGTTAATATGCAGCTTTTTAACTGTAGCTCGTTGAAAGTTTGTTGCAAAGATAAGATGAAACTTGCTAGTGCATACAAAGATTCTAACCTGTTCTGCAAGATGTTCATATCATGTCAGGAAAGAGAGAGCGATATCAGAGAATTCTTTTCTCATGAGAACACAATTTATCCTCCATCAATATCTGAATTTGGAGATCTCAGACTTCCTATCTCTATATCAGATATTTTGAGATGTTTTGAAAAATTTGGTGTGTGTACAAGTACTATCATCCCCCATTCCTCTTATCTTGTCGTCAATGGAGCGATGCTGGTACACCAACTGCAACCAGGAGGAACGAAAGCATTTGCAGAATATGCCGCAGTTGTTAATAACTGCGTTTCTTTCACACTTCGAGACACTAAACGTTTAGACGAGATCTTTGACCGCTACATTGAAAAGAGCTTGAAAACACAGACGCGTCAAAAGCGTGGGCAGGGCGACCGCTTTGTTGTCAACTCAACGGGACCGTTTCTAAACAATTTCCAGAAGTTCCTTGTAAACGATAACAACAAGGAGAGGCTATTTCATTACCCCGCCGAAATAATAACTGCAGCTGATATTTCAAAAAGAGGAAATCAAGTCTTATCCTCATCCTCAGACTTAGATATTACTGGTATTTCTCCCTCATCCCACATAGAAGCTGATGGAAGAATCCTTCTGCACGTCCGTCATGCCGCAGAGAAAGGACACAAAAGTACAGTTGACTCTGATGTTGTTATCGCTCTCTTTGCGTTTCTGCATCTGTCACCCACTCTGGAGAAACTATGGATTGATTTTGGTTCTGCAAAAATGCGACGTTTCTTTCCTATACACACCATGTGCACGAACTTACCTTCTGGAACGATAGATTTGCTGTCGTTTTTTCACAGTTTTGTGACACAGTGTCAGCCTTCCTTGGCGTTGGCAAGACAAGTGCATGGAATACGTGGATGGCGTTTAGACAAGTGGATACAGATTTCCGGGAACTGTCAGTCGTTCATTCTCACGATGTTGTAAGCTACCAATCTTGCATGATAATCAAGCGATTTGTGACGCTCATGTACGACATATCAAGTAATTACTTGCGAGGAAGTCAACGAAACCAGACGTATTGTATTCAGCAAGAAAAATCGCACAATAGACAGAATACCTCCATCCGAAGACGCGTTGAATCTCCATGCAAGAAGAGCAACTCTTCAGTGCAAGATCTGGCAACAGTGCCTCGAAAAAGATGTGCATGATGTTGAACCCCTGAACTGGGGTTGGAAGGAAACAGATGACGGACACGGTTACCAACCTGTGTGGACTACGTTGAGGAGTATGTCTGATAACAGTCGAAAACTAGTGACATGCCATTGCAAATTGCACTGTACTGGGAAATGTACTTGTATTAAGAACGACCTCGTCTGTACGTTGCTTTGATAATGTGAAAGACAATGCTCATAGTGATATCACTATGAACACAGCAGCTGAACTTTTATTTAAAATGTGAAATGTATATGAGTTATGTAGATACGTAACATTGTAGCAAACGTATTAAAGTTGTAGAATTATAAACGGTATTAGTTTGTACTTGATATACAACACCTCTACAATAAAAACTCACAGTGAGGTCGGGTGACCGGGGAGGCCATTCATGCAGTTAACCCTTATAGGACCTTGCCTTTTTAGGTAAATTTTAGAGTTTCAGTCAAGCAGCTATTGCAACGAGACTATTTATCGTAGGATCATGGTTCATATCTCGTTTTTTTTTTTTGTAATGAAGGTGCGTTTTCAACTGTACTAGTCAAATTTCCTTATTTTGTACCTAAGGCGTAAAATTCCCGCCCAGAGTGGGAAAAACGGAAATGACAAAAAAAATTGGCACCAATATCTCCCCTCGAACATGCAAGTGGTACATGACACGAACATGCAAGTGATACCAAAAAAAAAGTTGCTTTATAGTGAATGAAATGAGGTATGAAGAATTGTGCCCCCAAAATTAGTGTAGATGATCTAGCCGATTTACAAATTTTCCCAAGAATACATTGTCAGTTAATTGTTTTTCAATGAGCTTCAGCGTAAAGACTAGTTTTTTTTGTAGGAACATGAAGCGTACCTTGTTGTCTTCGGAGTGAATCAACCTTTCGAGTGGTACCACTCGCATGTGGATACCATGTGCCTATGGACGGAAAATTACCTCCAAAGGGAAATTTTATCAGAAAAAAACACTCTTTTTCAAGTTTGAGTCCTTCTCCCCCCTGTGTTAACGCTTGGATCTCAAAATCGCCTAAAACATACTACATGGTGTATGTAATATCTGTGGAAAATATCAATCTCATATCTTGAAAACTAAGGGTGGTAACGAAAATTCCCCTACGTGGAAAGCATAACCCGTACTACTTTGAGGGAAAAACAAAAAATCCCTGACACATTCCTATCTATCCGAGGATCATAATTCGCAAACGATTTCGTGTCAAATTAGGGTAGCTTTCAAATGGTACCACTCACATGTCCCTATCGTGTCCCTGAAGGGGGGAAATCCAGAAAAAGGGAATTTTTCCTGAAAAATCTCATTTTTTCAATTTGGACGCGATTTTCTCGCTTCTGATACACAATAGGGAAATTGTAATAGTACAGTTGGAAATAGTGCTTCATTACGAGTACAACGACGTACGAACCATGATCCTAGAATAAATAGGAACGTGTCAAAAAATTTTCCCCAAAAGCTCTAAAATTTACCCACTTTTCTTCTTCAATGTTCGTGACGTCACCACCCGTAGGCATCGCACGCGTGACTGAAAAATGCCCATGAAACACGTTCTTTGATGCTTCCACGCTTGAATAAATGCAAAAAGCCCGGTGTGAAAAAGCTTAACTAGCGACATATAAGGCAAATTCCTAAGGTCGACGCTATGGTACAGATCTGTTCCATCGGTCCCCAAAGGGTTAAATGACTAAAATCGGAAAATTTTTGCTATTAACTGTTTCTTATTCTGTTTGGCAGCAGACTAGAGAAGAAGAAAAGTGTTTTCTAAAGCTTTCACGTAAATATTTAGATAAAGTTGCTAGAAGTTAGCCATTTTCCAATATGGCGTCCAGTGTCGACCATAATGATCCTACGAACTGTCTCCCGGTAATTTTCCAACCTTGATTGGACATGTAACAAAATGGCGAACTTTCATGCTGGTAACCGGAAATGCAGGATACTTACGCTAACATACCACACTATAAGCGTCATTCGTAAGCTTTACTTACATTGGAAACTTCTTACTAGTGGTGGGCACAAAAACCGGTTTTTCGGTTTCTAGAAAAACCGAAACCGGTTTTGAAAATTTCATAACCGGTTCCGTTTTTTTAATTTGTTCTATTTCTGACCAGAATAGTGTTTCGTTGTTCTCCGGAAACCGAATCCGTTTCGACAGAAGTAGTTTTCTGTTTTCCAAAAGTTTTCACCAAAACCAGTTTCGGTGAAAACCGAGACCGGTTTTGGAGAAAACCGGTTTCGGCGAAAAACCAAACCGGTTTTGGAGAAAACCGTAATGTCGGTTTTTCAGGTTTCGGTTTTTCTAGAAACAGGTTTCCGGTTTTTATAAAAACCAGTTTTGCCCATCCCTACTTCTTACGTAACTATGAATTTGCATATGTTGAATTGACGTAAGTTATGCTGCTGAAGGAAATGCTTCTGCTGCTTGCACAAGGTGGTGTTTCAGGGACGAAATATGTGTTACCTCGTGCACATCTTGGCCTCCAATTTGGATCACAGATCATAGTCCAAGAGGTTGAGACGAGAGCTCCCATCCGGCCCTTCGACCACCGTGATAAAGTTGCTAACATGGGTCGACTCATGAATTCTGTTGGAAAACTCAATGAATATCTTTTGGCAAAGGAGATGTGACTGAGCGGTTGAACGATATCACAACATCAGACTGATGTTTCAGAGCATACGTTTTCACTCAGCTTCACAGTAGTGAAGCTTTATGACTACATGATATTATACCTCCAGGAACACTATCTCCATGCCAGGAGAACTACCATAGCTGCTTTTTTTAGATGATATTAGATTGATATTATGATGATAGTACACTGGCTCATTTTGGACGTTCATCAACTCCTCAATGGTAAATGTATTTTTGTCCGTAGTGTGAATCACCTGTGAACTAAGATGTGCTTTCTTGACCCTATTCCGGCGTAGCTACAGAGTTGTGAAATATCCTTTATGCGTTTGTAGATTCAGACTCGTAGATTCTCACGCAGCGTCTGTGACATGCACCATGAATGCAATCTCGTTTCTTTCGCCATGACACTTTTGATTTGGTACCGGAAATTATTGCAGTCGAGTATGCATATACGTTGGCCAGTGGAGTCCTTACAGCACGTGTACTACCCTAATTTGGATGATCTATGACTGTGGATGTTGGCAGTTTCATCTCTATAGTAAAGGTGACAAACGCATTGATAAACTTGATTCGCTGCAGGAGGATGAATATCTTAAATGTAGTCTTAAGTGATTTATGCAACCCCACAACAGTTAACCAATTCTCATTTTTACCCCACTGCATCTAAAACAAACAAAGGTAGTTTAAATATTGTAATTACAAACCTTCATACTCTATAGTCTATACTACCCCCACCTAACACGAGTCCTGACAGCTTTTAGTTGGCTATTTATGAAATGAAATGAAATCTTTAAGTTTTACGTCCCACGTTTATGCCGGTTAGGCTAAAGGAGACGGTGATGATGAGAGATGAGTGAAATGGTGGAATGAAGAAAGTGGGAGGAAACGGGAGAACCCCGAGAAAACCCACGAGCACGGTGTTTGTCCACCACAAAGTTCACTTGGCGGGGGCTGGGATCGAACCCGGGACCCCAAGCACAAGAGGTGAACGCTCTACCACTGAGCCACCGTGCCCCCCTTGGCTATTTATGTTCGCGTTAAAGGCTTTGGGTGGATAAATAGTGAAATGGCAACAGACGAATCTTGGAACGACAAGTGGCTGGTAAGTAGGTACCCCCAGATACATTAATCCCTTACGTTTCAAACTTCAACTCTCATTGGTTCATGAGAAATGGCGCAAAATCGGAAAAGTGGGATTAATTTATTTCTCAAGAGTAGGTCGATCGATTTTGTTCAAACTTTGATGTATAGGTGTCCAAGGGCTTTTTTTGAAAAAATTAACAGCTCCCCCCGACCATTTTCCTCCCTCAAAAAATTATATTCAATGCCCCTTTTGATCTATAATGGTGTGCAAGCACAATTATGAAAAAATAAATTTTAGATGTCGCCTTAACCTTACAATCACATATATTTTTCCAAAGTGTATCACGGGTACACCATGGTCAAAATTAGCCAAAACCAACCATACTGCACCTATAAGGGAAGAAATGCAAAAAGAACAGCTATTGAGGTAGCTTTAGCGTATTTGCTTCGTGAATGAATGAGAAATCACACCTGAAGTGCCAAATTCACTGAGGCCCCATTTGGCGGCCTCATCCCTAATTTGATATATAGTGAATCAGTTGATATTTAACAATTTATTTGAGAATGAACACCCTTGTCACTTTACAGCAAACACAAAACAATGAATCTTTGTTATTGTTTAAATTTGTCGCGAAAAAAAGAATACTGACAGCAAGGAGCGTCTGTTGCAATTTTTTCGGGGGGGGGGGGGGGATACATCCACATAAGAATTGTACGTTTTATATTATTGAATTAATAGTTAATGGATTAGAACATAGACCATATAAAACTTATATTGCGGACAAAGGATATGAAGTATCTATTTAAAGACAAAAATATCACAATTGTCCACCGCAGAAGCAAATGATACCAGGTTTATTACAAGAATTTGTTGAGCAGCTGAAGCTACGCATGGAATGCTGAAAAAAAAGTATCGTCTGTTGATTGAAAAATTTGACAATGGGATGTAGTTTGTATCGGCCCATATTATAGAATTCTCCATACGTGTGACACCAGATGAAAACCACTCCGTAATCACAGCAATCATGAAATCTACGAGAACTTCAAAAAACGAAAACACGTTTGCAGCCGTTATTGAACAGAAGAAATTGCGAACAAGAGAACTTCCGGTTACATCTATTTCTTCACAGGATCTTGAGGATGTTCCTTCAATTACCAAAAATATTTGAAAGGATTGTTTTGTGCATCCTTGCAATATAAACAGGTAATATGTTATTTGGCTGAAATGTTGGATGAAATAGGTGACATTAATATGCAGTATGTTAAAGATAACGACGAGATATTGAAAACGACAGTGTATTCAAGACCTACCTAAAGCAACACATACAAATGCTTTATCTAAAACCAAATACACAAGGTTACAAAAGGGTCATTAGTGTAAAGGGGAAGGGCCACGGAGTAGAGGGATGAATTAATGATATGTAAATGAAATAAAAATTTGAATAAATTTGAATATGTTAAACTTGAAATGCTAATGTTATGAATATTACGCAAATTACTAGCAAAGTCGGTAGAGCTTAATATGTAAATTATAAAGATAAAATGATCACACTGAACAAAATGAATCTAATTTAGAAAAGCATTACAAATCAAAGGTGAGACTCTACTTTTCAGGTCTACGTGTTTCTCCAGGTGATTAGAGACAATACCAATTCTCACTCACACAACAGCATCTGTTGTTGTGGCACCGTATTGTACCGGACATTGACAACTCCAGGACAGCTGAAAGGAAAACGTGATAATATCACACTGATCACATACCTTGTAAGACTTCCTGTGGAGAATGATGCGCGCACGGATTTCATTGGATAAACTTTTAATTAGGTGTAATAACACACGCAAAAACATATAACAACGAAGAAAAAATATTAATTTTCGAAATTTCCAGATCGGTTTCGCCGAAATGTTTATTTTCTCTTTAAGGCCTGATTTATTGTATAAAAAGTTCGTGCACGATTCGATGCATCTCCGGTGGTCCTCTTCTTGTCCTGGGTGTCTCTTGGTCTTCCTCCTTTATCTTGGGCGTTGGCTCCGCTATCTTCCCATTTAGCGGAACGTAGGTCCCACGGAGGTCATGTTTATTTTCCCATTAAACATGACGAGACTCTGCTACCCTCCTGGTTCGCCTTCAGTCGTATATTCAGGGAACAATTTGCGATTCCCCGTATCTTGTGCCTGTAGTGGAACGAGTTCTAGACACAGGTTGTTTCGCCTAACCTAATGCGATCCAGCCTGTTAGGTGGCTATTGAACGACTATTTAACTTCATCACCCTAATAGTAAAGGAAAGATGACACTGCTTTTACTATAGAGTTCAGATTAGCAACTGGTCATTTCCTGCTCATATTTCACAATTTTCGCAAAACACTGTCCTGTACTATATGCACACAGTTGCGAATTTCGCTGCGCAGAATTCCTAACGAAAGTTTATATATATATATTTGGTCTAGGAATTAATTCGTGCGGTTGGTACGCACACATTGAAGCTGTAGTACAAACACAAAATACATAAATACCTTAAGAAAAATATTGTCCATCGCTAGCCACCACTTTCGCCCATCTGTCAGGCAATGTACGGATTCCGTGGCGAAAGAAGTCCTCATCCTTGGAAGCGATCCAGTCAGAGACCCATGTTTCGATATATTCTGAAGAAGTAAACCGCTGTCCAATCAAATCGTTGTTCATGCAATCGAACAAGTAGTAGTCCGAAGGAGCAACGTCTGGTGAACGGCGGGTGGGGTAAAACTTCCCATCCGACATTTTCTAAATAGGTTTTGACCGGTTTTGCGACATGTGGGCGAGCGTTATCATGTTGAACAATAAGTTTATCATGTCTGTTCTCCCATTCTGGTCGTGTTCTGGCCAGAGCTTGCTTCAAACGCATTAATTGTCGTCGATAACGTTCTCCATTCATAGTTTCACCCGGTTGCAGCAGCTCATAGTACACCACACCTTTCATATCCCACCATATGCACAGCATAACCTTTGCACAGTGAATATCTCGTTTTGGTTGTGATGGACCTGGTTCACCTGGTTTCACCCAGGCCTTTTTTCGTTTAGGGTTCTCGTAATGGATCCACTTCTCATCACCCGTAATAATTCGATGCAGAAACCCCTTTCTGCTCTGTCGTTGAAGCAGCAATTCGCAAATGGTTTTTCGTCTTTCAACGTCTCTGTCTTTCAATTCATGTGGAACCCAATGTGACATCTTTTGAATCATTCCCATGGCTTTCAAGTGTTTGGATACTGTTGTTTGATCAACGCCTAATGCTGCTGCAAGTTGTTCCTGCGTTTGACACGAATCCTGCTCGAGCAATGCTGTCAATTCTTCGTCTTGAAATTTTTTGGCTGTCCAGCTCGCTCTTGGTCTGCCAAGCCGAAATCACCACTTCTAAACCGTGCAAACCACTTCTGACACGTTCGCTCAGCTAGAGCATGGTCACCATACACTTCCACCAAAATACGATGACTTTCAAACGCACTTTTCTGCATGTTAAAGTAATGCAGCAGGACACCCCGCAAAAACACTTTATCAGGCACAAATTGCGCCATGTTCACTTAACTACAAACTGGTGTTGTTGACGCTTTAATCCACTGCCCTATACTACGAACGATACGCGATGACAGGGGTTTGCAACACATGTGTGGATACACGGAACTGTGGGACGCTCCGTTCGTTGCGCCATCTCTTGTCCACCCGCACGAATTAATCCCTAGACCAAATATATATATATATATATATATATATATATATATATATATATACCTATTTCTGTGGTGAACATGATAAACGTGATAAATATTATATATGTTCCGCTATAGTTTCTATTTACATCTTCGCGCACATCACTAATATATATGTACACTAGTATAAAATTCAATGTTCGTAGCTAGAGCTGTCCGCTACTGTAACAAAATCACGATTTTTCTTCTCTGTGTCCCGAGTACGTGAAGAGTCAACCTGCTCTTCTAAGACCCGAATTTCCTCTATACGAACGCACGAAGAGTTATATCTCTCTTCCAACGACAAGACACGAATTGCTCTGCTTCCCTCCGTCTCCTTGTTTTTAACAAACCCACCTTCTATTCAAAAGGCTGAGCTCGCTTTCCAGCTTTTGCCAATCTTATGACGGGGGTGAAGCGGGGATACAGAGTGTTGCCTCCAGAGGTCATTGTCCCCTCTTACCTTAATTTTCACTTTCACTGCTTCTCTTCTTAATTATTTAAAATTGGTGATTGATAATCACAAACTGATGTTGACACTGTATAGCAGAAATGTCAAGCTTTCAGATGATACGTAGCACTACACTAATAACGTTCTTATTAGCCATGTATTCTAAGTTTTCACATAAAAATTATCTATTTTTCGGCTGAGAGAACCCGTTGCTCTCATGCAGTCCCGACTGTGCTGCCGTCTAGCGTGATTTCTCTGCGACAGTTCACCTGCGTGAGGGTTGTTATAGTGAAGTTTTCACATTTTCATTGTTTTTGACTAATCGAAATGTTTGTCAACTTACAACACACTAAAATAAACATTTATATACACTAAGACAGCTTTCTTGAATGTATGACATGCTGTCATATCCTAAAAACATAGATATTATACATTTTCTCCGTTGTAAGTGCTGTTTTTCTCCCCAGGACGTCGACTGCCATGACAGCGATGTTTACGCTCTTACATCTATCATGCATTCCCCTCATGTATTACTGCCGGACTTGTCGTCCTGTACTGAAATAAGCCTTTCTTGATACGACAATAAAATAATACCATAGAGCGACTAACCTAACTTATATTCTACAATAACGAAACATCAAGAAAATCTTTACAATATTGAAAGAATTACTTGTAGAAGTAAAATTATCTACAAGGGTGAAGAATTCTACATGGAATGCTCCTTTCCTCGGTTTTCCTCCGGTGAGGTGAGGGGGCTGCAAAAGGGTAGGCTGGACTCGAGCTGGCTGAATTTCCGTTGAAAACGACGCTTCATGCTCAAAATGTGTTACTTCTAGTCAACTTCCAAAATTTTCACGCCTCTTTGTAATAGCAATCTCGTATGTACCTACAAACTCAAGCAAGCACTTTTAAACAATGGCTGTACTCGCCTCGGTGTCTCCAGATCTCACCGTGTCTGACCATAGTATTCTTTTCATCCATGTCTTTCGTAGGTTTATGAAAACTGAAGATTCAGCCATTTTCTCTTCTTTCTGGAAAATAGAGTTAGCAACTATGGACCAGCTGCATCTAACTCCTGGGTGTTCTTTGCCTACAGACTAAAGCGCGCCATAGACGCACGCACTTGCATTACCAACATGTATGAAAGGTTTCTTTCATCAAGCATCTTGAAAGAATTTTTTGCCCACACACGTACCAACGTGCTGTCCAACAACTGAAAGTAGTTTGAGAAATGTGGAGGACGAGGAAACGCGTGCTTTTTCTTTCTGCAACTGCACGACCTTGGCATGCGACGGAGGAGAGACTCACGTGATTTCTTCCGCTGTTGTGATTGGCGGACCTAAATATAAAACAGCCACCTTGCATGAACGAGCCCATACACGGTAAACATGCACGCAGAACGGCAAAAACATCAAACATGTTTTCAGAAGATTTTGAAAACTTTTAACATGAATGAACGAGGCCATACACGATCAACTTGCATGTGGTTTTATCATTTTTCATACAAGTCGGGCTGTTTCTTCAGGCATGTGTTTACGTGTATGGGCTGCTAAAGAATCTCCCAACTTTTCTCTTTTTTTCTCTCTGTGCTGGGTTCATGTGATATACGTTCCAGCTTCCTAAGATTTCCCAAAGCATTGCCTTCTGCTCACATTTTATTCTAAATCGATATGTTTAATTAATCTTCTGCCTTGTTTTAATCGTTCCCATGCCATACTGACATAACACACACACAATAATAATAATAATAATAATAATAATAATAATAATAATAAACCCAAAAGTGAAATAAACTATACACAATTACTCCCACAACTAATCCTTTACTTATCCTACAATAAAAGCAAATGATTATATGGAAAATATATGTTAAATATGTAAATTAGACACAAAATAATTATATGCATAACGTGATTAAAATAGATTTGCATACGCTAATGTATGTATCGTCGTCGCCAAAAGTGCCTTTACATCGCTGTGACGGGTATGTGATCGCGCAGTACTGCAAGGAAGGGATGGTTGCATAAGAAATTGTGATTAATTTTGAAGAGTTTTTATTTTGACTAGGGAATTAACATAGGTGAAGGGAGAAAAGACACAGGTTTGAAGCATCAGTGCACTGTTATTGAAGCATCAGTGCACGAAAAGATTCGTATTCTCAGTTGTTCTATTTATTGTTTTATATGTTAAGTTAAACACCACAATATGTATCACTGATATCGCAGATCGTATTATTTTTAAAATCATGTTTGTAACCTATTGTCAAAACATTCATCTCCAGACATGATGTAGAGAGAAGAGAAAGAGATACGACATCTGTAATATATGTATATGTGATTCACTAAGTAACTGTAGAAATTAGTTAAAGGACACATAAGAGAGCGAAAAGCAGGTCTAGAAGTCTGAACTTTTTAAAAACGTCCTAGATAGGTGAAAATATAGTTAAAAATTGCGAAAGGTATCATGTAATTTACCTTTCTTTTCTAGTATACTTTTTCTTTCACATCCAAACATCTCTATTCAGAAATACGAGATAAAGGTGAGGAGAGAAACATTTCCATTTCAAAAATTATATCAGGAAAAAAATCTTTTGACTTAGACTAGTTTCGAACTCGCAACCCTTGAATCCATAGCTCAGCGCTATATCGATTGAGCTAACAACTTCTGCAGAAAAAGCCTGATTTCTACAACTACCGGTTACTGAATGGTGTGTATTAACCAAGTTGGCCGAGATAATTGCTTCATATAGCTATTGCAATAACAATAATAATAATAATAATAATAATAATAATAATAATAATAATAATAATAATAATAATAATAATAATAATAATAATAATAATAATAATATAAAGGAGAAGAACAGAATTTAAAAAGTCGCATATGTTAAAAGTTTGACGTGCAGAGTAAGTCCTAATATGAGATTTTATTAATTATATACAATCAATGTAAGCGTGGTTTATTCGTGCATGCTACTCAAACTGCGCAACTCACTACCGTAGTCCCATAAGGGTTGTACGCGCATGGTACCGTAGCCTTGCGTCCTCCAACCGTGAAGAATGTTTCGGTTTGAACCTATGCGTGTCCTAAGAGGAAGGAGGAGATTCAAAGAAAGAAAAGTGGTTTAGAAAGTATGCAAACGTAGAATATCTCACGAGGTGAGGTGATATAGAGTTCAGCGTGTCTTTCAGCTACTACTCTATACAAGACGTGCATCTACGACTTAACGTGAAACCCGAACCACACGACTCCTGACGAGAATCGAAACCCGTATCACCTCTAATTCTATTATGGGAGACACAGGAACATGTAAAAGTAATCGAAAATGAACTATATTAATGTTAAATCTATAGCATTTGAGTACCAAATTTCTCAAAATTAAATCCCCACGTTAAGCGGATTTGCATATCCAGGCTCCTAACTATGAAAACATTTACGATCACTCTAACCTCAATCATTTTACAGATTCAACCTGTTGTATATAAGTTATTAGGACGTAAAATTGAACATAATTTATACGAAAAAGACTTTTATGCATTGCAAGGCCTGTAACTGCCAAATATTCACCACAAACTTATAGTCGTATCGACATAAACAAAAAGAAGTGTGAAGCAGGAAACTACTTTACCCAAAAGTCAAGAGAGATGCACTGAAGACGTAGGAACGGGTCGAGCGGTTTGGGTCATTCTTCTTTCAATTACAAGTTTATGTGTTCAAACCGTGAAGTGTGTATTCGTTTTTTTTTTCGTTTTTTTAAAGTGTGTTTCTATTTTCATGAGAGAACTGAGAACATTTCTTTAAATAAATCTTTGGCAACTACTTTTCTCTCAAATTCCATTAGAAGGGAACATTATATGAATTGCAAATCTAAAATCCACAGCTGAGAACAAAATATTATGTTCAATATTTCATTATTATCCTTTGATTTGTAATGAAAAACTAACTATAAGCATTGACGATTTCAGAAGATTCTCCCCCGGTAATGGTCAATATATGAATGAGAGAAAACTGATAAAACATTATTAGTCCACTTTGAGCATGATCGAAGATAACTTATGGCCACGAAGAGGGAAATTTATGTCGACAGAGTCTCAAATTTTCCCACAAGTCATGCCCTGAAATCATCATTGTTTGAAAGGTTTCCTTAACAAATAGAATATTACATTTATTTCTCGTTCTACGTTTTGAAATGGAAAAATCCTAATTTTAAAGTGAATTATAATACGATAAACATAACGATTTATAGAACTAATGAAGTAAATATTCTTGTGTAAGTTATCGATTTCTAATCAGATTAAAACTCGAATATTCGTTTGCATCGCACTTTAAAGTAAATCCTCTCTATATATAATTCTTACTGGAAAGTATGTTTAACTCCAATTACTTAATCAGTATTTTTAATAATATATTTTTATTGTAATACTTTTACTATTCAATGTCGTATACACTACATTTCCCAAAGCAAAACCTCGCAAATGTATAGTGGACTAGTGAATATTATCAAATAAATTATTATTTTGTTTACGTAAATACTTCATCGCCTCATTTGAAACTTCGTACTTTAAATAATAATAATAATAATAATAATAATAATAAAATCATAGCCATACCTTTATCAGAATTTCAGTCTTAGTCAATAAATGAATTCAACGTGGTCTCTATTCGAAGTTCTATTTAATCGAAACCGATAGGAATACAGAGAGAAACTTCGAGAACAAGTAAAAGAAAAATGTTACTTTGGTGGGATTGGAAGTAACTTTTACAGTGGCCGAGAATTATCCTGGCAGTGACGTAGACTTCGCTCTTGTTCAAATGCTATCCCACTGGTTAAAGCAGACGCTTCGTTCAATTTAACGTCCAATCCCAGGAAAGAGAAAATGCGCGAACAGAAATACCAACTTAAAAGCACGCTCCGTTCTCTACAACAGGAAAGCGAAAGGAAATGAACCGAAATGGGAGATTCGTTTTTGATAAATATACTTCTCATCTTTGTATAACGATAACTGGAGTTCGAGGAGACATAAATGCTACATTTTTTGCTATTATATTTATATAATTTTGATGAAGAACATGGTTATTTTATATTTGAATTTTATATTATAACTGTTAAGTATGTAGAAAATAATTTTAAATGATAGCCATTTATGTTTATTCTGTTCTAATAATACTCAGATTTCAACATGCTACAATTTTTCGTTCTATTGAAGATAGACACAAACATGCTGTGGACAAAATGAGAAGGGGGAGTCCAAAGTTTATTTGAAAGAAATTCCCATGTCTTTACCTATCACGGTTCTTGAGTTAGAGGATGATATATGAATGTGTTTCCTGGTCGCGGAAACACAGCGTGGGGGTTAGTGAGTGTAGCTTCGAAAAGTATAACATTTACCAATAGGACATAAGAACAGCATTCCAGGAAAAACACACAAACAAATTAAAAAACAAAAGCGAAATGAAATGAACTGAAAAGCGCGTGTTTTCTTTGTGTAGGGCTGTACAGTCTATGCTGACTGGTGAAAGTTGTCAATCCTTTGTTTTATTCTCGTTCTCGAAATTTAGTGTATAAGAATGGGTGATAGTACCTTAAAGAAAGGCAAGCCGTTGCATTGTGATGCAGGAGACATTGTTTTTAATGTTTACAACTTTTCTTGCAGCAAACAATAATAAATCTGACAGTGTTCATGAAACCTCTCGAGCAACATGTGTCAGTGAGAGATCCGTGTCGCGAATTGTGAAAGAGAAGGAGTAAAGTCTGGACAACCCGTCGTAACACCCTGTAAAGCAAGGCCAAATATACAGAAAAGACAAATAAATTTAGATTCTTTCGATGAAGTAGTAGTTCGTAGAACAATTCACAATCTCTATGCTGAAGATATTGTCGCCACATTAAATAAATTATTGTGCGAACTTAAGAAAAGCATTGACTTCAAAGGTTTTGAGTGGGCATTACAACAAATACTGCGCATGTTGGGATTTAGGTTTAAAAACAAAAATCTATTGGAAATAGAAAACTGCTTTTTAAAAGGAAAGATATTGTCGTTTGACGACATAAATATAGGATTCAATCTTATTTTTACTTTCTTTGTCGTAACAATGCACATATATATGCTAGCATTATTCAAATACATTGTTATCTAAATTCTCTGTAGTTCGCTACCAGCATTATTTTAAACTGTAGTTACGACGTGGCGTGCAAAGCGTACCATCTAAGCACTATTTGTGAATAGCGTAAGTTGGTAGCCTTGCAACTGAGAGCGTTGACGTCACTGCCAAGATAGTTCTCGCCGACTGTAGGAGTTCTTTACAATTTACAAACAAATGCCTTAGACAGTTTTTTCTTTTCTTTAAGTTAACTTATTCACCGAACGTATCTGAGTAACTTGTCTCTATTTTCTACTCGGTTATATATGTTTTACAATCATTTCTGTTAATCTTGAACGACAGGAACACGAATACAAAAACATCTAACAGAATTAAAATTCCAAACTCCCCCACCGGGAATCGAATCCGGGACCCCATACACCTAACGCACACGTGCTAGCCACTAGACCAGCGGGGAAAGCAAGTGAAATGCATTTTGTAGTATCTGAAGTTTACACCTATTTCATCCTGCTGTAATAATGTTTACCGTAGGTTCTCTTACGTATTCGTCTGTAAATATTATATAAATTATCAGAATTATTCATGATCTTCCATGGAAATTCACTGGTGCATGCGCAGTAGAAACAGAAGAATGCAGTTTGCTGATATTAGTCAGAATGCAAATTTCTAACAGGCTATCAGAATTCCTTATTGGAAAGTAGTGGTTCCCAACCTGGGGACGCGCAGCTTCCTCCTGAGTAAGCATGAAGTGGGAGTAAGGGGGTGAAAGCTACTGGCAGAAATGAATTGTGAAATAAATTATTATTATTATTATTATTATTATTATTATTATTATTATTATTATTATTATTATTCATACCACTAAATCAATTTCTTCACTGCTTTCTCGTCGCAGCCCAAAACCCAAGCGATCTGAATGAGAGTTTGTTCCACTTTTACTCGACTATAATTTCTCCTCGCAGACTAACAGATAGTTCTCTACAGCCTTTAGAGCTAGGCATTTTGACAACTTGTAGAAATTTGCATTGTGATTCGTATTAGCAATGACAGTAAAGTGGATCTTTCTGTTTCTTCTGTGCATAATCAGCATCATTATATCAGAAGTATTCCGCCATTACCAGCGGTCACTTACCGTAGCTGAGAAGCTGCCATGCTCCACAATCTTCTGTTAACCTCTCCATCTTCACATAGATTTTTGTTTTGATATCGCCAATAGCCTAATTATGTTTCTATATAGTCTAATTCGTCCCCTCCATCTCCAGCACATCCCTCATGATACAGTTCCTTCCTAACCAATATTCCAACCAGTTTCTCTTCCTCTTCTTAATAATATTTTTCTCCTTCCATTTCCAACCATCTCATTCGTTTTCCTCTCGACCCAGCTATTTCTCTCCATTCTTCTCCACGCACATATTTCGAAAGCCTCCAATTGTTTCTCATCATTTCTGCGTAATGTCAATGTTTCTGTCCTACAAATACAGTAAAATACAGTACACGAAGCATTTTATGAGTCTTTACTTTTCAACTCTAAGGCCCCACAAAATAGTATTTTCTTCATCCTAAAGGCTTATTTCACTATTTCTATCCTTGCTTTTATTTCACGTTCGCATGTCATATCACTAATAATACTATTCAGACATCAAAAACTAGTCACCTGTTTTTTCCCCGCTCCTACTTCTATATTTGACACCGATCGCTTCGTTTCTATCACTATGGATTTTGTCTTTCTAACATTTATTTTCATTCCATATTCTTCAGAAGCCTTTCTCAAGTTTTCTACATCTTATTAATTTTCTTTGTAGATTCTGCTACAACTATCATATCAACCCCAAACCGTATACACCTCATCATTCTATCTCCTACCGAAATTCCATCTTCATTATGAAAACTCATTTTTTGCTATCTCTTCTACATAGCTATTAAATAATGTCGGCGAAATATATAATATCTGTTGAACTCACCTTTCAATTACAGTGCCTGTCTACTGTGCATGTGCCAGTGAATTTCCATGGAAGACCATGAATAATTCTGATAATTTATATAATATTTACGGACGAATACGTAAGAGAACCTATATGAATAACATATATCATTCCTCAAAGTAACGAATACGGTAAACATTATTACAGCAGGATGAAATAGGTGTAAACTTCAGATACTACAAAATGCATTTCACTAGCTTTCCTCGCTGGTCTAGTGGCATACTGTGTTTGGTTGTTGAAGTGAGTAGACGTGTCTTCGCTCTGTGCAACAAGCTCTGACGTGTTTACCTTCAACGGTGCTTCCCTTAACATTCGTTTTGCTGTTGTTCTTTTTTTCGTTTTTTTTCCTCTAATTTTTGTGAGTGAATTCGTTGAATGAACCATGTCGTTAAAAAGGGTCAATACATTAAAATATGATTTTGGTGGTGTTTCACAGCGACCAAGTACCTTGAGTTTGCATCAGTGGCTCAGTGATTCTTTCAAGTTTTCTGTTGATGATGTGTTGAGTATTGAAATGGATGTTTATCGTAAATTGTTGTATGTGAAACTACGTACCGAAGAACTTTGTGAAAACGTTTTACGTGCTTCTGACGGAACTGTGTACTATAGTGATACAGATGGTCAACATGCGGTACCAGTTTTGTGGGCTGATGTGCAAATTATAACAGTTAAATTGCCTTGTACACTAATGGAACTTGACGATTTTGAAATTAAGAAAGTTCTTGGGGACTATGGGATCATCTCGAAAATTTCTGATGAACTATATTCCGTTGATCATGTTTACCCTATACGAACCGGGCGTAAATTAATACGTATGGAAGTAAAAAGGCCTATTCCATCTTTTGTTGTCATCCAAGGACAAAAGTTTTGTGTCACGTACCCCAACCAGATCCGAACCTGTCTCAGGTGCAATGGGGCTCATATGTACTCCAATTGTCCCCTTCGAGTTCCCAGTGATCCGAACAGTTATGCAGGGAAGGTAGCTCCTATATTTCGCAATAACGATCCTGCAGAGCGTCTTATGCCTAAATTTGACAGTTTGCCCATTCCTTCCCGACACTGGAACAAACCCACCACTAGTGTACCGTGCTCATCTGACGCAAATGTACCTACAATAGACGCTTCTCAATTTCCGGAACTACCAAGTACGAATGTTTCCTGCGAGCCGAACAGTGCTAAGAGTGTTTCCTCAGAATCGCCCGCAAGTGCGTGTTTTAGTTGTTCCACTGAAAAACAAGATGGTTCACAGCCGTTACTACTCCCATCTGATGCACCTTCATCTAATTCTGTTTCTGATCTCGAAACAGTTCCTGGGGGAGAAGATCCCTCTACTGCGCCGATTTCTACGACAGTTAATCGTAATGAGAGCTGCTCGCCTGGCTCCCAAGCAAAGTGTGGTTCTCCTGAAGAAAGGTTTCAGGCTCCCTCCCCCCCATCTCAGTCTAGTGAGTCGGAGGTCGCTTCTCCTATCATGGAAGTAAGTACAGTTAGTGACGACAATCGAAATCGACGCAAGCGTACGAAACGTAATGAATTGAGTCAAAAGCTATTTAAAAAGTCTGAAAATGACACGAATGCGTCTATTCTGTCTCCAACTACTGACATTATGTCGTAATATGGTTCTTAATACAGTACATGTGCTATATTTTAATGAATTCAGTTTAAGTATCTTACAGCACGTTAGTCTCTTCTTCTATAATACGTTAGATTGATATGTATGTCATTTAGATGTTTTAAGCTTTCTTTTATTGTTTCTCTTGTCGGAAATTATGCCGCTATATTTACTTTCTCTGCCCATTCTTTTGTGTCGGTGGTTTTCTGTGCTTACCAGTGTGATGATGCTTAAAATTGCTACGATTAACATTAATAATTTGCAAAGTTCCGCCAAGCAGTTTGCTTTTTGTGACTTTTTGCGCACAGAGGGCATTGACGTTGCCCTTTTACAAGAGGTTGGTATTTCTGAATTAAATCTTAGTCCATCCTATGCTATAGAAAATAACTTTGACAATAGTGGCACAGGTACAGCTATTGCTTACCGACATTCAACAAATTTTTCTTCACCTGTGTTCCATCCCTCTGCTCGAATAATACGGGGTAATCTAGGAGACATCAATCTTGTCAATATTTATTCTCCGAGTGGTTCACAAGCTCGCACCAGGCGAAATGCTTTCTTTTCTCAGGACGTTGCTCTGTCGCTTGGACCCAATGTTGAAAGGTTAATTTTGGCTGGAGATTATAATTGCGTTTTAAGGCCTGAAGATCAAACGCCGGGATTTAACTACTGCCATACCCTCCACGAGTTAATCAATGGACTTCATTTACGAGACACATGGATCTGTCTGAAGCCACAAGCACGGGATTACACTTATTTATCACACCAGAGTGCCTCTCGCCTTGATCGCATATATGTATCTCCTGTGTTGGTACCATGCATTAAGCACGTTGAAATTGCCCCCACCTCCTTTTCTGATCACTCAGCCTATATCGTATCTTTCAGCTTTCCTGATCTACGAGTTGAACGAGGTAGGGGTTATTGGCAATTCAACACATCGTTATTGGAAGACGATCAATTTTGTGCTGAGTTTCAGTCCAAATGGCGTTACTGGCTTAGGCAACGTCAATACTTTCCCACAGTAGGCGACTGGTGGAATACTTATTTCAAACCACGGTTTGCAAGTTTCTGTCGGTGGTACTCATCTGAAAAATCCAGAGATCTTCGTAATCTGCATTACTTTTATACCAGGTGTTTGCGAGAAGCTCGCTGTGCTGCTGTTTCTGACTTATCTATGTTCTCTCAGGTTAAGCGCTATCAAGCTTTGCTTCTCAATTTGCATCGCCGCCGTGTAGCTGGCATCAAGGTCAGAAGCAAGGTTCCCATAATAGATGCTGATGAAGAACCATCATTACATCATGTCCTCAAAGAAATCAAACGAGGCCAAGGAAAATGGATCCATCAAATCATAGATGACGACGGACATCTTCATAAGGATGTTGCTTCCATCAAACATGTGTTTTGGATGCACTACTCAGAACTTTATAGTATTGCAGACACTACTACAACGTCTGGGGAATTATCTGCTTCACTTTCTGGTATTCTTGATGATGCAGCGCAGCAATCTCTTGTTCGAGCTTTTAGTATTGAAGATGTACATCACGCTGTTCTCGCAGCTCCGAAAGGTAAATATCCAGGACTAGATGGCATATCTGCAGAATGGTATGTTAAGTTTTTCCCTCTAATTGGTGAAACACTGACCTGTCTCGTTAATGAATATTTCAGTAACAACCCACAGAGACTGTATAGAAGTCCTGGTGTCACAGTATTTATACCTAAGCAAGCACACCCTACAAGTGTTACTCATTATCGACCCATCACTCTCCTGAATTGTGATTACAAGTTGCTTGCTCGTTGTTTGAACAACAGACTCTCCCACTATATTGATATTCTTGCTGGACCATTTCAATATGCACGAGTCGGAGTGAAAAAAATATATCACGTACTTCAAACTGTTCGAGATGTTATTGCAAATTTTCAGACTAACACTACTAGTTATGCTTTGCTATCTTTAGATTTTAACCAAGCCTTTGATCGTGTAGATCACAATTATTTGTGGTCAGTATTGAACCATATGGGCGTTGGAGACTTATTTGTCCGTTGGATTCGCGTCCTGTATGGTGACGCTCAATCGAAATTAAAAATCAATGGGTTCCTGACTACACCTCTTAAGCTCAAACGCAGTGTTAGGCAAGGATGTCCAATAAGCATGACTCTTTTTATAATTTCCATCTGTCCTTTCCTACACAGCATTGCGCAACGTATCCAAGGCCTTACTATCTGCAATGTTCCTGTTAAGGTGTATAGTTTTGCTGATGACGTACATGTTTTCCTTCGTGATCCCCAGGATTTAGAAGTAGTTGACGATTGCGTTCACAAGTACTCTGAACAGTCAGGAGCACGTCTTAATCGCTTGAAATCTAAACTTATGCCATTAGGAAATGGTTCTACGCATGAATATACCAATTTTCCTCAGGTAGTGAAGATTATGAAAGTACTTGGTATTTATTTTTCCTGCAACTTGAATGAGAGTATAGCAAAAAATTTTGAAGATGTTTTTCTGAAGGTTCGCTCTGTTTTACATCAACATACATCTCGTCACCTGTCGTTGATATCTCGTGTCTACTTTGTGAATACATATGCATTTTCCAAGTTGTGGTACGTCTGTCAAATTTTGCCTATGCCTACATCTTACATTCAGAAGTTTACGAGCATTGGTAACTGGTTTGTGTGGACAGGTATGATTTTTCGAGTACGATATCCAACTCCATGTTTACCATATGGTGCAGGAGGGCTCAACTTGATCCATGTTGCAAGTAAAACGAAAGCTTTATTCTCCTACCGAGGATTCCAAAACATTCAACGTATTGGAGATCAACTCAGCACGACCGTTCTTTCGTCTCTCGTAGCTACCAATGATGGAGCACTACCTGTGAACTTATCTCAAATTCCTCCCGACTTTTGGTATTTTAAAGATGTAATATGTAATTATTTCTACCTGTCTGCCCGTGGCCTTCAAACCTTACCTCACAGAGTGAAACTTCTCTATAACTTGTTTCTACAAGAACAACGAAGCCCATGTCCTCACATAGTTACAAAATTCCCATCTGCGCATTGGCAACGTATTTGGAGAACAATTTCATCTACTGTTGTGTCAACCTCAGCCCGCTCCTTATGGTACAGAACTGTTAATAACATTATAGATACTAAGGCTAAACGACATCACCTTCATATTACAGATGACAACCAGTGTTCTCTTTGTGGACAAGTTGATACTTTAGAACACCGTCTCACCACCTGCAACGGATCGATCTCAGTTTGGAAAACCTATAGAGAAATGGTTCAATATTTGTGTAAAATAAGCATGGATTCCATTACTGTTCACATGCTTTTGTTTCCTGATTTTAAGTTTTTTCCTAATGAGAAGCAAAACTCTGTTGTATGGCTCACTGCTAATACCATTGAATTTAATCTGTCCCCTAGTTCTCCTCAAGCACATCTCACATACAAAGATTTCCTGTGTTTACGATACGGTAAATTACCACCACCAAGAAAGAAAAAACTTTTTGCGCATTACCTGCATTACCTCTTGTATGGGTATGCACTATAATTGACTTGTAAATTTCTTGTTACTTGCTCTACTATATATATTCACTTTGTAACTACAAACTGTACCAATGTGTAGTCTTATTTTTTTCTGAATTTTGCGCTCATATGTAATATGAATTATTAACAATAAACAAGTAAAAAAAGTGGCTAGCACGTGTGCGTTAGGTGTATGGGGTCCCGGGTTCGATTCCCGGTGGGGGAGTTTGGAATTTTAATTCTCTTAGATGTTTTTGTATTCGTGTTCCTGTCGTTCAAGATTAACGGAAATAATTATAAAACGTATATAACCGACCAGAAAATCGAGACAAGTTACTCAGATACATTCGGTGAATCAGTTAACTTAAAGAAAAGAAACAAAATGCCTAAGGCATTTGTCTGTAAATTGAAAGGAACTCTTAAAGGTTAGTTCCAGTCCCACCAAGGTAATATTTTTCTTTTATCTGTTCTCGAAGTTTCTCTCTGTATTTCTAGCGGTTTCGATTAAATAGAACTTCGAATAGAGACCACGTTGAATTCATTTATTGACTAAGACTGAAATTCTGATAAAGGTATGGTTATGATTTTATTATTATTATTATTATTATTATTATTATTATTATTATTATTATTATTATTATTATTATTATTAATAATATTTAAAGTACGAAGTTTCAAATGAGGCGATGAAGTATTTACGTAAACAAAATGATAATTTATTTGATAATATTCACTAGTCCACTATACATTTGCGAGGTTTTGCTTTGGGAAATATAGTGTATACAACATTGAATAGTAAAAGTATTACAATAAAAATATATTATTAAAAATATTGATTAAGTAATTGGAGTTAAACATACTTTCCAGTAAGAATTATATAGAGAGAGGATTTACTTTAAAGTGCGATGCAAACGAATATTCGAGTTTTAATCTGATTAGAAATCGATAACTTACACAAGAATATTTACTTCATTAGTTCTATAAATCGTTATGTTTATCGTATTATAATTCACTTTAAAATTAGGATTTTTCCATTTCAAAACGTAGAACGAGAAATAAATGTAATATTCTATTTGTTAAGGAAACCTTTCAAACAATGATGATTTCAGGGCATGACTTGTGGGAAAATTTGAGACTCTGTCGACATAAATTTCCCTCTTCGTGGCCATAAGTTATCTTCGATCATGCTCAAAGTGGACTAATAATGTTTTATCAGTTTTCTCTCATTCATATATTGACCATTACCGGGGGAGAATCTTCTGAAATCGTCAATGCTTATAGTTAGTTTTTCATTACAAATCAAAGGATAATAATGAAATATTGAACATAATATTTTGTTCTCAGCTGTGGATTTTAGATTTGCAATTCATATAATGTTTCCTTCTAATGGAATTTGAGAGAAAAGTAGTTGCCAAAGATTTATTTAAAGAAATGTTCTCAGTTCTCTCATGAAAATAGAAACACACTTTAAAAAAACGAAAAAAAAAACGAATACACACTTCACGGTTTGAACACATAAACTTGTAATTGAAAGAAGAATGACCCAAACCGCTCGACCCGTTCCTACGTCTTCAGTGCATCTCTCTTGACTTTTGGGTAAAGTAGTTTCCTGCTTCACACTTCTTTTTGTTTATGTCGATACGACTATAAGTTTGTGGTGAATATTTGGCAGTTACAGGCCTTGCAATGCATAAAAGTCTTTTTCGTATAAATTATGTTCAATTTTACGTCCTAATAACTTATATACAACAGGTTGAATTTGTAAAATGATTGAGGTTAGAGTGATCGTAAATGTTTTCATAGTTAGGAGCCTGGATATGCAAATCCGCTTAACGTGGGGATTTAATTTTGAGAAATTTGGTACTCAAAAGCTATGGATTTAACATTAATATAGTTCATTTTCGATTATTTTTACATGTTCCTGTGTCTCCCATAATAGAATTAGAGGTGATACGGGTTTCGATTCTCGTCAGGAGTCGTGTGGTTCGGGTTTCACGTTAAGTCGTAGATGCACGTCTTGTATAGAGTAGTAGCTGAAAGACACGCTGAACTCTATATCACCTCACCTCGTGAGATATTCTACGTTTGCATAATTTCTAAACCACTTTTCTTTCTTTGAATCTCCTCCTTCCTCTTAGGACACGCATAGGTTCAAACCGAAACATTCTTCACGGTTGGAGGACGCAAGACTACGGTACCATGCGCGTACAACCCTTATGGGACTACGGTAGTGAGTTGCGCAGTTTGAGTAGCATGCACGAATAAACCACGCTTACATTGATTGTATATAATTAATAAAATCTCATATTAGGACTTACTCTGCACGTCAAACTTTTAACATATGCGACTTTTTAAATTCTATTCTTCTCCTTTATATTATTATTATTATTATTATTATTATTATTATTATTATTATTATTATTATTTTTGCAATAGCTATATGAAGCAATTATCTCGGCCAACTTGGTTAATACACACCATTCAGTAACCGGAAGTTGTAGAAATCAGGCTTTTCCTGCGGAAGTTGTTAGCTCAATCGGTATAGTGCTGAGCTATGGATTCAATGGTTGCGAGTTCGAAACTTGTCGAAGTCAAAAGATTTTTTTTCCTGATATAATTCTTGAAATGGAAATGTTTCTCTCCTCACCTTTATCTCGTAATTCTGAATAGAGATGTTTGGATGTGAAAGAAAAAGTATACTAGAAAAGAAAGGTAAATTACATGATACCTTTCGCAATTTTTAACTATATTTTCACATATCTAGGACGTTTTTAAAAAGTTCAGACTTCTAGACCTGCTTTTCGCTCTCTTATGTGTCCTTTAACTAATTTCTACAGTTACTTAGTGAATCACATATACATATATTACAGATGTCTTATCTCTTTCTCTTCTCTCTACATCATGTCTGGAGATGAATGTTTTGACAATAGGTTACAAACGCGATTTTAAAAATAATACGATCTGCGATATCAGTGATACATATTGTGGTGTTTAACTTAACATATAAAACAATAAATAGAACAACTGAGAATACGAATCTTTTCGTGCATTGATGCTTCAATAACAGTGCACTGATGCTTCAAATCTGTGTCTTTTCTCCCTTCACCTATGTTAATTCCCTAGTCAAAATAAAAACTCTTCAAAATTAATCACAATTTCTTATGCAACCATCCCTTCCTTGCAGTACTGCGCGATCACATACCCGTCACAGCGATGTAAAGGCACTTTTGGCGACGAGGATACATTACATTAGGTATTGTTGAGACTGTGCAAATGGGTTGCGAACAGATGACTCTTGCTCCTATGTTGCAGCCATTATTCATTACCTTAGTTATGGAAGATATTTGTCGATTATCCCAAAATCAGCAGAAATATTGAGCAAAATAGTCAATCAAGACAACATTTACGTGGTCATAAAGAAACAGTGACAAGGACTGCGTACTACGATGTTCCTTTCATCCTTATTTGTTTCACACATTGAAATACTTGTACAGCTACTAGCAAAAGTATCTCTCCCTCTAAGTATTCTAATTCCGTTACTTGAGGTCCAGATAATTTGGAGTTTCTAAAACGCCTCGGCAGATGCAACCCAACTTACACGTAACTTTTCTGCGCATTGACAGCAGTTGGTAGCACTGAGACAGGTCTTTCTGCAAGTAAAATTGAAACTACATGACTAACGAAACAATTCTCCATTCTAAGATGAATCTCTTTATTTCGGAGTGTGTTTTCTAAAGAACAACATATATTAATCTCAATATTGCTCTGTATGTAATGTATTATTTCATTAAATACTGTATGTTGAAAGAAATAAAATTACTGACCACGTATGAATCAGAAAATTCTTCAAAGTAGGTGAAAATATGAAATCTAGATCAACTGCTGGAAATAAATTTGTAAATCATTGTTTCCATTGGCACCTTCTCCGATTCTCCTCATTTCAAGATCTTTTTTCTTTCTGGAGAGGAGAAAATCTTGCTTGTCACACTGAGTATGTATTGAAATTGAAACATTTGAAAAAGTGAGAACTTGGTGGGGATTTGAACCCGGTTCTGCCGAATAGAAGTTCAATGCGCTAACCACTTACCTATTGCGTTACCTCAGTTTTCACCCAAACTATTAGCTAGTTAAAATCATTGCATGTAAGACTGTAACAAGATAGTAATGACCGTATAAGAAGACGTTCTTTATGTAACTGTCACAATGACTTACTCGAGATTTCCTCTTTAAATAAAAAACAAGTTATATAGACCTTCGTCAATGAAGAAAATATCCGAAAACGTTCTTCAAGTTGAGGCTACCTCATCGTTTTTAACGATGGTCCCGATTTACATTACTATTCTTCTTCATTCTAAGTTGTAATTTTCAAAGAAGAAAAGACGTTAGACATTATTTTATCATTCTTGGAATTCTATCAACACGTGTAGATATAGAAAATTTTGTTGCTATCTTTCGTAACTACTAGTTTATTTTCTTATCTTTGTATCAGGAATTTGTGTGATATTACTGACAATTGTGAGGTGAAGCCCATTGGGGGTTCGAATCACTCTGAAAAGCAAGGTCGGAATTTTAACTGTCCTCGATGCTTCTGTGTTCGTGTTCCTGTCGTGTTTGGAATAAGTCGAAAGGACTTGAGGTACTACTGACTAACAACACCACGGTTGGGGCGAATTTAAAAAAAACAGATTGGCAAAGCATAAAACTCGTATAGCAGAGACCCGGTTAGAATCTCATCGTGGCAATTATTTTCTTTATTGGAAGGTATTGTTTATGTAATTGGTATTACAAGTCTGTTATTTCTTTATTATTATTATTATTATTATTATTATTATTATTATTATTATTATTATTATTATTATTATTATTATTATTATTATTATTATTGGAAAGTCGAGACCTTGGATATACCCTACATATTTTATATAATATAAAGTTTTTGATTATTCAATTTTAAATCATTTTGTTGATATGGAACGTATCTGAAATGATGAATTACTTAAAACAATATCTCTAGCAGTTGTACTAGTAGAAGAAATAGTAGAAACATAAGTAATTGTTGGGAAAGGGAAAGTAACTTTTGTTTTTGACCAATTGTATTTTAGACTCATGCTAACGATATGCCTTACGTATTCATCAATTGTTCGCCAAATACATCACGTTTCCAGACAGTACGAATCAAGGTTGATAGGGCTTACATCATCTTGTAGTTCTGTTTCGTTGGTCGCTGTTCTATTGCACTGAAGAAAGTCGCCTCAGAACTAAGATTGAGAGAAATTGAACATTTTACATGATATCTTACATTTGAAGTACCAATGTTACAAATAATAAAAAAATTCCTTTAATTACGCAGCGGGAATCGAACCTAGGACCACCGGGATGTGAAACCAACGCTTATCCCTTTACTTTAACACATCTCTCTTTATTAAGGGATGAAAAACTTGGCGTGAAGTGACTTCACCAAATTTCACACTTTTACAACTCCAATGTTGTAAAACTCTTAGTTCGGTCATAATAAAATAGAAAGTGTTATGTAGAAACGGTAGTCAAGAGAATTCAAATCTAAATAGTTAAAGTAAATTGTTAAAAAAGAATGATAGCGGCAAAATTAATGGTGGTTGTTGGAGTATTTAGATATGAGGAAATTTAACGCCCTGCTTGAGCAACGAAGCTAAATGTTACGTGAAAATATAGTTTAAATATATCTCTTCGCAAATGAAATGTAATGAAATCTTTAAGTTTCATATCTCAAGGTTATGTCAGCTAGATTAAAGGAGACGGTTATATATATATATATATATATATATATATATATATATACATCTTCGGGTTTATAATTATATTTTTTCACAAGCCAATAATATACATTACAGATTGTCGACTTACACATTTTATCCACTCTACTCGATATTGAGGAAATCAAAACCTCTAACGGTTGGCCCGCGAAGACGTGATGTGTGGCCCACGCACTCAAACGTACTTTTTATACATATTTTCTGTTTATTTCGGTATTTTGTATGGACGTTTTCTTGTGAAAAGTAGAAAAAGAAAACTGATAATGTAAACAAAGTGAAATTTAAGCTACCCCATGCCGAAAGCGTCGGTGGACCAGTGATGGGCAACTAGCGACCTCTCGGCAAAAATTGGATGCCCTGGAGTGACAATCCGCTGTGGTCTCACTTCCGTTTTGAAAATAATACCACCAGCGTTCCACTAGCGGCAGAGTCGCGACGAAACGCGAATGAATCACAAAATTACATCTCCGAATATGTTAAATCGCCTATATGCGTGATTTGTTTACATTAGAGTGTAGTCTGTTCTCCCCATTTATCTTTTTTCTTTCTTTCTTTCTTTCTTTCTTTCTTTCTTCTTTTTTTAGTTAATAAAAATTTTAACTCTGTAAGAAGTCAAAGGACGATTCTATTTATTTACACATTCCGAATAATATTTCTTTTCCTTTTCTCCTGTATTCTTAAGAAGTTTAATAGGTGATATATTATTTACTTTTTTGTTCTCCATTTTACAATATATATATCTTGGGGTACATCAAACCCCCACAATTTTGAAAAATTAACCGGGGATTCTTGTCCCTAGGTCAGTTTTGTTCCATTTCGTGAATTCATACTTCGTGCAAAATTTTGGCAAAATTTACGAACGTTTAGGGGGTCCACCAGCAGCTCAAACATATAATAGAAGTGTCAAAATTAATGAAATAATTGAAATGTGTTTGATAAATAAAAACTTTTTTTGCAAGGATTACACACATTCTCTTATTTCTAAGAATATATGAAAATAAAGTAGTTAAAATATAATATGCCTAGGTATATTACAAATGTCAAAGACAAAGTGTGTTATAAAATTGAAATGAAAATTTGATAAGTAAAAGCATTTATCGAAAGGATTACACAAATTTTCTCATTTTAACAATATCTTTTAAAAATTATATCTCATTTACCGTAACGTAATCTAAACTGTCTCACGAAGATATTTCACAACTAACACGTGACATCTAGTCTTTTCGTGGTCGTTTGCTTAAACTTAGACTGTCTTTCCTATTCTGTTCAATCACTTGCAGAATGTCTTGGAAGTGTTCCTCTTGTTTTACTGAATAAAGAAAATCCGCAGTCAGTTTGATTCCACGTTCTGCACAGTCATTGGTAACATTCACGGCATTGATATTAAGAAGTGAGTTTTAAAATAAAGGATTTTAGCTAGCTAGTTCTGGCTAGCCTGCAACTTTGTCACCGAAGAAGTCATCTTCGAGATTCAGGGTGTGAAATGTAAACCAGGAGTCTGGTCCAACCGAATCAGTTAGAGATGTAGTATTGGTAATTTGTTCAGGAAGCTGAGGCTTTCCAAATCCTGTTCCATAACGCTCATTTGGATTTAGTAAGGGAGTAGCAGGTTTCACAGCTAAGAGTCTACTGGCAAGAGAACATTTCTGTTCTAAGGGCAACGAGCAGCTGTAAAGACTCACAAGTCAGAAGAACCATCTCTGATGTTAAATACCACAAGTGCCGTTGAATGCACGTATCGCACTCTTAGAAATTAATGTATTTTCGTTCTTGTACAGCAGTAGATTTTGATAGAATTTCAAATCGTTCCATGGAGCATCGAAGGGCGCCGATCCCGGGGGACCGGGGGGCGGTCCCCCCAAACCTCATATGGGACCCCTATTGTATTTATGAATATACAATACTTGGAATAATTTGAATGCAATTTGTCTTTAAAATCCTCATATATATACCTTCTGCATCTGAATGGGCCCCCCAAATTTACAGAGAAATCGGTGTCCTTGGGAGCATCACTTGCAGAGTGTCATCCACCGCACACTGTACACATGGATAACAAATATGACAAAGTCTCTAAGCTTTGTAAACTGTCATTGAGAAATGATGGCATCGTGCGGTAATGTCTCAATGTTTCTCCAATAAACACATTTTAATGGCATAGATCAATTCATCCATCCATCTCGCTCTGTGAACAGCACCCGGTCGTTTGAATTTGACTGGAGTCCCAGATCTTTCTCTGTTGAGATATGTGGTGCAGAGTTCAATGAACTTGAGGTAGTCATTTCTTAGAACTGTGTCTTGCATTGGATTATCTTCATTTTGTTTTGAAATTATATTGGGAAATTAAAAAAAAATCATTTTGTAAGTTTTTAAGTACACTTTGTTCACTTTTGTTAAACGGAGTTGGATCAAATCGTGAGAGAGGGCGCTCACTGATATGAGGTAATTCGTCATAGTGCTCACGAAATTTTGTGAAAAGTGAAATATCAGGTGACTTATTGATTTTAATATTCAAGTCTTGAAACATTTGTCCAACTATAATTTCACCTATATGATGGCGACAATGTGACCACAGAAGAGCTCGATTAACCTATTCCTATAACATCACCCAAGCAGCAGTAACATAGCTGGTGTTTGATGCCGTAGTGTCAAATTTCATGTTTACTATGTTGTCTTCACAGTGCCATGACTTCAACTGATCCACTGTAAGTTCGGCAATAATGACACTGCTATCGCTTTGTGAAGGAGGTCACACGAATTCGACTTGCACTCTCTGTTTACATCAATTACTAATTAAAACTCTTCCCAATCATCTCCTTCACTCGGACGCATATACATGCTTTGCCGACCTCCATTCAAGCTTGGGAACGACTCGAATGAAGAGATCGGTCGCAACGTGGTTGGTCACGTATGAACTATCCTATGGTAAAGACCAAAATGGAAAAGAAATGTCAATTTTACCTTTTTTGTACTTATTAAAGTCTGCTGTGAGGGATAGTTCACTACTCACATTATTCGAGTACGTACCGCAACCTACTCTCGCATTAACATTTAAAATTAACACTAGTGAAAGAAAAGAAATCAGAAAATTGAAACACCGGGAATTGGTTGTCATATTTAACTATAGAGCAAAGTAGTTTTGTTTTACATGAACCAGATATTACTTGGAACTTTGATGTTAATGTATGTACGAACTGAAACAGACAATAAATATTACATGTTAGCAACATAAGATGAAATCTGCACCATTCGTATTGAACACACAGTGAAAGTAAGATTCGGGGATTGAATACTAGTATAGTACTTCTTTGCTGAATTCCCTATCTAGCTAAAACAATGATACAAGTACGAAATTATTTACATAAGATAGTTATACGCGTATGAGCTCATTTACTAGTGGCTTTATATATATATATATATATATATATATAATCACTGCTGATTCACGACGGTGGATCTGGCGTACTAATTGCAACTAAAAGAAGTAGTCACTTTAATATGTTCATTACGATAACCACTCATACTTCTCGATTACCGAAACTGACTTAAAGTACGTGATCACTTTATTCTCATTAAAACAAATGATTGTTGACTATGTTAACAAAAAGAATTATTTATTTATTTATTATTATTTTTCAAATAATTACCTTTGCTTCCAGAAGAATTTACTTTAGAGTTAACGCCAAAAATTCAAAAATGTATCTAAAGGTCTCCGTTACCTTTCTCTCGTTTTTTTCTTTTATATCTGATAAAATAGTGAAGTAAAAATGTGAAGATTCAACAAAAAAAGAATACCTAAATCAATGATATCTGAATGATTATTGAAACGAACTAACTTTCGGGTACTCCTATTTGGCCTTCTTCAGTGATTTACTTATATATATATATATGTTTCCTCAAAATATTCACTAATGAACATGACGTTTATGTAGAAATTTTAAAAGATAAATCAACACATAATATGACGTTGATTATTAAAGTTATAATGATTTAAATTGTAAAATTATTAACTGTCAAAATAAACAAATTTTTTCATTTATATGAAACATACACTGCTTATATTTCCTACCTTAACTAACGTATACTAAAATGAAATGTGAAGGACGACTATTGATACCAATTTCTTAACACTAGGCTTTTAGTTACTTAACAGATGAATGTTTCATCCAAAAACCAAAAATATTAGCCTAATTAATTATGCTATCTTATGCGCCATTGAAACTAAGTTACACGTGATGTAACAAGAATAAACTAGTATATCATATTGAAGCTAAACAAAACCTACCATAGTTATATATATGTATATATGTATATACGCGTCTATATATTACAATGCAACAAAATACAGTAACTTTTGGATTATAGAAACAAAATTTATGAAACATTACACTTATTACTGAAGGTATTACATTATTTATTTATCAACTTGTTTATCATTTTTTTCATATCAAAACTGCTTTCTTATTTCGAAATATTCATCTTCTAAAAAGAAGAATGACAGAGAAAATAAAAACCTAATATGTAAACATAACGCAATATATAACCAAATTCAAGTCCTAATTATATTTGCTCACTAAATATACGAAAAAAGTATATTCATGAAACTCATGAAGTTTAAAATTAACGATAATCTATGTATATATATGGCATTTTGACTTTTCTATATATTATCATTATATACAACATAATTCAACCATTCATACACACACTTGCCTTATGTAACTTAACTAATAAACCATTAAACATTTGACTACATATGTATGAGTTAAACGGCGATTAAGCCTTACGTAGCGCCACCCTGTGTGTCATTGATTGACAGCACAGGTTGTAAGTCATGAACTAAACAAAAATATAGGTTAAAAAATTGATCCCGAAGATCAATGGGCGCTGACTTACGATTTCCTACACCTCGAAGTGTGCGGGGTCGCCAACCTCCCCGACGATTTGAATAAAATCGCTTCTGCACTAAATCCTTGTCCCTCCCAGCTGAATGCTTCACGCATTACAGCTATGTCACAATCGGGTAAATTATTCCAACCCCAATTGGACTGTTAGTACCTAGACCTACAGAAGGTATTAAAAAATATGTGAAAAGGACAATAAGAATACCCTGGGGGGAAGACATTCGATACTACAGCCCTGCATTTGAGTTCCATCTCATAAAATATTGAAATTATTTTGTGGTCTGCTCATACCCACAAAAACTAGTAGGTTTACAAACACATGACTTGCTAAAGAGCACTGACCAATACAAACATGTGCAGCCTTTCTGGCAAAGTGCACTTATCAACTCCAGGTATGTCGTCACATCCGAGATTAAAGTCACAATCGAGAATATATATTCAGAAATCTAAAACCACAATTATCTACAATCTAAAATGACAATTTTTCCAGTAAAATTATAGAATTATAAATGCGTAAGAGAACGCTAATCGGCTTCCAGCACAAACGTATCATGCTTAACTTTTTTTTTCGAGTAATGAAAAATGAACAACAGAATGGTAATGACCTCAACGAAACAAGAAAATAAAGTCAATACTACGAGTCTGACAATGGCGATAATCAGTAGGTTGAAAATTATACAAGTGTTTATGTTCAACTAAGAACCAACAGACTCTTCTCATACCAGAAAGATTAGAAGAAATGAAATTGAAAGAAAAATTTTTAAATCCTGAATTAATCGTTACATCCGACAAATATCATTTAAAATTGGAATGTCATATTCGTGATTTAACTAACTCTATTTTGAACAATTGATATTTACATTTTCATTTCCAAAAATAGATAGGTAATCGTTACCTAATTAAAACAAACACTTTATACGTAGATACCAAATTGTATCGGTTATCATTGGGTCCATCACACCCACAAGATACTATAACAAAATTTTACAAATGAAATAATAATCCTTCCTATAACCACGTACATGTGTAACCTTTTATTATGTTATCGTGTGGGTATGGTGTACCCAGAAGAAAAGAAGAGGGAGAAAATTGTTTACTAAAATCCAAACAATTGCAATTTATCGTTTCCTTTAAGTCAATTAAAAAATAAATATCTAATAAAATGTAAAATTTTAAGCGTCAATTAAATATTTTCCTTTTTTTAAAAGATATATATATATTAAACATCACAAGCCAAAATGGAATTTTGAAGTGTGTGTGTCTAATTGCCAAATCACACACTAGCTGAGGCCCAATCGGACGCTACCCCGATTTCGTCACTTTAATTTAGAAAGAAAGTAGTGACGCCCCTAAGGGTTAAATTGCATTTTAACCTCTTAACTCTTTTTAACTTAGAACGTACCTGTTTTAAAATTCAACTAAATTTCAAACTTTCTTAACATCACAACAAATACTTATTAAGTTTGCATAAGAAGACTACATATGAACAAGTTCGTAACCAAATTTATCATTTTCGACTTTATTTTTAATTACTTCCTGAATCACATTCAATAATATTTTATTTTATTTTCGATGTTTAACCAGTCTAGTATTATGAATTCACTGTGCTCTTGCATATGCTCAATGACATAATTACATAGGAAAACAAAATCATTAACGGAGAAACATTTTTTTAGGCATACCAATGTAAAATTTGGTTTATGTTCTTACACCGACAAATTAACCAACATTATTTGTAGATAACTTTTAAACATGCATATACACACGTTTATAACATACATTCTTTAAAAAAAATCATACCAAAGTCTCTAAGGGTACCTAACCAATCTCTAAATTCCTAATAAGAACTTCAAATAGGGTTAACAGGTTCCTAAATTCACATTTTTTAATACTATAGTAATAAAACAACACAAAGTATTGTGCGTCTAGCTTTATTCAGATGTCCTCCTTTTATCCTGAAATAAACACAAATACATAAACAAATTGTTGAAATTCCATGACTGTGGTGATGTCCACATAAAAAAATAGTAATGGCCAAAATGGGTTGGGGTTGTGAGATTTTCAAATCAAAACAAATTCGCGAACTAATTTCAATTATTTTACCTTTCCTTTCTTTTATTCATCCTTCCTGGGTCCTTTCCTTCTCCTAGTCGTCCTCAATCTGGGATAATCCTGAAATAAAATTTCATTAAGCACATTTATTATTTCACATACCTGTTATAATGGTGAGAGATATGACTGGACGGATGGTCTCCTTTGGTAAGCTGTAAGAGAAATCCCTAAACATGCGGATTGGTGAGGTTCCTTTTTTTTTTTCAATGGAGCAGTTGCAATCCACTGGAAAAGTTGGTCATGATTGCTTTAATACCATTCGGCGGAGTTTTTGCAATGGTGTGTGATATTGTGATATGTGTGTGTGGTGTGTGTGATAAGTCGCCCAATTTATGCAGAAAGTATTCTAAATGATCACAATGTTGCAATTTAACACAGGCCTGCTTTAGCAATGTTTTAGAATTGTCTTCATCGACTTCATCAGGTTGGTTAACAATGTCTACTTGTGTTGTAAATCGCGTAAGTATGAGCGAGCAGTTTCTTTATCTGGCATCCCACTCTGTCGGTAAGTCTCGTATTTCTTGGATTGTAATACGGCGTCGAGGTTTACTTATTATCGCAAAAGATGTATTATTCTTCCCCTTACTATTCGAATGATCGGATTCGTAACCTTCACTACCACTTTTATACTCACTATTTTCATAGGTCTCGCGCATGGAAGAGTCAGATCCGCGATTAAACTGATTATTTCGCAAATCATTTAACTCTTGCTCTAACTTCAAAACACGATTATTCACTTCCTGATTCACTTCCGCTTTTACCACTGATCGTGTGGGGATATTTTGTACTTGTTGGATGACTTGCTGAATGGACTGGATGGTGTGCGACTCTAATCTATTTACTCCCGTCGCGACCTGCGTAATTTCCTCTTTATTTTCGGTAACTACTTTCTTAATTTCTACCATATCATCCCGTATTTCATTTACCTCACCGCGCTGTTCTCGTAAACCAGTCATCGCTTCCCGCATGAATGCACTGTGGGTGTCGATTGTTGCTCGAAATTCGGAAATTTGCTCTTCTACCTGGGCATGATATCTATTTGTGTTGAGTTCTAATAACACCTGCCTATCCTTTACTTCCTGAAACTTTTCTTGATTGTTTACGCGGTCTTGTACTATCTCGGCCCTACAATCCTCAATCTGCGCCTGCACGGACTCATAATTCGACCTGCACTCCTTTTTATATTCCTCTATTTTCTCTTCCATGGCCTGAATATGCGTAGTAATCTGAGCAACAGCATTATTGGTTTGCAAAACGTCCTTACTAACTTGTTCCAATTTACTTTCTAAATTTTCCCTCAAACTAACAACGTTTTCTGCCTTTTCTTCTCTCAAACTAACGATGTTTTCCTTCAAGCTAACGACATTTTTCGTTTGTTCTTCTTTCAAACTCGCAACATTCTCTTTCAAACTAGCGATATTTTCCTGTAAATTAGCAACACTTTCTACCTGTTCTTTTTTCAAACCTTCAATTGTGTTATTAAGCTGTTCCGACTGCTTTTCAAATAAAGCGGTAAGCATATTCTTTAATTCCTCAGACTCCGACATTTTGTACAAGTTCAGTAATCAATGATTAAAAAAAGCTAATAATTTCTCTAAATCAATCTAAGGATTCACTCTAATTGCGACTAATATTTCTCTAAAAGAACATTATGCACACAACTATTAAAGATAGAACACAACTAGTATGGATAATGCACAAATTCACTGCGTAGACTACTCCTCGTTTACTTGTTATTACTGGTACAAAATGAAAGAAAATTTGGTCACGCTATTGTAAATCCGTCCCGGGTTTCGGCACCAATTAAATATGCTATCGCTTTGTGAAGGAGGTCACACGAATTCGTCTTGGACTCTCTGTTTACATCAATTACTAATTAAAACTCTTCCCAATCATCTCCTTCACTCGGACGCATATACATGCTTTGCCGACCTCCATTCAAGCTTGGGAACGACTCGAATGAAGAGATCGGTCGCAACGTGGTTGATCACGTATGAACTATCCTATGGTAAAGACCAAAATGGAAAAGAAATGTCAATTTTACCTTTTTTGTACTTATTAAAGTCTGCTGTGAGGGATAGTTCACTACTCATATTATTCGAGTACGTACCGCAACCTACTCTCGCGTTAGTATTTAAAATTAACACTAGTGAAAGAAAAGAAATCAGAAAATTGAAACACCGGGAACTGGTTGTCATATTTAACTATAGAGCAAAGTAGTTTTGTTTTACATGAACCGGATATTACATGGAACTTTGATGTTAATGTATGTACGAACTGAAACAGACAATAAATATTACATGTTAGCAACATAAGATGAAATCTGCACCATTCGTATTGAACACACAGTGAAAGTAAGATTCGGGGACATTGAATACTAGTATAATACTTCTTTGCTGAATTCCCTATCTAGCTAAAACAATGATACAAGTACGAAATTATTTACATAAGATAGTTATACGCGTATGAGCTCATTTACTAGTGGCTTTATATATATATATATATATATATATATATATATATATATATATATATATATATATATATAATCACTGCTGATTCACGACGGTGGATCTGGCGTACTAATTGCAACTAAAAGAAGTAGTCACTTTAATATTAGTCGACCGATTAACTCCTGTGGTAGATACTTTCGGGATAGTTCTCACATGAATTCCCTGATGATTCCTTCAAATGTACAAGTTAATGCTACTTACAGGTTCACTTCCTCTGAGATGGAGGTTACTCCCAGTGTCGTCCTCGGCATGCAGAATACGGGCACAGTAAAACTTCTTGTTTAATGAATTTTCCTGGCTAAGGCTTTAACTGATATCGGGCATGAAACTGCGTATATTAGATTCACTTATTTTCATTTATCAAACTTAAGTTCTTCACTATTTCCCACTTATGTAGAAATACAAGTCTTCGCACCGGGACGCGTGCCTTACTTGCTGATCGTCAAAGCCCGATTGCTTAGCGCACTTCTTCGTCACACAATGCACGTGATGAGTAAGTATACTCTGGACATAACGCTGTTCCTGATTGGCTGATAACTGGAAAATTGTCCAATCACAATTGGGCTTAGAAGTAACCGGAAACGTGGAATGATCCAGCACCTTCTCGAATGTTCTGGAAAACTACACAACCGAAAGTTCCAATGTCTTCGAAACAAAGGACTATTGCTCAGCACACATACACATTCACAAGAAAAGTCAGTTTGTGGTGTCGAAGAGATGTCATGTACTGAAAGAGCACTAGCATAGTTGCCAACTGCTAAGTTTATCACCAAAAGTCAATTATGAATTTAATAAAATATGCGCATTAATTTTTCTTGCTTCGAGAGTCGATAGCAACACTAGTATTCATACCAACCACAGATTTGTAAATAGGTGTGCCCAGTAGCTTTAGTTTATTCTTGTTCCCCACGACGATTGTAAGACGTTCTTCTTTCACGTATTTATCGGGCAAAGATGACATTAACTTTGAATCTCAGTGTACGGTGGCAAGCTCTGGTGAAGTCTAGTTTTCCATTGAAGATATATGTTGACTAACCTTTCGTCGGGTCCTATCTGCACTGGAGTACGATGTAGTGAATTTTAATGTATCTCCATCTGCTTTCTTTATCACCGATTTGGTATAAATATCCTGTTGTGCGGGCGTCATTTCCAAATGAGTTGCTTAAACTACTATGTTTGGTCGTTGATGATATGGAGCGTGCTGCTGAATTGTGTCGGAAGGATTTGTAGATACTACAGTATAGTCTGGCTCACTCTTGGTTGGTTCCTCGTCTTAATCTTAATTTTAAAATCTTAATAGTGTAAATACGAAGAGAAGAATATCTTACCCTTATGTTGTTTTCATTCAAACTTCACGATACAGGCTACGTGGCACCAACTGTTGAGCAACTTTTCAGATAACTATCTTGTTTCATATAAGTTTATGCCTCTGGTGGACCCCCTAAACATGATTTGATTTTTATTTAAAAAATTGCTGATCTGTATTATACCTCAAATGGAATATTTCTAGCCCAGGGACAAGTCACTTTGTGAACAGTGGAGTTTTTGATGCACCCTAATATATATATATTTAACTTGTCCTTCAGCATCGCAATTCTTTGGTTATTCTCGTTCACTTGACTTTCCGTTGTAATGCCTAAAATACCAAGTTTATTTTTGCTGGCATATTCTCAACGTATTCTTTTTATCTTCCTCAAGCTACAATTCGCTCATTGGAGGCTTATTTCCATCTTTAGATCCTGAGTTTCTATACTGCCATAGTAGACCCTAGTTCTGTCATGCTATCTTTCTAATTCCTTGGAATTTTCTTCTCTGGGGGAATATATTATTTAAATTTCTCTATCATTTTAAATTCCACTCGTCACGTTTACGTCTGTTGTATATTTCCTTGACCTTTCAGATTTCGCTTCTTAATTCGCATATCACTTCCTATACCGTAAGACTTTGCACCAGTTTTAAGGAATTTTAAAGAAAAGCGCATGTAACTTACAAAAGTAATGATTTAGAAGACTGTATTTTATACATATAATAGCTAGCTATATGAGGAAACATTTGTTCAAGTGCATTAGTATGACAATAATTATTGAAATATAAACTTTTGTGCAAAGTTAACCCGTAGATGTGGATACTTTGCACAACATACAAAAAAACTATGTTCAACATACGAACATAACGTTTGTGTGCAATATTTTCCTTCCAGTATTTGTATACACGACTCCAAAAGTGCATTACCACCTGCAATTCTCCTTTTCCTGCAATAGCAGGCAACCCAGAATGCTCGGCGCTTCGGTTAGTTGCGAATTCGAAAGGCGTTGGACCAAACCTCAATTTTGTAATAAATATATCAGAGTGGCAAACTGCAAATAAGAGAATAAAACAAATTGTTAAGAATGACAATTTTATTATCGTGACGTAGTTGGATGACATCAAAACTTACAAAATGTTCTTACTTAAGCAGTTCAAACAAGATGAATGTCAGGAAACAGATATGAGGGGGAACCATTTCTGTCCTTCGCCCCCAAAAAGAATCTTATAAGAAAAAGAGTTATATAATGCAAAGGTTTAATATAAAAGCCCAAATCAAAATTTAAAAAGTTGACACCCGAAATGCAAGAACAACTGAAACGAAATGAGTGCAATTGTGCACAGATATTGCAGACGTAAAATGAAGGAATACAGGTTTCGTATTTTAATAAAGAAAATGGTTGGGTGGGGCATGGGCCCCTCCAAACATTTGACTACGAAACATCAAAAGTGTTGGTAACAGTATGTCAGATGTGTGTAAAGAACATGAAGAATTGCAGCGAAAATTTACGTATGGACAATACGAAAAAACAAACGAATACGTTATTTATTTTCTGCGGAAAAATGGTTTTAGGGGGCAAAAGCCCCAACCCAAAATTTTGAAAGTTGACTCCCAAAAGGCAAAAAGAAATGGACCGAAGTAAACGATATTGTGGACAGATATCGTAGACGTAAAATGACAAAAAAAAAAAAGGTTTCTTATTTTACTTGAAAGACCGGTTGGGTGAGGCTCGAACGCCTCCAAACTTTGATCACAAAATATCAAAAGTGCTAGTAACAGTATGTCAGATGTTTGTAAAAGACATGAAGTATTGCAACGAAACCCTTGTGTATGGACAATACGCAAAAATAAACGAAAACGGTTTTTTTATGTTCTGCGGAAAAAACATTTTAGGGGGCAAAATCCCCAACACAAAATTTTGAAAATTATCACGCGAAAGGCAAAAACAAGTGAACCAAAGTGAATTAAGTTGTGCACAGATATTGTAGATGTAAAATGACAAAAAACGGGTTCCGTATACTCCTGCAAAAAAGGGTTGGGTAAGGCAAAGACCCCTCCAAACCTTTGATCACGAAATGTCGAAAGTGCTAGTAACAGTATGTCAGATGTGTGTAAAGCACATGAAGACTTGCAACGAAACTTTGTGTATGGACAATACGTAAAATATAAACATATACTGTGTTTCACTTTTAAAAAAACGGTTTTGGGGGGCTAAAGCCGCTATCCAAAATTTTGAGTGTTGACGCCCGAAAGGCAGGAAGAAATGAACCAAAGTGAAGAAGTTGTGCTCAGATATTATAGACATAAAATGAGGGAATACGGGTTTAGTATATTCCTAAAAAAAAGGATTGTTTGGGGCACCGACCCCCCCAAACCTTTGATCACGAAATATCGAAAGTACTAGTAACAGCATGTCAGGTGTCTGTATAAAGGACATGAAGAATTGCAGCATAACGTTGTGTATGGACAAAACGCCAAATATAAAAGATTACAGTTATTTTATTTTCTGCGGAGAAACGGTTTTTAGGTTTTCAAAAAAAACTCGCCAGAAAATTTTGAAAGTTGACGCTGAATGCTAAGAGGAAGTGAACCAAAGTGAATGTAATTTTGCACAGACATTGCAGACGTGAAATGATTATACGGGTTTTGTATTTTCCTTCAGAAAACGGTTGGGTGGAGCACCAAACCATCCAAACCTTTGATCACGAAAAATCAAAAGTGCCAGTAACAGTATTTCAGATGTGTGCTAAGAACATGAAGAATTCCAACATAACTTTGTGTATGGACAATACGCAAAAAATAAACATATACTGTTTATTATTTTCTGCGAAAAATCGATTTTCGGGGGCAAAGTCCCCCACCAAAAATTTTGAAAGTTGACACCCGAAAGGCAAAAACAATGAACCAAAGTGAATGAAGTTGTGCACAGATTTTGTAGACATAAAATGAGGGAATACGGGTTAAATATATTCCAGGAAAAAAGGGTTGTTTGGGGCACCGAGCCTTTGATCACGAAATATCGAATGTGCTAGTAACAGTATGTCAGATGTATGTAAAGGACATGAAGAATTGCAACATAACTTTGTGTATGGACAATACGCTAAAAACAAACGAATACTGTTGTTTTTATTTTCTGCGGAAAAACAGTTATAGGGGGCTAAAGAGTCCACCCCAAAATTTTTAAAGTTGACTCCCGAAAGGTAAGAAGAAGTGAACCAAAGTGAATGAAATTTTGCACAGATATTGCAGATATAAACTGAGAGAATACGAGTTTCGTATCTTCCTGTAAGAAACGGTTAGGTGGGGCACGGATCCCTCGAAACCTTTGATCACAAATTATCAAAACTGCTAGTAACAGTATGTCAGATGTTTGTAAAGGACATGAAAAATTTGAACGAAACTTTTTGTATGAACAATAGGCAAAAAATAAACGAATACGCGTTTTTTTTTTATTTTCTGTGGATAAATGGTTTTAGGTGGCAAAAGCTCCCACTCAAAAATTTGAAAGTTGACGCAAGAAAGATAAGATGAAATGGACCGAAATGAATGAAATGTGCACAAGTATTGCAGAGGTAAGATGAGGGAGTATGTGTTTCATATTCTTCCTGAAACAAAAAACTGTTGAGTGGACCGAGGCTTTGAGAGGCGAGAGGGGTGGACCAAAGCAAATGAAATTGTATGTAGATATTGGGTGTGTAAACTATGGCCCTTCGTGTTTCACATGTGTCGTCTCTCCATCCGATTTCTTTAAATTTTTCAGATCAACTACAAGCACAAACAGTATAGCGTTTTTTATAGTATTTCAGGACGCACTTTTAACCCTTATAATGTTTTTGCGCATAAAAAAAATACGTGTCGATTTATTTCTAGTTTGCTCTTGATCTGCCAAAATTGAAGCAAAACGGATAGGGAAACTTGAGAAACACGAAAGGACTTATTTCACATAGGGTGTATATAAAATCTACACACAATTTAATTTGCTTCGGTCCACTCCTTCCTGCGCTATTACGGAAATATTTACTTTTTTTCGGATGGAGCCTAGGCCCCAACACTGTTTTTCCGCAAAAATTAAAACACGGTTCATTTATTGTTTTGGAATATACGAAGTTTCGTTGCAATTCGAAATATTCTTTAGGAACGCCCGACATATGCTTATTTGCAATTTTGATATTTAATAATCAACGGTTTGTAAGGTCCGTGCCTCACTCAACCGCTATTTTCCAGGATAATACGAAACCCAATTATCTCATCTTACGTCTACCATATCTGTGCACAATGTAACTCAATTCGGTGCAGTTTTTTCTTGCCTTTTGGGTCTCAAATTTAAAACTTTTGGGTGTGGCTTTTGCCCCCTGAAAACCATTTTCCCGCAGAATAAGAAACCGTATTCGACTTTTTTTTGCGTATTGTCCCTACACAATGTGTTGTTCCAATTCTTCATGTCCACCAAGCACTTGTGACATACTGTTATTAGCACTTTTCACATTTTACGATCAAAGTTTTGGAGGGTCTGTGTCCCACCTAAACGGTTTTCTTTTTTTTTAAGAAAATAAAGAACCCGTATTCCCTCATTTTATATCTACAATATCTGTGCATAGTTTCATTGACTGCGGTTAACTTCCTCTAGCCTTTCGGGCTTCAATTTAAAAAACATTGGGTGGGGCTTTTGCCCCTAAAACCGTTTTTCCGCACAATATAAAAAAACCGTATTCCTTTATTTTTTTGCGCTTTGTTCTTACACAAAATTTCGTTGCAATTCTTCATGTTCTTTACACACATCTGACATACTGTTACTAGCGCTTTCAATATTTCGTGATGAAAGTTTTGGAGGGTTCCGTGCCCCACCTAACCGGTTTTTTCAGGAAAATACGAAGCACGTATTCCCTAATTTTGTCTGCAATATGTGTGTAAAATTTCGTTTACTTCTGCTCAATTTCTTTGCCTTGCGGGCGTCAACTTTCAAAATTTTGCGTGGGGGCTTTTGCCCTTTAAAACTGTTTTTCCGCAGAAAATAGGAGACACGTATTCGTTTATTTCATGTTTAATATCTATCTGCCAAATTTTAATAAAATCGAAATGTTACACATCGGAAGTGTTGCTTTTTAGTATCTTATATTTCTTTAAAATTTTGGAGGCGCGGTGGCTGAGTGGTAGAGCGTTCACCTCCGGTGCTTGGGGTTTCATGTTCGATCCCAGCTCGCGCTCTGTGAACTTTGTGGTGGACAAACACCGTGCTCGTGTGTTTTCTCGGGGTTCTCCCGTTTCGTCCCACATTTTTCATTCCACCATTTCACTCATCTCTCATCAACACCGACTCCTTTAGCCTAACCGCCATAAACGTGGGATATAAAACAAAGATTTCATTTGATTTTTTTCTTTAAAATTTTGTGAACAAATAGTGGGAATTAAAGGTTATATAAGCGAAAAATTGAGATCTATTGCAAGTTTCGGCTCCTTTCAACATTGAAGGAAATGACGGCACAGGTATTTAGATTCAACGTAGACATGAAATTTGAAACTGAGATTTCACTATATTTCTGTCATCATTTTAATGCACACTGTAAAGTTCTTAAGTGCTAATTAAGTCAGAATTTTGCATCCAAATTAAGTTGCAACAGATTAATTGTTAGAAAACCCGAATTGGCAATGCGAATTTAAGGTTAGTCGATACTTTAGATAACATGGAAAAAAGTTGAAGAGTGTAACCTAAGTGTGTGGCCAAGTAGGTTGCGAGGCGATTTAATAAATTGCATGTCTTCTACTCGCCAGAGTCCACCTCAACCGTTTCATTTTGTTTGAAAAGAAAACACTTTTATCATGAGTTACATTAGCATACACTACATGAGTGACAATTTTTATTATGATAGAATATACTATGGATTTTAATAGAAAAAGTGCAGACACTCGATAATTATTACGTAGTAGGATTTCAATAGATTCAGTGCTTGATCGTACCGTGTGTGAACTTATGAAATAACTATCGCCCTTCACTTGACGCTCTGGTATACACTGGATAAAATGGGTTTCAACCCTACTTTATTTACACTGGATAAAGTTGGCAACTATGGTTTAGTCCCTACCTTGATCATATCCTGGTTCGGCGGCTAGGTTTCCGAGGCGAGACGAGACGTCTCTTGAAATGCCTCGTCTCGTCCCATGTCTCAAAAGTTTAAACAGTTTTTGAAAGTGTTCAAAAATTTATTAACTCGGAATAAATTATTGCCTTCGAAAGTATACCAGCGTTTATTATTTCAAATGAGGACTATCCTAAAAACAAGGAATACCTAAAGTTTTTTTTTAATGATTCTTACAAACAGGTTTCATTTCCATTTTCCAATCGATTCAAGTTTAAATATTTTGTGATAGTGTTCCAGATTCAAGTAAAATGTTAAACCATGCATCGAGATCAGTGTTTCAGAAGATTTCATTCCGAGGGCTGGTGGTTATATGTATGTATAAAAATCCTTTACAGAAATACAAGTTCTCTTAATGCCAGTGTCATCAGTGACTAACCATTGTTTGATGAGTTTTCTCGTTCCGAACAAAGATACAAACGTGTCAGCCTTTTTCTGTCTGAGTTTGAAATGAAGCTGGTTTGACAATAAAATTTAATTTCTTTTTATTGTTTTATGATATTCGAACCAAAGCCATGTTTGGAATCGGAAAGCCACATAGGCCGCATTTCTTAATAATTTATTTCATACGCACTACGGATAGAACTACTGATAACATTTTAATTACACAGCACATAGTTCTTTGACATAGAGGGAAATCTTTGGTTATAGCAACATCCAGTATTACCAATGGGGATTTGCCTCATCCCCCTTGTAATTCGCACACCATCAACAGATATAGAACATTGTTGAACATTTCTCGAACCACTTCATCACACTCTTGGCCTTGTGACATGGTGCATTTTCTTGTCGAAAAATGGCACTTCCGCTGGGAAACATGGTTGTCATGAAGGGGTGTACGTAGTCCGCAAGCAGTGTGCGATACGCCTCGGCCGTCATTGTGCCTTGCTCGAGCTCCACTAGACACATGGATGCTCACGTGAATGTTCCCCAAGAGCATTATTATTATTATTATTATTATTATTATTATTATTATTATTATTATTATTATTAAAATCAAATATCACGACATTAATTATTAGTTTTAATTAACTGAATTGAGCTGAAAATTAAATCTTGATTTCGAAAGATTAACTATTAAGTTTATCCGTTCTGTACCTTTCTAAAGTAATAAATGCTGGAATTGGTTTCAAGGCTTTTTCTGAGTGAATACTTTCTTCAAAATAATATTAAAAATTATAGAAATATTTTCGAGACATTCGAGTCGAGTCGAGATTTTTACGAACAGCCTCGACTCGACTCGTGTCTCGATTCGAAAATTAGAGTCGACAAATACGTTTGTCACGACACGTCTCGAATTTTACAAAGTATGTCTCAACTCGAATTCCAGTTGAGATTCGAGACATGTCGACTCGTGCGCATCCCTAAATATTCATATTTTAAATGTGCAATACTACCTCGCGAAAAATGACACCGAAGTTAAATTACCAAAGTCTACTTTCTTCTTGTTAGATTAGTGATTGTTGTTTAGGATAGATTATCCAAAGTCAGATATGGTTATGTATGTTTACACTTTCGTTTCTTTCTTTCAAAATGTATTCCTATCTATTCCCATTTATTATTAATAATTTATTTCTTGCATTTATTAATAACTATCTGAAAAACCCATTATTCGCATGGTGGCTGTATTTGGAAGTCAACGCCTGTAGTAGTATCACCGTTGATTTCAGCGAGTGCGAAAACTATGGATTTGACATTAATATCGGTCATTTTAGACAATTTTTACATGTGTGGGTAACCCCTCCGGTACTCCGACCCGCAACCAAATGGGGTGAATTTGGAAGTTAACGCAATCGGAGTTTCACCATTAATCTCAGAGACCGCCAAAACTATGAATTTGACACTAATATCGGTCATTTTCTACTACTTTTACATGTCCCAGTAAATGTCTCCTGAAACCCCCTGGTTCGATTAAAAAAAAGAAAAGAACGCTTCATCTTGATCTGGGGCCTGGACCAAGGTACCAGAGATCAAAATTTGGTAACTCTCGGTCCTCTCGTCTGGTCTCCAGGCAGCACACAGATACATATAGGGATGCGCACGAGACGAGTCGAGACAGGATTTTCCTGACAAAATTCGATCGAGACACGGCTCTTCCAATAGTGAAATATACATTTTTCGAGTCGAGACATCACTTTTACTGCACATTTTCGAGACCAGACAGCCACAAATCTTGTCTCGTGCGCATCCCTAGTTACATACAAACAGACAGACAGATACATAAACAAACTTTTTATTTTATTTATATTAGATTAGGTGCATTTCAAACAGTGTTTTTTCCAGAAGTGTTTTTAGGGGGCACTGCCCGCCCGGAGCTGTGAGAGTACCCCCGGAAGATATCAAAATAATACGTGTATAATATAATAATAAATAGACTAATATCAATAGTTTCCCCCGGAATACGAAATGTCCCCCCGGGAATATAGTTTCTGAAAGAAACACTGATTTCAAACATAACAGATAGAACCAACGGCGCCGACTTTCCAAAATGTATGTGGGTGCATATCAATGGCGGGGCGTGTTATATGTTTTCAGGGGAGTCTCCATATTTTTTTTGATTGATTTCTTTTCAGTTAAAATCTTTTATGAACGCTGTCATAAAGGGCTGTGCTGTGATAAAGTAAAATATACCGGTAATATAAGTTGGGGCTGTCCTAGCTCAGTCGGTAACACGGCTGACTTAAACGTAAAGAAACAGGTTTAAACCCGTGATCAAGTTTAATTACTGTAATGCATATTTCTAACATATACAATCGTGATATTTAGTGTATATTTTCAATAACTTACATGATGCACAATGAGTGCAAGAAGCAGTGATATTATCAATACGTTACCAAAAGAAAATACTACATTCATACAAATTAAAATGAAAAACTCATCATAAAAGAAAATACTTTTAATGTTATTGCAGAAAGAAATTGCAAGGATTTTGTTGTGGACATAAAGTATAAAGAGACTAATTTAGTGTGTTCCTTGGTCGCCTTTGCACAAACAAACTTGAAAAAACAATTATGCTTTAGAGGTTAGAAATTTTAACTTCCATCTCGATGTTTTAATTGTTTATTTTTTGATAGTGGCCAGTGAGAAATATTTATTTTATTATATTTCTATGAACCTAAAAATCTTGCCTGCAGCGCCCTGACAAGATTTTTTGTGTGAGTGCTGGAGGGCCTGGAGCCAGGGAGCACCTACGTAGTCTGCGCGCATGGACAAAACAACCCCTAGCATGTCTTTCACAGCACATGTTTGTTTGGCATAGAACGTTGCTACTATACTAGCGAGTTCCAGCTAGTTAAGCCTTTTATTAACAGCCGGAGGCAGCATTCTGTTATATCGTTGTAGTGAGTCGCGTGTTAAAATACTCCTAGTATCAGCGTTTTCATTCTTCTATTGACCTTGAAGGACAAAACAAATGCCTTTCGAGGAATACGAGTTCCCATTAATTCATGAAGTTGAAATAGAAATGACCTTCCAACCTATGCTGTGTATAAATGCTGGAAGTCTTTCTAAAACGAGCGGAACGAGCGAGCCATTTATCAAACGGCTCGACGTCAAAAACTGACTCGTCTCGGAACTCGATTCGAGAAAATTACCTTTGATTCGACTCGAAACTCGACTTGAATTCGAGTCGTGTTTTAGCTCGACTCGTGCCCATCCCAAGGCATTAGAAAAAATGGCAGCTTATTATTATTCTGCTAAACTAATTATATAATAATAACAATATTGTTATGTAAAATTAAAAATACAGAATATAGAGAAGCGTAGGATATGCAAACTGATCTGAAAGAATTCCAATATTACATACCATCAACAAACTATTTTCTAGTAGTACAGTAGGCCTGCTCATCAGAACACAGTTTATTCATATTAACCCCTTACTGTATATCGTTAATTATTGTACCCTTGTTTTCAGTGTGCGAATTACCGGGGGAATGAGGGGGATTTGTCCCCCTCAATCACATTTTGTTCCCCCCCCAAGATATCAACTGAAGTATCCCCACCAGAGATCTTCGCTTTTTCCCCAAAAAACATGCTTAGTATAACGCCAAATTTCACTGATTTTTGTCATTTCTTGTAAGTTTAATCTGCTAGCCATATTTCAAAATGAGCGATGTAAGCTGTTCAGTATTGGTCATTCTAATTTCCCCACTATTTTCACCGTTGCTTAGTTTAACTATAATATTATGACTACAGTTGTTACTTGCAACGGTATCCTCATACCCTTCAGTTCGTCGTCGTTCGTGAATATTGAATGTAGTAATTGCGCATAACAAAGTAGGATATGGATTTATAAATGCTCTTAGTGGTTGGCCAAGAAGTAAACAAATAGCTTCCTCCATCATACTCGGGCATGTCATATCCATCCTCTACATTTGTATCGATTACCATCTTGTTTTAATTTGTTATATTTCATTTTAGTTTGCAAGTTTTCATAATATTTGTAATATCCAATAAATAGAACAAGTGGATTTAATAGAACATAAGTGGACTATTATTGCTTGAGCATCACTGCCTTTTACAGTTTACGGAAATTAACTTTTGACACTGTACTCAAAATCTGAGTTCTGCCTATATATTCTATCGTGGCTATATGTTAGTGTATATACTTACCAGGCACGTAGCCAAGGGGTGGATCCCGGGGGGTCCGGAATCCCCCCCCCTTCGAGACCAGAAATAAAAAATAAGGAAGGATAAAACAAAAAGAAACGAGAAATAGGAGGAGCCAGCATTAAAAATAAAAAGCTAAAAATAAAAATAATTTTTCATCATCGCTTCTCTGTAGTACGTATTAAACATGTTATTTCAGAAACGGTTTTCAACTGCTCCTTTAAATTGTTATTTGGAACAGACAGTATTTGACGGATGTTAAAAACAAAAAGTTATGTGGAAGAAAGTTCCGTTAACATTTGATTCAATAGAGAAAGGAGCGCAAATATTGTAAAATATTTTACAAGACATTATTGGATACGTACTTCTTTAAAAATAGTTGAGGTCATAATCAAAGGAAAATTGTTATATTTGGATGAACAGAAGAAGGAACGTAGATATTGTAAAATTTTTAAAAATCTTTTTAATATTCTTTTATTCGACATTTCTTCATAGTTTGTTACTAAAATACTTACTATCATGTCCTCATTTTATTGTCCTAACAAATAGTGATCAAGCCCCTTGTGTGATAACCACAATATTTCATATCACACTGCCCCCCCCCCCATTACGAAATCCTGACTAAACGAACCAATACATGTTACCAATAAAATAGTTTAGAATAATCAAACTGGTGTGGATAACCACAGTATTTCATGTCTCGGACCCCCCGTATTACGAAATCCTGGCTACGTGCCTGTACTTACGATGCGTCCGTAGTGAGCAGACACGTTAGTGAAAGTGTGTAAGAGCATAAGATTTGTTTTAGCATTTGCTAATACGACTGATTCTCCGTGTCATTCATTGTCTGTCTGTGTCTGTATAAGCACTTCAACTGGAGCGGGCCGTTTAAAGTTAACCCTTCACTTTCTATCTTTCTTTTCGCCATACAGTTTGCTGTCCACGCCAATAATCTTGTCTGGAAAACTTCAATGTAATATTTATACTTCATTTGATAGCATACACCGTAGGACATAGTGAATCAACTCAGCTGTATCCTAACAGTAAAGTAATTATAAGTGCTGATTTCCTGAGCTCCATCATAGACTTGACTTAGGGATGCGCACGAAACAAGATTTGAGGCTGTCTCATCTCGAAAATGTACTGTAAAAGGAATATCTCGACTCGAAAAATGTATATTTCTCTATTGGAAAAGCTGTGTCTCGACTCGAATTTTGTCAGGAAAATTCTGACTCGACTCGTCTCGTGCGCATCTCTAACTTGACTTGATTTTGAGTTCAATTACAATTGTAATCATCTTTTTCTTTTAACACAAGCAAAGCACGAAGTTTCGAACACGGGTCATCTGGGTGGTAGTTCTGTACGGATCCAATGAACTACGGAATAACGTAGTAGAAACTCCCTACTCTGTAAATATATATTGCTAATATTCGTAAGTTTCAAGCTTGTAAAAGAACGTAGCTGTTTTGTCTTTCTATTAAGGTTTATGATATTTCTATCGTATCTTGTCTGCGTTGCAAAACGAAAGATAATACATTTAACGATTTATGGTTAGGGATTGGTCCTTTAAAACATTTAATTATTTCGAGAGGTGATAGAAAGATACTATCCCTCGAAAAACATGCATTTTCTTTTGTGACAGATGAGAATACTTCTTCAAGTTTGACTATTGAATTCATATAGTTTGGAAATCTTGGTTTCACACTGTGAAACGATACTCACTTCTTTTAGTTTGGTATTGGTACTGGTAACTCGTCTAATATATGAAACAAGTTGACACTCTTAGTCATAGATTAGAAACTTGTAGCAATACACGTTGAAACCGTACTTGGCTAACTTCAGCTACTTCTGGTTTGAATAGGAATTGGTGGAAAATATTCTAGTGATGCTGAATTCTTGGAGGACCATTTTCCTACGACCCTGAATTGATTGTAAAAAAGCCGTATCTTGATATCTACTATTGTTTTGATTCCTGGAAACAAGAATTGAAATAGGAAATAATAGTTAATTTGTAACACTTCCTGTTGATCGTAAAAAAAAAGCCGTATCCTGGTATCTCCTATTGTTTTGATCTATGGAAAAAAGAATTGAAATAGGAAGTAATAGTCCATTTGAACCACTTCCTGTTCCGGTAGGGTGTTGACAATATTTATGGTATATTGCTTTGAGACGCTAAATCGTTTGGACAATGATATTCTAGCTATGTGTTACTGTTTTCGTTCTATGGCGAGGAACGTTCTGCCATGGAGAAGGAGGAAGCTATTCTTGAGATGATGAATCGATTGTAAAAAGCTACTTTTTAATATCTTTTAACATTTTTGCTCTACGGGAATCAGTATTGGAACCGAAAGTACTGGTAAATTTGAACAATTACCAGCTTTGGTAGAGTTATATGGATAGTAACGATATGTTTGTTGAGAGGCTGAATTGTTTGCTTCAAACTGCTTCTCGCTATCTGCTGCCGTTTTCGTTCTATAGCGATAAACGTTGAAACCGTTATTGAAACCAGAGTTATAGTAAATTCTAACTACAGCCGAATTTATTGGAGTATTGTAGATAGTCATGATATGTCGTCTTTAGACTTTAAATCATTTGCAGAAACCACTTCTCAATATCCGTGATCAATTTTTTTATATATTGACAAACGTTCAAACCGGAAATGACTAATTTGAACCAATTCCAGTTTCAGTAGAAGGTTAACGAAGGAAATAAAATCTATTCTTTGGACACTGAATTAATTGCAAAAGACCACATCTTGAAGCATTTACTATTTCTATTAGGCGGAAATTAGAAATTGAAACCGGAAGTAATAGTAAATTTCAACCATTTGTGGTTTCGGTAGAATATATTGGATATTCTTAATATTGGCTCTAGATGGTAACTCGTTTTCAAAAACCAGTTCTCGCTATGTTACCGTTTCATGCTATGACGATAAAAGTTCAAACTGTTGTTGAAACCGGAAGTAATAATAAATTTAAACCCTTTTCAATTTTAGTAAAGTATTGTGGATGACCATGATATGTTGCCTCTACACGCGCAATCGTTTACAAAAAAGTCTTCTCCCTGTGTGTTACCGTTAAATGTTGGAACCGCAAATTGATAATTTGAACCACTTCTGGCTTGAATATAGAGTAGGATGGAACCTATTCGTTGGATGCAAAATCAATAGCAGAAAATAATTTCTCTATATCACTGTCTTTGCTCTGGTATCTGTCGACAGCAGAGCTCTGCACGGGCCGGGAGCGCCCGGTTCGGCCCGGGATGGGCCCGTCCCGGCCCTGCCCTGCCCGTTTCAAGTAATATCAAACTGGACCGGGCCCTAACCGGGCCGAACCGGTCCCGGCCACTCTGAAAGACGGATCGGAAACTAATATTGTCAGCCTTTTTTTAAAAATGTCCTCCAATACTCCTGCCTTTGCCGTGATCGTACGATCTTACTGTCAGCCTATGCTAATCGTAATGTGTTTGGGAAGCTGACTCTTTATTCAAGACTGCAAAGTACTGTAATACTACCACTATTACTACTTCTACTACTACTACTACTTCTACTATTATTACTAGGACCACTGCTAATACTACTACAACTGCTACGACTTCGCGTCAGAGTTGACATATCTGGTGGTACCGAATTTACCTTCTAAGTACAGAATAAAATGGAGAAATGCTAGTTATTATGGCCGGTCTGCGTAGAATGTGAACCGATGCTTGATCTACGAGGGACAATGCTGGCTCAGTAGGAAAAACACTTACATCAGGTGCTAGAGGTAGTCGGATCAATCACTGCTTGTGCTATGTGAGCTTTGTTGTGGACAAACACCGTGTGCTTGGGAGTTTCCGGGGTGGTCCCGTTTCCTCCCACTGTTTTCATTCCACCAAGTCATCCCATCATCATCCATACGGCCTGAGCCGTAGTTACCTAAAGAACGTATAATAAAGTTAAGTACTTGACCTACTAAAAAGTATTTGGTACGCTACCATAAGACCACACAGGCCAAAACCGTAAACTGGCGCGCTCATAAGATCAGTACAATTTGTAGTAATGTTCAATTAGCAAGGCAAATACCAAATAGTGTTACATCTTTCTGTATTGTTTATAGTATGATACTACAAATATAACAAAATATAATGATCAAATAAATCACCAAGATGCCAGGGTCGATTAGGTGTTCGTGGAATGGTGGCTCAGTGGTTGAACGTTCATCTCTAGTGGATGGGGTCCCTGGTTCGATGCTAGCTCTCGCAAAGTGAACTTTGTGGTGGACAAACACCGTGTGTGGGGGTTTCTCGGCGTTCTCCCACTTTATTCATTCCACCATTTCATTTATTTCTCATCATCACCGCCTCCTTTAGCCTAGCCGGCATAACTGTAGGACGTAATACTCAAAGATTTCGTTTTCATTGTTTTGTTTTCGTATTACTAGTAATAGCAGTACTGGTATTCGCTGTCGCATTAGTATAGTAATGAGTAGCAGCAGTAGTGATAGTAGTAATAGTTGTAGCAGTGGCAGCAATTGTGGAAATAACACTAGCATTCGTAATCGTAATAGTAATAGTAGTATCAGCTGTAGTAGTTGTAGTATTAGTATCACATACGGTGTAACAGTTTTACATATCTTCTCTGTTACTCGTAATGCACTAATGAGCGTAGTATAGGACTTTTACGTCCATGAGCTGTATTATTGTATAATAAACATGGCTGGACAGAGCAAGCACAGATAACAAATAGACAGACAGAATAGGGACATAGAAATTAAACCTTGGATAACCTTTCACACGATTTTCCTATTCGAGAAGGACAAATAGACATTGCAATATTATGACGACACATTTCTCATTTCCCATTGCATATTGAAGGATTGACTTGACTTATCAACTTGGTTGTTCCCAGGCCGGTTTCGCCAGGTCCGTTTAGAGCCCGGCTCGTTTGTGCCCGGCCAGTTTAGTGTCCGGCCCGTTTGTGCCCGGCTCGAGATTTGGGCCGGGCCGGATCGGGTCGAGCCGGGCATGAATACAGATCCATCCAGGCCGGGCCGGGCCGGTCTTTGGGCCTGGGTTTGCAGGGCTCTGGAACTTTTCCTACTTTTATGCACAGCATAGTTTGGAAGTTTAAAAATTTGTCCTTGGTCCCATAAATATTATTAACACTAACATATCAATGATACTCTTGTGTATAATTCAAAAAGTTAGCCGTGAAATTTAATCCAGATTGGAAGTAGTTGTGGATAGGCCTCTTGCTATAACAGATTTGTGGGTGTTCAGATAAAACCAACATAATCTTTCTATTTCACAACGAGTGAGTAATGCATAGGTTATTTCTACAGTATATCAACTTCACGGACCAAAACGACTTGTGACTTCATGAAAAAACATTTGTTGGTTCTTCAAGGTCAATAACAACAAAATACTAAGAGTACACGCGACGCATTACTTCGATAGAAGAGGTAAATTCAACAGACGTATTTACGTATAAAAGACTAATACCCTCCGGCACTTAGTAGAAGGCTTAACTGGGTGGAAGCAACATAGCAACGTTCTATGCGAAATAACGCTGTTTGTTCTATCTGTTGTGTGTATAAAGCACGAGTTTGCTTGTGTGTCTGTCTGTGTGCGTCCTGGGGATCAGATGAGTTGACATAAAGTTACTAAATTCTGATAACGGATACTTTTGTCCAGGCCCCAGACTAGGACGAAGCGTTTTTTTTTAAATTTGAATCAGGGTTCTCAGGGGAGGGGTGCATTTACCAGGACATGTAATGATATTAGAAAATGGCCGATTTTGTGTCAAATCCATAGTTTTCACGGTCGCTGAAATCAATGGTGACACTTCCATTAGCAATAACTCAAAATCGGCTACCATTGTTTGCGGGCCGGGATCACCGGTGGGTGGGGGTACCAAAACACGTAAAAATAATCCAAAATGACCTATATTCGTGTCAAATCCCTAGTTTTTACGGTCGCTGAGATGAATGGTGATTCTTTCAAAGGCGTTAGCCTCTAAATACAGCTGGAGACGCGGTGGCTCGGTGGTAGAGCGTTCACCTCTGGTGCTTGGGGTCCCGGGTTCGATCCCAGCCCCCTCGAAGTGAACTTTGTGGTGGAGAAACAGCGTGTGTCATAGCTCACCGACTCACTGACAATGACTGATTTAACACGTTTGATAAAAGCGCGTGTAATAGCTGATATATACGCAGTTGATATAGCGTGTATACCTGTAGATAAGTGGGTAGCGTGTGTAAGAGTTGTTTTAAAAATTCTGTGTTCGAGTCGCACCCTAGACTGAATTACATTTTCTTTCAAGGAATTAAACAGTATCCCTTTCCGGATCCTGGCTTTTTGGGCTATTTTTTAGACTTTCAGTCAAGCAGCTACTGCATCGTCACTATTTACCCTACGATCATGGTTCATACCTCATTCTCTTTAGAATAAAGCTGGCTTTCAAATGGTATTACTTCCATGCCCATACCATATACTAGGAGAGGGAAAATTGATGTCGAAGGGAAAATTTTGATGGGGAATTTTTTGGTCCAACTTTGGGCCCCCCTGCCACCCCCCTTGTGTGCACTTAAAGACTTCCAAAAAATCTGGTAAATAGTACTTGGTAAACTAAATGCTTGTACCAAATTTCAAGTTTCTATCTTGAATAGTAAGGGCGGGAGAAATTTTATCAGGAATTCCCACAATGCCCAAAATTACCGCAAAACACCATGATCTCAGGGAAAAAATTTCCTGAGACATCCCTAATTACCCTAAAGTCATGTTTCGCCCATCATTCTCTTTAGAATAGAACTGCCTTTCAGACGGTATGACTCACGTGTCTCTGTCATGTATGTAAGGCGGGAAAATCCTGAAAAAAGATTTTTTTGTTCTAAAAATCCCTTTTTTCAACTTTTGCCCCTCTGGACCCCTCCTGTTTTTACGCAGAAATCGAAAAAAATTTGGTAAATACTATTCGGTAGACTGAATGTTTGTGCAAAATTTCAATCTTCTACGTGAAAAAATAGGTCCGCCAAAAAAATGTACCGACCATGCCCCATTTTTACCCTATACAGAAGTGTATTTTAATAAAAATTCCGAGACGGCCCTAATTACCGTAGAATAATAATTCGACCGTCATTCTCTTCAGAATGGAACTGCCTTTCAGGCGGTATAACTCACGTGTCCCCAACATGTATGTAAGGCGGGAAAATGACGAAAAACGTGATTTTTTGGGTACAAATATCCCTTTTTTTTTAACCATTTTGCCCCTCTGGTTCCCCCCTGTTTTAACACTAACATCGGAACAAAACATCTGGTAAATACTACTCGGTGGACTGAATGTTTGTGCAAAATTTCAATCTTCTACGTTCAAAAATAAGCCCGCCAAAAATAATGACAATAGGCTTAATAAGGGAAAAAATATATTTTAAGATTATGACGTCATCACTTCCTATGTCTGGACGTAGGACGTAGTCTTCTACAATTCCTCTGGACTTGAAAACAAAAAAAACCGGACGAAAAAGCTCAAATAGAAGAGAAATAACGCAATGTACCATGAAAAACGCAATGTATCTGCAGATTTATCTCGTGGTTGTTTCTCTAAGTGATGCTCTCAGATAGCAATACTTTTCCCTCCAAATGGAGGAATATGCACGGATAAACCACGCTTACATTTATATTTATTAAAATCTCATATTAGGACTTACTCCGCAATAAAACTTTTAACAAATGCGCCTTTTAAAATTCTGTTCTTCTTCTTCTTCTTCTTCTTCTTATTATTATTATTATTATTATTATTATTATTATTATTATTATTATTATTATTATAGCAATAGGTATATGAAGCAATTATCTCGGCCAACTTGGTCGGGCCGCGGTGGCTCAGTGGTAGAGGGTTCACCTCTGGTGCTTGGGGTCCCGGGTTCGATCCCAGCCCCCGCCAAGTGAACTTTGTGGTGGACAAACACCGTGTGCATGGGTTTTCTCGGGGTTCTCCCGTTTCCTCCCACTTTCTTCATTCCACCATTTCATTCATTACTCATCATCATCTCCGTCTCCTTTAGCCTAACCGGCATATCCGAGGGACGTAAAACTCAAAGATTTCATTTCGGCCAACTTGGTTAATACACACCATTCATCAACGGATAGTTGTAGAAATGAGTCTTTTACAACATTTGTTAGCTCAATCGCTAGAGCGCTGACTCATAGATTCAAGGGTTGTGAGTTCGAAACTAGTCCGAGTCAAAATTTTTTTTCTGATTTAACCCTTTAGATGGGAATGTTTGTCTATTCACTTTTATCTCGTAATTCTGGATAGAGATGTTTGGATGTGAAAAAATATACTAGAATATAAGAAAAGAAAGATAAGTTACGTGATATCTTTTGCAATTTTTAATTATCTTTTCACCTATCTAGGACGTTTCTGAAAGTCCAGACTTCTATATCTCCTTTCCGCTCTCTTACGTGTCCTTTAACTACGTAATTTCTATACTTATTTCATAAATCATATATACATATATTGCAGATGTATCTCTTTCTCTTCCGATCTATCAATGACGGAAGATTCGGGAGATGAATCTACAGGTTAAAACAAGCTATAAATGTCATATGAACATTGGGTAAATGCGGCTTCATTTAGACGCTAGACGCTAGACGCGTCTGAAATTTAACTTTCCGAGGCGGCTATTTGCAATATCATAAGAACGGAAAGAAATACGAATGTCGGCTCAAAAGATATCCAAGCAAACCCCATCCGAAGAATCCAATTATGCATAAGTGATGGGGAAACAGTGGCGGTGCTAGAGGGGGGCACAAAGAAAGTGAATGTAACGGAGAAAAGTGAACAATTTACACTGAAAAATTGTAGGAGGGGATGTTACTTAAAACATGCAGCAACAAATGTTAATGAACAAAGGCAACAATGACTACGCTGTAGGGACACTATGGGAGGCGGAATGTAGAAATACAGTATCTTTGTAACGGAAAGAAATAGGAATGTCGGGTCAAATTTGGCAGAGAAACCAAATTCAAAGAATTCAATTATGCATAAGTTATGGCAAAGCAGTGGCGGCCCAAGGAGTACAAAGAAAGTGAATGAAACGCTGAGAAAAGTTCTAGCACAGATGTTGTTCTCGGATGAGGCATTCATACGGGATTGCATCACAAATGTCCGCAATGACCATCGATGGACATCCAACAACCCGCATGCAAATGTAGAAACGAAGCATCATCAGCGTTTCCAATTCCATATGTTGGTTGGTATTATTGATGACGACGTTGTGAAACAACATTTCTTACCACAGCGATTGAACGCATGCAATATCGTATCTTCAGTTTTTAACCTAGGGCCTAACTATTCTAGTTAAAGACGTGCCACTGAGGACACGGCAGTGTATGTAGTTTATGCATAGTGGCGACCTTCCCATTCATATCCCACTATTCGTGCATATCTGAACGAAAAAATTCCACGCAGGTGGATAGATCGTGGAAGCAAAGGAGTATGGCCCCCACGTTTACCCGACCTGAATACCCTAGACTTTTTTCTGTGGGGTTACATGAAGAGTCTTGTGTGAGATGAAGAGTGCCAATAGCGCGTATGAACTGCATTTGCCACACTACGGCAAACTCCAGCGTTATTGCCAAAAGTCAGAGAATCGTTACGCCATCGTGTAACTGTCTGTCTCGAAGAACAAGGAGGACATATTGAACACCTTCTTTAAGACAGCATTATGTTGACCACGGTAAGTACAATACTTTTTGTTTTTACAGTACCGGGCCTCATCTTCCGTACGATTTGCACGTATCAACACTAAGAGTGTTTAACAGTTCCTTTGTAGCTCCCATGCGCCGCCACTGTTCCGCAGTACGTGCGCATAATTGGATTCTTCGGGTAGGGTTTCCTTTGATATCTTTTGACCCGACATTCGTATTTTTCTCCGTTCTTGTAATATTGCAAATTGCCGCCTCGGAAGGTGACATTTCAGACACCTCTAGCGTCCAAACGAAGCCCCATTAACCCAATATTCATATGACATTTTTAGCTTGCTTTTACCTGTATATTCATCTCCCGAATTTTCCGTCATTGATGCACGATCGCCCTGTATAGACCCTATGTAAAATAAGCCCTTTCGTCTTTCTGAAGTAACCCTATCAGTTTTGCTTCAAATTTCGCAGACAAGAACAAACTGGAAATAAATCTCAGCGTTATGTGCCTTTTAATCGAACCAAGCGAAGATTTTAACTCGTATGAAGGCATTTACACAGGGATGATTGAGAAACACGAGTATAGTGGTGTAGTGGTAGAGCAACATCTAGGATGTTACTATAGCCCACAATGATGTCATTTTTGTAACCGTTACTGTACATAACATGGCGATCAAGTTAGTGACAATAAGCGGGTTCTAGCCCATTACCCAATGATGGGAGGACAGAAAAAAATAGAGGGGGCTCGATCTACCCCCAATATTCTTACGAAATACATATAGTAATCTTAACACTAACCTAAGTTTATCTTGCCACAATGAAATAATGATACGATATGATACTATCTAGTATTTTGATAAACATCACTGAAAACATTATTCTAAAATGAGCATCACTGTTAATACTTGATCATAATTCAACATGAACTGAACATAACTTAAAGGTAATGTAATCTAACTGACTAAATGTAGCAAGTATAGTACACAAGTAGCTATTTACATTCTTTTAAGAAAATGAATAGCCGATACATATATAATTGTAAATGCATTATGTACAATATGCGCAGTATGCTAGTACATTGCCGTAGTTTGCCAATAGATTGGCCATCGCTAAGAGATTGGTCATTTTTTTTCTTTTTTACAGCAGCATAAGGTCATTTGTGTTCACCCAGAAGAGGTCGCAGAAAATATTTCACATATATATATAGGTATGGAGTCCACAGCAGCAGCAGAGAACAACATGTCAAAGACTAAGGCGTATTTCTCCTTATTTCGTTTTCTATTTTATTTTATTTTTTTTTTAAATTTAACCAATATGCTTCCCGCCCGAACTACGCGAAAAAAAAAATAAAAATAAAAATAACAATTTCTCAAGGAAAACAAATGGGGTAGCATTGTGTGGAGTAACCTATGTAAATATCTGGTGGGGGGGAATCCAGCTTCCCTTTTCTGTTTTGTTTTGTTTAAACAGGTAGATAACCAGGGTCACAAGAAAGCGACCCGTAAGCACGCGTGTTTCATAAGTAGGCATAAGTTTGTAGCGGAACAACCCAGAACAGGCAATATTGACTTTGCTTTATTTTCTAGGTTAATGCTTTCCAGACACAAAGAGGGAGAGCGGCGGGTTTCTCGAAAGAGAGAAATGAAAAATCAGGCGGCGGCAACGGATGGAATCCTATACTGTGAATGAGGAGTCTGCAGCTGCAATGACGTATACGTAAGGACGGAGCTAAGTATACCATTCAGGTACAATTGTGCATATAATTGTTTGTGATCACTGACAACATTTTCTCTTTTCAGCTACGTCGACACCTGTTTTCTTTCTTATAGGTTTTCCGTGTTTGGCAGCATATTGGGAGTCTTATAGGAGAAGAAGAAGGGTAACTCATTCGTTGCCGGCAACATTCGCACAAAGAGAAAAAAATACTTATCCCAATATGTTGGCAAAACATTCATTTCGGTATCAATTCGACCTGACTTTTTTCTGTGACGCGTCTAACTTTTCCCTGATTCTAAAGATGACTTATTTGCTCCTCAGATCAATTTTTAGCGCCGCCGACTAAGATGATTGCCTATTACTCATGGCCCACTAATGCCTTTTACAGCATCAAAGGGAGAGGGGGGATGGATCCCAGGAAGTACCCTTTTGTTTCTGACTGTTGAAGAGTATATTATAACGTTTTTTTTTACAATTTCACAATGTAGATTGGCTCTATCTATAGCCCTGTATGCAAGTGTTCCGATATGCCAGAGGTCATGTGTGACTATATGTACTCCACTTTTTAGGGGTCTATACGATATATGAGACCCTCGACACACTCACTAGTTAATATACACCAAGTTTTCCCCTTTTTTTAATTTGTCTAAATTGATGCGACTAGGTCTCATGAGCGACCTATATGTTACGCTTAACATTCCTCGTCCTCACTATCGCTAGAAACTTCCAGCTCGCGTGAGTTGTCTCGGGGGAAATACTTCTTTAACCTTTTACCCGGCGCCTCCACCATAAAACTGTTATATGATGTTCTGAGATTGGCGTAGCAATTGTGTACACTTTCTTTTGTGAAATCGTAATTGAGATCACTTCTTCACTCTCCACCCAGTATTACAAAGTTGGTTCGGAGTCCAACTCCCTTTTAGCCTCGGTCTCGAAAACGTCTTTGGCTTACTGGTTCGAAGATGATGAGAAAGTGCACTAACAGTGGTAGAGCTTGGTACTGGAAATCGAAACCCAGGTAACATATGAAGACTGTGAGCTGAATCTATATTGGAGGGTTAGCTTGACTAAATTAAAGAGACCATTCCACTTTACGGTTTATTTAAAAAAAAATAAAAATAAGAATACAGATGAATTTAACAAAATCGGTTACTTGGAATTACAACTTGGAAGTTTTACTACATCACTTAAGTGGGAGCACAACCCCTATAATACTCAATGGGTGCTAGAAGGTTTTTATGCTAAACCGCGATTTATTGAAAATCATGAATTGTGAACTTCCTACATCGCAACTTGCATTGGCCCAAAGGGAAAAGTGTTAATTCTCGAAGAGGGAATTTGGTCTCAAGTTATAAGAACTTCATACTCGTCACTAAACATTCTCAACGTGCGACTACAAATCTCCAAGTGCTCATCCCGAGTTGAAGGGGGAACTTAGAAAAAATAATCACATACCTGATGTTATTCAGAGCGGCCGTGACTAGGGAGCACACACACTCGTCGTCGGTATACTGCAGAATCCCCCGGCCCGGCGAACAGGCCTCGCTTATAAAGGCGTTTCGTCCCACGCATTTCTGCCATTTCTGACGTCGCTCGAAAGCGACGTCACGAGCCTCATCGAGCTTGGGAACAACTTTTTCACGCGCATGCTCAATAGTGGTTAAGACTTCTAGTTTTTCTGATTTTTTCTCTATCACGCCGGGGTTGGAATTCCTATTTTACATTTATTTTTACAGTTTTTATTTCACACTTAGCTCTAACTACATAATAGATTTCATGTATTTATTGCTTTCGTGGTATTCCCTAAATATTGCATCTAGGACCCAGCTCTGTGATCTGAGTAAATCAAAGCCAGGGTCATACCACTAATACATGCGTGTGGGTTGGTGTCAATGAGGCATCAGGTTGCTAATTCAATCTGAACCTCAACTGACTCCGTTCTCCTTATCTCTCTTTTCCTTACTGCACACACAATTTGAAAAGCGCGGGCGTCTCGCCCCGTAATTTGAGTCGGGCTTAGGACTTCGAGGCACAACTGTGTAACAATATATATATATATATATATATATATATATATATATATATATATATATATATATATATTTGTATGTGTCAACTCTCCCAAAAGAAAATACTATGTACTTGCTTACGCATTTCTCTGGCACTCCCTCCTTTCTGACATCTCCATAGCTCCTCACCTGGTACTCCGTCGTAGGCGTTTTCAATACCAATAAAGGCCATGCGCAATTATTTTTGTTTTTTCTCATGCTTTTCCATAGTTCGCCTCATTATAAAAATTGCATTAGTTGTACTTTTCCTGGAATGTATCCAAATTGTTCTTCTAGTATTGATGTCTCTTCCCGTAATTATTCTGCTACATTTTTTCCACAAATGCTTATTGTATATGACATCAGCTTGTTTCTTCTGTAGCTTCCACAATTCTGTACATCTCCCTTCTCCGTGAAAATAGGCACAATAACACTATCCCTTTATTGACCTACCATTTTTCTAGTAGTAGATTATTTGCATCTGATTCCGTACAATATCTACACTTTTTGGCCTCATAGACGTTTTGCATTTTATTCCATCAATATACGTAGGTATATACCTTTTGGCCTCAAACTCTTCCATGCTCCTAACAATATGCCATCACGACCCATCACTTTTCTCACTTCACTTTCTTTAACGCTTTCTTTACTTTTTCCTGGTTTATTCTTGATGCTGTTCCAACATTGGGAGTTCCATAGTAACAATCATAGTGATGAAGGTATGAAAGTGTTATGTATATCAATAGGTTAAAATTACTTATCAAGCTTCAATTCCAACATCAACCAATCAGATTTCACTAAAGACAATTTTCCACAAATGATCTTAGACTATGCATGAATCATATCTACAAGCCCTAAGGTTTAAATTGTGGAAAAATGATAATGTATATAATTGGTTTCATTGAATGCTCATCTGATTTCATCCCCTAAATTTTAATTTCCGAGTCTAACATTTGAAATTAATTAGAGACAATGATCAACTAATAAATCTGCACCAAAGATAAATTTTCATGAATACTTTAGATTACAATCCTTAAGGTCTTAAGTTTGAGCGACCAACCAATCCAAGTTGTCCATCGTTCTTAAACTATGAGTTGCCTCTAAGTTTGAAAGTGTTATGATATGTAATATTAGTGAACAAATTTAAATTTGAATTTTGACAATTTTCTGCTATTGGATGGACACAGTTAGACCATCCACACATAGAAAAAAATATACTCGAATCCTAGAGAACAATTACACATTTTAATTTTTTGACAGCTTCAATACTTAAGGGTGTACAAAATGTATTGCTCCCGAAATTTAATAAGGTCGTCTTAAGGTATGCATATCCAATACAAGACGATAGGATCCTGCATTGATTCGCATGATCAAATGTTACAATCTATCTTAGTGAGCATTTTAAAGCACAACATTTAAAATTCGCGCCTTATGCTAATTTAATTTTCCCGCCAAAATTTAAAATTACCACCAAATAATATTACTATTGACAATATATTTTTTGAAATTTTGTACCCATAGAAGTGAACAAGCAAGGCCAACCAAATTTACAAAATTATATATTTAAGTCATAGAGAACACTTACAATTTTGGCAATTTCCAAATTTAAAAACTCGGTCAATGCACCCCCTCCCAGAATTTTAAAAGGAAAGCATCAATGTCCCATGTCCTTTGAAAAAGAATTAATCCCTGTGCTCATCCATATAAGCATACAATATCATAAAGCTTCATCAAAAAAAAGATATAATACCTAAAAGCCTCCAAAGTTTGATTTTTTTTACAATTTTTTACCCATAAGGGGTAAACCAAACGTACAGAAATATATACTCTGGAGACCTAGAGAACATTGACTTTTTTTTGACAATTTGTAGATTAAAGAGGTTGGCCAACACATTTTTTCCAAATTTTGAGAAGGAAGTATCAAACTACCCATGTGGTATAAAAGAGAATAGAACCCTGTACTCAATCATATAATCTGATAAGTCTCATCAACAAACATAAATTAGGTCAATAAGCGACCACTTGCTAAACACATGACAATTTTTACCCATAAGCAGGACCAACTAAATTTATAGTTATATATATTCGAGTTCTAGAGAACGTTTATCAAATTTTGTTTTTGAAAATTACTAAATTTAAAGGGTGCGCCAACACACTTATTCCTATAAAAGAGAATAGATCCCAAACATACTCAACCGTTCTCAACCATATAAACCACATAACGTGATAAAACCTCATCAAAGAAGATAACTTAAGTAAAAAAAAAAAAAAAAGAAGAAAGAAAGAAAGAAAAAATTCGAAATTTACATTTGTGACATTTTTCATAATGAAAGGGAATGAGATGGACTACCCAAGCTTATAATATACATGTCCTGACCCTATACTACCACGCCAAAAAGTTTTAGTTTCGATAATTTCCAAAATTTAAGGGGTGTCTATGCACCCACCCCATAATTTAAAGGCATGTCAGCATACCCATTGCCAAACTATAGATGGATAGTCCTATGTACCCTTAAGTCATTGATTCTTGGCCAGATCTGTAAGTCATTGCCCTCAGACCACCCAAAGGAAATAATGACTTGATTAGATATACGTGGGGCGCGGTGGCTCAGTGGTAGAGCATTCACCTCCGGTGCTTGGGGTCCCTGGTTCGATCCCAGCTCGCGCCGTATGAACTTTGTGGTGGACAAACACCGTGCTCGTGGGTTTTCTCGGTGTTCTCCCATTTCCTCTCACTTTCTTCATTCCACCATTTCAGTCATCTCTCATCATCACCGTCTCCTTTAGTCTAACCGGCATAAACGTGGGGCGTAAAACATAAAGATTTCATTTCATTTTTCGATTAGATATACCTAAGTACAGGGTCAGGATTATACAAACGTTCTCCATATAACATTAATTTGACGAAATATCTTCATCCTCGGCTAGTTTCAATTTTACCAAAATCAATTATCACTTTCACCTTGATTTTAAAAAATAAACATTTTTGTTTCTGTTTATCTGTCTTCCACTAAAAGAGCGAACTACTGCCTTCAACATTAGATGTTTAAATGTGTTTATATAAATAGCTCGTGTGTTTTTGATTCATCTTGGTACTCTACGCTATTATAGTACCAAAAATTGAAACGTTGGCGTAGTTTTTCAGTAAAGTTTTTTTAATTTTTTTTTTACTTCATGTCCGAACCAGACTATATGAATTATGATAAGGAGATGTTTGATTTTGTTATCGACACACTTTTCGTAGAGTGGAAGCGTTACTTTTTCATTTGTCCTAAATGGCAAGCCACGATGATACTATGATTTTGGTGATAAAATGATAAGATTTACTAATTCTTATACTATTTAGATCAATAGGAAGTCTCTGTCACTTTGTATATAGACTTTCGTAAGAGTAGACTTTCGTTTTACAACAGAAGCTGTAAAGATTGACGATGTCACAGCAGAAATTTATTTCTTCATTGGGATGTTGAATTTCATGATTACCCTGATTGTATTTTACTGCTGCAATAAAGCGCGATATGAAAATTATTGGACGCCTTGATTGTATACATCTAAAGCAACACCATGTAAGATCCTAGTTTTGTTCACGTCAGCATTTTTAATACTGTGACAGCAATACTAACGTTTCATTATTTTAGGCCTTATGCAGAGTCGTTCTTACGCGTGATTAGTGTTATACTAGGGTGGGTCGTTTTGCCACTTTTTTTTCGGAACGAAATGTAATACCTGGCAAAAGTGGCCCACCCACATGGACATTACAGGTATAGATTTTTTAAAATCAGATATCTTCTGTGAGAACTATTGCCTCAAAGTTTCAAAATTTCACTGAAAATTACAAAAAATACCAAATTTGTTCATTATTTTGAGTTATGTTAAAGTAAACATATTTTTGGATTTATACATGCCAGATGCTATGAAAACTGACATTCAAGTCTCAAAATGCCAGTTATATGCCCCTGCAGTGGGATAGGAGTGTCTCCCCTGGGGCCGGCAAAGGGGTCAAATTCAGTACAATTAAGTGTTTCTACAGCTATTTTCGTCCTTGCCTTTTTCTTCTACTGGTGGTTCATAGTGGTAGCAGAGCATTGTTATTTTTCACCATGACACTCCCACCCCTCCACCTCACAATACTGCAACGCCCTTCTCCTGTCCCGATCTGCGTAACCCAGCGTCACTACCAGGAACGAGCCGTATACGCTTCAAATTGGGCGCCATTTCTCAAGCCCTATGTTTGGTTACTGTTGCCTTCAGCTTATTTTAATTGGCCGTTACAGATAATAATTTGCTAAACACTATTTTCACAGAAAATTCTGTATTTCTTTTTTTAAAAAGTCAATAGTATTTATTATATCACAAAAATGACTTCAGTGACAATGAAGCAGATCTTGAAGAGAAAGCAGAGGAAAGCTCTTCTGAGGAAGAGACCAAACTCAGAGACTGAATATCTAAACCGAAGCTAGATTTGACTGAAACTGCTATGATTGCTCAAAGATACAATGTAAGCGAAAGGGCTGTGGCACATATAACATCAACTGTGCTTCAGGCAGCTTTAAAGGCTGGAATTATAACTTCTCAACAATGTAGCAACATAACTCTGCTTCAATTGTGGACAGGAGCAAAATAAGGCGTGCGAAACTTAAAGTTGCTCGGAATTTAAAAGAAAGTTCTAGAAATGATGATCCCATTAAAAGCCTATACTTTGATGGTCAAAGAGAAGATACTAAAATACACTCAGGCATCGTTAGAGAAGAACACTTATCACTTGTGGCTGAACCTAACTCTCAATACGTTGGTGACGTGACACCATCCTCTGGCTCTGGCCATGACGAGACCATCATGAACCAAATCGAAGGTGGCTTTGATGAAGTTGAAGTTCTTGGGTGTGATGGGACAAACACTAACACTGGTTGGAAGGGAGGTATTCGTCGAAAATTAAAGGAACTAACAGGCTATTTGTCTCTTGCATTTTAATGAACTGCCTTTTCGAACTCTCTTCACGCATATTGGCGCTAATTCGAGCCTCTATTCTTACACAGGTCCCCTAGGTTCAAAACTATCTGACTGTGAAAAGCTTCCAGTGGTGTCATTCAAACCAATAAAATGTGACTTACCTCATCATAGTCAGAAGAGCTCAGAAAACTCAATAAAGACCTGAGATACTTACCGCAAGTCTTCCATTGCTAATGGTCCTCGTCACGTCTTTGAGACCATTCATAGGTCTAGATACTTACCAAATGAATACCAGGCTGTAATTTGTTCATCCATTCAGACAAATGCATTTATCGCACTCCCAGAGAATGTTCTTTTCGCCATGATGACTGATGGTCTACTTGCTGTCCGACAAGATGCATTACATAAGATTCTTAGTGCTCGAAAACACGAAGCAGAGAATCTTCATAACACTATTAGAAATAACACTATTCCCACACTGAATTTTGAGGCGAAAGATTACACTGAAATGATCTTTTGGGAAAGCACTGATATTTCAATAACTATACCACCAGTTCTAAGGACGGTATCAAATAAGTAGCTCATGGACTAACTTTCACTTTCTGACAACACTGTGCCAGAATAGTCCTCCACCGTCTATCCATGCCACACGATGGCAGTAGAACGGATAGAGAAATTAGTCACTGCAGCAGCCTCTCGAGTATGTGGCAGTGATGCTAGAGACGGGATGATTCGGTCAACCTTACTTTCTAGTCAAGCTGTGTCTGAATTGCAATCGAAGTCCCAATTTGTGACAATTTTTCCTGACAGTGTCGAATTGGATTAGTTCATCCGTCTGTATACATGGTTGGTTGGTTGGGTAGGGCTGGCGCAGGAGACCTAGGTGCAGCTAGGGATGCGCACGAGACAAGATTTGAGACTGTCTCGACTCGAAAATGTGCTGTAAAAGTGATGTCTCGACTCGAAAAATATATATTTTTCTATTGGAAGAGCTGTGTCTCGACTCGAATTTTGTCAGGAAAACTCTGTCTCGACTCGACTCGAATGCATCCCTAGGTGCAACCATCTCGACGTGTTAGACTCTGGGACGGTTGGACAGGCTATATGACCAGGTGAGCGAGGACCTGCACAACCGCTTAAATGTACTGAATTTGTCCCCTTTTCTGGCCCTAGAGGAGGCATCCCTATCTCCCCAAGGGCACATAACTGGCATTTTTATACTTGAATGTCAGTTTTCTAAGCAACTGACATGTATTTAACAAAAAAAAGTTTACTTTAACATAACTTAAATTTATGAAGAACTTTGGTATTTTTTTTCTAATTTTCAATGAAATTTTAAAACTTTCAGGCAATAGTTCTCACAGAAGATATTATCTGATTTGAAAAAAAAATCTATAGTTGTAATGTTCATGTGGGTGGCCCACTTTTGCCAGGTATTACATTTCGTTCCGAAAAAAAGTGGTAAAACGCTTCACCCTAGTGTTATACTAAGGAGTTCGACTAACATATATTTCCTGCAGTCAGGCCTTTAGTATGATGCTCATTATACGTCAAAACGACTCTGCATAAGACCCTATATGTTTAGGCGATAGTAAGACTCACTGGTGGATGTCTTGGAAGCGTCTGTACAAAATATATGAACTGCTTACGTAAATATCGTAGATTTCTTTGACACGGGAGACCTGGGTTTGATTCCCAGCGGAAGCACATGTTCGAATATCACGTTAAGCTATAGGCCCACATCTCATAGCCTTACTGTTGAAAGGGACAGTAAACTCAATTCAAATCTAATCAAATCAAAACAAAATATATCATGCAGTATAAATAAATAATAATAAATACACAGCCAGCAAAACGACAAGAATCGAAGATTTCATTGATTTAATTTATAAAATCATGTCAATCCGAGGTATGCAATTTTCATCGCTAAATGATACTGCAAAACACGAAAGTTACGAAAAATCTTTATACTGTAATCGCTGAATTTTTACAATTAGCTATCAGTGTTAGAAGATAACGAGAAATGTAGAAATTCACTGCAGTATCTAGAATCCCTATATTTTCCCCAGTGTCAGTTGAAGGATTATGCTGTAGGTTTTACGAAATCAGTCCAATGACATGATGATATAGAACATAATTTTAGGGACTTGACTAACAAAAATCCAGACTGGATTAACTTAACACATAATACAATCTAATGGAGTTCTGTTTCTGTAGTGAACAATCTTCGAATTCTTTAAGGTATAAAGTTAGTTAAAATTCGTTTTTTATTTCATAAATTGATTACTTATACAAACGTTAGACTCTAAATTCCAAAAAAAAAAGAAAAGATGAGAAAGAAAGAAAAAAAGAAAAAAGAATATTATATTAGTTTTAAATGTGTGTCACAAATGCAAAATTTTAAAGGATTTCTCTTTTAATAATACAAACGAAATTACTTGAATCATTCTAATAATTTATTTACATTTTAAGATTCGCAAACAAGTTAACTCCTGGATGATACATACTTTCAAACATATTAGCTCTCGTATTTTGGTGGGGTGACATCCTTCTTGCTGAGATTGTAATTTACTAAATTTGACAATGAAGAGAGCTCATTAAACAGTTGATGTGTCTTATCTCTTAGAATGGGAAGTTGTGCAAAATCAGACACTACAGCTTTCGTTGTAGGTAAGCTTCTTGTTTTCATGAGTTTCTTGTCCTTAAAAGAAAGCAAAGATGAAAATACACATATGTAAATATGCACCCTGATTTATTTAAAATGCATACAGAAATACTGTTTCTGCTACACTTATGTATCTACTATATATTAAAGAAGTATAAAAATATAATTAATTGTGAAAGATGTAGACTAATTAGGCATTTTACCAGAAACTGTGAAGGCGGAAACGAATAAAATAAAAGAAGAAGGAAGTCTATATTATTTTTCAAAAAAGTATTGAAATTTGAAACTGTGTACAGTAATGACCTCATGAATAATACAGCTACCTAACATAGGTTCAAATCATATTCGTGCCAAAGTTGATTTTTTTTCACAAAGTGATTGTGAAGAATTGGCTTATCATAATGAACAATCAATACTTACGAGTGTGGAAGCTAACACCGAGGACGATTTACCTGAGTGGGACGATTTACGAATGTTGGTTGGGAAAGGGCAATTGAATTACAAGGACATTCCAAGCACATCATTGATCTGCAATATACACTTTACGTATCATCATTCTCAGAAAGAAACACTACACCATTTGTTAAACACGGTTTGGGTAAAGCAATCGGTGGTGTAGTGGTAAACTGCTAGATTTCCAAATGGAACACCTCGGTTCGATTCCCCTTCAGGTAGTATGATTTTTCTTATATAATAATGGCTGCAAACAGAGATTCATTTTCTATTGGAGAACTTACAAGGCATCGCTGGCGATAATTCGAATAAACAGTGTGTACTTTCTATATCATACACTGTACTGATAAGTATGTTTCATATTTATATTCGTCCCCCACTCTATCTCTTTCTTGAGGTTTTCTATCCTGTCCTTGTATCTTTCACTTCTCCCCTCCTCTCTCTCTCACACACACACGCACTTCATCTGCGCGGGCGTATTCCAAAATTAAAACAGAGCAAAAGCTCGATATACCTGGTCTGGAAAATCTACTAAACTGGGAACTTCCGTGTCGTGTTTTTTGTGCTCTGGTGATAATATCTCCAGTCCTGGTCATCTCTTATAGAAATACTGTTTAAACGCAAGGGAATAAGTGAAATCTCTTTTTTATCCTCTGGGTTACCGAGTCTCAGTCGAATTACCGGATCACTACGTTTTTGAATCCTCGACCCAGTGGTGGTCTACAACCTAACCAAAATCATCCGACTGACATGATAATCCGTTTGAGCTCTAGCGTGTTCATTCTATCTGTGCAAATTACGTTATATCCGCAAGAGAGGAAATCGATGCTGGGTGATCGGAACAGATAAATCTTCGGAAAAGACTAGAAAATGGTAATCTCTTTGGTTATTTGAAAACAAAATTTTATTTATACTAGTTCGACACAAAATTTGTTTCCATTCTATAATTCAATGTGTTTAATTCACGTTGAAATTTGAAACATGCTACGTCTATAAGAAACATAAACGTTTCCTTTCGAACATTTGTAACTTTTCATTACCATACAGTTTGGACTTTTATTATAGGGTATTTCTGATAGAAATTTAGTAGTAAAATAGCACTCATTCAGTTTTCTCTTTCTTTCTTTTTCTTTACTTTTCTTTCTTTCTTTTTTGATTCAGTTTGCTTTAGTAGTCTGAAATGGAGGATATTACCAACGCTACCTACTGGATTTATTAGACTGTATTTTGGATCAGTACGTCCAATGAATACTACCGAATTTGCAATCGAACCACGTGGAAACAAAGCATGTGTGTTAAACTTTTGACATTATCCTAGATGTATCTGGGAGATCTACAGTTCTACTGGAAATTGAGTATGCTATCCTTTATGAAAGTGACTTAATCAATGTTTAAAGCATCCTTAATATATTCGAATACTTCTGAAAAATTGTAAAAACAAACGTTATTTCTATATTAGTATTGGATTTCTGGAAACGGAACTTTATAATGTTAGGTTTTTTTCTTACTACGTTTGAATCCCACATTTTTATCTGTTCTCCCTTTTCGTTTCCTTCTCTCCTCTTCTCTCAATCTCTCTCTACCTCATTTCTGAATCTCTGTGTAATAGACACCTATTGGTTTCAATTTTTCATTGTGTGTGTTTCAGTTTCTCTCTACATCAACTTACAAATCTTGTTTCGCCTCGGTTTTGTTATTTTATTTTATAGAAACTAATACATGTGTATTTTGAAATAAGAATTGCGCTCATGTTGTTTGGTAATTTTAATATGGGAGAGAAGAAAGGAGGAGAGAGAGGGGTCTGTTTACCTGACACGATTATGGGATAAGGAGGTGTATATTGGGTGGCCTAACTGCGAGGCGTTAGCTGTCGCAATTCTTATGATGCGGAGAGTACAAAAGTCACCGTTTAGCATTTGCCTGTTGTCTATCTTGCTCTTTACCGTTCAGTTCTGTTACAAAACTACTGGCCTTTTAGACATGGATTATACTTTTTACAGCACCTAGTTCCATTAGGATTTAGGATTTAGGATTTAGATTTCTGGGCTTTCGGCGTCTAAGGCTATTCAGCCCTTCACGATTTGAGGGATAATGGCCCTCGGCGAGGACACAATCCGGGGAAAGGGAAGGAAGGAAGCGGCCTGGGACCTATATGTTAGGTATCACCCTGACATTTGCCTGGTGTGAATGAGGAAAACCCCATTCAGGGTAGCTGGCCTGAAAAAGCGTGTTACACTTTTTCGACCTCGTCATTTCACCGGGAATCGAACCCGGGACCGCGAGTTCCATTAGAAAATGGTTTTTATTCCAACTATCAACAAATAAACTGTTATCTTATAAATACTTTCTTGTTAAGTTACCTGGTTGTGAGACGCGATAGCTATTGATGAAGCGCGAAATTCTAGCGGTTGAGGATCTTGGTTAGTCTCCAGCTCCCACCATTTTTCTTATACTTAGTGTTCTGCTGTACGTATAGTTATTTCGACATGCAGTATCCCCGCTCTCACAATGGAAGTCGTGGATATGTATTTATCCGACAAATAACTCTCTATGTTTGCTGCATGGTGTGCAACACTGGCACCTACTTGGTAGGTACGTAAGGTACCAGATTAACGTAGTTCGCATCTACATTACAGGTATTTTGCTCTCCATGTACAAGAAATAAGTTAAAGATTATTAAAAAATGTACTAAATACAATTAATTATTGTTGAAAACTGCAAATTCGAGTTATCTGCTGAGTAGTTAAAATCTTACATTAGGTGAATAGAAAAACTCTTCCTCCTCCAGGAAAGATAGCGATTAGGAACAGAAAGCTTGTTTATTCTGGCAGCCCTTACCGATAAACTTGCCACCTATTGAGAATTACTTCCCTTCAACGCCTTCTCTCGACTAGTAGCGTTAACATATGGTGGGTTATTCGCTTTCCTTCGCAGTAAATCATTTACCAAACAGATTTAATAACACTGGTCTACAGTGGATTTTTTTACAGAAACGAAAGTAGCCAATCTTTTTAGATTTCGAGGCGCTGAACACGAATATCACACTTAAAATTAGCTGGTAGCTCAGGGTTGCCAGTAAATGTGGAATTTACCTTTAAAAAATCATGTTTTTCACATTTATTTTGTTAGGTTTTACTCAGGAACGTATAATTACATCGCTACTTATCGTTGCGGAATGCGTTATACCTATTTCTATTCGTCAATTACCGTACTTTCTGAAAATTTAACAATCATTTCGGTAACCGGTACCGTTCGGAAATTATATTCCCATATATTCGAAAATATCCCTTTTTTTAGTGGAAAATTCTATTTTTTATTTTTTACTGGCAACCCTGCAATAGTAAAATTATAATTTATATTTGAAAAGTAACCTGTCAATATTGGGAATGTTTTCTGCAAATGTCCTCATGATCGAAGCGAGCCGAACTGTGGAAAAAAAATATTATCCCTTCTACCGAAATGCCGAAATTTTACATACCTTTACAACATGTACATTAAAAATGTAATATTGACTTCCGTATGCCGAACAGAACTCTAGGACAATACATTCAGACAATGTAACTATCATTTCGGTAGTCTGTACTGGGGTGGGGGATTTAATGTACTGAAATATTGCATGAAAAATTCCCTTTCTGCAAAATTCCGACTTTTTTCTGCCTACAGCTGGCAATCCTGCAATAAATAACTGGAAAGAATGCTGGAAAAGTTATTCTAAGTCTGGTAACATTATGTGCCATCAAGAAGACCGAATTGAGAATAAATATTATCCTTTGAACTGAAATACCGCAAATTTCCCCTGTCTACTAAATTTTGGGCCAAAAAAATAAATTGGTCCTCGGGCCTTCGTTATTGCTACACAAAAGTAAATTGTACACAAATTTATTGCCTTGGATAAATGAATGCACTCACCTTCAATGAATGCGCCGTTTCTTTGCCTTCCTCTTGTAATTTTTGTCTGAAGCATCCCTCTGTAGCGTCCAGCAGAAGTCAGCCAACATTGCAGCTGTCCACCGACCCGTGTATCGATGTTCCATGAGTGAAATATCCCTGTGAAATCTCTCGCCGTGTTCATCACTGAAAGCCCCACAGTTCTCTGGGAAGACATCGAGGTGTGAGTGAAGAAAGTGCAATTTAAGTGTCATGTTGCAGCCAATGTTTACATAAGCATGAATTAATTCATCCACACGGTCTCTGTAATTGTCGGCTCTCTTGTTTTCCAAGAACAATGTGGTCAAATTACGGAAACAACGCCATGCATGCAGCTGATCAGGGGTTAGAATGGTCTCAAAGTCAGGGTCATTTAGGAGCTGGCGTATCTGTGGACCAATGAATATTCCCTGTTTGATCTTCTCTGTACTTAATCGTGGAAACTTCATGCACAAATATCCGAATGCTGCTTCATTCGTGTTCACTGCTTTTACAAACACTGTCATAACTCCCAACTTAATATGCAGTGGTGGGAGGGTTCACTGAGGTTCATTGACATTTTTGAGCCAGGAATCAGAGCTGTTTTTAAAGGCCACTTCTTTTGTGTATAGTGTTTATCTCTTGCGCGACAGTCCCACTCACATATATAACAACAATACTTAGTATAACCTCCTTGCAAACCCAACAAAATCGAAATTACTTTGAAATATCCACATACTAGCCATTCATGCTGATTGTAACTAATGACGCGTAGATCAGATTTCAACGTAGTGTACGTTTCTTTCGCTAAAGCAGCATATGCGACAGGGATGGACGGTCTTTCGTTATTATTATGTAACAGTACACCCTTCAGGCTTGTTTTGGAACCATCTATGAATAGTCTCCACTCGTCCGGTTTGTATGAAATATGTAGGTCATGAAACAAACCTTCAACATCACTGCAGAATGTAATGTCACCTTCAGTACTGAAATGGTTCTCAAGTTCTTTCTGACGATCCCGAAAAACTGACACTCATACTGTTTCAGCTAGAAGGTTCCACTGCTGCAGTCGTGAGGCTAACACTTCAGCTTTACACTTCGGGAGGTCTAAATCCCTAATCAGATCACTGAGTTCACGTTGTGTGATTTTGTGTGTTTCGCTGGATGAAGATGGCGTAAATGAAGAATCAACAACACTGGTGGGTGGATGCACTTCTTTGGCTGGATGTGTAGGATCAGCATTCTCGCTATCACTGATTGATGTTGTTGCGTTTGAGGGAACAGGAACTGGAAGTCCTTGTTCATGAGGCACAGGGCGAATTACAGATGGGATGTCAGGGTATTCGATATTTCTCTTCCTTTTGGTATTGATTCCTTTCTTCAAGGGCGGGGTCGTACAAAAATAGCAATCAGACACATGATTTGTGGGTTCACGCCAAATAGCAGGCACGCCAAACTTCATGGAGACGTTTTTCTCATGCATCCAAGCATTTAGTACGGAAGAACACGACGTACAACACACGCGTGGAGCCCAAGATTTTTTTGGTCTTGCACTCTACAACCGAAATACAATGAATAGGCTTTCCTTACTGCATCAGTAAGTGATCGCCTTTTATTACCACAAATAGCGTCAGTACAAATGTAACAAAAGTTATTAGGATTGTTCTTGCAGGTGCGGGGCATTTTCATGAAAACCGACACTCGTTCAAATAACACATACACTCACAGTTTAATTCAAATACTTTACTGTATATACATTCACCACCAACCACCTCTCAACCAAGACACAATACAGTAAAGTAAAGGTGAGCGCGGGCACACACACACACACGCACCACCAACAAGTTTCAGCCTGTCGAATGATCAGGTGATTGGATCGTGGGCACATGAGTAAGCTTTACGCATTGTTGCCAGATCCAACAAGTACAACTTGCTTAACGACGGCAGCAAAACCGTTGTTACACTCCTTTGTATGTTGCTAGTATAACAACAACGCAATTCATTTGTTCCCTAAGTACATGTGACATTTACCCCTTCGAAATTTCTTGACAATACGGTCATCCCATGGGAAAAACATTTTTTATGTGGATGTGAATAGAATATAAATAGTTTGTGTTGACGTATATTTTATGATTATATTTATCCGAGGATGCCAGTGCAGTTATTTATTACAGGATTGCCAGCTGTAGGCAGAAAAAGTCGGAATTTTGCAGAAAGGGAATTTTTCGTGCAATGTTTCAGTACATTAAATCCCCCACCCCAGTACAGACTACCGAAATGATAGTTACATTGTCTGAATGTATTGTCCTATAGTTCTGTTCGGCATACGGAAGTCAATATTACAATTTTAATGTACATGTTGTAAAGGTATGTAAAATTTCGGCATTTCGGTAGAAGGGATAATTTTTTTTCACAGTTCGGCTCGCTTCGATCGTGACGACATTTGCAGAAAACATTCCCAATATTGACAGGTTACTTTTCAAATATAAATTATAATTTTACTATTGCAGGGTTGCTAGTAAAAAATGAAAAAATCGGATTTTCCTCTAAAAAAAAGGGATATTTTCGAATATATGGGTATATAATTTCCCAACGGTACCGGTTACCGGAACGATTGTTAAATTTTCAGAAAGTACGGTAATCGACGAATAGAAAGAGGTATAACACATTCCGCAACGATAAGTAGGGATGTAATTATACGTTCCTGAGTAAAACCTAACAAAATAAATGTGAAAAACATGAATTTTTTTAGGTAAATTCCACATTTACTGGCAACCCTGAGCTACCAGCTAATTTTAAGTGTGATATTCGTGTTCAGCGCCTCGAAATCTATAAAGATTGGCTACTTTCTTTTCTGTAAAAAATAAAAAGTGAAAATTTGTTGACCAGTGTAATTATTTAGTACGCTGATGAGTATTGGTGTTTTCTGTCTTATACTGGAGTACAGACCGCACGGTATAAGCGCGAAAGCAAGTTCTACTTAGAGAAAATATGTTCCTAAATAATATTATTTTTAATATTTTTTTTTATCTTCAGTAAGCGCATTAATATAAAGAAATGAAATGAAATGAAATCTTTGACTTTCAAAGACCCACCATTATGCCCTTAGGGTAACGGAGAAGGATAATTAAGGCAATTTAATAATGATGGAATAATTGGTGGAATAAGAATGTGGGAGCAAACGGGAGACCCCGAGGAAACTACCTCGAGTGTTATTTTTTGTGAATTCGAAATTTCACCACAACGTTCATCTTCATTGAAATTCATTTGCTGTAACCAAGGCATGTTTGGTCTTTTTGCGAACATCACCTGCAGTTATAAATAGTTTTGTTTCATTTCACATTCCTGAAATGGTCTTTTCATGTATGTACTTTCTACAGCATCCAACCATTCACATGAAATACGTAGATCTGCATTGTACATTTACAAAAGTAGGTTTCTAAAACTTCAAAATCTTATCTGAAGGCAAGATTGAGTATATTTAGGAATTAATTTATTTGGCTCATTCCACTTATTAAAGATCAATAATAATCATGCTGTATCGTGCATTAATATTTCTAGTTATATTAATTAACATTATTTTCTTGATATCAGGGGCGGATCCAGGACGAACTTCTGGCGGAGGCAATGGGTTGTAATTTAGAGCTACATTTAAGAGCTTCAAACTCTGGGATGGGTTTTATTTCTATATAAAATAAGAAAGTTTCCTCTTCTGGGGGGGGATGATCGCCCCGATCGCCCTCCTGGATCCTCCCCTGCCAGAAAATAAAAATTAATTATTCAGTTCTTAAAGTGCATCTCGTTGTAAAAGTGATGTTCTGTTGGTTTTAAATTAAAAGCGAACATATATTATTTAATAATATCGGTGTTTTGCTCTATACATAGTAACATATCTACTTTGAAACCTTAACCTGCATTCATATAATTATGTAAATTTGCCTATTTTTTTGTCAAGTTTCTCGACCACACCCCCAATCACGTACGAATCCCAAATTCGATGACTCGTAACTCGAGACTTAAAGGCCTGCACAGAAAAATAAATTTTCACATATACATTCAGTAAATCAAGATTAAGATCTTATGACAAATTTGGAAAAGTTTTGCTGAGTTCTGTATGTCATGTACGGTATACACTGTCCTTGTGATTTATTCCCTTTTTCATAAAGATCAAATGAAAAGATCTGGAGTAGACCTACAGGAAAAATAGTTTAATTTCATATGTACTATGTATATAACCTTACGAGTAAAAGATATACTAACCTTTTCAAGTCCTGGTAAGTCCAAATAACTGTTAATAGATCGAAAATCAGGTTTTCCTGTGTTATAAACTGTACTGTTTATTACTTTTCCTTCAGATCTATCCAACTCTTCTGTAAATTTATTTTGATTATTTTGTAGTTTCCGCGGTTCTTGAATCTCCGGTGCTACTAAGAATTAAAAGAAAAATAATTATAACATTTTTACCTTGTTGTGTTACAATATATACAAAATGCTTAGTAATTTTTGCTGGTACACAAAAATTTATGGCTTATGTTCAAGCTTTCCTGCAGGATTTTCAAGATGATCCTGTTAACTGAATTATGAGAGAACATATCGAAAACTATGGGCCGTAGTTGTGTGAGAGGCACCATAGCATCGCCAGTCATTCAATTTTATGGACTTTAGTATTATTACTATCCCCGTTGATCAAGTGGCTAGTGCAGGCCTTTAGTGCACGAGGTACGAGGCTCTACTTTCAATGGAAGAGAATTGAAATTTAAACGCAATACGGTGGTTCGGATTACACCTTAAACTGTAAATACATATCACATACGGTGCTGACAAAGAACTTTAGATTCTGACAAATCAATTGCCGTTATTATTAATATTAGTATTAATAATGAACGTGATGAATTTATTATCAGTTTGGTATTGCTGGTTCTGAAGACAAAAATTAACTTCGTGCCTACGAGGTGGTACACACAAATTTACCACACAAGTTTCACTCAGTTCAGAAATATTTTACAGCAAATTTTATATCAATAATGACTACGCAAAATTCCTTCTCAGAGATTAGAACATTATAGTATTATGGGTATCCGTTCATCTATTCCACTCAGCAATGATTTGTGATGCCCTTCGCTTCAGGATCCATGATTCTTGGTTTGGAGTCATGACTCAGGAGTACATAGGACCATTTTCTCTAAATGTTAGGAATGGATATGTTGATCCACCCCTAAATTTTAAGGAGAGGTACATAGGATCACTTCTTAAATTCTACAAATTGCTAAAACAAAAACAAAAAATGTGATATAGTAGTTCAGAACCGTTGTACATACCTCTGAAAACTTAGGTGCTCCATCTCTTTTCCTTCTATAGGAAAAAAACTGCGAAAAATTCAAATGTGGGTGGTTTTTATCATAGTTCATCGTTTAAGTGAGGCTTACTACTACATATGATCACGTAGGTCGATATAGAGGTATACTCACTGAATAGGATGCAGAGAACATGGTACGCTCTCCTCAAATTTTGGGAGGGCCTAAAACCACTCTTAAAGATTGGAAATTACCAACACTAAATATTTTGTGTGCCAGAATACGATGACGGTATGAACTTATGTAGGTTTGAGTGGTCCATTACATTTCCTTCTATGGATAGAAAATGCCAAAATATCAGTGTGTAGACGTAGTTTTTGACACACCGTGCATGAGGCACCGTTTCCTTAAACATACTTTCATCATGGGGCACACGAAGAATTCAGACAACATTGTCAGCAACTTGCTGGCCGAAAATATCCTTTTTCTTTGTGATAATAGCTTAATAGTGGTCTTACTAGAGTCTCAGGTATACATATTCTTATGCCATCCCTATATCTTTTACATAGCCGACCGTTGAGTAACTCCAAACGGCGACGTAAATTTGACCACAACTTTGTAAGTTTGCGGTGCAGAACATTATGTTTCCTGGGAGCCTCCCATTTCCCCCTAACTTTCTTCCAATCGTTTAATCAGTTATTTTATTTAACCAGTCTTCTTTATTTGAGAAAGCAAAAACATGAGTGAATAAACCAAGATCATTACATTTCGTATTGACTATTTTGGATGTCATATTAAGTGTAATTCAAATTTCGTTTTACATGGCATAACCAATTGGTCAAGGGTTTTAATGTGATTTAAAGGAGTTTTGAGTGAATAACTAGCTTTCTCCAAACCTTTTATTTACTTGGTTTCTTGTGAGAATGAAAAAGCTTATTGATCTTTCCTTCTTTTCTTAATTCCACAATTACAGGTATGAATATTAGTTCTTTGATGAAGTTAAAGCGACGTATTTCCCTTAATCATGACTTTGTAAAAGTTAATAAATTAGTTGCATTTTTACCTTTTTCCTCGAACTTTTTTGTTGTTTTTGAAGGTTCAAATAATTGAAATGAAAATGGTAAAGCTTCACCTTGCCCTTTGTACATTGAAGGTGAGTCATAATTTACATTTGCATTTAGCTTCTTATTTTCCTTCCTTTCGCACTGGAAAGCAACATAATTAAATCTTATTAAATGAATGGCTAACATATATAAATAATGAAACAATGATCGTACAAAACTATCACACATTTAAAGCGACAAAGAAAATTATCCTGTCAAAAACATCTATTGGAATAAATGTTAACGAAACACCAAAAATCCAACTTGTAAGATTTTATAATGTTTCTTATTACCAAAGCTCAACGATAATTCTAAATTGTTGCATATGTTTTCTTTTGAAAAGTGTAAAGAGTAATGATACATAAATCAAAAATTCAGCTAATTGAAATATATTTTATTTTGGTACTATCCCTTTTAAATCCCAATTAACTACTTCAAATCAAATAAAACTTATTCTAAAGCCATCTTAATTAGATGTACCGTATAATAAATAATGTACTTGGTAACTCAAGGAAAATTTTATTATGATGTTTCAACTTGTATTTTGCACTTTTATATTAAATTTTAGTACTTGATAAGAACACATACTTGTAAGTTTTGTTTAAACAATTTTCCTTAAGAAGTTCTTTAAAGTTTCGTGGAATAATAATTAGATTCTAAAACAACATAAAACAAGACAATTTTCGTGATATACTAAAATTCAATCAGATTCTTTTTAAATAACAAAATAAATAATAATAAATATAGACTCATACATTGATCTCAGAAGCGAAATTATAATTATTTTGTTATTAACTGTTGGTAAAAATGAAGTGCTTGAAAGGAATTAGAAGATTTAAGTGTAAACACAGTATTTAAATTTTAAAACTTCCGTAATTAAGGCACGCGTAGGAAAAAGAGAAAGTATAATACATAAGAGATGGACAACAAAGTAAAACTTAATCTGAATTTATATAATAATTAATGTTAATCTGTTTCATTCAAATAAAGTTAAAATAAATAAAAGCATATCCTAGAAAAATTATTATTATTATACCCATCCATACTAATCAAATCATATTTGCTATTTTAAAAATAGTTGTTCATTATGTTATTACCAAATTTACATTTAAACATTTTAAGGCCATGTCTAACGTTTTCAGCTGAGATAATAAATCCATATATAATAACAATCCATACATAATAATATATAATAAGTATTATGAAAATTATTTGTCTTATGCAGTTTAAAACTTTCTCCAGATGTTACTCTACCCTAATACTACATGTTAACTTTTTTCTCCAGATGTTACTCTACCCTAATACTACATGTTAACTTTTTTATTTCTAAATTAGCTCTTATAGTCCATTAATATTACTGTTTACAAAGAAGTGTGGCAACGCTGGGAAGAAGATAAATATATACACAAATTCAGGTATGGGAGAATCAACAGGGTGTCTTTTCATGCTCGTGGAGGTGCAGATCCATTCAGACCATTGTTCCTCACTGACCTTCAAGATGTTAGTAGGGGAGGGAAACAAGTTATGAAATGAGAAAAGAGCATTCATCTAATAATGTGAAGAATGCATATTTTCGAAGTTATGTTGGTTGACAAACTGATCATATAGTTCGGAAGAAGAAAGGGCTGCGGGAGGCAAGACTGGGCAATATTGATACTAACAAATATTTCGACGAATTTTGAAATGTATAAAATAAATAGTTTTCATAATATTTTGGAAAGAAATACGCCATGTTATTATATAGGGAAAAACATCGCATTCCGAGTGTTGAACATAGCCTTAATACGACACAAATTATAAATCTCTCAATTCTCCAATAGCTACTAGAGAAAACCATCGAGAAAACTGTTTCACCAGAAAAGTAGTAAAATATGCAATATTGAACTACTTTTCAGCTACAAACGTTTAAGCAATATTTTCAAGTAACTTATATTTAGCCTAATTAATTTTGTATTATTTGAATTCAAGATTTCATGATGATACCTGTGAACATAAATCGTTTCTTTGTTGTAATTGACTAACAAGGCTCTGAATTGTTTGTTCTTGTGACCCGATAATTGCCTTCAGATACCGCTCATGGGGTGACGCTCTGGAGACCTTGTGTGATTGCGAATTACTGGTTGTTGCTGCTGTTATTTGACAACTTGCTTTGTCCTGGCCTTGCAATTCTAAGAGACTTCCTCCCTTGAGCTGTCCGAAAATAATCTGTTTTCAGAAAAGTGACAATTTTTGATTAACGACTTTTTCAAGAATTTTGTAAATCTAAGTAATAATCAATCCTAGAAATCATAAAACCTAAGAACTGCAGCTTTATCATATTATTAAACCTTCTTTAGACCTTATGGCAAGACATTCTTTTGAAACTGTTTAATCTAACTATGGATATTAGATACTTCATTAGATCTTTGTACAGGCAGGAATTTATTCAATAGTGTTCAAAAATAATAATTATAATTTTCCATTAGATAACCAACTCTGTGAGACACTGAGGAAGCACTATTAATACTGCTAATTTTTCGCTCAGTCTGTATAAAGCTCAACAACACGCTAGTAGGGATCCTGAAATGACATTACTATAGATAGAGTTTGCAATGTCTTTTTAAAATAAAACAGTTAGTTCTGAAAATGTGCAGAAATAGGTGTCTTGTTTGTAGTCGGGGAGGATAAAATATTTGATAGTCGGTCGGGACTTACTGAATATATTCGATAGTGCCAAACTATCGAATACATTCGATAGTACAAACTGTCAAGTAATTTAATAGTGTTTAAGGAATTCATTTCAACAGCAAATTAACTGAATTGTTGTGAGCCATCAATTCTCATTATATCACTTCTTATGATACAATTATGATACATCTAAGCCACTATTTTTAAGGTGCAAATATAAATAACAAGAAATAAAGATTGTAGTCTTTGTTGAGACAAACTAAGGCCCCTTGTTTTTCAACTGCATGACTAAAGATAAGAAAAATTTCAATTCATCTTAACATTGCTTTCGTGACGGGTACAAATAGTCACGCTGCTGACGTAAATTATTATTATATTGTAAACAATCAATCTATCAATGGACGTAATTAATATGAGGTACCAGAGATTCACCGAAGTGAAATACTTATGTTCAGGCTTGAAATACTGATTTCTTTAAAACCTGCCATCAAAATTTATGTAACAGTATTCTAGTTTCCTTTAGAGTAATGACACTTGTAAAAAGATCTCTCTCGTGCCCAAGCGGTTAGCGTACGCAGCTTGGGTGTGGGAGAACCGGGTTGGATTCCTGGCAGGAGCTGAAAAGGCAGGAGCCTCCCTGCTGAAAAGGACGCTAAACTTAAAATCAAGTCAAATCAAATACTTGTAAAGAATTCGTACATATACTAATCTTTGCTCATATTAAAGTAAAGCGTATAAGTAACAGTTTAGTACACAGTTAAAACTGTCGATAGAGAATATATTACCTACAAAAGGTATGGAGTAAAAGAGAAAAGTTCAATAATTGACACCAAAATGAGTTTTATAAAAATGTAAACTTGCTACAATAGAACAAGAAATTGCTAATAGTAACATTAATCATTACCAAGAAATCAACATTTTACTATCTACATGACTATTATGTTACACCACACTACAAAATTGTTCTATTACTATTAAGTTCGTATCTGTTTTCCTTAAGCATATAAAAAGAATATTAATTTTCTTTACCTCTTGACCCTTACAGTCTATGACTTTCGTAAAGCCACGTTGTCCAAGGGTATACATGAGATCATTCAGAAGCTTTTGACAGACAGAATTTTCATTTCGACCATTCAATATATCCAAGATCTTCTTTCCATTTAAAACATGTGGCTCTGAATTATTATTATTATTATGATCTGACGAAACGGGTTTGCTGGAGCGGAATGTGTCTTCAATTAAAGATTTTATCTGTTAATAGTAACAAAAGTATGTTAATATCATTTTATCATTGTTACTTTTAATTACCGTATGTAATCCGTACTAATATAAATTAAATATGTCTCGCTTTTCATGATTGCTACGTATGTCTTGGAATCCCTGGTTGAGTTGTTTTTAACTCATAGATGCTTGCTATGGAAGGATTATAGAAATTTCAATCTGTAATATGCTGAGTAAGGAGGAAAGAGATCTTTCGACTCGCTTGATGTAACTTTATAACCACTGTACTTCAAGGCACGAAAAGTACGTTGCATAAGACAGAGAGAGATGGAGTACATTGTTGGGACGGTTAATTGATTGCAGAAAATTGCTTCATGCTATATAGAGTATTACCACTATTAATACTACTACTAGTAATACTAATACTACTCTGTAGTGATAAATTTTAAACCAGAAGTGGATGGATTTTGCTTCAACAGATAGTTAAAAAAGATGGTATATATTCCTTGAACACTAAATCGATTAAAAAAACGCTTGTCACTATACTATATATGTATATATGTATATATGTATGTATGTATGTATGTATGTATGTATGTAGTGATGTGAGACGGAAAATTTTCCGCGGAAAATTTTCCATTTCGGAAAATCTTTCGGAAAATTTTCCGCTATATTTTTCCAGAAAATTTTCCGTTCTAAAAAAATATCAGTAATCAAGTAACAATTCCTCAGCAATCATGAAATTGATTGAATTCATGTATAAAAATGTTAGAAACTGAAAGATCTTTGAAAGAATCTGAAAATTTTCATGGCTCAGACAATTTTCAGTACTATGTAGGAACAAGTTAAACAATTTTTCATGAATCGAAATATTTTCTGCCTTATATGGAAAAATTGAAGAATTTTTTATGAGTCGGAAAGTTTTCATCATTTCGAAGCAAGAAGTAAAACAACTGTTTTCTGAATCGGAAAGTTTTATTGCTCTGTAGAAACAACTGAGAGGAATTTTCATAGATCGGAAAATTTTCATCACGATGTAGAAACAAGTGGAAAACATTTTTCATAGGCCTGACAATTTTGGATATTATGTATAGTGATGTTAGGTGGAAAATTTTCCACTATATTTAACTGCACATAGAGCTACAAAATTGAATTTCAGTAGAGGAAAGTTAGTCAGAAAAAAATTATAATTTTCCAATTAGCTTTCGGGAACCGAAACATTTTGTATTTCAAATTGGGAAATAAAATTTTACACAGTGTTTCTCTCTCTCTCTCTATAAAAGAAAATTTTTCACCTCACATCACGGTTAAACAACGATGTAGGAATAAGCGGACTATTCTTTTACGAATCGGAAAATTTTCCGTTTCAAAATTTTCCGGAAAATTTTAATCACTGTACAGGACAGACAATTTTTCGATTCATGGAAAATTGTTCCACTTGTTCCTACATAATACTGAAAATTGTCTAAGCCATGAAAGTTTTCAGATTCTTTAAAAGATCTTTCACTTTTTAACATTTCTATATATGAATTCAATCAATTTTATGAATACTGACGAATTGTTACTTAACCACTGATATTTGTTAAGAACGGAAAATTTTCCGGAAAAATATAGAAGAAAAATTTCCACCTCACATCTTAACTAGACAACGATGTAGGAATAAGTGGAGTATGTTTTTATGAATCGGAAAATTTTCCGGAAAATTTTCATTGTACAGGACAAACAATTTTTCGATTCATGGAAAATTGTTCCACAAGTTCTTACATCGTACTGAAAATTGTCTGAGCCATGAATATTTTCAGATTCTTTCAACGATCTTTCACTTTTTAACGTTTCTATATATGAATTCAATCAATTTTATGAACACTAACGAATTGTTACTTAATCATTGATATTTGTTAAGAACGGAAAATTTTCCGGAAAAATATAGAAGAAAAATTTCCACCTCACATCTTAACTAGACAACGATCTAGGAATAAGTGGAGTATGTTTTTATGAATCGGAAAATTTTCATTGTACAGGACAAACAATTTTTCGATTCATGGAAAATTATTCCACTAGTTCTTACATCTTACTGAAAATTGTCTGAGCCATGAAAATTTTCAGATTCTTTCAACGATCTTTCACTTTTTAACGTTTCTATATACGAATTCAATCAATTTTATGAATACTGACGAATTGTTACTTAATCACTGATATTTGTTAACGGAAAATTTTCCGGAAAAATATAGAAGAAAATTTTCCACCTCACATCTCGACTAAACAACGATGTAGGAATAAGTGGAGTATGTTTTTATGAATCGGAAAATTTTCCGGGAAAATTTTCATCACTATATGTATGTATGTATGTGTGTGGAGGGGGGTGTATGTGTGTGTGTTAACGTTTTTTATTTACAGTGATCAACGTTACACCCAGAAGTGATTGATTTCCATCACTTTTGGTTTTAATAAATGGTTAAAGACAGGGGCTGCTAAATATGCGATTCGAACTGGCATTGGTCGCTGGAAATGTGACGTCACGCGGAAGAGAGGAAATCGCGTCTTCTGCTTTTAGCATATACTTTTTGTATACTACGAACGTATTCTAACTTCATTTGATTGTTGAAACTACATAGAGACAAAAATATTACTAATTCTAACTACAAATACGTAGGGTAAATTGCTATATAATAATAAATTTATGTTAATGTTATCATCCACTCATTGTTGTTTTATGAATATTGATAGGAAATGTTAGTGATAATTCTACTTGCAGCCCTCAGAAGTCACAGAACCCGGAACGCATTGATTGTTTTTCCTTGTACTGTGTTTCTTCAGTGTTCGGGCTTTATTTTTTTAGGTTGAGATTGCTCAAATAAATGTTTTTGTTTTTACGTGTTTCTACTATATTTTGGGTTCAGTTCGCGGAAAATGTGCCCGAACAAAATTCGTAAGCGCGAGTGCCAGGAGGCTAATAACTGCAAGTCTCATTAAAGGATCTGACTAAGCACAAGCCTGAATGAAGGATGTGAGCCCAAGCAAAAATGAGTACAAGCCCTACTAACATCAGTGAGCTCGAGTCCCACTGAGTGTTGAAGTCTGAGCCCAAGTAAGCGCTTGCCCGAAAGAGATCAGAGAGCACGAGCTCCAAGGAACCTAGTTAGAGCAAGCCTCATTGAAAGATATGAGCCCGGGGCCAAATAAGTACGAGCTTCAACGAGAATAATGAGCACGAGCACACTAAAGGTAATGAACCCGAATTAGTGAAAACTGGGCTGGTATCAGTGAGCTTGTTATATTGATGGTACTGAGATCAAGCCCAGCTGACGGAAGTGAGCCAACACAAGTGAGCACGAGTCCAATCCAGATTAGTGTGCCCGAATCCAAGCAAGTGCGTGACCGAAGGAGACTAGAGAGCGCGAGTTCCAAGGAGCCTAGTGAGTTCGAATCTCATTAAAGAATGTGAGTCCTAGACCAAGAAAGCTCAAGCCTCAACGAGAATAAATAGCTCGAACCCCACTGAAAATATGGAATTCGAGCCCACATTAATACACACTGGTGTCAGTAAGTTTGAGCCCCATTGATGAGTGAGCTCGAGCCCAGTTGACGGAAGATAGCACGCGCGAGTGAGCAAGAGTAATTAAGCTTAGTGACCCCGAACCTAACTAATCGCGTGCTCGCTCGAAATAGATTAGGGTGCGCGATCTTCAAGGAGCCTAGTGAGAGTGAGCCTCACTGGAAGATGTGAGACCGAGACCGAGTAAACGCGAGCCTCATTGAAGGATATGAGCTCGAGCTTGAGTAAGAGCGAGCCTTAACGAGAATAGTGAACGCTTTCTCCACTGAAAGTAATAAACTCATTGCAAGCCCCACTAACGTCATTGAGCACGAGATCATTTATGGTAGTGATCCTGACTCTAGTTCAGATTAGTAAGCCCGAGCTTTATTGAGTGTAGTGAGCTCAAACCCAATAAACCTGTACCCTAAAGAAATTAAAATGAAAATGAAATGAAATGAAATCTTTAAGTTTTATGCCGGTTGGCTAAAGGAGACGGTGATGGTGAGAAATGAATGAAATGGTGGAATGAAGAAAGTGGGAATAACCGGGAGAACCCCGAGAAACCCACGAGCACGGTGTTTGTCCACCACAAAGTCCATACAGCGCGAGCTGGGATCGAACCAGGGACCCCAAGCACCAGAGGTGAACTCTCTACCACTGAGCCACCGCGCCTCCAATGAAATTAGTGAGCACGAACTCCCAGCAGTCTAGTGAGTGTGATCAGAGCCGGATTTAGGGGGTGCACCGGTGCACGTGCACCCCTTCGTTGTAAATATACACTATCTAAAATGAGAAGCTAGCAGTGAAAATAGCAACACTTTCCGAACTTTCTGCCATTATTTTTCCGTTTGGGGCTTAAGAGAAAGCAGAGCTTTGCAAAAGCAATACATCAAGTCGATTTTCTGAAGGTTGAAGGAAAAGGATTCACCAAGGAAAACAATATAACATTTGTCAAGTAGGACAGAAAACATGCGACCTTCTTTAAAATACCCCCCGTTCAATGTGTCAGCGTTGTCAAGGGTAAATAATATTGTCACATGTTACTTTGAAGAGTTTCAGTGTGATTGGTTAGTTTAGTAATTTTTGGGGTACCCCCGCTCAGAAAATCCTGGATCCCACCCTGAGTGTGATCCTTATTGGAGGATGAGTCGTAGCCCAAGTGAGCACGCAGTGAACGCAGTGCAACTACATTTGCAAATTTTTCTAAGGATTAGATCATTGATAATCTCTGTAATCTATGACTTATTAACGAAGAGCAGAAAGTGCTGAAATTGTGCAAATTTCCACGCGACGTTGCCAATAACAGGATTCAGGAAATCGTGTGAAATTTTGCACTGAAATAAAATGTATAAACGCCATTCCTTTCTGAGATATACTTGTATTGTATTCTAATATTTCGATCCTGATTGGCTTGTTGTGATTCTTGTTTCTCATTGGCTTGTTATATTATTGTCTTATTATATCCGCAACCACCACACTAACCACTCATTCTTGTGACAATTTATACAATAAGAATATATAACAAGTCTTTCTCACAGCACCTAAGAGTAGTAACTAAGATGAAAATATAAATATAAGGATTATTTATATAAAAGTGAAAGGTAAGTTACTAAGATACGTAGTGGACATACCTGAAATATGTAAACAAATGCTTGTTTGTGATTGGTCAAAACATGAAAATGTAAACAAATCTTTATCTCTGATCTGTCGAACGCCTGTAGGCCTATACGATATTTAAAGGAAATTTCTAGATATATTTATTTTTTATTTATTTGTTTGTTTTCCTTGCAGTTTTCCAATAATTATTTGCTTCCAATAACTATTTTCTTACAGTTTTAATCTTACAGGCAATTTGACGGATAGATATGATACAGAAATGCTTATGGTAATGATGGCAACGTTGCACTACATTTTCTTTGCGCAATATCCAATTTTGTTACCTGCTCATTAAGGCTTTATCTGTGTCGACAGATAAGGGAGTGAAAGTTTGAGCAATTTCAGTGAACCTAACAAATCATCTTTCTGTTTGTTGGCAACAGCAGCACGGGTTTATAACGGACGCTTAAAGAGACATACTCTCTGGATTCCTTATTAGCTACCATTGTTTGCTGTTGGTCTGGGTGCAGTTTCTTAATATTTCGTTGCGCTTATTGTTACTGTCAAATATAAATTATTCTCTGTGTTATGTGGATATTTTGGGTGATCAAATGTATCCTATAGTAAAGATGATGTTCCCTAACAACAACACACTCTTCCAAGATGACAATGTGTCAACATACACAGCCTTACCTGTTCAAGTATGATTTGAGGAACATCAAGATATATTTTACCACCTACGGCAAGTTTAATCTCCCGATTTTGCTATTGAACATCTATCTACTCTTAGTTATAGAACAGCGAGTTCACCACAGAATTTCCCTTCTATCATCGTTGACGCAACTGACAATGAGTGCTGCATTTCATAAAAAAAAAAAAAAAAAAGAAAAAATCCAGCACTCTTCTGGAAAAGATTCAAGACCTACATTGACGCCAACAACATGGAGCAAATGGTTGTGTGCTTCCAAGGACTCCCTATCCATGGGGCATTATCCCTAGGGATGGGCACGAGCGAGTTCGAGCGAGTTTTCTTTGAAACTCGACTCGACTTGAAACAGACATCTTTGAACTCGACTCGAGAACTCGGCTCGAAAAATTTCCTCCAACTCGACTCGAATTTGGTTCGAGTTTCGAGTCGAGTCGAGCCAAAACGAGCCAAATCGAGCCGAATCGTGTGTGTAGTTCAAGTACTCTCTTCAAGTATCATACATACACAATACAATCATTATCAATGACGCTACTACTACAATTTATTATTATTATTATTATTATTATTATTATTATTATTATTATTATTATTATTATTATTATTATTATTATTATAAGGGCCGCCGTGGCTCATTGGTAGAGCGTTCACCTCTGGTGCATGACTTCCGGGGTTCCATCTCTGCTCCCGCCAAGTGAACCTTGTGGTGGACGAACACCGTGTGCATGGGTTTCCTCGGGGCTCGCCCATTTCCTCTCACTTTCTTCATTCCACCATTTCACTCATTTCTCATCATCCCCATCTCCTTTAGCCTAGCCGACATAAGAGTAGGTCGTAAAATTCAAAGATTTATTATTATTACAGCGTTTTTGCTTCGCAATCGGAAGGTCCCATGCTCGAATCCAGAGTTCAGTATCCTGACTCAGGTTTTCCAGGGTTTTCCTCAGTTACACCAGGTCAATGTTGAGATGGTACCTTAAAATACAGACCCTGGCCGCCATCCTTCCACTTTCTTTCCCAATGTTGTTATTATTGTTGATTTGTTGAGTGCTCCAGTGTAAAATGGCCTCTGAGATTGTATCTGGTAGCTTAGTAATAAATAAATAAACATATCTCTCGTTCACTTAATTCTGAAAAAGATGGCTGATGGTGGGCATGAAGTTATACGTTTCCAGGTACATATACACTTCCTAAGAGACCACCACTTTTACGATACTTTTTCGATACGAGACAGACACAAACTTTGTCTCTTAGACTATTGTTATGTTCTGTATATGAGTTACTTTAAGACACAATCTATGCTACATTCGCGAAGTGTTCTCTCGGGATTCGTGTAAAATTTATTCAAATGCAAAGTTCTCCGCGGCCCAGTGCATATTGCACTAATTTTAACGGCATATTTATGGGCCTTCATATATCCGGAATTCAATCATACACTACTATAACGCTCGGAAACAAAATTGTTTTTACACTAGTTTCTTTAGATGAAACTAGACATGAATGTGGGTATATACAACAAAAAATTGGATCAAGTATTGGATCAAAGAATTGTTGTGAATGAATAGTAGTCTAGTAGTACTTTACTGAGTAAATAGGCAGAACGATATGGAGGACAGATTTGAATCGGATAAGCACAACAGTGGCTTGTGATTGAAGACGACAAAATTATGTATGTAATACTGCTGTCAGAAATAAGATAAAGTATGAATAATGATAATGTGTAGATATTCACTATTTATTATTATTATTATTATTATTATTATTATTATTATTATTATTATTATTATTATTATTATTAATAATAATAATAATAATAATAATAATAATAATAATAATAATAATAATAATAATAATTTCAGCACGCAAAGTGTCACACATGTAAATATTTCGTGAAAGCAGAGAAATGAACTTATTTTTTCGATTGCCTTTGTAAATAGCTGTGGGATTCTTCCTGTTATTTGAGGAGTGTCTGCAAATTTTGACTACTATAGCATTGCTCAAATAAATGACACACTGCCGCAAAAAAGTAATATTGTTCTTCTCCTATTTTTATTGCCTACTATAAAAAAGGATAGAGCTTAAAACTATTCCGCAAAGAAAAGTCTGAACCTCTGTAGGGACCTCTGATTACAGATTCCGTTTGGTGGTAACTTGTTTACTTGCAGAATTGCAGGGCTGTTGAACAATAAACCACCCGTGTTCAGTTGCGGTCCAGCACACCCTCCAATGAATAAGATAAAAGAGAATTTCCCGCCATACAAAATATGAAGAAGCGAAATCAGCACTTTTGATATGTGGGGGGTGCGGTAGCTCAGTGGTAGAGCGTTCACCTCCGGTGCTTGGGGTGCTTGATTGTATCCCAGCTCGCGCCGTGTGGACTTTGTGATGGACAAACACCGTGTTCGTGGGTTTTCTCGGGGTTCTCCCGTTTTCTCTCACTTTCTTCATTTCATTAATCTCTCATCATCACCGTCTCCTTTAGCCTAACCGGCATAACCGTGGGACATAAAACAAACATTTCATTTCACTTTTACCATGATATGAGAGGATTTTGTCACTCCTGGTAAAATTAAGTTATTAGGTGGACTGGATTGGTATTAAACTACAGGGGAAGCTTTTTGGTATGTGTCATTGTATCGACTTGCATAGGAATGATGAACTTTCTTTTCATATTTACTCGAAAGTCAGAAAATGTGGCATACAATTATGTTTCCACGAGTTGCCCATATTATACAAATAACAACATTGTTATCCGGAATAGGCTTTTTGCAAATATTGGTAATAATAATAATAATAATAATAATAATAATAATAATAATAATAATAATAATAATAATAATAATAATAATAATATGTAGAAACTAGATGACGATTATTCTTCTCGCAAGAAATTCTAAATATGAGGAATTTAAAAATACCATAGGAAAATTACACAGCTAAAGATAATATAGGAATATTACGAAAGAGTATTATGAAGATAATTTAAAGTTAAGTATGATTTCTTTTGTCACTAGAATTCTTTATAATGATTGACAGAAAAACAGATTAATAAAGCAATATGTTAATACTGAAAAATTAGTAATTTCTCCATATAGCCATATAAGATATTCAGAAAAGTGATCAATTTTGAATTATCCCTTTTATTAATTATTCATAATGGAAGCCATTTCAACACAGCTGTACACAGTCACATATATAAAGACAAGGAGATTTAATGTTGATAATTATGGTTGCAGGGGGTAATTCGATATATATATATATATATATATATATATATATATATATATATATATATATATATATATATATATATATATATATATATATATATATAAGATAAAATATTGGAAAATATGGTAAATTTTACGTATTAATGAATTAATTACGAGTATTCATAACGTGAGAGCTGCTTTAACACGGCTATAGCATAAAGGTATATACCAGGAGATAAATTGATACCGACATCAATTTGATTAAAGAGGGTTTACATGAGACACATCATGTATAGGCCTATATCCATCTTAGACTACCCCGACAACCTTGTTATTTTTCTGTTCTGGAGTTAGCAGTTATCTGAATCACCGCGGTGCTCGGCCCGGGTTTAGGGTTGTCAACGGATCGAATGGTTCGGCTCACAGCTCATCTACTATCGATCCGAACCGAGAAGTGAGCCGAGTCAACACCTCACCTAACCGAGACGGCAAAAATCGATGGCTCACCTAAGCCGAACCGAACCGATTCGGTGGCTCATCCCGAACGAGCCGGCTCAGTCCATCGGCTCAATTGAGCCGAGCCGATGGCTCATCCCAACGGAGCCGGCTCGAGCTGTTCGCTCAGTTGAACCGAGCCGAGCCCGTTGACATCACTACCCGGGTTGGACTTCTGCTTAGGTTCAGAAATACGACCGTGCAGGTCTCAGCCTTGATGGTAAAAACTACACTATATACATATATTGGTGCTCACGACATTTGAGGCTGTCCTTGTATTTTTTAAAAAAGATTTATTGTAGTCTCGTTATCGAGACGAGATGAGATGCAAGCAGTGTCCCTTCTCGTGAGCAACACTAAAAGTATTCCACATTACGGCTTACATTTCTCATGGCTTTTGTTTTCCAGTTTAATCAGGCCATGATTTCAAAACGAGCTAAACGAGCGAGCAATGTATCAAACTCGACTCGACTCGAAACTCGATATCAAAAACAGTAACTCGGCTCGAGAAAACTACCTTTGACTAGGCTCGAAACTCGACTCGAATTCGAGTCGAGTTTCAGTTCGACTCGTGCCCATCCCTAATTATCCCCAAGGAAATTGACTGTATAAACATTCTCCTGAGGGAAGTACAAAGTAAATGCTTTAAAACGAGCGATATCCACTTCATGAAAGAACTTTTGGCGTGGATTCGGCGATAATTATTACTATCAAGGTGAAGAGATGTAAGGGAAATGAAGGTCAAAGTGGCAACCGGAATTTTAAATGTGTAGTTCCCTCTTAGATTTGCTTTTTTTATATATCCACTCAGAGTTTTTTTTAACCTAGTAGAGTTAGGTCACTATTCAATTATTATTATTATTATTATTTATTATTATTATTATTATTATTATTATTATTATTATTATTATTATTATTATTATTATTATTATTATTATTATTATTATTATTATTATTATTATTATACTGTTTAATTCACATTTTAAAACGCGACACGAAGTTTTATATTCATTCATATTTAGTACGATGGTCACCCAGAAATCAGTTACTGTCTGCTAACAAACTAGAGTGTTTTATCATTTCTGACAAATCTTACCTATTTGTCAATCACAAAACTTACAATAATTTAAATAGTCCCTGACTGAAATGATCGCAGATAGAAATATACCTTTCTTGACCTACGCTTATTACAATTTTGATCTTTCATCTGATATTAGGAATCACCACCAGAAGTTTGGTCACCAAATTTTTAATGTCATATATACTGTATATAAATTATGAGCCTTGAAGCATTTAGGCTTTATTGCCCCATTACATTACTTACATATAGACACAAACACACACATACACATACACACACACTCTCACAGAGGGAGAGAGGAAGAGAGAGCGACAGTACCCTCAATGGAACATGGGAAATCGACGCATTGACGACTTACATACTGTACTTCGGTACGAGTATAAACGAATATGAACGTTCATCACGGTAAGTCTTATTCTCTTAAAGTATTCCATTATTTTAGATAACTATCTGTATATATAATATCTGGTCTATTTAAAATATTACCATACATTTATAATTTATAATAGTGGCACATTTCGTTTACCTTCCGATCCATACTTTGGCTTTTCTGTTTATTCTTCTTTCCTTGGTTTTGTATCTCAGGCTCTGCTTGGAAAAATATATTATCTATATATTTTGAAAGCTGATCAATTGTGGCTTTCTGTGGATAAAAATCAAATATAAGAAGTTAGCAATTAATGTACTGTCAAATTCTGTCTTAATTAGGAATAATATCCAATTAGCAAGACATAAACATTCGAAAACTAATCATTTACATTTGATGTGTTGCTGTACTACTTTTGCAAAAATTTGATGTATAAAAAAATAAAAGAGGTTAAAGTAGATTTACATCTTTCATTTCGTTCTAGAACCAGAATATACTTTATATGTCTTATTATGCTGTATTTTCTATATTTCAATTTATTTTTTAAAAAAATGAATTTTATTATTCTTAAAAATGACACGTATTCTGTAGCCAGCGATATGTAAGTATGCAGTGGTGAGTTAGGAATCGTGCGGCTATGTTTGAAAGCTTATTCGCCCTTTGATTCTTGACAGATTTTAATTTCAAGTTGTATATATGTATGTTCCATAATAATTTTTATTTTAAAAATTTTGATTTGGTGTAATAACTTATGTCGTACATTTCCTTTGGGTCTTTATCCGTAATCCCGATGTTTGGGGTTATGATGAAGAATGAAAGATGAATTTAGTCCATTAATAAGGGATGAAGTAGTCTTTCTCCCCCTTCAAGATTAGAAATATAATGTTCGATAATTTTCATAAAAATGTTAGATTTTCATGCAACATGACTATATTATTGAGACTTCACAATCATTCCCGCCACTTGAATTTAAAATCAATCGAGGACGAAACAGCTACTTAAGCCTTCTCCCTTCCCTTCGGAAGTTTAAAAACTATAGGTTCTATGATAAATTTTATAAAAATTGTTCTAGTCTTAAGACAATATGGTGTATGTGTTTATTCAGATTTTCACATTCCCACTACATAGAGTTGAACAAATATGAGTATTCACTTAATGTGCTCCCCCATAAGCTTAAAGAATGTTCTATGATATCGAGCTGAAAAAAGAACGAAAAAAAGATTTTAGTCTAATTTAACGTAATATTGTCTAAAGACTTTTCCAATCATCTCAAATGCTTGGAGTTGAAATGGGTCAATAATTATATGTACATTTTCCTGATTTTGAATAACATTTTCAGAATTTATTTTAAAATCTCGTTTTTTATAGAATAGTGTGTGTTTTGTTGGAGATTAGAGATTTATTCCTATGGATGAGTTGAAATTAGTTAAGGAGGAAGTGGATGGACAGTTAGCTTCAACATCATGCTTCAGCAGCTTTTGAATTCAGGAATATTCTAAATTTCGGATTTTTTCCTAATTCCGGAAAGTGAAATTTCCGATTCAGGAAAGTAAATTTTCCGTATTCCGGAAAATTTTAACCATCCCTAGTTGTGACCAGAGAAAATGTCAGGCCCGGAAAGAGTCTTCGTCTTCTTCAAGCTATTCCGATATCTGTCCTGAATCACAACACAGTCTATCTGACATCTTCCTCGTTCTGTTGACGATTTCCACGTATATCTTCTTCTCTTGTGTTGATTGAACCAAGTGTTTCTAACTACTAGTGAATTCTGTCTACAAGAAGTGACCAGTCAATCTCCTCTTTCATTTCTTTCGCCTAAACAATATTTGCCTACGACACTACCTTCCTGTTTTTGTCCCACAGCTGTATTGAAATCTCTCATTACAATTATATATGCACCCCTCTTCTTCTTGTCTATAATTTCTTCTACATTCTCATAATTTTCCTTTACTTCTTCGATCGTATGCGAAGTCGTCGGTGCATATGTCTGTATCACTACTAGATTCTTCTTTTTACCTTTAAGTCTTAATATCATAACTCTATCATCAACACATTCTACTTTCACTACATTCTCTCTTAAGCGCTTACCAAGAATTATTCCTACACCATTATGACCCCCTTTTCTTTAAATGAGTAAAATATTATATGCCCATTACCTTCCCATCTAACTTCAAAAACTCCTACCAAATCATTCTACTTCGCCCCTGGCACCAATATCTCTAGCTATGGCTCTGTTCACGATATCTTTCGTAAAATATTACATTTTCATACAATATGGATATTTTTAACTATATCTTTCCCTCCTCGTAACCTCTACAAGTATAAAGAAATATGTTCTAATAGTTTTCGCAAATATATATATATATATATATATATATATATATATATATATATATATATATATATATATATATATATATTCGTTTTGACATAGTACGCTGTATGTGTTTATTAAGGTTTCCACATGATTACCACGGCTTAAAGTTCAATGCCAGTCGCATATGAGGCCTCAATGAACCAACCTTTTCCCCTACTCATGATTTTTAAAAATGTTCTAAGATTTCTTTCCTTTTAAAAATGATTTTGGCCGAATACGGTATAATTTTTTTCTGAGAATTTCCTGTCGTCCTTATTGCTTGGATTTGAAATGAGTCAACAATGATGGAGTATGTTTTATAATTTCATATTACATATTTTCATCAAAATTTATAAAAAGATTTTTTTATAAAATATAATTTGTGTTTTGTTGGATATTGTAGATTCACTATTATAATTTGGGGTTGAAGTTAGTGAGAAGGAAGTAAGAAGAACGATCTCTCCCTTCTACAATGCATACTAGTTATAAACTGAGTGCTCACTAAATTGCGACCACCCCTCCACACAAGAAAGCGTGGCCAGCAGCCGAGCTGATTACACGACCATCCCGACTGATAATATTGTAGAGAAAGAATACAGTCGAGGCTACATGTTGACAGACAGCACACTGTTATAATGGGAGGTGGGCAGAATTTATCCGCATTTTAATAGAACATGATTGTGGATACTCGAGCAATAGGTGCGTTAATAACACAGGCAACAACACTTGTCGGATGCGCCCGTTCCTGTGTAATGAAGATGTACGAGTGGTAAGAAGAAAACTGGGTATCGGTCTCCAAGAGACGAAATTATAGAAGCGTACGGTAGTTCAAAATGTGTTGCGAGCGTCGCGTCAAACAACTCGTGACAGCCAAACGAATCATCAATGTTCGGGAAAATTACGTGACCAATACAATGATGGATGCACAGCACCCATATCTCACTCAACTATATGGCGTACACTGGCATGCATGCAGTTCCACAGCAGACGACACACATCATCCACTCCTTACGACTCGTCACTGTCGATTTCGTCGCACTCGGGCACAGGAACACGCTAATTGCATCATGGATGACTGGAAAAGTGTGTGTTGGTCCGATAAATCACGGTTTGTGCTATTCCTCTCTGACTGCTTGTGCATGTGTGGCGCCAACAGCGCGGAGCTATGGATCCCTTATACATGGTGTGTATTGTACAGGCAGGTGAGGACGGTTGTATAGTTTGGGGATGCTTCTGTTGGCATGGACTGGGACCACTGGTGTGTATGGACCACAGCAAGACATTCGTCGTGTATCTGCAGGTGTTAGAGAATCACATATACCCTACAATTCCACCCACACGAAGACGGCATTTTCCAGGACGACAATACACCGTGCCACCAAGCCAGGATTCTACTTGCTTGGCTTAAGGAATATTGCACGGAGTTGCAGCATATGAATTGGTCAACAAGTCACTGGCTCTTAACCTGTAGAACATTGATAGGATGTTGTGGAATTAGATCTTCTCACCATGAATTGGCATCAACATCTGGGGACTCATTGTGGGATGCTATCAGGAATATATGGTGTCAGATTTCCTTGGAGACATATCAGCAACTACCAGAATTCATGCCACGCCGTGTCCTGGCCGTTCTCTGAGCAAAAGGTGACCAACAAAGTATTAGGTAGGCGGTCGCAACTCAGTGAGCACTCAGTGTATTAGTAGATATAGTTTAGCGTCTTATCATTGGTGCACGTAGTTTATGTAGGAAAGTTCTGGATGCTCAACATGAACATTAGCAATTTTAATTAAATATTATTTCGTAGTAGAATTACACATTATATATTCTAACTATGAAAGTTTTAACTTTTTAAAGAAGGGTCTTTTCTTAAGTTAACATAAACAAATCACTTACTTTGTCTTTGTTTGCTTTCTGGAGTTCAACTAGCTGTCCACGTAAGATCTTCAATTCATATTCTCGCTGAATGACCTCGTTTATAGCTCTACGGCAACATTGGCGAAGAGGTGTAGTCATGAAGCGAAGTGTGGCATTTTGGGATCCAGGAATTCTTGAGGATACCTGTTGGCAACTTATAGGAAAGTTGGCATCTAAAGAATTGTCACTAGAAGTTTGCCGAACTTCGTATGGTGTCAGAAGAGTCTCGATTCTATTAATATTCTGCGAGGAATTGTTTCCACTTTCAGAGTTTACAGTGACGGACACAGGTTTCCTTCCAGTCCGAAATAATCTAGGAACCTACAAACATAGAGAGTTACGTAAGTTTGTCCAAGTTTTCTGTGAACTAACATAATATGTATCTAAATTGGAAAACTATTAAATTGGTGCGATTAAAAATTCCGATGATAAGTATCACTTTCAAAGTAAAAAAGAAAAGAGAGAGAGATATCTGAGGTATTCGATGCGAAGAAGTTCTCAACCGCACGTTATACTACTTGGTCACCAGAAGTCCTCTGCAAAGAAGTGATGGATCAATAAATGGTAGACGGTGGAAAAGACGTGAGGAAAATACAGATTTATGCATTTTTCAAAATCTCATTGTGATTGTATGTAGTTCTGCTTTAAGAGTAAAGAAACAGGTTTCGATTATAACAAAAAAAAATAAATAAATAAACAATAAAAAGACAGAAATAAGTTAAAAGTTTCAGTTCCAATTGACCGTTCCATGGTCCACAAGTCTTAGTATACACAGAGGAGGACAAAGTAGCAATGTTTGTCGAAATGATAGAGGAAGAATTCAATGCCAATCGGAAGATGTATGATGATGACCACAAGCAGGCAACCGCTTTCCCCGAAATCTTCCACCTCCGGAGCTAATACAACCCCATCTTCTCACCACTCCTCGAGAAGTTTAAGACATTGTTAAACATCTTACCCCTTGCAAAGCTTCTGAATTTTTGCTGAATAAATTATCATGTCAACAAACACTAGGGGGAAGGCAGCAAAGGAGGCTGGTAAAGCCCAAAAGAACATTTCAAGCGAGATAAGAAGAAGAAAAGAAGGAGGAAAGAGAGTTATGCCATTTACATCTAAGAAAGTTTGAAGTGAACACAGGAGGAAACAAGATATAGGAGATCTGGGGCCTATTAAAGCAACAACTCTTGTAAAAACTAGTGTACCGTACGTCTTCTACTCATGCCTTTTACGAGCGAGACTTTGAAAATATTCTCAAAATTTACAAAAGCTAAATGAAAAGTTCACTTCCTATTACTGTTTGCTGATGCTTGAAAATTTCTTTCGCATACGTTGATGAGATTGATTAGCTATGCACCATATGTTAATTAATACAGTATAACACGATGAATTACTCATCTAATCGCCAGGTATGCTAGAATTAATGACTCAATTGAATTTTACTTCCCTTCAATATAGAAGCAAGCACACAAGTGGATTTGCACGGTCCAGTAAACTTTCCTGTCATCCAACAATGAAATGAAATGAAATCTTTAAGTTTTATGTCCCACTTTTGTGGCGGCTATGCTAATGAGGACGGTGATAATGGGAAATGAATTAAATGGTGGAATGACGAAAGTGGAAGGAAACGGGAGAACCCCGAGAAAACCCACGCACATGGTGTTTGTCCACCACCAAGTTCACTTGATGCTTTCCTGTCGTCAGTATTTGCTGCTATCTGATAATACTAGTAATTATACACATATATGGAGTTGAAATTTTAGACAAGTTCCTTCCATTGTCATAGACATTTCCTTCAAAATGTATCGTAAATATTAATAACATAATAACCAACACTAATAATTTCTATTAGTTTTTATTTCTTGCTATTAGCAAAGCTTTACGCGATATATTTGACATTTATATCAAGTAACAAACAAGTATTATATTTCCTGCGATTTCACGAAATTAGTTTTGTGATCTATGAGCTTTCTGGCAACATTTATATGACGTAGGAGTGTTGCCATATGTTGATTCTTTCAGTTTGAAAAATGAAATGAAATCTTTTAGTTTTACGTCCCACGGTTATGCCGGTTAGGCTAAAGGAGATGGTGATGATGAGAAGTGAATGAAATGGTGGAATAAAGAAAATGGGAGAACCTCGAGAAAACCCACGAGCACGGTGTTTGTCCACCACAAAGTCAACACGGCACGAGCTGGGATCGAACCAAGGACCCCAAGCATCGGAGGTGAACGCTCTACCACTGAGCCACAGCGCCCCAGTAATCTGTTCCTCTTTGTGGCCGAATAAATTTCGTTCCTCGTAACTACTTATAAATAATTTTGTCACATTTAATTATCATTAGTAAAAGTCACGTCCGTTTAATAAGAAAGAATATGTTTTTGTAAAAGCAGTTGTTTGGCAACTGTATATAAAACACACCAATTGTGTGTTACTAAAAAAAATTCCTCATCACGTCAGGTAGTTGTTTTAACGACTATAATTGTAACACTTTACTCCAGTGTGATGGAATTGAAGTAGTACAAGGCTTGTGTCAAAACTTAATATAACTCGGGTAATACAGTCATTGTGTTTAATTGATATAACCATCTTTTACTGTGTAACAGGAGTCATTGTTCTATTTTATTTTATTTTATAAATTTATGTGTTGATAGCTATAAAAATTCAATTTTAAAAAAATCGACTGTGTAACAACTCATTAAGTCTAAAACTTACTGTTATCACAAAAATAATTGCGCTATATAAGTTAAGCAAGATTTGAAATGTTTAGTAGTTTGCGAAAATTAATAGGATTATATTTCTTTTAGCATTTAGAATGCTTATTCACTGGTTCGTTCATTTTGAATCTTCACATTTAAAATTTCGTTTCTGATATAGAAATATGGGAATATTAGTTGTGCTACCAAGAATGACTGAATTCAAAGGATTTCACCCGTGGAGGGGGAATTTCAATACACAGAAGGTATATTGCTTATGCTCAATTAATGATAACCTTTATTGAGTACGATCGTAGATTTGTCGCAAGGGTGAATCTGGTAGCTCTGGGGAAAAAGTTTCTCTCGAGCCGTCCTTGAAATCATCATTAGCCAGCAGTACAGGGAGTGAGGTAATGTATTCGTCAGGTGAAATTCAATAAAGTATTTCTTAAAGTATTCCTAAGCACGTAAGATGTGAACTTGTGATTGACATTGTGTTCATGGATTTTCTAGGAATTATTTCAATTTCTTTCACTTTCTAATTCCAGCAATTTCTTCATTTTCTTTATTTTTTATGATCTAGTCTTAATTACGTAATACATCTCCAGTCAATGAAGTTTGTACAAAATTGCATAAATTAGTCTATATGATCCGGTTCTAAGACAATTACTTAATTACAAATAGGTACAATGTAACCAATTAACGGTAATGTTTCTTCTACCTAGGTATATATATCTCTCTCCTTCTTTTTTTATGAATTTACATACCTGTATGTTTCCCGTACTTTTCGAAGATAACAGAAATTTATCCAAATTTTCCTTTGGAATGTGTCCCGACAGTTCTTGAGACAGTCCAATTGTGTGACTGGAAAGTATCTTATTATTAGCGTTGTACCAATCGTGTTTGTTGTTATCTACAAGAACAAGGTACATTGAAACTGTTTAATGATCAAAAATACAAATGTAAATTTACTTGTAGAGTACTTATACTTTCTCTCATAAATAACAATAATTTTATTTTATACTGTAGATTCATCTTTCATACATTAAAAACAGGACATTATTACATTAAGGCAATCCCACCGGTGTATACAGTTTGCCAATGATACGGCGTTTGTTGTGAAATCTGAAAAGAAGATCAATAAGATATTAGAAAGGGCTTTGAAGGATATGGGGTGAAAATAAATACTGAAAAGACAAAAACTTTGGTGATTGGAATGAAGTGATTAGTGTCAAATATAGAAGTATGAGGGGAGAAAATGGAAGAGGTGACTAGTTTTCGATACCTGCTAGATAATATCATTAGTGCTAACAGGAAGTGAGAACTGAAATAAAAACAAGAGTAGGAATAATGAAAGAAACATTTAGGAGGAAGAAAAATATATTTTGTGTGTCCTTGAATAAAGAGCTGAGAAAAAACTTACAAAATGCTTCGTGTGGAGAATTGTTTTATATGGACCAGAAACATCGATATTGCCCAAAAAGAATAGAAGCCTAAGAAATGTAGCTCTGGAGAAGAATTTACCGGATCGAGCGGAAAATAGTTCAGAATGTGTTAGAAAGGACAAATTTAAGAAGAAGAAAAGGACAAATTTAATAGGGGTAATTGAAAAGATACAGAGATACTTGTTGGGACATTGGCAGAGAAGAAACTATATAATAAGGGATGTGCTAGAGGGTATAGTGACGGTAAAGAAAGGAAGATGCGAAGGAGGCTAAAGTTGATGGACGATATCAAAACAGAAAACCTGTATGTGAAGACAAAAAGATTAGCTGAAAACCGTGGTGCATGGAAGCTTCTCGTTGCGGCAGGTGACCCGTCAATAATGGCAGAATACTTAAGATAATGATGATTCCACATGTAGTCATTAAAAGTTGCAACATTGAGTGTTTGCTTCCTCATTCTTCAATCCACATAGTCTCTTCTGATAAAAACCGTATCACAATTGTCCTGCGGGACGAAGCTATGAAAGCCAATCAGGCTCTGGAACACATGACTTTATATATATATATATATATATATATATATATATATATATATATATATATATATATATATAATTCAATGTTCCGTTGTCTTCAGTAGATTATCTTGAAGACTAAGGAATTCCAATAACATAAATATCTATAGTTTTGAATAAGAAAACGTTTGTTTTCTTTTTCATTTACGTAACAGAAAATGAGAATGTAGTCCTATGAGGCGCTTCATGAACTACACCACACGAATGCTTGTTAAGAAGCTTATTAACTATATTCTTTACGAAAGAGTATAACGTTTCGTGAAGCACCTCGTGCTAAAATTGTTCTTGCAAAATTTCGAAAAACTCTAAACTGGCAACATCAACAACCATGTTTTATTTGCGGTTCTTTTATGTGACTTTCCACAATATATTTCATATGAATCTTACATAGGTGTAACGTGTAATACTTGAACTTCATATTTATACAATACACTGGCTGCTTTTATGAACACTTTTACTTTTTATGACTATCATTGGCAGAAAAATATTGATGCGATTCACTCATCTCCTTTAACTCTCACCAATAACAGTATTTTGGTACTTTCAGAATAAAAGAAAGGAAAGACATTTTCAAGTTAAAAGTGAATTCAACGTACTTGTATTTAACTGATTTTAAGTGTAAACGAATGGGACAATCTTCAACACCAAAAAATGTCAAGTGACGTTTCGAATTAAGAAGCACGGGTCACCGCACTAAACTTTCTCATTCCTACTTCTTAAATTAAATCATGCCAGTTATTAGGCACGCAAGCGGGAATTTGCTTCAGGAGGGCCAGAATTCAATATAAGCAAAAATTATATTAAAATATTTATGTATGAAACAAAATTATAATAGATGTTTCCGGAAAATTTTGCGTGAGAAGAAAACTCATCCTCTCATTGGAACACCCTTTTTGGGTTTTTCAGAAAGAAATTATGTCATATTTTTGGGCTAGGCCTACTAATGACAGATCTATTTACAAAATATGAATAATATTATTACCCATTTATGCTATGATAGAATTATTAACAAATTTTACGGTTTCTAGGCTGATACAGGATATGAAAGTGTAAACAACTCTCGAGTTAATTTATTATTGTTTTATTTTTTAACCATATCTGAACCACTCCAGTACTGTTATCCCTCGAAAGTAAAACACATATCTTATCCTTAAATAGTGATGATGTCAGATTTTCTCCAGGGAGACTTTCATTACATAAGGGATAAAAGTACTTCAAAAACATTGATAATGCAAAATTGATCACGATCTGTAATATGACCCGAGGGGATAACTTCTGCCCTCACTAGCCCCTGAAACCATTACTGCCCTTAAATACCTCGTCTAGTTTTCCCAAGGGAAATATTGTGGTAGTTCATAAGGCTTAACTTGTCAATCAAAGTTGATTCCTACAGGAACAATATATTTTCATCGCAACGGAATGTTTTTATCCCAAGAATAAAAGTGATAGAAACCAATCCAATAAAATGAAATTTGATTCCCAATTAAGAATGTTTGTCAAGATAAAATTGTACTAAAATCACTTGGGCTAACTTTTGTGCCCTGGGACCCTGGCTCAGGGTAATGGTCCACTGGTGCATAGAACTACCGTTCTAATTTCTCTCAATGGGTACGTTGGCCCACTCTTTCGAATTTTGGAGGAGGTGCATAGAACCACTTCTTCAATTTTGGAAATTGCCAAATTTGAAAATTTGGTATGGTAGTATAGAGCCATGAAGTGTACCTCTGTAAGTTTTGGTGGTCTATCTCGTTCTCTTTCATGGGTAAAACATTGCCAAATAATTAAATCTAGTAGGTTTTTGACTATATTATCCTCTTTGATGAGGGTTTATTACGTTATATTGTCATATAGTTGAGTGCTGAGGTCCATTGTCTTTCACTGGACATTGATAAATTGACACACTCCTCTCAAATATTGCAGGTGAACATAGGAATATCCCTTAAATTTGGGAATTGCCAAATTTAAAAATGTGGTATGTTAGCATAGGACTGGATATGTACTTCTGTAAGTTTGAGTGGTCTATCTTTCATGGGTAGAAAATTGCCAAAATTATAAATTTCAGAGGTTTATCACCTACTTTATCCTCCTTGATATGATCTTGTCATTTTATATGGTTATATGGATAAGAACAGGGGCCCATTTACTTTCATAGGACAAGGGTACATTGACATATCCCTTTCGAAATTTGGAAGTAGTACATTGGACCACCCCTTAAATTTGGGAATTATAAAAAAAAGTAAAATTTGGCAAATGTTCCCTAGGATTTGAACGTCCCAAATTTTCAAAGTTATACAGTATAACTCTGTAAATTTGGGTAGTCTTGCTTATCCTCTTCTGTGGGTAAAAACTGTCAAATATTAGTGATGCCACATGGTCAGTTATTGATAAACCTTTAACATGTTATATGATTTTATAGTTGAGCACAGGAGTCCATTCCTTTTCATAGGACATGGGTGCATTGATGTTCTCTTATTAAAAATTGGAATGGATACTTAGAACCGCCTCTTAAATTTGAGAATTGTCAAAAACAAAATTTGGTAAACGTTCTCTAGTACTCAAATAGATAAATTTGTGTTTGTGGGTGGCCTTATTTATCCCCTTCTATGGTAAAAAATTGTCAAATTATTCATATTGTCAAGTTGTCGATTAGTGACCTAATTTATATTCTTAGATGAGACTTTATTACAACATGTGATTATGTGGTTAGTATAAGTCAATTCTCCTTCCATAGGACATATGTACGCTGATGAACACCCTTTAAGTTTTTGAGTGGTACATTGGTCCACCCATTAAATTTGGGAATTGTGAAAAAACATTTGGTAAATGTTTTCTATGACTCGAATACTCGTATATACATTTTTAAATGTAGTTGGTATTCCTCTTTATGGTTCCCTATTTCCCTTTATGAGTTAAAAATGTCAACAATTCATTTGGAGTCTTTATGACGTCTTATGTCGTCTTTGATAAGGTTTTAGTGTAGGATTAAAAATGGGAAGGACGATTCATAACAAACACTTTGTATTTAAGCAGGAATTTAAAATTTTGAGGGAAAATCGAATTTACATGAGGTGCAAATTTTCAATGTTGTGCTTAATGTTTCTTAATATAAAAGTAACATACGATGATATGGATAAATACAGGGTCCCATTGTCTTTCATTTGACATGAATACCTTTAGACAATCTCATTAACTTTCGGAAGGGGTAGTTTCTCATTCTTAAATTTAGGAATCGTTTAATTCTGAAGTTTCGAACTATAATTAACAAGACATTGTGAATGTTCACAAAAAAAAAATATATAAAATTTAACATTTAAATAAACGCTAATTAATGAAGTACAAGCACTTCCTAACAGCCATTAAATTGTAATGCAGATCGACGTCATATTTGTCTAGCCCTGGAATGTCTGCACTATACGAAAAATATTGAAAACAATAAAGATTACAATAGCAAAAGGAGTACAAATAAAATTATACAAGTGACAACCGAGTATAGTGTCCTATACGGAAGTACAGTACAACCGAGATATAGGAATATTCAATAACCGCTGAAAAATAATAGACAATGAGCAAGTCTTATTGTTGGTTATAAAAGAAAAATCTCGTCCAGTTCTTTAACAGGAGGTAATGTGCCTAAAATCGATGACACATTCCCGCGCTGGATAGCAATGCTGATACGTTAGAAAAGGAATGCAGTAGCTCGGGGATCACTAGTTTTAATTGCTATTCGATGACCAACTTCTTTAATGAAATTAGATTGTCAAAAATAAAAATTCATAATTATTCTTTACGACTTGGATATATATATATATATATATATATATATATATATATACAGGGTGGTTCAGTAATGTTGGACAGCCCTGAATAAATCGGAAACCAGAAGAGATATTAGCAAGAGTGTGGTGGATCCATATACTTGTGGAAGGGGGACGTCTTGTGAGGTACCACACAATGTTACCAGGTCAACAGTGTTGCCAGCTCAGTACAAAGTTGTATTTTTTAAATGGAACATATAGAAGTTTATGCCATCAAAAGAATTAATACAGAATGTGAATACCAACAAGCGAAACCGCACCTGTCAGTGTTGCCAAATAAGGAAGTTATAAAGCTTCAAAGATCAAGAAATTAAAGTGTCCGTAGAGCAAAACTAGCAAAAAGGCAAGAAAAATAATACTACGGAATGAAAAGGAGTAACCGAAAGAGTAAACCAAAGAACGTACAGCATCCAGTGAGTAACAGGGTTGCCACAGTAAAGGGGGAAAAATTGAAAATTTTGCCGTTGCTATAGGAGGAAAAGTGCCCATATGACATAATGCTGGAAACACCATAGAAAGTCTATGTAAGATTCAGGAATCCTAATACCGTTTGTTCGAAAGCGATATCTCTAACCGTTTTCGAGATACACCAAAGGTGTACGGGGTTTGCAACACTGCATAATTGATTTGACGATTAGACCCGTGTAGTTCTTACATTTTGTTGGGCGTATCATTTTCATTACTCGTTTCTGTAGTTTGGAGGGCGAGGGAATTATTATGCAGTGTTGCAAACTCCGCACACCTTTGGTGTATCTCGGAAACGGTTAGAGATATTGATTTCGAACAAACGCTATTAGGATTCCTGAATCTTACATGAACTTTCTATGGTGTTTCCAGCATTATGTCATATGGGCACTTTTCCTCCTATAGCAACGGCAAAATTTTCAATTTTTTCCCCCTTTACTGTGGCATCCCTGTTACTCACTGGATGCTGTGCGTTCTTTGGTTTACTCTTTCGGTTACTCCTTTTCATTCCGTAGTATTATTTTTCTTGCCTTTTTGCTAGTTTTGCTCTACGGACACTTTAATTTCTTGATCTTTGAAGCTTTATAACTTCCTTATTTGGCAACACTGACAGGTGCGGTTTCGCTTGTTGGTATTCACATTCTGTACTAATTCTTTTGATGGCATAAACTTCTATATGTTCCATTTAAAAAAATACAACTTTGTACTGAGCTGGCAACATTGTTGACCTGGTAACATTGTGTGTTACCTCAAAAGACGTCCTCCTTCCACAAGTATCTGGATCCACCAAACTCTTGCTAATATCTCTTGTGGTTTTTGATTTATTCAGGGCTGTCCAACATTACTGAACCACCCTGTATATATAAATTTTAATGGTTCAGGCTATTCTCTTGCATGGATAAAACATTATCAAAATTTACATTTGGGGATTTTTATTATCTAATTTTAGAGGCTTTATTATATCATATGATCATAAAGATGAGTACAGGAGGTAGTATAAAGTCGTTGGTGGAAAGTTATTTTTGTTGAAATCTGATTGGTTGATCCCTACCTCTAACTTCAAATTTTAAGTTTGAAAACTGATAGGTAATTATTATAACCTATTTTTACACATCAACAATTTCACACTTTTAATATAAGAAATGTAGTTACGAATCATTGTCTAAGGTAATGTGCGGAAAAGATATTTTTGGTGCAGTCTAATTGGCTAATCATTCAAATCTTTGTTTAAAAATTTTTAAAATATTCTTGAAAAGTTTTGCATAAAGATTTTCGAAAACCTTATCAAAATCTCTTTTAGTTTGAACATTTTTGAAGTTTAATATTGTAGTTACGACTCACAGTCTAAGATCTTTACTGGAAAATTTTAGGACTTGAAACTTGATATGTAATTATTAACATTTATTGATATACAAAGACGATTTCACATTTTGAACTTTAGGATCTGTAATCATGACTCATAGTCTAAGATAATAGACGTAGTTGAATTATTGAATAGTTGAAGAATTATATATTAATTGAATAGCTGAAAATAGGTCAAGTTTGATGGTTATCCTTGAAGCGTTTTTCTTATCACAATATTTTTGCTTGTCAATGTTTGGTTTGCTTACGAATGACAGTGAGGTTTTAAACTGAAAGCTTTTGTAGTAACTGATAGGTAATTATTAAAACTGATTAAAATGCAACAACAACAATCTCGCACTTTGAACTTTACTTACAATTTATAGTTTAAGATCTATTTGGTGGAAAGTTATTCTTAATGCAATTTGAATGATTGATTACTTCAACATTTTTGCTTAAGTGTTTTAGAAAGCTTTTGTTTAAATTTTTAGTTTGAAAAAAAAATCAATTACTTTTTTCAATTTTAGATTTAAAATATTTGAACTCTAGCATTGTACTTACAAATCAAGTCGCTCATTGGTGCAAAGTAAATCTTGATCGAATCTAATTGGATGATTGCTTTCAAATCTTTATATACATTTCTAAGAGGTTTCTATTTTTTTGCTAAAAATTTTCAGACTTTTGAATTTTAAAATTTTTAGGTTGAAAATTTAAGGTTTGAATATTATCGATTTAAAACTTCTTGATCGAGTAGTTTGAAAATTTTGATTTGAAATGTTTAGTTGGAAAATTTTGGTTGAAATTGTTTTCATCACTATTTTATAATGTTTTGTTTGGACATTTTTGTTTAAATTCTTCAAATTTGAAAATTCATTGAATTTTCTTTTTACATATTTTTTGTAACATGCTTTAGTTTGAAAATTATTTGCATTTGTTGAAAAGTTTTCAAAAAATTAGTGTGAAAATTTTGTTTAAAAATGTTTCACTATTTGAAAATGTAAAGCTCATTGAAAAAAGTTACAAGTGTAAGAAAGATTTCAGAACTGTTTAGAATAAAAAGATAACAATAAGGACAAAATTGGTAACAATAAGGACCCTTAGCAATGACAAAATTGGTCAAATACCTCTGAAATTATTTTTTTTTTTAAATCCATGAAAGGGAAGAAGATGGACCTCCTAAAATTAATAGTCCTATACTACTATACAAAATTTTTAAATTTGGTAATTTCCAAAATTTAAGAAGTGAAACTATACACTCCTTCGCACCTCTAGTTCATGGCCCCTTAGCCAAGGACTCATGGGCACAAAAGTTAACCCGAGTGACGCTGGTACTACTGATAAATAATTTCTTCTGATAACAAAACAGAGGATAAAATTATTTTGTTGTACATCGCCTAGTTATATATACTTCACCTTTCTTATTTGTGATTTGGGGTGCTTGAGCTTTTATTGAGAGTTCTTTAGGCTCTTTCAAAAGACCTCGCGCGACCAAGTAGCGCAAATTTTGGCCTAACTATTTTCCAACAAGTTTACCATTCCCAAGGGGCCAAGGGTCTGTGCTACTGGGCTGTGTCAATACCATGAAATTGTTATCGTTGAAGTACAGATTAGGAGAGTTTTGCATATAATATCGTGTGGCTATTTTTGAAATATATGTTTACTACACTCAGCAGAAACCAAATTAACCATAGCATAATAAAAATGGTAATCAACCACTTTATTTTAGAACATTCATACCATCTAAAGGTCTGTGCACGAAACATACACGTATCTTCCATATACTCTCCGCATCAAATCAATAGTGTGTGTGGCATTTTATCAAGTTTAACACAGAATTTTGATATTCGCTCTCTGCTCGATGCTGTTAAAGATATACTACATTGACTTGATCCCTAGTCTTCCGTTGCAAGCGCTGGTATCGGCTGAAGGAATTCCCACTCGCTTTCTCTCGCTTAGCAACAGCTGAACCCTTATTGGCTCAACGCGTGGGTGTGTGAGCTTTAGTTCGCATTTTTGCCACGGCTCAAGACATTTTGGCAGCACAATAGTGTGACGAGGGACTCTCAGACTGCTCGTACATGTGGTATTCCTGGTAATGGCGTTGTATTTGCCGTCAAGCTTCGCATGCTAGAATGTGGTATTGCCAGATCGTAGAGGAGGGATTATTCTTTCGAACGCACATATTGGTTTACAGCAGTGTTGCCGACCATAGCGGAATTCCGCTACGAGTAGCGACTTTTCGTTGCTCTAGCGACAAAGCGGTGACGGGCGAAAAATACGGAAAATGTAGCGACTTTTGAAACATATCTTAAAACTTACAATTTTCTCCCATAGCCTGAAAGAAGTGAGCAAATTAGGTTAGAAAACATTTCTTTCTTTCTAAAATACTTAATATAGTTTTATAGAGGGAAAGTATACAAATTTCAATAAACGGGATTGTTCCGTTTTCAAGAACGCTGTATGTAGGAGGAGATGAGATTGTGAGTTGATTTTAATATCTCGTTCAGCAGCAAGACTATATGAAACGTGGATCTACTGATTAACATGTTATCCAAACCACACAAAAAGAAGAGAGGAGAATTCCACAAATGTCCATGCATGCCTCTGCTGCTGCTTTCATTCAAAATAATTGCATTTGAGTCATAAGGTGCATCTTTTGTTATTGTAACTTGTAGCCAGCATCTACAAGAAGCAGCTGTTACATAGCACAGCAATCGACGAGCTAAGCTAAAGTTCTTTCTTTTTCTTCTTTCACAATTCAACCATAGACTGTAAAAAATCGTTGTGTTATTTCAACGACATGCCTATGTGTTAACACAATTGTGTTAAAATATAACACAAACAGGTGGTTAGAACAACTCATTCTCCATTTGGAGTTGTGTGTCAAATGCCGGTAGTTGAAATGACACACGGCCTGTGTGTTAAATTAACACAAGCATAGAATCTTCGGTGTTGTTTTCTTCGTTATTGCCAAATATGCTGGCCATCTAATTATAAAGGCTTATGTACTGAAGCTACAGTCAAACACAACAAATCCAGGTATTAGCAAAATTTCAACTTGCAAACCGCGCGATGTATTCTCAATCATTATACATAATGTTTCGTAAGAAATATGTCAACAGTCAAAAATAACACCATATTACTGTGTCACTTCTACACTGCACTGGAGCTCATCAGTCAACTCCGGGTACTGTTTCGAAAATGGCGGAAAACCAGTAGAAACACAAATAAGAGGCAAACATACTATAAGAAATGAAATGAAATATTTAAGTTTTACGTCCCACGCTTATGCCGATTAGGCTAAAGGAGACTGTGATGATGAGAAATGAATGAAATGGTGGAATGAAGAATGTGGGAGGAAACGAGAGAACAACGAGCACGGTGTTTGTCCACCACAAAGTCCACACGGCGCGAGCTGGGATCGAACCAGGGACCGCAAGCACCGGAGGTGCACGCTCTACCACTGAGCCACCGCACCTCCAATAAAGATACTATAAGGATATAGGTAAGAGTATCCTATCATTCTTGAACAAGTTGTTGGTGAAGGTTGTGTTTCGAACCATCAAGTAATACTTCACAATAAGTGTTGGGGAGGACGACAAAAAAGTTTATGCAGATTTTCTAAATGAAGTGTCCTGTAGTTACTATTCTTATTTTAAAAGTAGAATCTTCGGTAATCGTAAGCATGCACACCACAAGCTTCTCCGACACAGAAAAATGGTTCCATCAACAATCAACACTGCACATGCAGTTATTTCAACACCAAAATAGGTGTCGTAGTAACACAGAACTGGAGTAGAACTAACATCAAAACGTTGTTAATCTTGTGGTCCGACCTTGAATTTTAACACAGCGAGTGTTGAATTAACACCAAAACGGTGTTACTTATACGGCTTTAATCTTGAATTATGACACAGATTGTATGTTGGAATAATACGAAAATGATGTTGAAATAACACAGGGACTGTGTTATATTAATACTTGACATGGTGTGTAATATTAACACAAAATAATTAACACACTACACCGATGCTTCGAGTTGGTGCAACGCCGCACAAGTAACACTCAACACTTTTCCCCACACTACCGTTCCTGACATGGTGTCGAATCAACACCGAAAATACTAACACAGATCCGAATTTAACACCGCTCAACACCGGTTGTGTGTTAAAAAAGTAACACACCGCCTGTGTTAAACGCTAACACCGAGGGGTCTGTGTTGAATTAACACCGCATAGTGGTAATCACGCTGGAACCACTGCCCTGTGTTAAATTTGAGTTGAATTAACACAACCATTTTTTACTGTGTAGGTTGGTGGGCAACATGGAAATTTTAAAACTTTTCTCCCCCTTGGGAGAACTATTTTATACTTTGATAAGGTTTCTTCTTTGTAACTGAATCTAGATATTCTAACATTGGTCTTACTTAGAGTTTGCTAATTTAAACCGTAAGTTATTTAAATACAGTAAAATGCTATTATTTTGAAGTATTGGAAAGCATTATGCACGTAAGCTGGGGTGAGGGTACGAGGACGAGAGATAACCCGGAATTCCAACTTCAATGTAAATTTGATATAACTTTATGAGTATTTTACAGAGTGAATATACACTATATATTCAGGCTGAATTTAGTCTCTGTAAAAATTTAGAGATCACTCTCAATAATATTCCTAGATACGTGTTTGTGAAGCACTAAATCAGGGGCCTCCATTTAGAGTTTAAGCTTATTAATGTGTTAAATATTTTGCAGGTTTGTTAACAGTTTTTATTTTTTTATTTTTACCATTAGTTTAATTTTATAATGCAGCAGAAAATAGCGGGATTTCAGTAAGGATAGCGGAGTGTAGTGGAATTTTGAAGGCACAGTAGCTACTTTTCGAGCTGGGAGCTGGCAACACTGGTTTACGGATTGCATTTACTGTTTCGTCACAGTAAAATAATTGTGTCGATCGTAATTGTCGTAATTGTTACGTAATTGTCGGTCGGTGTGTATTTCACTCTAGCTTGTTAAAAATAGTGTAGTAATGAGACACAATACAAAATAATGTATTTTTGTGCAATTTTGTGCAAGTAAAAAATACTACTACGTAAGCTAGTAGTTTTGATAGTTTTCATTTTTGCTTACAAGGGACATCACCCAATTGTCCGGCTTCGATTTCAATGAAATTTTTCTAGCTGATAGAGGACATATATGTATTATTTGTGATGACAGAAATTTTTGCCATGGTGCATGTTTTCTATTTTTTTTATAATTTTTAAGTTCTGATGTGGTTATTAGAGATTACTGCAGAAGTCCCTTACTAATCTTTGTAAACGGAGCGTTAATGAAAGAACAACCATGTAGATGAGGTCTAGGGGAAAGTTGTATGGTAGGTATGACCTTGACGGCAACCAGTGTTGGGTAAGTTACTTGTAAAAATGTAACGCGTTACAAGTTACTTTACTTTCTCTTAATATGTAACGCGTTAGTAACGCGTTACTTGCCCCCAAAAAGTAACTGTTACTTTACTTCGAAAGTAACGCGTTACTAACGCGTTACTTTTAGTTCCAAAACTTTAAATATGTGAAAAAATATTACTTCAATTTTCCATACTACTATTACTACAGCTATAATAATAATAATAATAATAATAATAATAATAATAATAATAATAATAATAATAATAATAATAATAATAATAATAATAATAATAATAATTATTATTATTATTATTATTATTATTATTATTATTATTATTATTATTATTGCACGTTCTGAATCGCTTTATGTAAATGCAAGAACAAATTGTTACTTGATATATGAACATTTTCATATAATGTTGTAAAATTGATAAAATGCCATACTGCGTTACTCCTAGGAATGGGAACTAGCGAGTTCAAGCGAGTTTCCTTTGAAACTCGATTCGACTAGAAACAGATATCTTTGAGTTCGACCCGAGAACTCGGCTCGAAAAATTACTCCAACTCTACTCGAATTGGGGTCGAGTTTCGAGTCGAGTCTAGCCAAATCCGGTGTGTAGTTTCGAGTACTCTCTTCAAGTACAGTATATTACATAGACAATATGATTATCATCAATGACACCACTACTACTACAACTTTTATTATTATTATTATTATTATTATTATTATTATTATTATTATTATTATTATTATTATTATTATTATTATTATTATTATTATTATTATTATTATTAATTATAACAACACTGTATATAAACATGAAAGATAGGAGGTTTGTATTTCAATACTAAAAAACTAGTTGATTGCGAATTTCGGTAGTCGTGAAGTCTAGGAGTCAAGGACATTGTTCCCGAGCTTCTGAATTTCGGTTGAGGGTCTACGTTGAGTATTCGGGTTCGAGCCAAACACTGTTAAAATTTATAGGCACTGGCCAAATATCTTCAAAATTGCTCGGCCCAGGTTTAGAATTGTCAACGACTCGAGCAGCTCGGCTCACAGCTCATTCACTATCGACCCGAACCGAGAAGTGAGCCGAGCCAACAGCTCACCCAACCGACTCGGTTAGAGCCCTCAGCTCAGTTGAGCCCAACCGAGCAGTTTGCTCATCCCAACCAAGCCAGCTCGAGCAGATGGTTCACCCCAAGCGAGCCCGCTCGAGCCATTTTCTCAGTTGAGCCGAGCCGAGCTGAGCTTGTTATAAAAAATCTCTTGTGGTCTCGCTGTCGAGACGAGACGAGATACGAACAGTGTCCCCTCTCGTGAGCAACACTGAAAATATTTCATGTTACTGATTAGCTTACATTTCTCATGGCTTTCGCTTTCAAGTGTAATCAGGCCACGATTTGAAAACGAGTTAAAACGAACGAGCCATTTATCAAACTCGACTGGACTCGAAACTCGACTTGAATTCGAGTCGAGTCGAGTTTTAGCTTGACTCGTGCTCATCCCTATGCGTTAGAAAAATCGTTGCTTATTGTTACTCTGCTAAACTAATTATATAATAATAACAATTTTGTTATGTAAAATTAAAAATACAGAATATAGAGAAACATTACACTACAACTAATACAGTGAGAACACATGAACTGGGGGTGAATCAAAACTTGCCAGTAACTCTAAAATCGATATATGCTTTTTAAAGCTAGTTTCAAACTCTATAATCAACGGGACTCTGGGATAAGCAAACTAATCTGAAAGAACTCCAATATTACATACCATCAGCAAACTATTTTCTAGTAATAAAGTAGGGCTGCTCATCAGAACACAGTTTATTCATATTGACCCCTTAGTGTAAATAGTTGATTATGGCGTGCTAGTTGTTGATAAATATTTTCCGCTGGGGCACTTCAGACACTTTACTCTTAAATTTTGTCCACCATTATCCTCAGCTCTTAAGAAAAAGTATTCTTTCAAATGTTCGAATGGTAATATATTTTCATTCTCCATCTTTATAAAAACAACACCAATCAAAGTAAAATAGACTACCGGTATCATTGCACTCCTAGTTCACTCACTGAATGTATTGATTTGGTGTTGTCAAAATCTACGACAAAATCTTCCAAGTGCTTGCAATCAGTACACGTGATTTCCCTGAGGCTGGCCACATCTTCCAAAAACAGCAAGTGGCACTACGAACTTATCTGTTTCTCTGTGTGTCGGTTACTGTCGGTCACTGACATACGTAGTTCATGCTCTATTGTTTCATTCTGAGAAATTTACTTACAGGAAAGAAACATTTGTTTCCGAAAAAAAAAATACAGATATTATAGTTACTCATCCGAAATGTAACGCGAAAAAAGTAACGCAAACTAGGTACGTTACTTAAAAATTTGTAACGCGTTACCGTTACAGTTACTTTGGAAAAAATGTAACGCGTTACTAGGAAACGTTACTTAAAAAGTAACGCGTTACAAGTAACGCGTTACTTGCGTTACGTTACTTCCCAAGACTGACGGCAACCATTTTGAAATCCGCCATTTTGTATTAAGGTCAAGTTTTTAAATGGGAATAGGGTAATATGATACATATTTTTGGGCTAGAATTTAATCAGAAAGACAATGGTGAAGCTAGTTTTGAGATACACTCATTTGGGAAAAGTTACAGGCATTTAATTGTTTACTTATACGTGCGGAAGTCCCTTACCTCCGCTTCTAACCCGCGTACTAATGATAATAAGTAGAGAAAAGCTTCGGTAATACATATTATGCCTAGAAGAAGGTGATACAGTAAGGATATCCTTGACGGCAGCCATCTTGAAATCAGTAGCGTAGCGTGGTATTCCGAAATGGGGATGCCAAAGTTAGTCACTTGTCTAATATAACACAATACAATACAATGCATGTTCAATGTGTATTTTCCTTAACAAGTGAAAAGATTCACTATGCAGCAAATGTTGTTTCGATAACTCATGTTTTAGAGCTTTCTTCATGAAATTACCCAAATCAGAAATACCGTTTGAACACCACTCCGACTCCTTTGCCCCAAACATAATGCAGACGAAACATAGCATTTTATTCCCTACAGAACACCCAGAAAGCCAAGAAAACCTATCATCATACCACGAAGACTGAAATATTTGTGACTGCTAGTTGTCGTTTTTATGGAAAGCTTTGGGGTAGGTCATATCCCTTTCAGAGAGCAGCGCTGCTCGTAAGTCAACCGAGATATGGTGATTGTTACAAAAAAATAAATTAAATTTGTGTCTGGTACTGTTATCGTAGTCATCATTTGCTTAAAGATAGTAAGGTACTATACCTTGTAGCAGCCGAACACTTTCCACAGCTTTGTCTCTTAGTTATAAATGTAATTTTCTTCATACTACAGTAAAACAATAAAACAAATATTCATTTCAAATCACAACGCATATATATATATATATATATATATATACCGCCAATTTTTCTTGACCACGAACGATCAATGTTGCTAATCAAAAGCATAAATCTAGTACAGAACGCAAGGGCATAGCCAGGGAGAGGTGAGCCAATAATTTATCACAAGAAAGGAGTGTAAAGCCATGTTCATTAAACAACTTGCAGAAGCTTTATATTTAGCACGGCATAATTTGCAACCATCCCATATGATTACACAACACAAATAGAAGATTAACAGGCTGAGTCCTCTCATTAAGGCCCGCAACCAGCCATTAAAGTTTAGGAGAGAGGCACAAATATGCTAGGGGGTCCAATCGTCATAATTCTGGATCTCTTTTATCAATAACTTCTCCTAATAATTAGGAGGCCAAAACATTTAGGGGCCCAGGCTCCCGTAATTGCACGCCTGGTGGGGCATACAGTAGCAAATGCTTAGATTACGTTAGACGCCAATAAGCAATTGTCTCAGCTCCTTTTCTGCCACTAGCATTCTGACGAGAAAAACCGGCTCCACTTTTGTATAAATATTGTTTTCAGTATAATTCCCTTTATTTCTTTCTCGTGGGCAGCTTCTTTCTCCGCATACCATACTTCAATCTCGTTTTTTTTTTTTTTTTTTTTTTTTAATGTCACCCCTAGAAATTTGTCATCTTGGGTCCGGATCTCAGGTGCCCGTTCCTGAATATGGGCCTGAGTGTTTATATCATTTGAAGATACAAATAGAAAGCACTTAAAGCAACTCTGGGGGCCTATTTCTGTGTATCTACTTCATTGTCAGATACCCAGATACGGAAGAGCACAAGTAAACTCTGTGAAGGGCAGAAAGTGGCGTACCGGATCGGTGACCGTGATTCTACAGAATGCATTATAGTTATGCTTGTGTATGTGAGTCCTCTCAAAGAATATCTGGCTACATTCTGGGACATGATATGTATTTATGATGTAGATTATGAGTTTGCCTTTAATTACTATTACAATTACGATGCATTTAATTACGATTAAAGCATAACTATTTTTATACTATCACTTACATAAGCGACATGCTTCATAATGGCGTTGAACTAACTATTTATGTTTTGTTCTATTTCCTTGACAGCGGTCGTACGTTCTATAGAGAAACCACAGCTTAGTTCAAAATATATAGAGTTCGCAGTACTTGAGCATACGCCAGCTTATATCTAAAGCAAATGTTGGGTTGCAAAGGGATGGCGGGGAGTAGTTGGGCATGCGCATTCGACAGAAAGCAGACGAAAACCCCGATGCTTGCAGTAGGCATGGATGCCCGAGGAACATAGCATACAACAAGAGGAAAGGCAGAAAATGTGCATCTGAGTGATGCGCATGCATAGGTTCCGCTTGCCAAAGTAAAGCAAGAGAGCTCATTCACAAGATTGCAGTGGAAATAATTGTGATAATTATAAGCAAACAATTTATGAATATAATAAAATACGTACTTTTTTCTTATTAACAGGGGATGCCGGGCATACAGGCGTTCCCTTACGCTACGCCGCTGCTTGAAATCCGAAATTTTGAATTAAAGTGAAGTTTGAAAAATGAAAACCATAGCATGTGACACCTCATTTTAATAGCAAATTTTTCCAAAAAGCCAATGGTATGCTTATTTTTGTTCTGTAATTAACCAGTGTGAATTTAGGACTGCTTTTAATGAGCATCAAACGTCCATTATTCGATCTTTCAAATTGGCAACACTCCTAATTTTCACCGCATGTTTTAAGATTCCAGCTGGCACTTCGCAATTGTTGCCATGGCTCATGTTTTCAAAATTTATTACATTTTTTAAGAGTTACGATTTGTCAGTTCGTGAATAGTGTTGGGATAAGTATCCAGCAATCTTTCTGAATTTTGAAGACTTGCCATGTAATTATTGATTTTAAACGAGAATACATGAAGAACCTATGGACCTATGTGACGTAAAGGAATACAAATGAAATTGTAACGAATTGGTGTTATACGAACACAAAATTATCAGGAAATGTAGCCTACATGAAGCGCAAACGACAAACAATAAAATATTTTTAATAAATACAACATTAAAGAAACAGTAGCAATGCTAGAAAATATCAAAGAGTCATTATATGATTGTTCTCACAACATTGTGTGTACCATGAACATAATATGAAAACAGGTAACTTGTTTATAAAGAGGTGTAACTTAATTGAGTGCCCGATCAATACTGATTACAAATTTTACAATCATGAATCATCGACAACAATTGCTAGAAAACAAATGACTTTTTTGTCTGACTAGCTAAAAAATTGCCATAGAAAATAAATAAATAAATATACAATAAAGAAATAAATATAAAACAAAACAAAAGACCCTTGATTTACACAACAATCATATTTCGTTTTCCTTTTTGAAGTGAATTTTCATTTGATTTTTCGTCTCATCTACTACTCAAGCTACGTCCTCGGTATTACCTGAATGCAAAGTTGGAGTTGTTCCGTTGTGAGATGATTCATGTTAGTAAACGAGTTTTTGAAAGGCAGGTATAGGAAATAAATAATTACATGGCAAGTCTTCAAAATTCAGAAAGATTGCTGGATGCTTATCCCAACACTATTCATGAACTGACAAATCGCAACTCTTAAAAAAATGTAATAAATTTAGAAAACATGAGCCATGGCAACAACTGCAAAGTGCCAGTTGGAATCTTGAAACATGCTGTGAATATTAGGAGTATTGCCAGTTTGAAAGATCGAATAATGGACGTTTGATGTTCATTAAAAGCAGTCCTAAATTCACACTGGTTAATTATACAACAAAATATGCATACCATTGGCTTTTTGGAAGAATTTGCTATTAAAATGAGGTGTCACATGCTATGGTTTTCATTTTTCGAACGTCACTTTAATTCAAAATGGCTGCCGTCAAGGATATCCTTACTGTATCACTTCCCTCTAGGCATAATATGTATTACCAAAGCTTTTCTCTACTTATTATCATTAATACGCGAGTTAGAAGCGGAGGTAAGGGACTTCCTCACGTAGTAAGTAAACAATTAAATGCCTGTAACTTTTCCCAAATGAGTGTATCTCAAAACTAGCTTCACCATTGTCTTTCTGATTAAATTCTAGCCCAAAATTATGTATCATATTACCCTATTCCCATTTAAAAAACTTGACCTTAATACAAAATGGTGGATTTCAAGATGGTTGCCGTCAAGGTCATACCTACCATACAACTTTCCCCTAGACCTTATCTACATGGTTGTTCTTTCATTAACGCTCCGTTTACAAAGGTTAGTAAGGGACTTCTGAAGTAATCTCTAATAATCACATCACAACTCTTAAAAATTATTTAAAAAAAAATAGAAAACATGCACCATGGCAAAAATTTCTGTCATCACAAATAATACATATATGTCCTCTATCAGCTAGAAAAAATTCATTGAAATCAAAGCCGGACAATTGGGTGATGTCCCTTGTTAGTTCGTTACTTAAGCTTATGAAGTAATAATTTATTTCAATTCGTATTCTTTGACAATGGCGCATGTATTTCTATTTCACCAAGTGTTGTTTTCTAATGTAATACTGTACTAAACAATTCAGCAGAGAAGTTTTAGTATTCTTCTGCAATTAGGAAAGGCACATTTCTTTTTTTTTTTTAAAAAAAGTCAAAACTGGGGATGACTCTTAAACGAATATCAATGTAATGTACTAATAATTAGTTAATTCTTGTATAAATTGATTGATTCATTGATTGATTACTGGACGTAAGCAAACGAAGCTATTTATCCCCGTCGCAATAAGGCGAATGCATTCTGTGTATTAAAAATTCAAAATAAAACTAAAAAAAGTGAAGTTCAAGCATAAACACGTCAAAAATAAGACAGTAAAACAATACTAAAAATAACATAAAATTCAAAAGGAACGTGAAAAGGGTAAATAAATAATTATCAAAATTTAGAATACATTACTAGAAAGTAAGTCAAAATTAGCAACTTCGTAAATATAGCAAACGCATAACAGGAAAATATAGAAAGAAAGCCTCAGAATGTATTCCAACCTCACGAATAAAAATGAGAATATGGTCACTAGGAAGAACCATATTATCCCCTAAAAACCTAATTAAGGTTTTATGTGGCCCTACACGTTCTTTGAGGTCTGAATATTCTGGGGATTCTACACGAATGTGTTGAATATTCTGTGAGATTACAATTGATTCATAATCCAAAATGTTTCGGAAGGAAAGGAGCTACAAAACTGATAAACCATTTGTCTGGAATGGATCTTTCGAACTTATATTATCTTCCAGACCTTAAAGATAAATGAAGAACTTTAAACATAAATAAGCTATTAATGATACATTCTTTGAGTCTATGAATTTATACGTCATTATGTTTTCTAATTAAAATATGTTATAGAACATGTATTAATGAAGTCTGATTCTAAACATATAAAGCTTTAAAGACAGCTTATAGTAAAGTAATATAAAATGTTACCTTTTCGAAGTTCACTATCACAGGCAGAGTGTCTCGAATCTTTGCGCTCCCCAGGATTACTTGTGGATGAAGAAAATTTAGTAACAGACGTATGTGACATTTTTCTTGAGACGGATTTAGATTTAGTTGCTGATGCCTAAAACTTAATCATGAAAAAAAAATCAACTGAAGAAAATCATTAGGCTTATTTTATTAATACTTATGTTTACACTTATATATTTTAAATTTAATTAAATGAAATATTTTATTTAACGTTTCACAGTTATACTCTTGAGGCTAAAGAGGACGGATGATTGTTGGAAGTAAATGATTATAAAATGATTGGTGGAATGATAATGTGGGGGGAAATTCCAAGAAAACCGAAGGACATGATGTTGATGTTGTCCATCACTAACGCACAGGGTCTGGAATTGCTCGCACCATAGGTGACCGCTCTACCACTGAGGCACCGTACCTTTAAAACTACTCAGTAGGAATTTACAGATTTAGTCCAAACACACCTCCGGTGCTTGGGGTCCCTGGTTCGATCCCAGCTCGCGTCGTGTGGACTTTGTGTTGGACAAACACCGTGCTCGTGGGTTTTCTCGGGGTTCTCCTGTTTCCTCCCACTTTCTTCATCCCACCATTTAACTAATTTCTCATCATCACCGTCTCCTTTAGCCTAACCGGCATAGGCGTGGGACGTTAAACTTAAAGATTTCATTTCATTTTTTAGTCCAAACAATGTGATGGTAGTTGGTAATGATACCTACATGGGGATGATATGACATCCTGAAAACATAAAAGTATGGTCTACTGGTCTTAATAGCAAGCATAACAGCTCGAGTAGTCACACAAATAGCAGTTCCTGCAGTAACCGATCATCCAGATATTGAATGTTTGTCTGCAGTATGATAACCTATGCTTTCTGTTAGAACTTGGAGAGCAGTGTGAGCGACGGAGCCACATGATTTGGTCTAGAATTATCTCATCATGTCTTGACGTGCTCGATAGGAATTATGTCCAGAGACCTGGCAGGCTAGAGTAGAACATGTATACTAAGTAGTGCACGCTAGGTTGCACTGGCGGTATGGTGACACGCGTTATTCTGCTAAAAGACGGGGTCTCACAAAAGGACCAGATAAGATTAGAGGACAGGATTTGCAACACCGCGAATGTATAATGCAAAAATCATATTTCCCTTAATGAAAACCCGAGGTAAAGGCGATGCATAGTTCATTATTTCCACACCAGAATGCAATATGTGGATTCTGTACAGCGAATGCAAAAATATACTGTTTTTTACGCTCATTACGGACTCGCATACGACAGCCATTGTGTCCTAGGCACAAACGATCACTTGTTGAATACCACCGCTCTCCATTCGTCTCTACCATAGGTGTCTCTGACATGTTAAAATTGAGAGGGACAATGGCAGCATACGATTATGGACCTAACTAAAATTGTAAGGCAATTGTAGAGGGGGAATTTAAATCAACAGGTAAAGAGTCCAAATTTCATCTATTCTAAAGCAATCATGCTATTACGAGTAGGTCATTTGCAAGCAATTAGAAGTTTCCACGTACTACAATTCTCGGCTAATTTCTTCGTCTTGAGATTTTCCGCTGGATCAATACCACCATAAATTGTAGTCTTTCTTCCCTTTATTTAGATCACAGCTTCTACCAACCCTTGGAATACAATTTCATCATCGGTGTCATGCCGTTTTTGGACAAAAACTGCTTTACGGAGAAGGCGGTGTGGACCGGAGCGTTGTCATGATGGAAGAACCATTCGCCTGTGCGCCAAAGATCTGCCCTTTTCTTCCTAATACTCTCCCTCAATCTTTTCAAAACCTCCAAGTAGAACCCCTGGTTAACAGTTTGACACGGGTGAACAAACTCCGCGTGCACGACACCTCTGCAATCGAACAAACAAATGAGCATTGTCTTGATGTGTGACTTCACTTGGAGAGCTTTCTTGGGACGAGGAGAGCTACTTGTTTTCCACTGGCTTGATTGCTGCTTTGATTCGGAGTCATAGCCATAGCACCATGATTCATCACCAGTAATCACCTTGGCAAAAAAGAAAAAAAAGTCAGGGTCCTCTTTGAGCTGATTTTGAAGTTCAACACATGCCTCAAGTCGATGCTCCTTTTGCTCGTCTGTGAGAAGGCGAGGGACAAATTTGGCTGCAACCCTTCTCATGTGCAAATCTTCTGATAAAATCTTCTGAATTGAACTCCACGATATTTCAGACATCTCACAGAGTTGATCAATGGTTCGGCGATTGTCTTCACGAACGAGAGCATTGTTTTTTTCGACGTTTTCGTCAGTTCTTGCCGTTGAGGGGCGTCCTGAACGGGGTTTGTCTTCAACTGACATTTCTCCATTTTTTAAAACGTGCAAACCACTCGTATACTCTAGTTTTACTTAGGACAGCATCCCCATAAGCAGTCTTCAGCATTACAGTAGTTTCCGCGGCCGATTTCCCCAACAGAAAACAAAATTTCACAGCCGCCTTTGCTCTCGATAATCTGCCATCACGTTTTCGCCGAACTGGAAAAAGCTGTTTTACTAAACAAATTCTCAAGAGCGAACCGATGCACTCACAGCGACACAACTTCGCACACTGACGCAGGTGGCGTGATCGTAACGGACAACTGGTACAACAATAGGTTCCCCCACTCTCCCTCCCCACTGCAGCACAATTCCCGTTTTTTTGGGTCCCCCTCGTATATATATATATCAGGTTCCCTGTTCCTGGCTCTGGGTCAACGTATTACAGCCAAAATTTGATCCCGAAAAATTGACAACAATTTTGAAGATTAGGAACACGTTGCTCGGATTAAGGTATATCTAAATTTTTGTTGACTGGGTCGCGCAAACACCTCCCAGTACTACTTGAAGTAACAGCAATCTTGCTACTCGTCTTATACGGAATTTGTTTCAAAGTATTAAAGTCAGCTGTGTAAGTTCATGCATTGACAAATGTGATGGAAAAAGTATTTTCATAAGTGCACGCACTTACGATTTCACCACGAGTACAGCAAGTGCATAACCTCAACACTAAACAAAAAACAAAACGATTTGGCTTTCCTAAATCGTAGCAGTTGCGACCAAAACTTACTTTAAAAAAATATATCTGAACTGGGACCAAACCTATTTGATCTACGGGACTTGTATCATCGAAACATTCTTACTTTTACATCATAAGTTTAAGGTATGTATTCGTTTCATATTTTTCAATGCCTAGTCATGATTCAGTACTTGGGAGCTTAACCGCAATATTTAGGCAGATCAAAGTTTGTAGAAGAGTCACGGTTGGCCAAAATAGTACACTGCTAAGCAACAAGAGATATACGGAAAAGTGAAAATACAAAGTGGTTCAGAGGAGTAAGAAGACAGGAAATAAACACAATCTGCTCGCTGGCACAAAGAAGAGAACTACAAAGACGGGGGAGAAGCATCAGAAAAATAATTTTAAAAAAAGCAAAAACGATCAATATGAAGAAGAAGCAGAAAATGGGTAGCCATAAAGGAATGTATACAAATAAACAAATTACAAAGAGATTAGTTATACAACAACAGTGTACAAAGCGTCTGCTAAGGGAGTCTTAAAACAGAGGAAGATCAAAAAGCTGTAAGAAAATAAATTAAAATGCCAGCCATGTTTAAAAGAAAACGAAACAAAAGAACAGTTGATTTTAATGAGTTTTCCAAAATTCACACAAGATTTGAATTTTTGCACCATTTGTTCGGTAAGGTGTTGCCAACGGGAAAAAAAACAGCCTTTCAGCTGACAGTTCAGGGTTATTAAAAATGGACCTCTACACGGAAGAACAATGCGTTTACATTATTGAGCAGTATTTTGAAAATAATGAAGATTTGGCAGCTACAATTCGCAATTTTCGGTCAAAATATGGACGAAATAGTGATTTAACTTCAACTGTGAAGAGATTATTTTTTTTAAAAAATAGGAAGACTGGATCAATTTGTGACCTTAAGAGTCCCTATCCCTGCGAAATTAAAATACCGCTAATTTTACATTAATAATTATATCTTCAAATAGATAAACGATGATCGAAAAGTGGATCAAGACTACCCTAGATGATGTTATTTTGCATGAGGTACCGTTATCACGAGTCACCTAGTAGCTTTTCGTTTGCAGTTATTTAGAAATGCGAAAATAAATGTCGATTTTCAATATGAGTGGAAATCGAAAGCAGATAAATGAGTCATGATAACGGTATCTCACGCAAAATAATATTGTCTAGAGAGGTCTTGTTCCACTTTTCGATTATCTTTTATCTATTTGAAGATATTACATAATTACTGTAAAATTAGGGGTATTTTAATTTCGCAGTGATGAGGCCTCTTAAACACACTGCCCATCCTTTAACAAGTCGTTCCACAAAAAACATTGTGAGTTATGGAACTATCAGTGTCTGATGAAGCCGAAGTCGATAGTTGGCAAAACTGTTACACGTTAATACTTCTTACAATAAACATATTGTTTTGCTCAGCGTATAGTTTTAATCAAATTTAAGTTTATAAAAATTAAAGTTTGTACAATGCCAAACATTTCATTTTTTCTCCCTTACTGTTTCGTTTTCCGTTTGACCTCTCTATATTGTTATGCCCACGCTCATATCGAAGGATTCTATTCTGTTTTCATCGCCTTTGCGTAATGTCCATGTTTCTGCCTGATCAGTACAGTCCCAGTTCAGTAGAAGCCTCCACACAAAACTCCTATTCAAGAATCTACGAAATAGAGTTTTCTTTCTCCTAATATGCCATTCCTATCCTTGCTTTTATTTCATGTTCGCACTTCATATTCTCAGGTGTTGAATAGTCACATACTCTATTATCTCCTCTCCTACTTCTATATTTGACACCGACCGCTTCGTTCTAATTACTATAGCTTTTGTCTTTCTAACGTTTATTGTTATCCCACATTCTACGAAGTTTCTCTTTTATTTTTTAAAACATATCATTAATTTTCTTTTCAGAATCAACTCCCATATCATCTGCAAACGGTATACCTTTTACCGAAATAAATTTCCATTATGCAAGCTCTGCTATTTTTTCTAAATAGATATTAAATGAGGTCGGTGAGAGACATTTTTGTCAAACTACGCTTCCAATCGCACTCCTCTGCCATTATTTCTCTATTCGAACATTTACTTATGCTTCACATATAAGTTTATTATGAAACCTCTGACAACATTGAGCACTGCCTACTTTTCATGTACAAGTATAATTACAATTTCAAAAATCCAACTGAATTCAGCAAGGAATAAAGCAAGACTTCATCTTCAGCATCAATATATGACTTTGATTTGGGTATCACATTTAATAACAATAAATGTTTTCTTCGCGAGCTTGACATTTCTGAAGGGGAGCCTATTAAAAACTGTGTATCAGTACGCACGTGTGCCGAGCTCATGTCATGTATCTTGTGTCACAGTACCTTTCAAGCGCTTTATACACCTCAATTTACGGCTAGCTTTACAGTAAGCTCACGCGTTGTCTACTTAGCCAGAAGATACATTGGCGTAGGGGTTTCATTGTTGCTTATTTATGCCTTACCCACAAAAGATGCACAAGAAAAAAATCCAAGTATTTGTTTGCATTTCATAGAGCCTGCCACTAATGCGCTGTTGTATTTCAACGTGCTACACGTCTCAATTCAGTGTTGGGTAAGTTACTTGTAAAAATGTACGAGGGTCACTACGAAAGTTTTGAGATGTGAAATAACTTACATACTTAAAATTAATTTAACACTTACACTTTCTCAAAGTATTCACCATTACACTGTACACACTTTTGCATCCTCGAAAACCGCTTTTGGAAGCAGTGTTGCCAGTCTTTTTCTTCAAGTGTTGAAAGTCCATTCTCGTAAGTCATTACAGCTTCTTCAGGGCTGCAAAATCTCTTACCACGCATGCGATGTTTGATCCTGGGGGACAGAAAAACATCACACGGGGCCAGGTCAGGGCTATACGGCGGATGAATCATAAGTTTGACTTCCGTAGTTTCTAAAAACTGAATTGTTATGTTCGCTGTTGTGTGCGGACGCGTTGTCATGATGAAGCAGGATCCCACGCAATCCAGTTCTTGACGCCGTTCCGAAGCTTCTGGAACACTTTTGTTAGGCAATCAGGGGTGTACCACTAAGCAGTAACAGTCTTTTGTTTTTCAAGTGGAACAGTTGCAACATAGCCAGATTTGGAGAAGAAAGTTGCGATCATTTTCTTCGCCACACTTCGCGGTCGCTTCACTTTCGTGGGTGGATTTTCGTCTGGAAAGATCCAAACTGTAGACTGGCGTTTATTTTCAGGGTCAAATTGATAGATCCAAATCTCATCACCAGTAACAATGTCAGAGACGCGTCGAGAATTGCCTCCATCAAATCTTGGAAGCATTTCTTCACACCATTTCACACGCATGCGCTTCTGCTGTTCAGTCAAAGTGTGAGGCACCCAACGAGATGAAACCCTCCTGAGCCGAAGATGATCATGAAGAATTTTTGTTACTGCTGGCGACCCAATGTTCACTGTAGATTCAATGTCCTTGAAAGTAGTTCGGGGATTTTCTCGAATCATTTGTTCCACATCGGCAATGTTTTCATCTGAAACAGCTGTTGCCGGACGTCCAGCTTTCTCTTCATCTTTAAGCGATGTCCGGCCTCTTCAGAATTCACCAAACCACCGAAAAATTATAGCACGGGAAGGAGCAAGGTCCCAAATGCCCCTGCAAACGGTCAAGGATTTGTGTCTCGTTCAAACCACATTTCAAACCGTAAAGGATCATTGCCCGAAAATGTTCCCTTTCGAGCTCCATTCTAGACAGCCGAATACTGCTCACATCAACAACCAAGTGAAGGCGATACGGCCACGCCGATAAGCGAGGCGAGTTGAAACTTGCTTCCCTTCTTCGCTCTGGATACCACTACCGAACGCAATTCTTGGAATTCAAATACTGTGCCACAACAATGCGTATCTCAAAACTTTCGTAGTGACCCTCGTAATGCGTTACAAGTTACTTTACTTAATGTAACACGTTAGTAACGCGTTACTTGCCCCCAAAAAGTAACTGTTACTTTATTTCGAAAGTAACGCGTTACTAACGCGTTACTTTTAGATAAACTAATTATTTGCTGAGCAAAACTATATATTTTCATTAAAATTCAACGTGTTACAGTTTCGCCAACTAACTCTTTGGTTTCATCAGACACTATGTGATAAGGTATCACATAGTGTCTGATGAGGCCAAAGATTTAGTTGGCGAAACTGTAACACGTGTTGAATTTTAATGAAAATATATAGTTTTGCTCAGCAAATAATTAGTTTATATTTAATTATAACAAAGCAAAGCTTCTATTTATAGAAAATATTACAGTTACTTTTAGGTTTGAAACTTTAAATATGCGAAAAAAAAATATTACTTCAATTTCCCGTACTACTATTACTACCGCTACCGCTATTATTATTATTATTATTATTATTATTATTATTATTATTATTATTATTATTATTATTATTATTATTAGTATTATTATTATTATTATTATTATTATTATTATTATTATTATTATTATTATTAGACCTATTATTATTATTATTGCACGTTCTGAATCGCTTTATGTAAATGCAAGGACAAATTTTTCCTTGATATATGAACATTTTCATGTAATGTAACATTGATAAAATGCCATACTGCGTTACTCCTAGGGATTGGCACGAGCGAGTTCGAGCGAATTTTCTTTCAAACTTGATTCGACTATAGCGCGTCTCACACTTAGATTGCAGTACAGAATAAATGGAGCGCGCTGTTGCCACATTTCTTCCGCCGTATGTTTTCTTCTGAAGAAAGAACAAGAAAGACTGAAAGAGTGCCTGAATCTGTAAATAAAGCCTTTCTCAAATTCATATATTTTCATCGCTTTTGCCATTCCATTTGCGCAAATTCATTTGAAACGTCGAATTGGAGGGTACGAAACAACAGTCTAATAATTGTGTGTTAGGTAGGGAGTTTCCTTTTATGATGGTATATAAATCGTTGCAATAAAATTTTAATGGGAGCAATACGAAATCGAGAGAATATATGAAACGAATAGAAAACATATGATTGAAATAAATGTCAGGCTAAACTGTTTCACACAGAAATTTCCTGTACCGATTGTGTGGCAAGCTAAGAAATAGCAATGGGTAAAATACTACTACTGAACCTGCATAAGAGTGTTGGAGTAGGGGTGATCGTAATATGTGACGAGAAAATATGACGTACGAAAACGCTCATTTGTCTCTGTACGCAAAATATCCGCAAAACTAATTTCGTTTGTCAAACAAAAGTTACATTGTAAAGTATATTGTGAAGGCGGCTTCTCCCCATTTCCGATGGTTTAGATCCGATTTTCCCCACGGAACAACAGTATGATACAACAAGTACCAGGAGGTCTAAATGGAACATCGCACTATAATAGAAATTATAAATGCATTTGTGAATATTAACGAAAGATTTGTAAATTTAAAATTTAAAAAAGAAGAAAAGAACGCGTGCTAAATAGCTTTTAATCACCCGCTGCTTCCGCTTGAAGGTAAAATCCCTTCCATGTATTCAGAATGTACTTGAAAACCCGAAGAGCATGTGTGGAATAAACCCGAAATGTAAACGTGAAATAAAAGCAAGGATTGGAATAGTGAAATAAGCCTTTAGGAGGAAAGAAAGTCTGTTTTGTGCGACCTTGAATAATAAGCATCATCATCATCATAGGTATTCTGCCTTTATTGCCGCAACCTTGAATAAAGAGTTGAGAAAAAGACTCATAAAATGTTTCGTGTGGAGTATTGTACTGTAAGGGTCAGAAACATGGTCATTATCCAAAAAATGATTTAAAACGACTGGAAGCTTTCGCAATGTAAGTGTGGAGGAGAATGGAGAGAATTAGCTGGGTCGAACGAAAAACGAATAAGAGAATATTAGAAATGGTAGGGGGTCAAAAGAACAATTTTACATATAATTAAGAAGAGGAAGAGAAACTGATTGGGACGTTGGCTAAGAAGGAACTGTATCATGAGGATTGTCCTAGAGGGTGTGGTGGCAGGTAAAAGAGGGAGGGGACAAAGGAAACTACAAAAATGGCAGAACACCTATGATGATAATGATGATGATGACGACGACAAAATGTAATGGTGAATAGACACTGAACCTCCGTAGTTTCTATACTCACTTCTGACACCTCAGACACACAATGTCAGTCTGGAAGCAGAAGAAGAATGAAAAGAAACCCTATTATATCTGTTCTCAAGAAACGAACAAGTTGTGACTTTAAATCACGTAGAGTGACAGCCAACAAGATCGCAGATCGTTGGACGAGGAAACAAACCCAAACAGAATTATCAAACCCTCCGAAAAATAATTTTGTTTCTTTCATACTTCCTAAAGAAACATCGGGGAAAATAACAAAGAGCCTTTTCATTCTGCTTTGTGAGCTCATGACGTTATTTGTTGTTAATGTTTTTCTCATCGTCATTTGCGTATTCAAAGTAAATTAAGAAGTGGAATTATTTAAACGAAACCAACTTTTATTGTCAAAATTGTCAGCATTAGAAACAATATTAAGGACCACGTGTGAACTGTAAATGAATCAATTACAAAAACAAATAACTTTTTATCACCAGGAGTGAGAAGTTTTATTATTAACAGATATTGGTCTGCTTTTTCCCCTTCCATAGATATTGATCTTCTGAAGAAGCAGTTTGTTTTGTTTGAGTACCAACTGCATTTTTGTGATTAATGTTACTGCTAACCGAATTACTATCCCGATTAAGGTGTTTACTGTACTTACTATTCATCCGCGGTTGAAATTTGTCTTTTTTGGAAGAGAGAAAATACGAATTATACGCACCCGATGTGGATAGGTGCTGATTGCCACGGGTGCTGACTGCCACAGCCAATTATTGGCGCTGACTGCCACGACTGTCGCTGATTGCAAATATGAAGGTGCTGACTGCCACGAGTATGGGAGAAACTGTATTTGGAAAGAGAGGAATTAATCCCTCATACTAAATTTATGATTATTAATTAATTTAGTAGGGATTAATTTAGTAATCATCACAGCAAATATATGTGGCATTCTATAAGCTACAAAGTTGCTCACTAAGTGGAACGACATACACTTGGATGCTTATAAAGGGATTGTCTTTTCTGTTATATGTACAATTTGCACATTTCATTGTTTATATTAATTGTTTTATTGTATTATTTAATGGATATGATGGTCTGAAGCCAGCTGACAAGGGAAGTTTGGGAGAAGCACTCGCCTGCAGAGAAATAAGCATGTCATTTGAAGGACCAATTCATGCTGATTACAACAGGTAATAAAACTCCTCTACGTTGAGAACTGTTCGAGATATTCAGCTTGGAAATTTATATGAGAAAATGAGTGGATGCACGTTTCAATGCGTTGAGTATTCTCACAAATGGCGAAGCCTGATAGTTTGAACTTGCTATTGCTTGATCACTGGCGTCCATTCACAGACAAATTGTCCATTACAAGTTGCATTACGGATGGCAAAGACCTAATGGTTGAGAAGATACCAACGAATTGCACACGATTTGTGCAACCATTTGATGTGTTTTGATTCCGATCAATCAAAGATTATGGCAGGAGATTTGTACATAGTATGAATCTTCTTCATCTGGACTTATAATGTACCAACGAAACAATCAAATAAAGTTCGTGTCCATACGAATTACTTTCGATCACCACGATACATTGTATTGTTTCAGTTCTGCAAGGCAGGTTACGAACAAATTATAGGCCTATAACTTTTGAATCACTTGTCGAATTTGCTTTTTGCTTTGGTTCTGCGAACTGTTCTCTTGACAGATGCAACACAATTGCACATATAAAATGTTCATGGCGCAAGGGAGTATTTTGCCTGCGTCATTTCTTCATAAAACAGAAGAACAACGGTGATCAATTTTCATTTCTAACCTATGATTATTGTGAACAATGTAATGACTAATTGTATCTAACAAACCCGTTAGTTATTGCGAAACACTTTTTTTCTGTTACTTCCGATAGCTTTCAATTCGTATGTCAATATTCGTTACTAATTATGTTGTACTTAACGCATATAAATGCGTATATCCTCATTTTCTCATATAAAATTCGAAGTTGAATATCTCGAACCGTTCTCAACCGTACAGGAATTTTATTAGCTTGTTATAATCAGCATGAATTGGGACTTCAAATGGCATGCTTAGTTTCTCTGTAGGCGAGTGCTTCCTCCTGAACTTCCCTTGTGAGGTACAGCCAGTAGTGCTTTTTTGATGGAACTTTTAAGAGCTGCTCAAAACAATTTGCACAGCTGTACACAGTTCATGCTGACACAGGGAGTTCAAGTGAGAATACATAAATCGTACCAATTTTGTACGCACCACTCCCTGACAAAACTGAAGTACACGCATGTCCAAAATTATTGTCGCATATCTATAACTGTCTTCTTGTAAGAATATAATTTGATAATTTTGCAGAGTACTTTTAATACTGATATGTGTATAATCAAGAAATTTATATTTGTGATAAATTTCATAGGAAAAGAATTATAAATACGAAAATCATAATGAGTAAAATAAAATGTAACTAAATGAGAAGAAAATTTTATTTTCGTTTTATTGTTCTTATTTACTGCTCTTTTGACATGAAATTTACCACATGCTTGTCTTTGCCGATTATACACATACTGTATATATATATATATATATATATATATATATATATATATATATATATATATATATATATGTGTGTGTGTGTGTGTGTGTAACTCAAGGTAAAGGAACGAAGTAAGTGGAATGTAAGATTGAGTGGACTTGATGCAATGTTTCTCGTATGTCTGGTCCAGGATTCGATTTTGCGATCATGCTTCCGTTAAGCAGTAGATTCGTTCTCGCATAGCATCAAGTGTGAATACTCATCGGTATAGCACAACACTTTACATCAGTAACTTTAAAACAAACATTATAAGGAAAATAGCATTGGCAAGATTTGTCACTGCCTTTCTTCTGGTCAGATGCGCGCGCTTTAAAAAGTTGACTCTTAACACTAAAAGTCATAAAACCTAAATAAAGAAAGATATTGACCTGCAATTTGTTTTAAAAATAACTTCAATGCTTTTTCAATATTTTTCTCGCTTTGCACCCCCATCTAAGCTGAAAAATAAAAAAAGTTTGTCACTAGTCAACTTTTTAGATATTGCATTGCAATAATATATGCACTTTTTCTTACATTTTATTTTTTATTTTAAAATTCAAGAAGCTTTTTTGAATGCCAACTTTTCGAACACTGGCACCAAATATGGTGTTAATAGCTGTATAAGTTTCAAAGTTGTATCTCTTATAGTTCCGAATTTATGATGTGATATGTTTAACGCGACGTTAGAATTTGCCATTAGCAAGATTTCACTATTTCAATTTATTTCAATACTTGAAAATTATTCTTGATATGAGAAAAATACATTATTTGAAAGAGAATGCAATGTTCTACAGAAATCTATCCATATCTAGTAAATAAAACTATTTCTAAAATTCAGGCTAAGTTTGGCAACAATGGGCATAAGGAAAAGTATTGCCATTTATTCCTGTACTGCAATCTAAGGGTGAGACGCTCTATAGAAACTGACATCTTTGAGCTCAACCCGAGAACTTGGCTCGAAAAATTTCCTCCAACTCGACTCGAATTGGGGTCGAGTTTCGAGTCGAGTCGAGCCAAACTCGGTGTGTCGTTTCGAGTACATTCTTCAAGTATATTGCAAAGACAATATAATTATTATCAATGACACTACTGCTACTACAACTTATTATTATTATTATTATTATTATTATTATTATTATTATTATTATTATTATTATTATTATTATTATTATTAATTATAACAACACTGTATATAAACATGAAAGATAGGCGGTTTGTATTTGAATACTTAAAAAAAAAAAAAAACCTAGTTGATTGCCAACCTCGGTAGTCGCGAAGTCTAGGAGTCAACGACATTGTTCACGAGCTTCTGAATTTGGGTTGAGAGTCTAGGTTAAGTATTCGGGCTCGAGCCAAACACTGTTAAAAGTTATAGGGCACTGGCCAAATATCTTCAAAACTGCTCGGCCCGGGTTTAGAATTATCAACGACTCAAGCAGCTCGGCTCACAGCTAATTCACTATCGACCCGAACCGAGAAGTGAGCTGAGCCAACAGCTCACCCAACTGACTCGGCTAGAACCCTCGGCTCAGTTGAGCCGAACCGAGCGGATGGCTCATCCCTACCAAGCCAGCTCGAGCCGATGGTTCACCCCAAGCGAGCCGGCTCTAGTCATTTTCTCAGTGAGCCGAGCCCAGCTGAGCTTGTTATAAAAAAATTCTTGTGGTCTCGCTATCGAGACGAGATGCGAGCAGTGTCCCCTCTCGTGAGCAACACTAAAAGTATTCCATATTACTGTTTAGCTTAGATTTCTCATGGCTTTTGCTTTCCAGTGTAATCGGGCCGTGATTTCAAGACGAGTTAAAACGAACGAGCCATTTATCAAACTGGACTGGACTCGAAACTCGATGTGAAAAACTGAATCGCCTCGGAACTCGACTCGAGAATATTATCTTTGACTTGACTCGAAATTCGACTTGAATTCGAGTCAAGTCGAGTTTTAGCTTGACTCGTGCTCATCCCTATGCGTTAGAAAAAATGATTGCTTATTATTATTCTGCTAAACTAATTATATAATAATAATAATAATAATAATAATAATAATAATAATAATAATAATAATAATAATAATAATGTTGTTATGTAAAATTATAAATACAGAATATAGAAAAACATTACACTATAACTAATAAAATGAGAACACATGAACTGGGGTGAATCAAAACTTGCCAGTAACTCTAAAATCGATACATGCTTTTTAAAGCTAGTTTCAAGCTCTATAATCAACGGGACTCTAGGATAAGCAAACTGATCTAAAAGAACTCTAATATTACATACCATCAACAAACTGTTTTCTAGAAATAAAGGAGGCTTGCTCATCAGAACACAGTTTATTCATATTAACACCTTGCTGTATATCGTTAATTATGGCACCCTAGCTGTTGATAAATATTTTCCGCCGGGGCACTTCAGACACTTTACTTTTAAATTCTGTCCACCATCATCATCAGTTCTTAAGAAAAAAGTATTCTTTCAAATGTTCGAGCTGCAAAATATTTCCGTTCTCCATCTTTATAAAAACAACACCAATAAAAGTAAAATAGACTACAGGTATCATTGCACTCCTAGTTCACTCACTGAATGTATTGATTTGGAGCTGTCAAAATCTACGACAAAATCTTCCAGGAGCTTGCAATCAGTACAGGTCCAAAAACATCCTCATCTTCCAAAAACAGCAAGTGGCATTATGATCTTTTTTGTTTCTCTGTGTGTCGGTGACTGTCGGTCGCTGATATACGTAGTTCATACTAGATTGTTTCATTCTGAGAAATTCACTTACAGGAAAGAAACATTTGTTTCCGAAAAAAAAAGGCTTGTGTATAGCCCGCTCCCCCAGTTCTTTGTCACCGGAACTGAAAGTTACTACTACTACTACTACTACTACTACTACTACTACTACTACTACTACAAGTACTACTACTACTACTACTAGTACAACTATTACTACTACTAGTACTACTACTACTACTACAAGTAGTACTACTACTAGTACTACTACTACTTTTATCAAGAACAACCCAATCAACCCCTGCGGAGCTTCTAACCCATTCCTACTACTAGTACTACTACTACTATTGCTACTAACTACCACTACTACTACTGATACTAGTACTGCTACTACTACTACTACTACTACTATCCCAGGCCCCGCCAAGTGAACTTTGTGGTGGACAAACACTGTGTGCGTGGGTTTTCTCGGGGTTCTCCCGTTTCCTCCCACTTTCTTCATTCCACCATTTCATTCATTATTCATCATCACCGTCTCCTTTAGCCTAACCGGCATAACCGTGGGACGTAAAACTCAAAGATTTCATTTCATTTCATTTCATTTTACTACTACTACTACTACTACTACTACTACTACTACTACTACTACTACTACTACTACTACTACTACTACTTATATCGAGAACAGAACCCAACCAACCCCTGCGGGGCTTCTAACCCGTTCCTACTACTAATACTATTGCTACTAACTACCACTACTACTACTACTACTATTGCTACTAACTACTACTACTACTGCTACTACTACTACTACTACTACTACTACTACTACTACTACTACTTTTACTAAAGCTTCCTTACCGCAAAATTTACATCTTAAATCTTTATAACATGCGATTCCGATTCATTATGAACTAGTATGAATCGTTAGAATCACTATGATTCGTTAAAAATCACTGGGGGAGCGGACTATACTCAATCCAAAAAAAATACATATATTGTAGTTACTCATCCGAAATGTAACGAGAAAAAAGTAACGCAAACTAGGTACGTTACTTAAAACTTTGTAACGCGTTACCGTTACAGCTACTTTGGAAAAAATGTAACGCGTTACTTGCGTTACGTTACTTCGCAAGACTGTCTCAATTTGTTCCTAATCTTATAGAAAGCTCAAGCGTTGGCTATTTGGCCAGAAACGACAGTAATGCAGAAGTTTTGTAGCTACTTCTTTTTGCCTTATCCGTAAAAGTCGCACAAGAAAAATCCAAAATATTCCTTTCATTTCAGGGAATTTACCACTAATACACTGTTGAATTACAAGAGTTGAATTAAGGAGAGGGTGGTGTGGCGAAAATCTATTCCGCTCCGTAACCAGAACCGATTATTTCGCTGCAGAATTGAGGACTTAATTTTCAAAAGTACTCCCTTTTTTCAACTCTCAGAAATAATTTCGCGATTGCCAGCATTACCTGTTCGCGCAGATTGTATCCAAAAGACCTTGGTTTGCAGAGTCGTTTTGAAGTATGTTTAGCATCATATTAAAGGTCTGATTGCTACAGGAAACATTTAGTCGAAATCTTTAGTATGACATTAATCACGCGTCAGAACGTCTCTGCATGCGGCCGAAAATCTCCATGCAGTGATAAAAGAAGCCCGTTAACTAAAATTATCAAATAAGTTACGTTAAATTAAATAGCAAATATTTATAAACAATGGATAATAATCTCGAAATAGACACAAATGAATTAAAAAGAAAGTTATTCCATAAAATCGGGACATCTGAACACACAAACAAATCTGTCGTGATACAATCGGCCTCATTCCGCACAGGTTTCCTCAAAGCAAAGCAGACTATGCGTTTTTATTTCCGATGCTCGGTATAGCCTATTCCAGCTTTTGCGCTGTGTCGCGGTCCATAAAATTTTGCAAAGGCTGGTATAGCACCAAATAAGGCCCAAGGATAGCGAACTTGAATCCGGCGACAACCCCAGAAAATCGTGATGTATGGTATCGCTATGAAAAGTAAATATTTCAATTGCACGAACCCGATACGGACAATTAGAAATATGAAGAGAAAATAGCTAATGCATTGATTGTAAAGCAGTGGCGGTACAAAAATTTTCGGGTTTTCCCTGTAGAATTATAAAAGAAAATCCCCAGCGAATTGAGTGTTTTATACTTCAGTGCTCCCTAAAGTTTATCTCCCGGGCCTTGGGGTCTGGAGCACGTCAATTTACGGAAAGTGACCTGCTATAGTTACACCACATTGACTTGACTCCTAATCTTCCACTTCAAGCACTGCTATCGGCTAAAGGAATTCCACTCCCTTTGGCGTAGACGGCTGCAAGGTTCTCTCACTTAGGAACAACTGAACCCTTATTCGCTCAACGCGTGGGTGTGCGGAGGGTGTGAGCTTTAGTTCACATTTTTGCCACGGCTCAAGATATTTTGATAGCACTATAGTAATTATAAAATGCCTGTGAAGATCATAGTTCTCTTTCCGTATGAGCCTTCACAAAATTTAAGATCGTAAATCAATGCAAAAAAAAAAAAAAAAATGCAAAAAGCAATTATAACTTCTATGGTGATTATTAAGAAATTAAACGTAAATTTTGCTTTGGGTAAACAAGAATGCTACGGAATGATCCCCGAGTCATCATGGTGATCCTTTCGTTGCCTTTTCCACGCTGCATCAGGAGCGGATCTAGGGGGAACGACCGCCCCCTCCAGAACATGAAGCTTTCTTATTTTTTATATATAAATAAAACCCACCCCAAAGTTTGGAGCCCTTAAAAGTAACAGTATGACAACTCACCGCTCCCCCAGAAGTCGGTCCTGGATCCGCCCCTGCGCTGCATAAGGCAATCTCAGAGTTTCAGTATTCAAAATATATTTAATTGGCTATAATTACAAGGAAGTGAATTTTTTTGCGATGATGAAGCCTACAATTACCGTTAGGAATTAGATTTCTGGGTTTTCGGTATCTATGACCACCTTAGCCCATCACAATTACAGTGGGCAAAAACTATCTTAAGGTAACATACCTGGAGTATCTGAGAAGTTGGCATATAGTACATGAATTTTCAACGTAATTTGGTTGACGTTAAGAGTGTTTGATAATTAACTTATTGGTTATTTTGAGATAATTTGTGAATAACCGAAAAGTTTCCATGGAAATTAATTGAAGTCGCTCGACAACAGTAATTTGTTCTGTCCCTTCCTTATGCCCTCTATGGTGAACATACGGAACTATTACTGCGAAGACAGTATTCATGGCGGCTGTAATGTTGTTTATTGAAGTGAATTACCATGATTTATTTGTGTGACACTCTGCCTTAACTAATGGAATGTTTTATACAATCAAACGTACATTGTAAGCATTGACTTGTAAGCTGAGTTGGAGAAGAAGCTAAAAGAAGGCCAATACTGGAAACCGTGGGAAAAGGTTTGAAAAGTAGGCTAGCTACTGAAGATGGCTAATTCATTGGTGTTGTTTTATCAAGATAATATTTCTTAAAGGTAATGTATTACTGAGGTAATGCTTAACTGTGATTGTTGCGTTTCACTGCATGTATAGTTTAATATAATTTGAAAACTTGTGATCTAAATGAATGTATCATAGGAAGTGAATACTGCAATGTGAGAATTACCTCCATTAAATTGCGATATGAATATAGGAATTATCGCTCCTCAAGATAAACAGTATACTCGTGTTCCTAGAGCCGTTGATAGTGTGTACGTGGTATAGATATGTCGACAATATGGTAATGAATGATACCTCTTATGGGTTATGAATAACAGGTGCTATTGTATAAATTAAGGATTAGCGTTATTTAATAATGACGTACCTCGTGTGGTATACTAATAAATTTTGAGCACTAAATTGCAGTTCACCACCAGAAATGGTTATGTAAGAGCTGTGTACAAGGGACAACAGTAAGGTTTGGCTTTGTATTTCTCATATCGCTGTTTAATGAAATTATTTTATTTACTGTTTATAACTTCCGTGTTATATTATTTTTTATTTAGGAAACAGAGATCCGAAATTTCGAACGGCATTACTCGAGCAGACGGCTCTACGTAATTTTGAGATATTTTTGCATTTTCAGGTTAGGTTAGAACTTCTGAATACTGGTAAGTTCTTACGTTCAAAACATTTTATATTGGTTACCGAATTTTGACAATTTCTTACTTTTTCAGGTTCATTCTACCATTCAAAATTCATTTTAATATTCTGTGTATTGACAATTTTTTTATGTGCACACATATTCCTTCACGTCGTAATTTTACCTAGAAAATTTTCAATTCGGTAGAACCGTCTGTTCTAATGAACTCTTTCGAACATTCATACTTCTGTTTGTGTGCAGGTTAAGTTTAAGAACACCACTCAATGTAATTAGTGGAAAATTATAATTATCCTCCAAGATGTTTGCAACTGCCGATGTGAAATACCGCACCTGGCATAGATGAAGTTGAGGGGTCCACCTGGAGTAAGCCTTTATAAATTAAAGTTCTTTCAGTGCCGGTATTTGTCTCTATACTCTTTCGTGGATCTACTTCGTTGTTTGGTATCCGGAGGAGGATTGTCGCGAAAGTAGTTTGGTGACGTTGGTAGATTAATTTTGAAATTGTTAAAACAGATATTTAGGCTAATCTTGCGCAGACGACGGCCCCGGCTGAGATACGCATGAACTTGTTTCCAGTGTTGTATTATTACTTACCTATTGCTGTTTAGTATACCTTGCCTACAGTTACTCCTGCTTCATGTCCAATGTTTAATTTTCACTGCAGTCATTTTTTTTTCTCATTATTTCATGCTTCATTTGCTCTCTCCTACATCTGTATGTGTCTATATAGCATTACAAGCGTAAAATTGGTACCCTCCAACTGTAAAGCATAGCAAATAGTATACTACTCAGAAATTACTAAAACAAAGAATCCTTACAGTGTTAAAAACAAACGTTTATAGGAGTTTCAATATAGTGCCTCGTATAAAACCTTCCTTTCTGCATGCTGTCCCACATTGTTATATTCATAATAGATGTTTTTTAATAATAGCATAACATGCACTAAATGAGGAGCTCCGTTACTAGTTGCAGATTGACTTCAAGTAGTCTGAGTGTAAATGCAGTGTGGATGTATGACATAAAGACATCAGTGCATAAAGCACGAACCAAGTTGTGCTAGGCTGCCACTGAAAAGCAATAATGCAATCTAACCAGTGAGAGCACTAGCGCAGAAGTGGCACAAGCGGTAACGAGGGGGTGCGTCCGTAGGAAGCTGGCGTGTCAGCAACGGTGGGTGTATGCATGAACGAGGATATTGGAAAAACATTTTATATGTCATAAAATACATGCATTGTGTGCGACACTTGTATAATCACTTTATACAGTGACTTGACATAGTACTTCATGTAATCATGTCTTATGGAGTGCTATGTGATAAAGGGCACACTTTCCTTTTCGTATTTTTACCTTAGTTTACATGTAAGACGTATGATCCCGATGTATTTTCATGATTCGTGCAATCCTCTTGTGAAAGCAAGCAACATTCTTCTTCCGTGGATTTTACAACTTTACGTCCCCCCTCCCCCACTCACACAAAACTTACTGCTTGAATTGATTTGGACTATGCCCAATAGTTATGGTTTGGTTTATGTATGCACTGAATAGAGATAATTGGATGTTGAATTTTTCTGTAACAAGCATTCATTGTACAGGATTTTTTTTTTCTGATCTCCATAAGCCTGAGTTTTGATGCTATGGTAAGTGATTATTTAATTTCGTATTTATTTTTTCTAGCAGTCTGCTGTTGTGATGTTTATTTATCCTCCGTGTGAAGAGTTTGTTACGACGAATGGTTGGTGATTGGTTAGGTATTGTTAGTGATATTTGTTATTATTATGTTCCGTAGGGTACGGGGTGTTATTGATTATACATTTTTTCTTTCGTATTAATTTATTTAGTGCGTTCAAACTGGATTTGGTATCATATAGGTTTGTTATGGTAGGGAAAAGCGACGTTTCTTCACTTTCAATTTGGCATGTGTTTTCATGGAAGAAAGTATTTTTTGTCTGCGTGAAGGAGCCCACTGGTGATGCTGATGTAAGTTTGGCCTAATGTAATTCTTTAAGCAGCATGAAAGTCAAATAGGTTAATTTCAAAAAAGTGGAAGAAACTACCAGGATTTGCCCAGGTGGGTCCAGCCGAAATTCGGTTAAACCTGCCTGAAAAGAACTCTTTGATTTTTGAACTTTTTATTAGTTTATTGTTGGTATAACTAAGCCGTGACATACTGCTTTATTTTTTACGATATTTTGGACATTTATTGGGAGATGTACACAGTTTTACGTGTTTTAGATTTCTTTGGTAACAGTTTGCTCAGTATTCAACCAGAATATAATATACGTGGAGAAGGTCAAATACATACAGCATAACCGTATATTCCAAAGCCTAACCGAAAAGAAATTGAAATTGCTGTTATTAAATTAAAGAAACCCAAATCTCCGGATTTAGACGAAATTCCTGCTGAGTTTATTTTATCTAGAGGGGAGAAAGTGTGAAAAGAAGCACACAAACTCGTTCTCTTCGTATGAAACAAGGAGAAATTGCCACAAGAGTAGAAAAAATCATTGTTTCGATTCACAAGAAAAACGACAAAACTGATTGTAATAAATATAGAGGCGTCTCGTTTTTCAGCATCCTATAAAATCCTTAAATAATCTGTTACAAGATTGACCCTATACGCAGATGAAGTTATTAGAGATTATCAGTACGGATTTAGGTGAAATCGATCAACCATTGACCGGATATTTACCATTCATCAAGTACTTGAAAAGAAATGCAAATACAATACTCTGATGCATCTATTGTGTATTGAATTTAGAAAGGTGTACTACTCGGAGGGAAACATTATACAACATTCTTACAGAATTTAGAATACCGTGAAAGCTAGTTAGGTTAATTAAAATGTGTTTAAATGAATCTCAAAGTAAAGTTCGAGTATGAAAATACATGTCTTCGAACTTTTACGTCGAGAACAGCCTGAACAAGGAGACGCGTTGTCTCCATTATTCATTTTTATTCTAGAATAATACTCTATAAGGAAAATCAAAGATAACAACAAGGGTCTAGAGTTGAACTGGCACTCACCAGGTTATTGCTTGTGCTGATTATGTAAATCTGATAGGGGATGATATGAGTATAATAGAAGAAAATGCAGAGAAAACCAAATACATGGAAGTTCGCAGTCACCGTTATATTGCAAATTATGGTAGGGACCTCAAAATATGAGATAATAATTTCGACAAATTGGGTACTTTCAAATATCTAGGATCACCATTAACACACCAAAACCATATTCTCGAAGAAACTAAATGTCGACTGAAAGCATGGGTTCTGTGTTAATTTTCAGTATGTCGTAGCGAATTCTTTCAAGGAATTTGATACTTAAAATATATAAAACAGTAAATGTGTCTGTTCTACGGTGTTAAAACATGATCACTTAGAGGGAATAGCGCAGCATGAAAGTAATTGAAAATAAAATCCCAAGGCGTATGTTCGGACCCAAGAGTGACAGGAATGGGGATTGGTAAAAAGTCAGCTATACATTATAAGTAATGTGTGAAACAGAATGCAATAATAAAATTTGGAGAACGTAGCGGCCTAGAATGTTTAAATTATCAATTAGAATCATTCTTGGCAAAGTCTTAGACTGAGTTTTTTATGTATTATATTATGACATGGTGAACAAAGGGGAATACGCTATGGAGGGAGCCTTCGAAGTTCGAATTTAGCACAGTAAAATAATTTAACATTGAAAAAGTTACCTGTATTTATATTGGCACGGAGGATAGGTAACCAGAGAGATATTTGAGTGACAAAATTCAAATGATACGATATATATAAATATTCATTTTGATGTGAGGAAAAAGGGAACACAGACTAAGGCGCTTAAAATTTCAACTCAGCAGTGTCATGCGCAATTTTGAACATTCTTGGTACAGTCAGCTTCACAATTAATTGCATCCCTTAGTGTTATGGCTCCAATATGTCAGATCCACTACTTTTACTGGTATTGCCTGGACAATTGCGATCCAATTTACACGAAACACTTCAAGCCAGTGTCAACAGTTCCTAAGACTGCAGGGCACTGAAACAGGTTTTGCTATAGAGTTGACTCACGAAAGAAAAAAATCTTTGTTTTAATATTTATTTATTGTTCTGAGCGTGTTGTCCAATGAGTGCCACATAGCAAAGGCATTATAATCATAGTTGTAAAAACTCCAGGTTGTTTCAAAAAAGAAAGAAAATAACCAGTGGGTTTTGTTGGGTAAAGTTGAGTTTTACTAAATTTTGTACGTATATTTGAAAGCATATTCCTACTAAAAGTAACATTTAAACATTTATGTTCTATTGTACTCATGAAACTATGCAATTCCATTGTGGGGCCGCGGTGACTTACCTCTTGCACGAGTTCCAGGTTCGATCTTATCTCCATCCAAGTAGACTTCGTGATGGACAAACACCGTGTGTAATGGTTTTCTCGAGATTCTCCCGTTTCCTCCCATTTTCCTCATCATCTTCGTCTCTCTCAGTCTCGGTGCATGATCGTTAGACATTGAACTAAACTTAAGAAAAATATCGCACGCAGGAATCCGTGTAGTTCCATACGCGTTTCGTGGTAAATCCTTTGCACGATCAACATTTGCTTACATTTCGATTTCTACAAAGAAGGAACTAAACTTTTTTGTAGAGTAACAAAAAGGTGGGTAATTCTACAATCAGGATTCAAATCCCTGAGTCATTGCCCAGAGAGAAGATTCCTGTACTTAGTGAAGCCATAAATAATGTTACAACTGAAAAACTGAATGACGCAACTACTATGAGAGGGATTTTAATTTGTTTTGTATATGTTCTTACATGCATTCTCTACACACAGCACTAATCACTGTTCGAAATGGTTACCTTTTGCACTGACACATGCTCTCAGTCTTTGTGGCCACTTGGCTAGGCGGAATGGATGACATCCAGGAGAAAATCCGCCATATCTACCAACAAGAAACGCTTTAAACTGGCAGTAGTGGAGTGTCTCTTCTTACAGACGATGCGCTCCAGCACTAACCACAGTCGGTATTCCAGAGGGTGCAGGTTCAGACTGCTTCAGACGAAATGAAGTCAGGGACGTGACGCTGAAGCCATCTTTGAGTTGACCTGGCCTTGTGGGCGGGAGCAGAATTCTACTTGAAGTTCCAGGGTTTGTTGTGAAACAATGTGCCGCTTAATTTCTCACAATAGGCTCTAAAGCTATGCTTTCGTACACTCGTGCGCTGACTTTAACTCGACTTGTGGAACCTTTTTACGGGCTTCGTGAGAAGTTGATGCATACACCCTATTATTTTGTCAATTGAACGACTGTTCGATGGTGAATATTTTCCTCATCGGTGAAGAGGATTATGGGTGTACCAGTGCAGGAGACGACCATTATGGGTCTATATTTTGCCACTCTCAGCTTCTTTAGGCGTGCGTCATGGTAATGTCCTGTACTTCGGCGATAAGCCGTAGTCGAAGGTCCTCAGACAGAAGCTTGAACTCTGATCGTTTCGAAATGTTCATTTCACGGGCCATGATAGCTTGCTTCCTTACCACATTTCTTCGCATGCGGGCGGTCACCACTTTTGTGGCTGCTGAAATCCTGACACTGCATGGACGACCCTTCACAGTCCCGATTTCATTGCAGCGCTCAATGGTACAGTACACAAACTGTTTTGGAGTTCTTGAAAATGTCACTTGCAGATTATTTAACTTTACGTAACGCTATCACGGCAACACGATTTTCGCAGCCGCCCCATTCCATAGTTCCGCCTTCAGCACAATGCTTCCTCTTTCACAGACATGCACACAATGGTTCAATGTTCCCGTGAGCACACTAGCGGTTCTTTCCTCCTACCCCCAGATGTACAGCGTGCGTCAAAATTTGTTAACAGTATTTGTTGTTAGACCAAGTAATTTTCTTTAAATCACGCCGAAGGGGCATGGTGGCTCAGTGGTAGAGCATTCAACTCAGGTGCATGTGGGCCCTTGTTCAATCCCAGCTCGTGCCAAGTGTCTGTGGTAGGCAGACACTGTTCGTGGGTTTTCTCGGGGCTCTCTCGTTTCTTCCCACTTTCTTCATTCCACTATTTCATTCATTTCTGATCATCATCATTTCCTTTATCATAATCGGCATAACCGTAGGACGTAAAACTGAAAGATTCCAGATAGTACAAGTTCAGAAACCAGAGATAAAACGACTTTATAAACTAATACGATAAAAACTCAGCTAAAGGTAGGTACTTGGTTCTAAAATTCATTTCAAACTGTTCAACCTTTTCCCCGTGAGGCGATCACAAACAGCAAGTAACATCGCTTTCAGTGTAAAGAAAGAAATTGTAGAAAATGCCGCCCTTCAAACGAGAATTCTCAAAAATTCTTTAACACAGGTTACTTAGTTTTAATGAGAAGTGTGTATTTCATGTTTCTAACTTGACAGGATCGTGAGATACTAAATTTTTCACATAGATTTTGACACTCTGTCCTCATCCCCATTAGAGTACGTATTTTAATGAAAGTACCATGATAAAAACCCAGTTCGAGGTACGTGATAACTACATTAAAAGAATTAATTTCCAACTTTGTAGCCGTTTGCCCGTGATGAGACCACAAACTATGTCCTGTTTATTTTTATATAATAGACTAGCAGCGTTCACCCCGCTTCGCTGCGGTCACCCCGGAACGCAATAAACGTTGTTACTTAGATAATTTTTACTTTTTCGCTTTCAAGTGATATGATAAAAACCATAGAAGATTGCATTAAATGTTAACATTATATCGCCTGTCATTTATGTTAACCCGCCCCGCTTCGCTGCGGTCACCCCGGAACGCAATAAACTTTGTTACTTAGATAATTTTTACTTTTTCGCTTTCAAGTGATTGCAGTAAATGTTAACATTATAGCGCCTGTCATTTATGTTAACCCGCCGAGTGACACGGTCATGCGGGTTGCATATAAATACGTTTATTTTTACCTATGATGATCTAACAAAGGATTTGTACGTTATGGACACTTGAATGGTCAATTATCTCAAGACACTGGTAATTAAAAATTAAAGTGATATGATAAAAACCATCTAGGGTCCAAATCCTAATAACCCCCCAAAAATAAAAGAAATTGGTTCAGCCGTATTAGCGTGATGAGGGAACAAAGGATTTGTACGTTCTCTTTTATATATATAGATTACAGTTGAATAAAGTTACAGCGAATTTGATCGATCGCAAACAAAATTCTGTTGTGCATGATTCCGATAACTTATATATATATTTTCTGTTCTGCTGATGATCTTTTGATAAATACAAATATTAAGCCAATTCTGAAACCTGGCGTGTACTAACAAATACCATTAAAGAAAGTAATTGTAAATACATTGAGGTTATAATTTCAATCCAGGTTTTGAAGTTTGAAAGTGGGCAATTTTGGGGTATTTTATGTGAGTAAGGGAAACCACTGGGTAAAACTCCAACTCATTGTGTATATAATGTATTATTTCACTACCTGCTGCATAAGGAAAAAGAACGAAAAACTGATCATACATGAGTTGGAAAATGGTTGAAAGTAACTAAAAATATTAAATCTGGAACAGTTGAAGGAAATAAGTTTTGTAAATCTTTGCTTCCATTCGTGGTCCTACCCTTTGATCCTCATTTCAACATCTCATTCCTTTTCCAAAGGAGACTGTCTTTGTTATTACATTGAGCATAAGCACTATCACTCCCAACTCGCATCATTTCACAGATTCAACTTGAGCCGTAAAAGAAAATATGACTTGTGCGAAAAATACGTTTATACATTGCAAGAGATGCCACTTCCAATTATTTGCCGCAAACTCAGACGTATCTGTGGCGCTCATTGGACAACATGTTCCAAACAATGGAGACAAATCTTAAGATGGAAAATTGTTTCGTATATGAACTTCACAGCTTGTTTTAATGCTCCACAGACTTACCAACTGTCGTCGCCAGATTAAAATGTTGCGTGTAAATTGGGTTGCTTTTGTGCAGGCGTTTACAATACCGGCAAAAGTATAATAGCTGGACACGGCCTAATAGAGTTATAACAGCCAGTGGTGCAATTACTTCCGTGGCTGACTGTATAAGAGTTGATAGATCTCTAAAACGTTCATAGGCGCGTATATTCGTGTTAGCTCGGGAGTCAAAAAGGTTACAGCTAAAAATGACACTTAAAATTCAAAATAATCGCGTAAAACTGACTTCCATCACGTGTTCGTAGCATTTTTTGTCGTGAAACTGGCATGAAATTTTTATAACAAGTAATTGTCATATTCATGTTGCAAAGTGTAAAAGAGAAAACATAACTACAGGTTATATCCACTCGTTGGTGTTCAAGGCTCAGTAACACAACAGATCTGTTATTGAATTCAGAACTAAAAGCCAGTAGGGACAAAAGGGCGTGAATGTTAGGGTTTTTCCCGGAACTGACGATCATCTATTGTCAGAGGTAAAAGGGAGAGAGGAATAAAGAACGTGCCGTAGCTCTTTGTGAATAATTAATTAGCATGTTGAAAATCACAACATTTTAAAATCATATACTGCAAATGCAATCTCTGATATTTATATATAATGTTTTTATATATCAGAAAAATATTTACTGTTATTTGGTTTGGAGCTTAATATCTCTCAGTATGTAGGTTATATGAAACGTTCTTAACGCGAAATCAGAATCACTTGAACTCTTTTCGTCCTTTTTTTCCTTTCTTTGTTCCTCTCTTCCCCATATGGGATATTCCATGTGAAATCAAGCAGTCAAGTGACAAGGTCTGACCTGACCATTTTAAAATTTTGTTAAAATTGTTGAACAGCTTTATTACAATGGGAGATGACAAAATTTCAAAAAAAGGGCATTTTTTCCGTTACGGTGGTTATAAAAAAATGTCATAAAATGGTTAATATGTGCGCTCAACACATGGAACATACACTATTGAAAAGCGTAAAGATTGCTCTACAAGCTGTACTATATTGAAAAAGCCTGTAAAATAATAAAAAAAAAAAAATACTTCAAAAACTCAAAATTTGAATTTAAAATTTCGCACAGAAATGTCCCTGTGAACTTGCTCAAAATTGTCCAGAATGTAGTCCCGTATGTATACAAAGTTGTGTTTTGGTCACTCAGTGGGATCCGATTCAAAATTCAACATAAACCAAACATTGTAAGATACTTACCTCCAACATCAAAGGAATTTATATTGGCACACGACTGCTCACCAGGTTATTACTGGGCAAACTCTCAAGCCACCATCTATCCTTTTGTAACATACTACAGAAAAGGTGACCTCTTGAAACACGTCAATTTCATTGTGATTTCAGAAAAAGAGCTAATATGTTTCTTGTTACAGATATTTCCAATTGTGAATTGGATTTTTTTTCTTTTAATTTTCTAATGTGGCCGCCGCTCAATATAAAAACAACTAAAATTTCATTAATGTATGTTACTATAAGGCAGACTTTAATGTTGATGCTGAGTGGTGTTTTTGTGCCAGTTACCATGGTAAAGGTGTTAGCAATGGTCTCTCAGGGTGCCTGAAAAGGGGACCTGCCAGAGCCAAGTTTGCAAAGACCTGTGGAAAATCAGATTATTAATCCAAAAATGTGTATGACAGGGCCATGAAAAATTTGCTATGTGTTGCCTTTCACTTTTGTACAAATGAGGATCATGACAAAGATGAAAAATTATTAGATGAAAGGTTTCTTCAAACTAAGATCATTCCAGGCACTCGGATGTTAGTTGCGATTCTTCCAGCATCTGAAAGTGAAATAAGGGTAAAACACATCTCATTTTCTGATGAAAGTACGGTCATGTGAAGGTATTAAAAGTATTCTTTTGTAGAACAGACGTGGTTTTGTGAGTTGTGAATACAACTGTTTTTGGTGATTAGCTTGTGTACTTGTACAGACAAACGAAATAGAACTGCTACCGTTAGTTTTCTTCACCCTCAAGGACCTTCGCCATCATTCTACTACCCTGAGAATCCTGATATATTAACAGTACCATCCATAGCAGTTCTTTCAATTGTTGATGTAACAACTGCAACTGGACAAACATATAGGATCTGTCACTATGATGCAGATATAGCTTCACAAAAACTACGAGAAAGATTGTAAACATTCAGAACATGTGTAAGATGTCATTCAATTTGTCGGCAAGCAAATTAATGTGAAATGTAGTACCTATCTAAATATCTCGAAAGGTGGATAATTGTGTAATTTCAAATGAATACATAAAGAAACAAATGAATTTGACAGATGCCAATATAAATTCCTTTGATGCTTGAGGTACAGGCAAATGGTTATCGATCTGAACCCAGATTTTCATATGGTCAGTATCTTGCAATGTTTGGTTTATGTTGGATTTTGAATCTGACCCCATCGAGCGCCCAAAATTCGACTTTGTGGTGTTTTAGTATACATATGGGACTACATTCTGGACAATTTTGAACAAATTCACAGTGACATTTCTGTGCGAATTTCAAAATTGAAATTACCTCTGGTGCTTGGGGTCCCGGGTTCGATCCCAGCCCCTGCCAAGTGAACTTTGTGGTGGACAAGCACCGTGTGCGTGGGTTTTCTCGGGGTTCTCCCGTTTCCTCCTACTTTCTTCATTCCACCATTTCATTCATTTCTCATAATCACCGTCTCCTTTAGCCTAACCGGCTTAACCGTGGGACTTAAAACTCAAAGATTTCATTTTTCAAAATTTAAATTTTACTTTGAATTTTTGAACTATTATTTTTTATTTTGTACAGGCTTTATCAATATAGTACAGCTTGTAGAGCAATCTTCAAGCTTTGGAATAGCGTTTGTTCCATGTATCCAGTGCACATATTAACCATTTTATGACAATTTTTGATAATCACTGTAACGAAAAAAAGGCCCTCTTTTGAATTTTTGAACACGCTGTATGGGGGAAAGGGGTAATATTTGGGATTTTTCATCTCCCTGTAATATCAATAAAGGTGTCTATCAATTTTTACAAAAGTCTGATGACTTGTTGATTTGACATGGAATATCCCATATATGTATGTGTGCTTAAATGTAAGAAAATGGGTTTTAGTTTACATTTAAAAAAATTTTTAATTGTGTTTGTTGGTTTTTACAGATTTGTTTCTTCACCCGTTTCGAAGTGAGCACAGAGCATTATTGCCAGGCTAATTCACTGGGGAACTTAGAATGTATGAACAAGGTAAGAATCAATATGTTAAGATCGATCGTACTGTGAATTGCTGTTCTTTTACGTAACAGTTAGATGAATGTTCATGTAAAATATGCTATTACGGTATCTATTCTTTACATGAGTTGCGTTTCTAAACCTATTTCCCCCCTCATTTAAGACGAACAAAGTTTTTAAGATTTGCTGTGGCTTCCATTCACCAAAATAGTGGTTTGATTTTATTTCTTAATTTTTTTTTAAATCTTACTCTCAAAATTGCTAATTGTTAACATCATTGTTTTTTCTTTTTTTTTTTTTTTTTTAAATACACATTTATTATTTTCACTACAATATAGAGGTCACGGGTCTGTAGTAGATCGTTTACCTCTGTTGCGAGGGGTCTCTGGTTCGCTCCTTGCCGACCCGAGTTTGCCGTTGAGAACATCTTGTCAGTGATTTTCTTCAGGTACTCTTGTTCCCTCCCACGTTCTCATTCCGCCAATTATTTAGTAATCATTCACTTTCATAAATTCATTCGCCCCTTTTATCCTAAGGAGTATAAACGTGGGAGGTAAACTAAATATTTCGGTATTTTTTTATTTTTTATTTATTTTTTTTTTTGTTACAATATAATTACCTGTACATAGCTACATTTGTATGTTCTCCAATATTTAATTGCGCGCCCATGAATTTTTTAAAGTCCTTTAAAATTGTGAGTTCGGCAACAACGCGCTCGAAGTTACAGAAGGGGAAGTCATAGGAAAAGAATAGTCTTCCCAACACACCTTGTTCTTTACTGTTTGAAATATTCATATTCTTTTCCATTACTTAATGTAATGTTAGTTTCAGAGTAAAATAGTACCTTGGCAAATGCTGTTTAGTTAAAGAAAGCACCAGCTATATATATATAGGATTTTAAGGAGTTTCATCTCTATCAGTACAACTAAAAGCTAGTGCTACGGTGTGTTTCGATAGTCGTGCGTGCTTAGTATTTACTTTCTATTGCTTTCGAACCTGGTTCGAATCCTACTGGCTGCTTTTGTTTATTAAGAAAGAAAAATCCTTTCCGCTGTCCTTAATTTACAGTTTCTGATTTTATGATTCATATGTTTTTTTCTTTTCTCAGAAGTCATACTTTAGAAAGTCGCTCATTACTGTTTGTATCCGGTGATTTTCCGAACACCAAGGAAATGAATAATCGGAGTATTTTTTTTTTTTTTAAGGATACATACATGCTACTAAATTGTTACTAAAATGGGGTAAAGCGTTTATTCTTTCCATGTGCATATTTGTGGGGAATGCTAGAGATTCACCCTGACAAAAATGTATGCTTCCTTGAAAAAGAAAATTTTCGCCTCTGGCGCTATTAACTTCCCCTCATACCCCCAGCTGTCTAGAATGTTTTCAAATCTTCATGAGGATATAAACAAGCAACAACTATTATTTTGTAAGCGAAAGTACTACAACTAGGACCAAATCTTGTTAAGGAGATTGTTTTACCTAAACTCCGTTATATGTTTACCCAGTCCACCCGTAAGAAAAAAAAAAAAAAAAAAAAAATTACTTGATAGATCACCACCAAATTTGTTGAGTATGTATCAAGTCAAAAGTTACGAATCGAGTTCGATTACGGAGCCAGTAATCAAACCCCGTAGTAATAAAAATATTCAATTAGCGGTTTTTACGTTGATCACTGTACAGCAAAAACGGTAATACATGCATATGGAGAATTGGTTTTCTGTTATCGATTAAGCATTCCAAAAGTACGTTTCATGTATATTATTTAGTCTGTACTAAAACCGGAAGCAGTAGAAGTCCACTACAACTTTCGTTTTCAATATTAATCTACACAGACCAAAAATGATCAGAGATAGCGAGAAGAGTTTTATTCAAAAATTAAATTAGTGTCCTAAGATCTTCTGTCTTAACCCGTTGTTGAAACCGGAAGTTTCAGATATAAATCACTTTCTGGTTTACCGTTGTTCCCCATAGAATAAAACCCTAGATACCAAAAAGCGGTTTTCCGTGGTAGAAAAGTGTCATTTCTGGTTTTAACGCTGACCATTACAGAGTAAGAACGGTTATAGCAATCAATAAAGCGTTCCAAGAATATACTCTGTCTTCAATCTAATTTCTTTGCTACAACCGGAATGGTAGAAATCTACTACCACTTACGATTTCAGTACTAATCATGAAAATATCACGCCGAAACAACTACTTCGCGTAGTGTACACGTGTCACTATACATAGATCGAAGTAGGTGATATATGTTTGTCCTTCAAACTCAGGACAACCAATCGTTATTAACTAGTAGTTACACGTGAACACCACCGAAGCGTTGGTTTGTGATGGCATATATGTAATTTGTAATAACTGGGCGTATATTAGTGAAGTCATCCTCCCTAGGGAGAATATTTAATTCGCGCACTGATTCTTCTTTATTTTTAAGTAGGGCTACTTGGACGCTATGTCAAGCAGTTGAACTTGTAGTGAGTTCTTCATCTTTCTTCGTTCTTTTTCGCGTTTTAATTCCATAGTCGTTGCTGCTGCCGTGATTCAGTTTAAATCAGTAGATCGTAAACTTTATGCCGCTGTTCTCTAGTGCTTCTTGATAAGCTCCCATAGACTCCGCGAATTAATTATGTGATTACAGACTTATAATTAATAGTTTTGACTCAAAAAATTTGTTAGGGGGCGCGGTGGCTCAGTGGTAGAGAGTCCACCTCCGGTGCTTGGGGTTCCTGGTTCGATCCCAGCTCACGCCGTGTGGACTTTGTGGCGGACAAACACCGTGCCCGTGGGTTTTCTCGGGGTTCTCCCGTTTCCTCCCACTTTCTTCATTCCACCATTTCATTTATTTCTCATCTTCACCGTCTCCTTTAGCCTGACCGGCATAACCGTGGGACGTGAAACTTAAAGATTTCATTTTTGAAAGAATTTGTTAATTATAACTACTGTTTCCTCATTTATAAAATTTAAACCAAACCAACCCATGCCATACACTAGGTAGACCTACGGTCTGACTTTCCGCAATGATAGAATCTTAGTGCATTTGCCAAAGAGGCTAGTATTCTTGATACACTGACCAAGGACTGTGGAGAAATGTCGAATACACTTAAATAATAATAATAATAATCTACTTGATGTCTAGGTTGCCACCAAACGAAATCGTTTGCGCTCCTTGATGGATCTCTTTTGGAAGAGCTGGTGGCAAACGTTGAATTAGTTGCATCTGTGGATACTGTTTTACAGGTTCTGAATGATTGTAATTTGACTAGGCAGATAGCCCTACCGTGGGTGAACCAAGGGAAGGATTTGCCCTATATCTCACGCCATATATAGGTCCGACGCCGTAGGAAGAGACAGGCTCTTTAAGAATCTTAACAATTTATTCTTTCTGATTTATTTTTGGAAACAAAAATATTTAGAAATGAACCATCAATTTTTAAGGCACTTCTGCAAGTGTTATAAGTTAGTTCTTGATCTTTCTCCGTTCTTTTTCACGTTTCAGTCCCACAGTCATTGCTGCTGCCCTGATTCAGTTTAAATCAATAGATCGTGGACTTTGTGCCGGTATTCCCTGGTGCTTCTTGATACGTGTCAAGCTACTAATTAATATTTTTAACAGCAAGAAGTTGTAAATTATAGCTACTGTCTTTTATTTTTAAAATTAAACTAAACCAATCCATACTGTATATTCGGTGGAAATATATTCTGACTTTCGCGCTGTGGTAGAATCTTAGCGCACTTGCCAAAAACGCCTATGTTAACTTGGTTCTTGATAGGCTGATCAAGGATTCTGCAGAAATATCTAATATACTAAAAAAAGAAACTACTTTATTTCTAGGTTGCCGCTAAACGAAATCGTTTGCGATCCTTGACAGAGTTCTTTTGGATCTCTGGTGTCAAGTATGAAGTAAGTTGCATCTGTGGATAGTGTTTTGCAGGTTCTGAAAGACTGTAATTTGACTAGCCAGAGCCGTCCCGTGGATGGACCAAGGACAGCATTTACCCCAGACTCCGCGCTGTATTGGTCCGAGTCGGTACTTTTTGAAGTTTTACCATTAATATCGCGAAACGTACTCACAGAGTTAACATGGACCACGTTAAAGATAACTGTGAAGCATATCCAACTTAAAGTTTAACACTACGAAAGTTTGTTAAAAAATTCATGTGTACTACGTAAGAATTTATAGATTATTGAATTTAAATCTGGTTGTTCTATATTCATTAAAATAGAACACTGTGTATAAAAGAGTTTTCACAAGTGAATTCACTGATAACTTATTATGTTACGTTAAGGCTGAAGCGATCGATCCAATAATTGCCGCACCGAATGCTACAGTGCTAGTTACTGATCTTACAGGCTCTTATCCTAATATAATATAACAGTAGCCTATCGCATTCCCGTCATCATTTGCATTACGGGTGCATCTGGGAACGCAGTTTTTAAAATTAAAAACAACAATAATAATAAAAATTTAAAAACATGCACAAAGCATCAACGTATGAATGGACTGACTGATTTCTATTCAAAATGAAATGTGAAATAACAGACATCCACGAATACGAAATGATATATGTATATATATTAACTCTATGGCCAATGGAACCCGGAGGTTCAACGCCGCGTTCACAAAAGCTCTCCACTAACTTCTATCCTTAGCTAACTGCTTTCTTTTCCTATCTCTGCAAGATCCATCTTAATATTGTCCTCCCATCTGCGCCTAGGTCTTCCTGATGGTCGTTTTCCGATTGGTCTTCCAGTGAAGACTTTGAAAGCGTTTCTACTTTCTTCCATTCTAGCTACATGACCTGCCCACCTAAGCCTCCTAGACTTGACGACCCTAACAATGTTGGGTAAACCGTATAAATTATGTAGTTCCTCGTTATGAAGTTTCCGCCATTCCCCATTCCCGTTCTTCTTGGGTCCGAATATTCGTCTCAGGATTTTGTTCTCAAATACTTTCAGTTTATGTTCTTCCCTCAGTGTAAGCGACCATGTTTCGCATCCATATAGAACAACAGGCATGATTATCGATTTATATATTTTAAGCTTGAAATTCCTCGACAGAATCCGCGACGACAAGATATTTTGAACTGAATAGTAACACGAATTTCCTGCTTTTAGTCGACATTTAATTTCTTCGTGGATATGATTTTCCTCTGTTAATATTGATCCCAGATATTTGAAACTATCCACTTTATCAAAAGTATTATTTAATATTTTAACGCATCTATAATTTGCTGTATTACGGTCCCGACGGACTTCCATGTATTTAGTTTTCTCTGCATTTACTTCTAAACCAATGTCCCTGCAAGCGTTTAATAAGATCTCTGCATTTCTTTCTATTGTTCTCCTATCATCTCCTATTAAATTTACATCATCAGCATATGCCATAACCTGGTGAATACTGTTCAACTCTAGGACCTGGTTGCTATCTTGGATTTTCCTTATAGCGTATTCCAGAACAAAGTTAAATAATAATGGCGACAACGCATCTCTTTGTTTCAGGCCATTTTCGACCTGAAAGCTCGTGGACAAAAATTTTCCTACCCGGACTTTACTTTGGGATTCATTTAAACGTATCTTAATTAGCTTTCACGGTATTCCAAGTTCTGTAAGAACGTTGTATAATGTTTCTCTCCTAACCGAGTCGTACGCCTTTCTAAAATCAATAAATAGTTGACGTACCGGCGTATTGTATTCCCACTTTTTTTCGAGTATTTGGCGAATGGTAAATATTTGGTCGATAGTTGATCGATTTCGTCTAAATCCGCACTGATAATCTCCAATAATTTCATCTGCGTATGGGGTAAATCTTGCTAATAGAATATTTGAAAGGATTTTATAGGATGTTGACAAAAGAGAAATGCCTCGATAATTATTACAGTCAGTTTTGTCGCCTTTCTTGTGAATTGAAACAATGATTGATTCTTTCCACTCTTGTGGCAATTCTTCCTTGTTCCAGATAAGGAGGATGAGTTTGTGTATCGTGTTCCATAATTTTTCGCCTCCAGCTAAAATTAACTCAGCCGGAATTTCATCTACACCCGGAGATTTGTGTTTCTTTAATTTCTTTATAGCGGTTTCTACTTCTATTCGGTTGGGTTCTGGAATATACGGTTCTGCGGTGTGTATCTCCTTTTCTCCACGCACACTAGTTTTTGGTTGCTTGTTAAGCAAATCGTCAAATAAATCTTTCCATCTATCCGTATCAGTGAGAACTGTATCGTCAGATTTCTTTAATATATAAGTACGAGGTTGATAGCCTTTCTTAAATTCGCTGATCCCCTTATACATGTCCCGGATGGTTTTATTTTTACTATGATCTTCAAGTTCCTTAATTTTAGCTTTTAAAAAAATCGCGTTTCTTTGTTCTGATATATATATGGCGCAAAATTTACGGTGGCCAGGTCGCCATTGTTGACTAGAAATTTAAACCTGGCTAATAGTATTCAGTAGGAATGGTTTCTAAACTCACAGGGCTGCGCAGTTTGTGTTTCGCACGAAAATAAGTGCCACTTAGTGAGAGAAAACACGGAATGTGAAGTCTTCACAACGTTGTAATTCGCCCCCTCTTTCCCACCCTCAATCAAAATGGTTTGCCTCCAATGGTTGTTTTCATCACTTATGTTGAATCAGACACTGGAAAAGATTTAGAGTGAAAACTTCATTACGAGATTCTCAAATTTGCTTCCAATTGTCACATTTTGTGTAGTTTTACCTGTGAGTACTGCTTTATGTGAGAGAGGCTTCAGCAATCTCAACAGAGTTAAGACTGCCTATAGGAATTCACTGAAGACTGACACACTGGATGATGTGCTGACAATTTCCATCAATGGACCTTCACTTAAGGACTTGGATCCGAAAACTGCAATCGACAACTGGTACACACGGGAAAGAAAGTATTTGACAGTTGACAAATTTTCATTTGTCAATAACTCGGGAACAAATGAATTAATTTGGATCTTTTTGTTGCTGTCTTTAGAATAGTTATAACTTGATAACTTGCCAAAATCGGTACTCTAATAGGTTAATTTGTTGTCGAGTTATTAGGAAAAGAAATTTTGTCAACTGAAGAATACTTTCTTTCGTGACTGTATTTCAGTGCAAAGAGAGAACGTTACACAAACGTGAAGTCTTAAGGTAAGATATTTCTTAACAAGTATGAATTGTCCAATTCAGAATTGATTATCCTAAATCTAATTGTCTGGTTTGAAATTTTATGCCCTGATGTAATATCTTTCTTTGTCAAACTAAAATGGGGGGGGGGGGGGGGGTGTCTCATAATTTGTACGTGAGAGATACTGGCGACCACCATTTTTGGATTGGCGAGTGCGTCTGACTTTGAAATTTTGCGCCCTGATATCTCTCTCTCTCTCTCTCTCTCTCTCTCTCTCTCTCTCTCTCTCTCTCTCTCTCTCTATATATATATATATATATATATATATATATATATATATATATATATATATATATATATATATATATAATATATACTGTATATATATATATATACGACGAGAAGGTTCGTTAGGACCTCTTGGATCAAGTAAACAATACAGTGTGATTATATAAGCAGTAATAATGGTAATGGAAGTAATTAATCGATTTTTTAGAAATTCAGCATACGTGTAAAATTAAATATTTGCAAGTCGTGTTAATACTACTGATTGACAACTTAAGGTATTGTACAGGTCATTTTTTTTTTCTTTTAATGAACAAGTAGATTGCTTTGCGTGCGTATTGTGAAAGAACGGTACATTTCGAAACTGGGTTTTAATATTAAAGCACAAAGTGATAGACCAGTAGCTTCCAGGTGCAATAGAGGGATAATAAGGTCGATGATGGAACTTTTTCTTCAAACGCTGAAATCATATGGAAGAATTTTCTCTGTTTCAGTCAAGAGGATCAGAATTTAAACTGGAAGGTATATAGATTCCTAAAGCTTCCAGATTTTCTATAAAGATAAGAATTTCAATATAACTTATTTCTATGATACTAAGTTCATACATCCATTTCGAATTGATTTAAATCTTAAATTCCTATATTTAAGAACTTCCGAAATGTGATAAGCAGCGAAAAATATTTTTCAGGCCTCACTTTCACTCTTTAGGGGCCGCATTTCGTTTTCTGTGCTTGGATTTCAATAGTCTGGTGAACAACGAATATTTCAAGCTTGCTCACCCTACGTTAGGGTTCGAATTTTGCTCAAACCCCATCCTTCCTTTTAGCATAGTGTTTCGCAAAACTCCATCGGATATACAGCGTATGTTTCAAGGAGAATTTGATCTTGATAAGCACAACGATTTTGTTAATTTGTTGATTTAGTGAGTTAGTCCCGGGGTTTCTTCTTTCATATATATTATACACTTATCTTGTAACGCACTTGTAACTTATAACTAACAAATAAAAACGATGGAATTTTGTACCAAAATATCCACAAGAAGGAAATATTTGACATACTCTACAATATCATCAGATTAACAGTCTTATTAACACAAAGTATCAATTTGTAACACTGAAGAATAAATGTGATATTGTAAGTGTTCGTCTAACCTAAATTATGTAATAATCTGATGTAATGCTATTTGAAAAATACAATCTTATATTGACTAGGCAAAGTTATTGATCTGTCAGTATTGTACAGTATGTTGAACGATGTACCCTGTCGATATTTTCATGGTATAGAATTTCATTGATCTTTATGTTAGTTTAAAAATTAGAGGCGCGTTTCTAGAGAAGTGGTCCCCATGTGTATATATTGTGAGTTTAAGTCCGAGAATTATGCTCCGGGGCTAATGGAGATGGTAATAACAAGATGGATGATAATTGGAGAATGAAGAAAGTGATAAGAAACTGTAGAACTCCGTGGAGATCCACGTATACGATATTTGTCCACCATAAAGTTCACTTGGCGGGAGCTGGGATGAAACCAGGGAACAGATTGGGCTGTACACTCTTTATGCGCCCAGTGTTAAATGAAAATGCAACGTTGTCATTTACCGGGAGGTAAATAAATTTTATAAAAGTACGGTGAATGCGGGCATGTTTGAAATGGAGGCTGACCATCGACACGTAGCGTAAAAATACAGTAACTTCATTCACTTATGTTATGAGTCCAGGTAAATGGCATCGTGGCATTTTCATTTAACATTAGGCACATAAAGAGTGCACAGCCCAAATGGCTCGTCCGATTTAAAACAATCGTTCACTTTAGATTGAAAACATCATACTTGGAGACGGTTTCCCCTCCTACATTTTGTTGTAACAGTTACCCTGTGTCAGGGACTTTTGAGACAACACACACACACACACACACATATATATATATATATATATATATATATATATATATATATATATATATATATATTTCTAAAATAAAGGTGCCTGTACGCTAGACTTCAGGTTCATCATGGTTAGAAAGTTGCGTACCTTTCAGGATATTAATATTATTACAATATATATGTTAATTATTATATAAATAACAATATTAATAATGTCCACTAGCATATCACTGCAGTCTTGTAACTAAAAATCTTACGTACATATATATAAAGATGCTTTTTAGAATGTCTGATTCTAACATCTTAATTTTATAATAAAATAACGTAATGATAATGTTTCTTAGTGATTTGTTTCTTGCTTTTTCTCTTTCTGGAAATGGGCGAAAATAAGCTGCTGCTGTTTGTTTTCAAAAGTCATCAATCAAGTGTTCGACAAATAGTGAATTTCAATAACAACACATACAGTGCATTGTTCACATATTGCTCTTCAGAGTACCAATCATGCTACCAAAATGTTCTACAAACCTCTACTAAAGTAATGGATAAACTTTGCGAAAAAATCTAGATGTTTTCATTTAATTCTCTTGGGAATAATGAATAAAAACAATTAATTGGATACATTAAAATAGGAACTGAGTAAAAGCTTTTCTGCGAAGAAAGTACAGAAGTGGAGTAGCAACAGAGTATTCGTACTGGCTTTCAGTTTAATTCAGTTCAGTTCAGTTTAGGAGAGGCAATATTCCGTTCTCAATAAATAGGTGCCGGTACATCGTACCGTTGCATACCACCAGAACATTCCAGAATGAACAAAATATTTCCTCTCCTAAACTGAACTGAACTGAATTAAACTGAAAGCCAGCACGAATATCATGTTGCTACTCCACCTGTGTACATTCTCCGCAGAAAAGCCTTTATTCAGTTCCTATTTTAATGTATCCAATTAATTGTTTTTATTCATTATTAGCAAGAGAATTAAATGAAAACCCCTAGATTTTTGGGCTATGATGGGACCTGCGGAAAACCACGATATCACTGCCCATACTGTGACAGAACCACCTCCATGCTTTACAGTTGGGAGCAGACAGTCTGTATCATAGGCCACAGTGCCTTTCGATACCCGCACAATGTTCGCCACTGTTGCCTCTGAAGTTCCAACCAGACGGGCACCAACGATCTTGCCTCTTTGGAAGTCTGTCAGGTCGCCATGACCGCACCACGTTCACACCGCGATACTCACAGGTGAACGGGTTACTGCTGACGGAAGAGGAAGGTCCACATGACACATTGAAATTAAAAAACGATCGGCAACCGCAACTCGCGTTGTACAGTGGAGGGTCAAACTTGTATGAAGTGATTTTAGATTTTTTGTCTACCCCTATATATATATATATATATATATATATATATATATATATATATATATATATATATATATATATATATAAATAAAATGTTTTCCTGACATTTTTAAAATCAGGCAAGACTCACATTGTTTCTGATTCAATGGAATGTTTAACTTTGTGAAGGAATTTTTGTAACGTGATTGGGCGATTTGTCCGATCCGTTTCTATCATGAGTTGGTCTTTACGTCTGTTTTAGAAATAATAATGGAGGTCCTTATTCATACCGACCTTCACGATAAACACTGCTACTCCCATTTTCTGCACTAAAGCTTCAATTCCCAGCCTGGGGCATCCATCACTTTCTCCTGCAATTGGATGAGTTCTGGTGTTCAGTGACAATCAGAATATCATCTGAGTGTTTTCCTCTCAGTCACTACTTCGTAGTCTCCGTTGCTCCTCTCCATTTCACATCATACCGCTTTTACGGTGTTCACGCAGTATTAAATAATTATCTTGATTCGGGAATATGGATGCTTGTCACGAATCATGATGCAGGTAACTCTTTCGATATTCCGATGGCTGTCACTCATCTATTGCAGTTCCTTTTGATATCGTCTGCATATCTGAAAAGATAGAATAAAAATCATATTTAGATTTTGGCAGATACTTCCCAATACCACATGTTTATGTACAACATACTAATTGTCAAATTTAGCCCTAAGACTATATACATAATGTATCTTTTTCGCACGAGAAAATAATAACATTTATGGAAAAGATTTAAAAATTGTTGCAATTTTTTAATGGTTTCAGAACATTTGTTGTTGTAAGTTCGATTTTACTACAGTTTAGTAAGCGTTCTCCTAGCTCCTTCCCTTCGGGATCACGATGGACTTTTCCTTTCTGACTGGAACTAATTTCCAAGTACATACCGAAAATCTCAAATAGATATTTCTTATATTTCGGAGATACGAAGCGTACAACAATGCAAAAGTACGTTCCTTACGTCACGGTAAGAGAAACGAGCTGTTCTGATGTGACGCCGTATATCGGGTCCCCTCTTTGAGTCATACTGAGTCATATTAAAAGCTTTAGAGAATGCTTTTATATTGGAATTTCTTATGCTAAAGTATAAATACATTTAGTGGAATAGTAAAAGGAAAGCTATAATTTAAGCGAAATACGTATTGTTTATAAAAATTAACTCCGGTAAACACAGTAGATAGGATAACGCGAAATACATTTATAGGATGTGGATAGCCACTCGTTAAAGTCGTCGTTATCCGTTAATATGTTAACGGATTGACTCTCCTAACCAGGGTGTCTATCGGTCACAAAAGTCACGAAATCAGAAAACGGTCATGAAAGTCTAGAAAAAGTCACGAAATTCAGCTTTTGGGTCACGATTTTTTTTTTTTTTTTTTTTTTTTTTATCAGTACAAATATAGGTACAGAGTGGAAAATTTTGTTCTATAAATTGTCAAAATTCACCAAAAATGTATATGGTTGGTTTTAGACGCTACCAAATCGCAAGCAAAGCACGTTTCTATCGCGTGCATGAAAATTCGGCCTAAGTCGCACCCAAATTCGCTTTTGAGAAGGTCAGGAAAATACAATTTGATATATAGGCCCACATATTTTGTATTTAAATTATGTAGGCAGATTCGTATGTCTAGGCACTATGACTACCTGGCGCCCTGGGTTTTTTGAACCTGAACAAGGAGAATATTAGAAAAAGAATTGTGATGTGTTGTATGTTATTTTGAAACTTTTTTTCCAACTATTTCACACGAAATGATGTTCTGAGCATACGGACATACTTGTATTTTTTCTCACCTCAGCTCTGAGTAGGAGTAATGTTTGATATATGGTAGTTCACTTGCAAAAAATTATATCGTGGAAATATTGCGCTTTGTACATTTTGTGCACAACGAAAAAGAAAAATCATAGAAGTAAATGTTTGGAAAGTTCTTTAAATTTCGTTAGTGTGGGCTGGTTTCCCTTATATTGCTTCACTCCCTATAACAGAATATTGCGTATATTACTCGTCATGACATCATAAACGTCTGCACGGTGGATCAATGGTGAAGTGCTCATCTTTGGTGCCAGGGTCCCTGGTTCGATCACAGTCCTGGGAGTTCGTCGTGGACAGCATCGTGTTCGTGGGTTTTCTTGCAGTTCTAGCGTTTCTTCTTACATGATCATTCCATTCCATTAATTCTTTTATAATTTACTTTAATTAGTCATCCGTCTCTCAGCCTACAGGTCATAAAAAATGGGGCGTGAAACTAAAAATTCTATTAAGTAATCCAATAGTTGGAACTAGCTTTTTATCATTACTGTGTTATCGTATTCTTATTTGTTAATTTAAAAGTTTACTCGTGTTCAAATTACTTCAGCCGATCTGTAAATTTTTACATGAACGACTACTTACCAAACTACCATATAAGTATTATACATTTCATGGACTGATATAAATAATTTAGGGTATATTCCTTTGGCTGAAGAAGATGGTAAGCGCGAAAAAAATGTGGTGAAAGAAGTATTTCTAATATGTAAAGTAGTTCAACAATAATACTGGAGAATTCCCAGAAAGCTCAGAGACATGATTATGGTTAAGTTTGGACGTCCTAGTATTGCATTCAATAGAGAATTTATTTTTTAGAAAATAATATAAATTCTCTATTGAATGCAATACTAGGACGTGCAAACTTAACGATAATCACGTTTCTGAGCTGTCTAGGAAAATGTTTTCTCCTGAATGAAAGTTCCCCTCCCTCCTTTAATGCATTCCTTATCGAATGTATGGCAAACTTGCAAACCTTAAATTAGCACTCTACTATGAAATCCCTGTTTTATATCGTTGATTTTTTTTTTAAAGTATGAATAAAATTCGGTTCGTAAGATCCAGACATGAGGACGATAATTAATGCATCAACTCAAGCTGCAAACAATGCCCATTTACGTAAAGGTACTAAATAAAATTATTATAACAACAGCCTTCGTAGTCTTTTGCTTGTAGCATACATTACAGCCTTTAAAAGAATGGCAGATGTTTATAAATGCAGGCTTACCAATGCTCCTATATTTCCTATTTTTCCTATATATTTGCATCTCTTCCTATTAACTCCTATATTTCCTATATTTTAACGAAACCTCCTATATTTTTGTGGCAGTGCTACTTCCACCTGTGAAAATAACAAAGGAAATAAGGTGTGGGTGGTTGGAGGGCCTTTTTGTCTCCATAGTAGGGTGGTTGAATGAAGACTCTTCTGTATTTCGTCCTTTTCTGCTAATTGTCTAAAGATAATTGCAACAAACAGTATACAGTTAGTTCAAAAAGTATTCATACACCTACAAAATGAAACAAAAATAAACTAGTTTCGTCATATTCATTAAAAAGTTCTATAGAGTAGTTATTTTAGAGACTTATATTACCTTCTGCGCTATCAAAAAGACATGACTGACGTTATTGTTGCCCAGGCAATGATCCAGATCGGACCCGTGAAGATGAATGAACTACAGAAAATTCAAGACGAGCAGAACAAAGAAAAACGGAAGATAGCAAATAAGTATCTTGAGGCACTGAAGAAAATGAAAATGTAACTGATACTTTTACTGTTGTATATATTTTCTTAGATGCACTACGTTTTGCGTGCAAATGTGTATTTAGATACTTAAACAAAATCTTTGTATCATGTATTTTGTGATTTTTTAAAATGAATTTTGTATTGACTTTTCCAAATTACGTATGTTATTTGAAAATTAAAAGAATAACATAGAAATGATAGGATCTTGCAAGTGATGAAATTATTCACAGCTTGGAGACGTATACTTACAAACACTGATTTTTTAATGCAGATCTTTTTACACTTTCCTTATGGTCGTTGCTTAGTACTAGTGAGCTACGTACGAAAACACTAAGTTCCTTATGTAGAGTTATTTTGACGTATGATTAGCGTCATACTAAAGGCCTGACTACTGTAGAAAACATATATTAGTCGAACTCTTTAGTATGGCACTAATGACGCGTCAGAACAACGACTCTGCATAAGGCCCTAAGAGACTCGTATCAAATTTTGTAACGAGATAATTACCCATTTAGTTATATTTAGAGTAGAATGTATGTTCATGTAACAATTGGTGTAATTTCCATGTGATTTTTTTTATCCCTACGTATTGGATAATTGAAATTTCCTTTTCACAGCTTAACGAAACCACCTATATTTTTTCACCGTGATTCCTATATATATATATATATATATATATATATATATTTCCCATTAGCATTGGAAAGCCTGTAAATGTTCATAAGCACGGATTGTGTTATACTGCAAAGGAAAATAATAACCTAAAAGTTTCGGAGGTCTGGATAACGGAGAAATAAATCATGTCCGCTTTCTCCTTTCCGGGAATCGCTTACAAAGTTCCGTCTTATACATCATCTAGGATACAAGGAGATTAATCATACAAAGTTCTAAGAATAATTTGAGATATGGGGAACGAATTAAATACTTTCATGTCCTCTTTACCCTTTAAGAATCACACGCAAAATCACGTCACAACGTACGATGTAAGGGCGATATTTATATAATATTTTTACAAGAATGTACACATAATAGTTTCGAAAATCTGCTAAACAATAAATTTTGTATAGCTATATGCTCAGAATCAAAAATTACGAGGAAAAATCGAGAAGTCTTTGCGTTCTTTTTCTTTGTAGCATGTAATACATTTAATACGAAACGAGGATATACGAGCAAAGTGTTATTTGTTTTGTATGCTGCAAAGTACGCGCAGCCATAGATATCTGCAGCGAAATGGAGACGGTAAATGGTGACAAGTGTTCAGTGCAAAGTGCGCAGTGTGAAGCAAGGAATTTCAAATGAACGTCATTGTATTCGGGGTGTTGACGATGTAACAGAACAAGAAGAATTTGGTGGAAGCTAAATCTAGACTGTAGTGTTACAGTGTATGATTTGAGCAATTTCACTACAGTTAGGTGGTTGGGGCAGCGTTACGATGTTGGATTTAACCAGCACCTGACTCACAAGTAGCAGTGTGTGACTGGGCGCATTGTCGTGATGGAACACTCAGGTATCGGCGATTTCCTTTCTGACACGACGGACCTTACTCCTCAAACGTTCGAACACTTCTGTGTAAAATGTACAATTGACTGTTGGTCTCACAGGCACAAACTCCTTGTGGATTACATCTTTGGTACCCTTTGTGGACTTCTTCACTGCCATGTTTGAATTTTTTGTGGCACTCAAAAATACGCGTTCTGGACTTAGCTTGTTCTTGTAAGCCTCATGGATTATATCGAAAGTCTCCGTTGTGGATTTGTTTAATATAACGCGAAATTTGGTGGTATATCGTTGATCGATGGTTCGCTACGTTATCACACTCGACGCAAGCACTAAACATATTTTCACTTTGTGCGAGATCTACACACTCAAACGGTTCGGAGGCAATTGACACGATTCTCCTAGTTTAGGTCAAATGCCCTGTCACCCATTCCACTAATCGAGACCGTTCTTCATCCCTTCCCATTGGCAGGAGAAAATCAATCTTGATACTTACTGAACAAACCTTGTATATTGATGCATGATATCTGTCTGTTGTTCTGTAAGCAAGGAATAGGCCAACTTCTCTTCAGTCTATTGACGTGCAATGTAATTAGGTCGAAGGAGGAGGAGTGACAGGAGTGTAGCCCTAATTTAGGATAAGAAAAAGAGCAGAATTTAAAGAATTTTTCGAAAAAAACATTGTCGAATGATTGAGGTTTTCAAATATCGATTACAAGAACGAAAAAAAAGTTCCTTTAAAAGGAATTTCTAATCTAATAAAAGTTAGTAACTTCTCTTTTAATGCTTTTTTAAATTAACTGTTGTCAAGCTGACAACACACGTTGAAATCAACCACCTTGGAGGCGAAACTTAGATGAAGGTATTTCCGACTACCTATTTACATATAGTAAATATGTCTTTAGTAGTATTCAGTCAGTTCCGTCGGGATATTAGCATATTAACACATTCATATTAAGATTGACAAGCTGCCGAAAGACATTTTAACCACTATCGCTTTATTTTTTAGCTTATATTTTAACAATAGGTTTTGAGGCATTAACAAAATATTTTAACAGTTCAACCTATGGAAAGGTCGAAGACGCCATCATGATCCTAGATGTTTTCCTTCTATTTTCTGCAGATGGTACGACGATTATTCAGTGAAATTTTGGTATCGCGAATTTAACTGCTTTTAGTATTATTTTCCTCTTGTTACTAGATAAACTTTTTACTACTTTTAAATAAATGCTGATGTCTTGCTACGGAGTAAAAAAAAAATATTCCTTTTTATGTTTCTGGTATTGCTGTAGCATCATAAGTAATTTAATTTGCAAGTGATATTTACTTACTTACGCTAACTGACGTAGCATCGTAGCGTGTACCTTCTTTCGGTAGTGCTGTAAAAAGAGCTCCCACTGACTTAGTGACTAGAGCACGCGACTTTATTGCACGGCTGCACGGATTCGATTTCCGATGGGAGAGCCTTGAAATTTGAATGCACGCCTTAAACTGTAGGTCCATGTCTCATAGCCTCAGTGCTGGAAAGAGACACTGAGTGTCAGTCAACTGTCAAGACTTGCCAGCAATGGCAAATATTAGTCCAAATTACCTTTAGTACAAATAAAGAATCCAGTTGTTCCCTAAAATGACAACCAAAATAGATTGTGCCATATAAAGTAGCATTTGGCAATCTTTCCTTGTTTGCAGGTTTCCTGTTAATTGAAATAAACAGGATATTTTCATGGCATCAATATTCTTAACCATAACATTTATCATCATCAAAAATTAAACGGTTCTTATCATTGATGTTCGTGTTGTGTCATTGATAAGTTTGCATCGTTGGTATTTAGGTCGTCGATGTAGGAATTTTTCAGTTTTAGTTGTCAGATCATATACCATCCATGTCTTTGACTATCCACTGTAATAACGGTATTTTCGTTGTCGATGTTAAGTAGCGTGTATGTTTTGTACCATTGATGTTATGTATCGTCAATATTTTGGCTGTCGATTGGCGTCGATATTTTTTGGTTGTCGATATTGTATACCAATTATGTTTCGTTTGATGATGAGTTGCTGTTTTGTGCCATTATTACTTTGCATCATCAATGTTTTGATGTGACACGAACCAGCACTACTTCACTATTTCAGTCTGGTAAGTAAGTCCTAAGTATTAATCATACATTAATAATTTCTTTTACAGTAATTACATACAATTAATACAAAAGTGAAATGATATTTCTTAATGAAAATTAATTAGATCTCGTAAATTAAAAACCCTTATTATTTTTTCTTACGTTTATTCCACACATACATATATTATTGCATTGTGCTGTATTCCCAGAGTAAAGTAATTATATTTTTGTGATCGTTTTATTTTTAAATCTGAACTCTTTCCCGTCAGTTTCGCCATTTGTACTGGCATAGAGTCTCGTGTTGAATATTCCGTTGGAAATTTTTGTGGCATGTGATGTTAGATTAATTACTCTGCGCTGCTGTGTTCGTTTCCTTTTCCAATGGAATCCTCATCTTAGTATGTAAGAAATCACAGGGATTCTCCTATTTCAAAGTATATAGGAGTTACTTCTTTTTCCCTCAAATTCGTGATTAAATAGGTGTATTGTCTGCCTAATTGCTTTCCCATTGCTCTTGTTCCGAAGCGCTTGTTCAGATTCATCAGTGAGTCCTCGCATTTTCTCGTCTTCTTTATCCTGACTAGTGAGTTATTCGTGCAGTTCCGTGGTATATTCCATTTTCTAGTACTTCTTATTCTTCAGTAACTATTTTTTCTACTCCTGTTACCGGATTGTTCCTACCTTTCTGACATATTTTCATTGATTTGACTTCCCAATATATTGAAGGTCGGTTCATGGATACACTAGTTAACAAATTTAAACTTTTTGTTTGTTACATGAGAAAAATCACCTGATCTTAAAGGAACTTTTTGCGCTGAATTCGAATATGCACTCGGTTTCTCTCCATCACGTACAGTTTTCCCGTAACAGAGGGTTTTTCGGGAAATTCCCTCAAAAATTTCCCTTTTCAGATATTTTATTCCCCTAGCTCCTGTCCCCTTACATATAGTAACATAGAAATTATACCTAAGTATACCTTGATTTATATTTAATAAACCCTAAAAGTTTCGTAAAAATCGCTTTGTTCTTTCTAGAGAAATAAATATATTTGTATGTATACTGTGTGCACTGTTTATTGCACCTGATAGTAATGCTTTCAGATCTCCTGAGTTGGGGTAAAAACGATTTGCTTTATTACTACAAACACAGACATAAAAATGAATATTTACAATAGTCAACAACACACTTGGAACTTATTGGATGCGGAAACGAACATATCAGTGTACAGGAAAAGGCATGTTCAATTTTCAAGCTATTTCTCAATGCAAGATAATGTGTGCGTATGTACGGATATAAATGGGTTGATGGCGGAGCTAGGAATTCCTTACGTTCCAGAAGAATGGAGGTTATTTATCGACGCGTCAAAGGTCAGCCTTAAAGCTGTCCTTTTACATAATGGAAATAAAAAACCTTCTATACCACTTGCGCACTCAGTGAAGATTAAGGAATCCTATGACACCATGTCAACTTTGCTAAATCTTATAAATTACAAGGACCATTGTTGGCAAATATGTTGTGATCTCAAGGTAGTTGGTATTTTATTAGGACTGCAGTGCGGTTACACGAAGTACCAATGTTTTTTATGTTTATGGGATAGCCAAGCTGATGACAAACAATATGAAGTGAAGGAATGGGAACCTAGAGTGAATTACGTACCTGGAGAATGCAACGTCAAATACGCTCCTTTGGTAGATCCTAATAAGATATTACTACCGCCACTTCATATCAAGTTAGGACTTATGAAAAACTTTGTCAAAGCCATGGAGACATCTGGTGAAGGTTTCAAGTATTTGCGAGATAAGTTCCCTAACCTGAGTGATGCTAAGATTTCAGCGGGAGTGTTTATTGGTCCCCAAATTAGGAAATTAATGCTTGATGATAGCTTTGACAGCAAGTTAAACAGTGCTGAGCTAGCTGCCTGGACAGCATTTAAGTGTGTTGTGCGCAACTTTCTGGGCAATAACAAAGCTGAGAGTTACACAGAAATCGTACAGGACATGATACAGAAATACAAAGAGTTGGGTTGTAGGGTGTCTTTAAAAATCCACTTTTTGCACTCCCACCTCAGCTTCTTTCCTGTTAACCTAGGTGCTCTCAGCGACGAACAGGGGGAAAGATTCCACCAAAATATAATGGCAATGGAGAAAAGGTACCAGGGACGATGGGATCCTTCAATGATGGGGGACTATTGTTGGGGTCTTGTTAGAGAATGCAACATTTCTTACAAAAGAAGGAAGTAGTGTACGTTTTTGTAACCCAATGGAAGTTTCATATATTGTGATAGTTTTGATTGTCTTTTCATGACCTTTTGGTACATTTGTATTATTGTTTATTGTAAATTGTCACACTTGTAAATTATATTGTATTATATTTTATATATGTGTTTGTGGTAATAAAGCAAAACGTTTTACCTCAACTTAAGAGATCTGAAAGCATTACTATAAGGTGCAATAAACAGTACACACAGTATACATACAAACATATTTATTTCTCTAGAAAGAATAAAGCGATTATTACGAAACTTGGAGGGTTTGTTAAATATGAATCAAAGTATACTTAGGTATAATTTCTATTTTAGTATATGTAAGGGGACAAGATCTTGGGGTGTAAAATAAACGAAAAGGGAAATTTTTGAGGGATTTTCCCGAAAATCCCTCTGTTACGGGAAAATCGTACGTGATGGAGAAAAACCGAGTGCATATTCGAATTCAGCGCAAAAAGTTCCTTTAAGAACAGGTATTTCCTTTTATGTAACAAAACCTTTGTTAACTAGTGTTATCGTAACATTTTTGGTACCAGCTGTCAAACTGCTTCTCGATCTTGGAGTAAAGAACTTATAAGTTGCTATCGAAGGCTGTGCTAACATACTACCTAAAATTAGGAAAGTAATATCTATACGCTTTTTCTGTATTTTACAGAATTAAAAGAGTTAGTGTTTTCGGTAAGTCGGGGTCAATCTATACGAAGTGGTCCAGAGCAGGTTGCTCGACCATCGCCGAAAATTATAAAAATTTGAGTGTGATGAACCTTGTGTATGAGACGGTCAGTAACACTATTCACGTTGTCGCATGTACAAGTAAGTGTTCCTGAATGACGGCCATCTTTGTTGTCGGCAGAGTGCCAACTTTTGCATTTGCAAGCGTGTACGAAAACTACAGTTGCTCAGGACGTACGAATTACACGAACATCAAACAAAAACAGAAGTTTAGAGGAGAGACAGAGGTGAGAATATATAATGTTGCTTCTAAAAAAATATGCAGGGTTGCAAACCAATACATGAAATAATCAGAAAAAGTACAGAAAATCACGCTTCTAAAGGGACTGTATGTTGGAATGGCATAAAGTGGGGGATTGATAAGTTTTGTGCTGCAACCTTGTTAACACATTAACTTCCGTAATTGGGATTGGAGTTCAATGACACTTCGCTGATACATTGAGTGTCTTAGTATCGCGGTCCAGTTAGACGATGAGTGTCGTGTGTGCAAGGGGGAGCTAAACCCCTCCCATATAGACGTGGCAATGACAATGAAAATGGAAAGACAGAACAAACACCACTCGCAAACTTTTGCACAACTGAATGCAAACGAAAGCGAGACTAATTGCAGAACCATGCGTAGTTTTTGAGATCTAATATAAAAACTATCCAAACATTTAATTTTTTCCGGGCTACGACCATCGTCACGCACTTGCATTCTTCGCATTTTTACCGTCCTTACTTTTTCTCCATATAATATCAGCCTTTTTTTTTTTTTTTTTTTTTTTTTTGCAATAGTTTATTCACATGCAGAATTACTCTGTGGCCTAAGCAGCAACTTTTAGCATTTTGCCATCCTGAGATATTACACCCCCAAAATAGCATCAAAATCTTATGCACCCCCTACTTTATGCCATTCCAATATACAGCCCCTTTGACCCAGGTAATTTTTTGGCGTTTTCCTACATTTTCAGTTAGTGACTTACTGCTCAAAAACTATGTACTTGATTGATATGATTAAGGCATTGTTTTTTAGAAGAGGGATTTGGCTTTTTTTTTTGTGTATAAATTGCATTGCAGTGTTGCCAATGGGAGGGAAATGTAGAGGTAAAAATTTGCAAAATATTCCCTAACCGAATTTCAAGAGTTTTTGTAGTTGACACCATTATTGTCACATAGGTCCAGGTCACCTAAAAAATTCTTTGGTGTGTTGACAGGGTACAATGAAAACCTGAAGTCGCTGGCTGCCATTCAAAGAGAGAAAGAAGAAAAATGTTCTGTCATCATACATATACATTTTTTTTACACTTTTTAGGCCTCAGAAGCAAAAATCAATAGATGTGCCGGGGCTATAGTTTCCCTAATTATCCTATTAAAGCATTTTATGATGCCTTCTGTAGGCGAGAGAGGAGGCTTTCAGATAGTGGTACGTTTGTTTCAATATAGCCAGTAAGAGGGAAATAATAAGTGGAAAAAAGGGAAATTTTCACCTAAAATCGGGAATTAAAATTTTCTGTAGATGGCAACACTGTTACCAGATACACGCAAACTATCTTAAACTAAATCCTGATACCCAACTAATATATCCTACAAATATCATGGCGATATCTAACAAAGTATGCATGATTTTTTTTTTTTTTTTTTTTTTTTTTAATATCTCATTCTACTTCAGAATTTCGCTATTTTCTTACCATTTACAGAACATGGTTTATTATAAACCTCAACTGTACTCCTCCTAATTGTCCTACTGAAACTTTTTATCGTGCGTTGTGTAAGCAAAGGACGAGGCTTTCAGACAGTGGTACGTTTGTTTGTATGTAGCCAACAAGAGGGACATAATAGAGATAGAAAATAACTTCTCCAAAATTTTCCCCGAAAATCGGGAATTTTCTATAGCTGGCAACACCGCTATCAGACAGACGCAAACTACCTTAAAATAAACATTGGTACACCACTAATATATCCTACAAGTATCAAGGCGATATTTAAGAACCAAAGCTTCTAATTACAAGAAATAGATTACGTTAAATAGAAAAACAGGGAAAACTAGAAAAATCAAGGGTTAGGTTAGAACCTAAATACGAATTTTTCGTGTGCCCCTAATTACCCCATTGTAACGATCTGTACCAACTTTTATTCAGTAAGGACCAATGTTCGACTGGCGTAAGTTGACTTCCGTTCGGACTTATAGGTACGTATTTACAAACAAAAGTTTCCATTTTTTGCCCAAATTCAGGGAAATATTAATTTCCCTAGTTGACAACACTGCGCGCGGGCCGCTCCAATTGATGTCAACAATTAGTTATCCATCTGAGGTATCTACCTGACAAGTACTAAGGAGATCTCTCTACAACGAAGGAAGCTACAGGGAAAAAAAAATCGAAATTTGAAAATTCTCGAATTTTTGATTTTGGGCTGAAATTTGAAAAGGAAATTCGAAACCCAGAAGAAAAAGAAACTAATATGGTAAACTATGGTCCAACCATATTTGGCCAAAATAAAATTATCCAGATATCTTAAAAAGTGACACACCCGCGTATGCCACTTTGGCCACCTGGGTTCGAAAGGGTTAAAAGTGTAATTTTCTGTACTTTTTCTGGTGATTTCATGTATTGGTTTGAAACCCTGCATATTTTTTAGAAGCAAGAATATATATTCTCCGTGCACCTCAATCTCCCCTCTAAACATTCGTTTGTGTGTGTGTGTGTGTGTGCGTGTGATTCATACGTCCTGAGCAACTGCAGTTCTCGCACACGCTTGCAAATGGAAAAATTGGCATTCCACCGACAAGAAAGATGGCTGCCATTCAGAAACACTTGTACAGGAATAAATAAATTGATATGAATAATATTGAAAGAATTGTGGAATGGAAACAGTAGGAGGAAACGGAGGGACATTGAGAAAACTCATGGACGAGACTTATTCCATCGTAACGTCCACATGTCCTAGGACCGAAACAACGATCCATTAAATCGGAGGTGAGCACTCGATAGTAATCTCACTTCTTCTGTAGCAATTTTAGAATTTAAGAAATAAGTAGGTTTCTTACTTTCGCCAAGCGGCAAAGTAATCTTCGTTACACTAGGCAAAGCTAGGTTGTTCTTTCATAAAATCCTTAGCTTTGTGCTGGAGAGAAGAACGGAATTTTGTAAGCATAAATATTTGTCGCCATAAGAAATACTTCACAGCATATTCTAACAGGGTTCCCACAAACCTGAAAAATCAAGGAAATTATTTAAAATTTCTTTAATGTCAGGGAAACAAAATAATCGTTCTTGATAGTGAAGGCAACTTTGAAGTAATAAAGTTATTTGAGATGTATAAATCATACAATACAACAACATGGAATAATAGGTTACATATGCATTAAGTTATATCAAGGTGTGTTGTGCCATCATTTGTGGTTAGGTTCTTAACTCTGAAATCAGTTGAGCTACAGCATCTTGAATCCCTTAATGTAGACAAAGTATGATATCTCTGAACTTCCGAACTGAAAATCTACGCCTTTTTAACCAACTTCCGAAAAGAGGACAAGGTTTCCAATTCGACCCGTTTATATATATATGTTGTGCGCATGTTCAGGTATAAGTCTTCCACACAGGTGCACCGATTTTATTTATTTATTTCTCTTTTGTTTGAAAGAGTATCCTGTTGTTCCACTACCTTTCATAAGGATCTAACCATAGTCTTCTGAGCCAGACTATGGAACTTCTCAATGGCTGAGAGTGTTCATATCATAATTATGTGTATGATGACTAATGTCCGGATTTGTATGTAATTACATATTTTTTCCTTCATATGTAGGTTCGTCAAATTCTTAAATGTTCGTGATTCACACCTGTAGGGTGCTTAAACTTAAGTTTCGTATTACATATTTTGATCAATATTACATATTTCTATGGTTTCTACCTTTTTTTTTTTTTTTTTTACATAAAACTGTCTTAAAATTTTGGGTTTACTGAAATTTTAATTTAAATTTTTTTTTAAAAAAAAAAAGGCTTTCCAACTGGCAAGGCTTGCATCTAGATTCAATTTTGTCATGTCTATATTTTTGTTTCTTTACCGAAAGAGAAATATATATCTTTTTTTTATTTGTCAAACCATGTTTCGCAGAATTTTCGCCGATAACAAAAGAAATATAAGAAGAAACAAGTAAAAATCCCTCCAGTGTACATTAGCAGCGCCCTTTATTTTCAACTCTGGAGGAAGACAGATCACGTGCCTGACAGGCGACTGGCCAGGAAATTTCTAAAATGAAGTCTATTTGATTGTTATCGGAGGTCGGACGGGAAAAAGCAATTCCTGCAATTCAAGTTAAAACTATATGCTAGTGTCCTTCCAGGAATTTACTGCAAGAGTTCGTTCCAAGAAGCTGGCGACAGTGGCAATATCATAGCAGGAAACCTAAGCTTTCAAAGAACTTCGCTTGTTCAACTGAATGACAGGAGGACAGTACTCTAGTATTGCAGTTGCAAAACGCACGTGTTCTGTATTGACCGTCGAAGTTAGAAATGGCTCCGGTTGCCTCAACTTTATCCGCAACATTGCGGTCGTGAGTAACTATCGATGATGCATTTACTATGGTCGGTAAAGTACTATTGTGCCAAGTGTGTGATAAAAAAATTGGATGTTCAATGAAATCTCAGTTAGAACAACATGTACGAAGTGCACTCCACGCAAGAAATAAAAATTTGCGAACTGAAAAAAAAAAAAAAAAAGTACTTTTGACACGAATGCATCAAGATACTTCAATGAGTGAGTTTTTTCAAAGACTTGTGCCAAGCAATGATAGCAGCAAACATTCCTTGGAACGAAGTTCAAGTGCCAAAATACCATGCTTTCCTGGTGAAGTACTGCGGCCGTCGAATTCCTGATGAATCCACTCTTCGACAGTGTTATCTCGAAGTTTGTTATAGGGAAGCTAGAGATACCATTAGGGCAGAAGTAGGTAGTTCATATATTTGGATTTCTGTGGACGAAACAACAGACGTTTTGGGACGTTATGTAGCAAATTTAGTGATTGGAAAGTTAAGTGAAGATGGTCCATCTAAATCCTATCTTATTGCGAGTCAATTGCTGGAACGCACGAATCATTCCACGATTTCTCGCTTTGTAAACGATGGTCTTAAGTGTTGTGACCGGGAGGAGTTCAGGAAAAAAAAGTCCTTGTCCTCTATGCAGACAGTGCAGCGTACATGTTAAAAGCGGCTAGAGCACTTATAGTTTTTTACCCTCACTTAATTCATTTCACCTGTATGGCCCATGCTCTTCAGCGTGTTGCTGAAGAGGTGAGAGACAACTTTTGCGAGGTAAATCAACTAGTTTCTTCCACGAAACAAAATGTTTATTAAGGCGCCACAACGTGTTCAAGTTTACAGAGATAAACTGCCAGACGTGCCACTTCCTCCGGAGCCTGTGCTAACGCGATGGAGCACTTGGATACAGGCAGTATATTTCTACAATGAACATTTTCAAAAATTAAGCATGTTGTTCATTCATTTCCATCGGAGTCTGCTGTGTCAGTTGGCATTGCTCACAAACTGTTTAATGATTCAAAAGTAGCATGTGATATCGCATACATAGACAGCAATTTTGGTTGGCTACCTACAAGCATTAAAAAGCTAGAGACTGTTGGGCGGCCTCTTTTGGAATCCATGGAAATCATAGAGGATGCAAAGAGACTGCTGCAAGGTGTGTGTGGAGATGCAGGAGAAAAAGTTTGAAAGAAACTAAATGCAGTGCTGGAAAGAAACTCGGGTTATGACAGCCTATTGTCAGTGTGTGAGATTCTCAGTGATGAAACAAGAACCCCGCTGAAGATATTTCCCCCAACTACATCCCCCTGTTGAAATACGCTCCTGTTACCTCATGTGATGTGAAGAGATCATTCTCTGCATACAAGAATATTTTATCCGATCGCCGACAAAATTTTACTTCTGATCATTTGGAAATGTACCTTGTAACCCATTGTGCAACAACACACAGTTGAACTGCAGGCACATCTTTTGTAAGTACTTTATTTCAAATTAAAGATGTTCATTAGTGGAAATATTCTTCAATCTTAGATCAGCTGGTATTGTTTAAAATATATAGAACTGCTTTTCCCTGCAAAATAAATATATATAAAACAATACATTTCGTCTTAAGTTGCTTTTAGTATTTAAATTTGTATATTGCGTATAATTCATTTCAAGATTGGGCCGTGGTGACGGATGCGCATTTAGTGTAAAAGGTTCTAGATTTGAAACGGGACCACACCACACCACATGAGATTTCTGACGTAGAAATGCCGTATGCATTGCTTTTCTCGGGGCTTTCCTGTTTCTCCCTAGCCGATTCACATCTTCCTTCATTCGCGTCTGTTTTTTATTATCCTGCAATCAGTCACGTCAGTGACGTATGACTGTCTCAGCTGTTCAAGCATTTCACTTCATTGTGGGGCTTGCATTAAGCAGGATAAAGTGTAGTAATTTTCCTTTTCATTTTCATAATTCGTTTAAATATTGCATACTCATACGCGTGTTAATATTACGTTTTCATAACTATGTAGACACGGCGCACAACAACTCTGCACTTGAGTGACGTAATGCTGTTCGCGATTTGGCTCCCATCTGACCGTGATTTAGGAGGCAGAAAAGTGAACTTATCAGCGTTGCCAACTGAAATAAATATTCGCCATGAATTTAGAAATGTGAGATATTATTCATAACTCGTACGTTGTACTTTTTCATCTATGTATATCTAGATCATTACTATAAATAATAGACGTTGCATTCCACAAATAACAATGAAATGTCAAATATTTTTCATCTATGTGTATGCGTACAAAAAGGAAACACTCACCTACATTTCTTCTATTCCGGATAAGTCACCGTCAGTATCCTCTTCTGAATCACTGTTGCTATCACTATCGACACCACCGAGACTGATAACGACCCTCTCAGTAATTTCATCCATAATTCCTTCTGATTCCCAATACTGAGTTTCAATTTGCTTCACGTGATTACAAACTGATATCCATTCGTTCCTCCCGATTTGCCCGAACCTAATTTCACAGAGTTTTTGAACATCATTAATTTTGAAAGTTGTGTTTCGTGACGCAACCCAACCTTTCACCAAAGACCAAATTTTTTCAATTGGATTCAGTTCCGGGTGGTAGGGGGGTAAACGAAGCACAGAGTGTCCATGGCGTTTGAAAATTTCGTCAATTGCAAACTTTTTAAATCTTGATTTATGTGATTGAATTAAACTATACAGTTCCGGCTTCAGCATATTACAATCAAAAGAAATGTTTTTCTCTGTCAGCCACTGCATCATTTGTTGTTTAGTCGAACCAGAGGTAGGTACTTTTTCCAAAATAACGTTGTGATAGGATGCATTATCACAAACCACGACAGAATTGTGAGGGAGATTTGGTATTAATTTATCTGTAACCCACTTTTCATAATTTTCTTTGTTCATTTGGTTGTGGTAGTCACCTGTAGACTGACTTGCATTGGGTACAAACCCATTTTCCCCTCCTGCATGAATCATAATTAACCTCTGACCCCGAGAGACTGGTGCTAATAGACCGTGAGAGCTGTCGTCGGTCCAAGATTTGTTGGAAACGTGAGATGATAATATGTATGATTCGTCTACATAAACTATATTTCGCGCTTGGTTTCGATAGTCCTTTATACGTCTCAAGTAGGAAATTCTTTTTTCTCGAATTTCTTGAGACTCGACAAGCACGGTTCTGTTAGTTTTAGTCTTTTTCCACTGAAACCCAAGATCTTTTAGAATTTTTCTAAGGCTTGTACACCCACCCTGAAAACCTATTGATTCTGAAAGCTTTTCCTTCAGTGTCGAAACAGTAGGAACTCTGTGTTCCGTTTTATAAAAGTCGTAAATTGTTCTCCGAATAACATCACTGTCAAACTCATCTACCCCAACCACAGGTTTCTGACAACGCCGGATTTTATTCGGAGTTTCAAAACAAGTTTTCTTAGCTTCAACTGTCTGCCCTTCTTTTTTTATATTTTTGATCGTTCGTAACGATACCTCTACAGCCTTCGCTGTTCTTTCTAAAGCTTTTCCAACAGGAATTGTGAAGGTACCTTCTCGAGCTTCCATCTCCATAAATTTAATAACATTCCAAATCACCTCTCTAGCCTGTGAATGGATCTTTTTGTGCTTCACTTTGGAGTTTATAACATTCATAGTCACGTTAATTCACTACAACACACACACACCGATACACCTACAAACTATTACACTAGCCTCTCCACACTACACTGGACCGGAATACAATAGTAACAACAAACACTTTATTTTCAATCTACCAGCACACTACACGAAACCCAGCGAAAGAACAAAACCTCCACAAACATCGGAAATATCTTATTTCGAGGGGTGAGTGACCAATGTCTTGTTTTAGACCCTAAGCGAATGGAATGCTACGATTGCCAAAATGTACCATGTGTTCTGTTGACCAACAGATGTGTGGGAGGTTTCCTTTTTCTTTTCTTTCGTTTTCTTTACTTTTTTTTTTTTTTTGGTAACCCAAAGGTCAAAATAAGAAGGGTGAAAGAATGTTTTCCACTCAGTATTACTTAGCATTGTATTATAGTGGTGTATATAAATCTGAATTTTTGTGATTTGTAGAACTAAAATACTATGTGTATCTATTCTTTTGTGTGTTAATGTCTGGGATTGCGTGGATGTATTTTATCACCCTATTTTATAGGGTATTTTGTAGGGATTGCGTATCACCCTATTTTTATGCCGGCACGTTCAGATGTTTGATACATTCAGTTATTCTTAATTTTAATAATTGATTTCAAATTCTCTTATACTTTGGTTAATTAACGCTATGATATGGAAGATAAAAGATCTTTAAAAAAAAAAAAAAAAAAAACCCTCGGAAGCAGTACTACGATCAGAAGTCTAAGTAGGGAATTGATATATAATGTCAGAGCTTACTTTGAGAAAGAAAGAGCAAACGATGGTCTATTGTTGTCAATTGTACCAGTTGCAAAAGTAGTGGAGAGGATGTGTGATGCTTTGCAAAGAGGCAAACATTCAGTAATAAACAAACTATTTAAAAAAAAAAAAAAAAAAAAAAAAAGATTTAGGATATACTACTGAGAAGTTTGGATAATCGCGGTTGGCAACATATCTTGCGCATGCGTAGGATCAACCATTTCCTCTCATTTTCTTCTCACTCGCTCGGGAAGTAACGGTTTCAAAGTGCAAAGTTACCTTGCGCCGTGTCTAACATATGTAATATTATCTATTCTTATATAATATTACATATTTCTTACATTTTTAAGGGATTTTTGTTACATATTTATGTACACTCATGTCCAAAATGATTGTCGCATATCTATAACTATCTTCTTTTAACAATATAGTTTGATAATGATTTTGCAGGGTACTTTTAATAGTGATACTATGTGTATAATCGGAAAATTCATACTTGTGCCAAATTTCATAGGAAAAGAATTATAAATACGAAAATTAGGATGAGTAAAACAAAATGTTGCTAAATGGACAAGAAAGTTCTATTTTCGTTTTATTGTTCTTATTTACTGCTCTTTTGACATGAAATTTGCCACATACATGTCTTTGCCGATTATACACAAACTAACATTATAAGAAATACTGAGTGAATTCGTTATCAAATTATATTCCTACAAAAACATATTTATAGACATGCGACAATAATTTTGGACATGAGTGTACATATTTAAAGGGTTGATATTACATAAAAATCCGGACTCTAATGATGACGCATAATTCGACATAGGTGCACCCATTTTGTTGATTTAGTTTTTGTATGAAAAAGTGTGTTCTTGGTTGTTTTCATATAAATCTCACTAAGATTTGATGATAGTCATCGGAGTTAGACCATGAAACTCCTAGTGTTAATATCGTAATCAGGGTTGGTTGCTTTAAACCAAGAAACGAAAAATGTTCGTAAAGGTGTAAGTGTTCGTAAAATGTTAATGAACACACATTTGTGGGTTATCACGTTTCAGTCCCGTATATTATTTGTATAACAGTATATTGAAATCTAAATTCCCCATTCATTACTCAAAGGGATTATACTACAAAAGTAACTTTATATATATTGCAGGGTGGCCCAAAAGTAGGTATTCACCCTTGCATTGATCAAGTATAACATTCTAGTTTATTGATTTATTTGCTTCGATTGTTCCGGCCTTAAATTATAAGTAAAAGAACATTAAGAACAAATAATAAAGAAACTAGGTCTACCTATTTGATAACAATAAGAAATAATATAAAATAGAATGAGCTGATGACTACCGGACTGTACACCTGCTTTTGGGCCACTGTATATATATATATATATATATATATATATATATATATATATATATATATATATATATATATATGTGTGTGTGTTTATGAACGTTTCTTTTGTATTTTTTAATTAGTTTATTATTACCATTATGCAATTGTCGGAGCCGCGGTGGTTCAGTAGTTGAGCGTTCGCCTCTGATGCATGGGGTCCCTGGTTCGATCCAGATCCAGCTCGCGCCAAGTGAACTTTGTGGTACACAAACACCGTGTGCATGGGTTTTCTCGGGGTTCTCCCGTTTCTTCTCACTTTCTCCATTCCACCATTTCACTCATCTCTCATCGTCACCGTCTTCTTTAGCCTAGCCGGCATAACTGTGGGACGTAAAACTCAAAGATTTCATTTTTCATTTTACTCTTATGCAATTGTAATCAAAGAAAAATTCTAAATATTATTTTATTTTAATAATGTTTACTATTTATAAAATATATTGAAATTCCATACTTTTTTGGGGGAGGGGTCATACAAACCCCACGAGAGGTATTTATTGAAATCAGTTGTATCTTTGGTATCTGGTTCTGTATAAATGGGTTGGAGCCAAAGTGAACTCAAATAATTTGTATCTTTATTCACTTTTCTTACTGATATGCAAATTAAGTCGTTGTATTTCTTTAATTTGGACTAATAAAAATCGTAGTGAACTAACTTGGACTAAATTAGTTCTTCTGTACTCTGCAGTATTTTGAAATTATCCATATGTAATTCTGTATAATGGCTTCACTTGTGCAACTGTTTTTGTCTTTTTGTCCTTATGAAATTACTCTTGACAATTATATTAACAAGTATGTAAAGATCAGTACAACATATTTTTATCAGAAGTCCTTCGTGAGTGAGTTGGCAAACATATCGCATTTGTGGCCAATTAGTTCCAGTTTCGAGTTCAAATGGAGGACAATTTCTCTCGGATGTAAGCTGAGAAGCGGTTTGGATTCCGCTTTGAGATTATGTGACCCCTTCCAGCATAACCCGGTTGTTGCATAATAACAGCAAGGCGAAACAAACTTATACCTGTCAATATGTGATATAAATACATAGAACAAATTATTTAAACCAAAAAACCTGGTTTAAACCAAAAAATCTGGGTTTTGTTTATTTTTCAATAAAAACCATTGTTTTTGCCAACCATGATCGTAATTAACCAACTTGATTGTATGCGTACTCACTCAGGCTTAATTTCAACACATACGTATTGATTGTGATTATACTATTTGAGTTTCAAAGAGTATACTTTCTCGCAGGTTCCATATAAATTCTGTCCGGATCTAATGACAGGCTTTGGAGTTGGACCGTGAAACTCCTCAACAGCTGATAGTCTTAATACCATGTGTATGTTCATGGTTCCGTATCGCGTAGACCGATTAAATATACCGAGGTGTATTTATCTACCTATCTAGTAATGTTTGGTTATACATGTTTCCTAGGCCGATTCATTTAGAGAAAGCTGGTGCCCTACTTTAGTTTTGGTGTCTAATTAAACTAGTGGGTTGCGTAAAAGTGGAAAAAGTAAACAAACTTTTGTTAGGGAAATAGGTAAACCTTTGTATCGGGGAAAGTCGGGAAAACAGTTTACAAATATCTGTATGAACTCTATCTAACATATTAAAGTCGGTCTTGTTAGAAATATTGATACACCTGCTTCGCGAATTTGTTTCTGAGGTGTGTTATTTAATTCAGAAGTCTCATTGCAACTCATCAGAATTTCCTTGTCAAGGATGGTACTATGGAGCGACAATGAGATGCAGCCCTGTATATTGCTCCTTTCTTTCTTCTATTAAAAGCTGAAAGAAATAGAAAGCAGCAAATTTGTAAACTCCTAAGGAGAGCTGTAAACTCCTAAAGTGTTATTGTGGCATCTCAATCCATATCTGCTGCAGTCTCCCAGAGAGCCCACAGGAAGAGAGTCCACCCAAAGACTTCGTTCCATGGCGTCCCAGATGTGTTCGATGGGATTGAGGTCCGGTTCCCGTGATGGCCAGGGAAGTGCCAGGAGTGCTCATCAAACCAGTTTGCCACCATCCGGATGTTATAGCCGAGCAAACGATGAGACATGGCCATCCAGATCACCGGAGCATTTACCTGTGAGGGACCGTGTCACACGTATAAGGGGACCCATTTCAGCCCATGTAAACATGCCCCAGACGAGAATACCACCACCAACCTGCACAGTTCCCTGCTGGCACGATGGATCCATTACCTCGTGCGGTCGACGACGCATCTGTACCTGTTCATCGGCATGTACCAATGTAAAATGTGACTCGCCTATCTAGCCAACCTCTTTCCACATTTCCACGGTCCAGTGGAGATGTTCCTTCGCCCATGCTAGACGTTTCCCGTGTTATGTAGTTAGAAGGAGTAGTCGCGTGGGCCGATGACTTCTGTGGTTGCGGATTGGCGAGTAGGTGGTTGCGAGTACCATGGCGAGTAGGTGGTTGCAGATTGTGTGGCTGCTAACACGGCTATGTCGTCCTGCATTGAACCCCTCCGCGATTTGACACACTATTATCCGTCTAGCGACTGTTGCGATGCAGGCCAGTCGGCACCTACCCGTGACCACGGCAGTTTGGCTGTGCGGGTGCGGTTTTACAGGAAGCCAGGTGCTCACGATACACCTTTGACACAGTTGCCTTTGAAAATCCGAGTGCCACAGCCACTTCCAAAATACAGCCATCCAGTTGTTTGGCTCCTACGATGTGACCACGGTCAAATGCACTCAGGTCCTTCATCTTGCCTATCACACATTGCACTAACCCTGATACCAAGAGAGGAATCACACGGCAGCAGTACACGCGCGATGCGATTCATTCACATGCACTAGTAGAGCCTGCAAGGCAGTTTCTGCAACTGTTGTGCTGTCTCTAATTCAACTGGTGATCAGTGTGTATTATTTTTTAAACCTATCATTCAATACCTAGTCCTGTCATAAATTCTCTTACAGAGTTAAGAATGAACTACAAGGAGTTATTAGGCTAATATATTAATATTTGGATGTTACAAAGGTACAGGTTAGTCATCACAGAGCATCAATCTCTATTCAAAATAATCATCTTCAACCTTCACACAGGCTTTAAGTCTCCAAGGCCAGTCATCGATTGCAAGCACCCACTGTCTCGATGGGAATTTCCGCCACTTCTTCACAAGAGACCGAGATTTGCAAGATTTGGATACTTCTTCCAACAGACCATGCCCTCCTAAACGGACCACAACTGTAGTCTAATGGGCTGTGGTCGGGGCTAATTAAGGGCAGTCAGCCAGAACAGTGAAATCAAACATTCTTCTGAAGCTACTGTTGTGTGATCTTGTTTTATTGGCTGGTGCTAAGTCCTACTGGAAGTTCATGGCTCATTGTTGAATATGGTGCGGGTTAACGGTTTCACAAATGGCTCCAACAATGTCACTTGATATGCTTTAGCAAGTATTTTCATTTATATTCACAGAAGTGGAGGTCATTAATGCCATCGCGGGACACTCCACACCAAACCATCACTGTGGCGAGATGAAGGTCTCTGAGAATCCGTGGCGTGTTTTCACGAGCTTGCTGTGATGTTGAGCCATAAACACAGGCGTAAGAATCTTACCGCCATTTGCGCAACGCTAAGGAAGTCGTTTCGCATTTCGCTATCGCTTGACTTTCAGCTGTGGAGTGAAGAAGTGACCAGTGTTTCACCGACAAGCTTTGAGTCCTAGGTCACTTCTGAGCACGCGCTACATTGGCATTTTGAACACGTTCAGCTCGCAAGCCATCCCTGATTGTTTCTTCATAGTATTTCGTTGAATTCGCGCTGCCACAGCTTTTCACAAGCTTCTGGCTCCTCACGTCTACCTTTTCTTGCCCTATGATCAAACATATTGCCAATCTTCAGCTTTTCAGGGTTTTGAAAATTTATAATGGTGATTTTCCAACTTCGTGCAGTGTGATTACTGCCACAGGCTTCTCATATACATCTCACCTCATTCAACTCGCAGTGCAGTTTACCTTTCCACTACCACAACCAAACACACAGTGATACTGGTTGTTTGCTTAAATATTGAAGGCTTACTTTGACAACAGAATTTATGATACAGCTAGGTTCAAAGTAAAATCACCAAAATTAGGGAATGTACACCTATCAAATTTCAAGTGGATCAGTCAGCATTACGGTGAGTGGTACTAGTAAAAGGAATATAAATCAGCCAAAATTTGTACATTTTAAACCTATTACTCAATATAAAGAGTAGTATTGATAGTTATGTAACGTCCCCCTATCAAGTTTCAACTGTGCCAAATGACTGGGAAGAGATTAAATCGGTAAATTGATGTATATCCGCCAAAATTTGAGTATATGCACTAACGTTTGCTAAAGAAAAATGCACATAGTTCGCAACTCTTCAGAAACCAATAACAGGAAACACTGGAACACCGGCTGCTCGTGGCAGTAAGGCACGTCTATCAGTAATACAATGCACTTGGCATAAGGGGATTGCCGCGGAACGAAGTGAATATGGAGTTGAAGAAACTCGTTGGAAAATGATGGTGCAATATTGGAACGCAAATCCGGATACGCGCAAGTCATATTTTGTGAAACACTTTCAAACTAGGATTTGCGTGTCATACGGTATATAATGTGTCAGAATCGGAGAAGGGTATGAACGAGAACAGGAAGTGTGGAAGTGGACGAAAGTCAACGTTAAATGATCCTAAAGTGTTAGAACAACTGGAATGAGTGGAGTCAGGTAAGGTTGAAAAATTCTATTTTGAACTGGGAAGAGAGTTCAGTGTAATCAAAAAGCACAATGAAAACAGCTTTATAGATGATGGATATTGAGAGACGTAAACGAAAAATTATGCCAAAAGTTACATAAAATCAAGTATTGATCCAGAAACATCATTTATGCAGTTTTGTGACCAACACGTTCACGATGCAAAAGGATGTATCATGGACAATGAGACCTCTTTAACATTAGACGTCAATGATTGCTAGCCGCAAACGTTCTACAATCCTGGCAAGTACCACAGGTGTTACTGTGGCTGACAATGAATGCCAGGGGACTCTCGCAACCCCTGTTTTTCACGACTGGCCTTGCGCTCAGCACTAGACGATATAAAGTATTGACTGCGTAAAGTTAAACGATGTATCAACGCTACTATCATGGGAACAATGTGATGTTTTGGTCTGATCTCTGCGGCTGTTATTACGGTGCCAGGAGTGAGGTTGCCAGACATCCTATTTTTTCAGGACAGTCCCGGTTTTCAATGAAAGAATTAACTGTCTCGAAAAAGACTTTCGGGACGTCTATTTGTCCAGGTTTTCGTTCTTCAGATTGAAAAAAATCAACCTGCAAGAACTAGTATATCTCACCTAAAAACGGAAGATTTGTGTAGCTAATTAATTTTACTAAACAAACAACAAGGAGTTGGAAAATCACATCCATTCTTTCGTCCTATGGGTTGTTTATCTTTCAGAGGAAAGAAAAGATTTAAAAATATTCAAGAGGGGCATATGTTATAGCAATAATTTCATGAATATCACTTTCAATAGAAAATAACATTTTTTCCCCGATGACGGGCTTTAACTACTAGTTATTTTATACTTCCATCGCAGCGCAAACTGCTTTGTTGTTGAGATTTTAATCAACAATTGTGATACTTCTCTCAGTCGCTGCATGTTAACCGCATTTAAACTGTCTATTTCGTCCTGTCTGTCATCTTCGGACGAACGCTTTTATAAAGAAGTGTTTATCCAGTCCAGTCCTTGTAGAGTGAAGTCTGTCGGTGTGGAAAAGTAAAATTTTCAGTAATTTTCAGGTTAAAATTCTTTAACAGCTTACTCTAGCGCAGGAAATAGCAGTTTAAACACATAAGAGATGTCTCTTGTGTAATTTCGATACTGGATTTTTCTTCTGCTGAACTTTTGGAGAACCAGTAAGTCTTTAAAAAAAATTTACTTTTTGTTTATCATTCTTAATTTACCGCAAATGATTTTTTTTTTTTTTTTTTGCTAAATTTGCATTTCATTTAGGATACTGTTTGTGACTTAGGTAATGACGCAACGAAGAAAAAAGTGTCTCTTCAATCATAGATGGGAGAGGGTATCATAATTCGCGCAACATTTAGAACCTGTTAAACAGAACAAATTGGAGTTCGGAATAACGGATGCCAGGCAGCTCTTCTTATGTTACCTTTTCACATTCTTTATATGTCCCTTGTGGGGCTTTATTTGTGTTAACTGTGTGTAGAATGAACTGGAAATTTGTGATTGGTAACCTGGGAAAGACAGGTAATCAGTTGATTCTGACCAAAAGAGTAGAAACCCAGACCTTATATATAGCCTGAGATTAGTGTCTCGGGTTTTCGTTTACTGAATATGGCAACCCTTGCCAGAAGTCGTGCTTCCATGGAACACTTACGTATCTTCTACATATCCAAAAACCAGAATCCACCTAACGTTCCGCAGTTGCAGCTTATTGAAGACTTTTTTTGGGGCATTTTTAAACACAAATTGTATGGCAATAATCACCAACCAAAACCCATTTCTACATTTATTCACAGAATCCGCAAATATTTGAAGGATATTGTGCCATCCACGTTTGCTCGAGCTATGTAGAGTTCCCCGTAATTGTCACAAGTCAGCAGACTCATTGCCAATGTGTTTGCTCATTAATGTACTGATACCGATCTTGTATACCGACAGACGAAATAAATAAATACGTGCATTTTCGCTATCGCTCTCTGCATTTTGTTTTTGTGCAAAATTTTAAAACCAAACGTTACTTCATTCTATTCTGATCACTCGATACAGAAAGCAAACATTGCCAAATTAACGTAGTACATCTTTCAAATGTCTGAGGGAACGTTTCATGTTTCGAAGAATGTAAACAATGACGTAATATATTTAAACATCCCTCTAAACTGTATGAAACGTATATTTATTATTCAGTATTAGAAGTTCATTTTCAAAGGTCCTAAATAATTATTACCGAAATTAGTTGCACTTTTCTCAAAATTTTGACCTGAACTACATTCAGACAAAACAATTTGATCTTGTACATCGTTCTAGACGTGATAGCACCTCTTTCTGTAGCTTAATTCTTTAAAGACCGCTATTTTAAACTAGTCTTTCTTCAAAAAAAAAAAAAAAAAAAAAAAAAAAAAAAAAAAAAAAAGCAATATATAAAATGACTCTTTGACATTATATGCAAGTGAGGCTCATAGACCACACCTGTCCTTTGTCCAGATTTTTCTGTTTATGTATCGCATCCGTCCACGACGAACGATCGACTGTCCCTGTGTATTTGTATCCCACGTCTGTCTCTGAAGAACCTTTTGGAAACAGCTATCAGCTTTTTTTCAGAGACGGAAAAAATGGACGCTCTAAAACCTATCCAATACTATGGTTGGCTATGAATGACTTATTTGATAAACGAAAATCAGACTTATAAATCACACCTGTCCTCAACTAAAATCAGCTGTACTTACACGCCACGCCTGCCTCTAAAATAAACCAGAAGCCATGGTATAGGCCAGCAAAATTTTTGAACTGGCGTACATTCGAAATTTATGTCAAATAACTATATTGGCACTTAGAGAATTTGAACTTGTACATTTTTAGGGTAGGCTAAAAGATTTGATCGAATTTCATTCAAAGTTGGTGTCAGATATTTAAATCGGACCATTTTGAACTAATTCCAAATTTTTAGGATACGCCAACTATTTGTTGTGAAGGCCTGGAGAAAAAAACTGAAATTTTGCGTAAAAAAAGTTTTTTACAGTTTTTTCCGAGTTTGGAAAAAACCGAAAGTTTGGGAAAAATTGAAATTTTCGAATATGTTACAAAATTATGCTTTTAAACTGAAAATTGTTGGGAAAAAAGCGGAAAGTTTGGGAAAATTGAAATTTTCGAATATTTTACTATCAGTCCCACTTGATGGCAGGGAAATGTTAAAAATAACGAGCCCAGAATCATTTTAGTTAATACGTTAAAATCAAATATAGAGGTATCTTCCTTGTGCTGTGTAAAATTTCCATAATTTTAAACCCATTAGAAAAAAAAATCTTTTGTTGTGAAATATTGGCAAAATCTGGAAAATATAATTTAAAAACTATTTCTTCGCCTGATGCTTATCTTACTTGCTGTAACCTGTATGCAGCATATATACAATGTATTTCGTTGACAAGAGAAATACTTAAAGCAACAGGTTTTAATTTTACTTCTTAGTTTTTCTGCTAAATTCCTCAGTATTATTTGTATACTTTTTCGAACACCTGAAAAAGAGATATGATCTTATTTACACATACACACATACACCACACAAGTGAGTAAATTTGACCAGGGAGAAATATATTAAAAGGTTGAATATATGAAACTTCCTTTCGTTATTATTACATACTTGCAGAATACCAGTTTTTCGCACGGGGAGAATACGTTTCATTTTGAACATAAAGGTCACCAGAAATGTCACCAATCAACTCAGGGAGCCCAAAAACTATGAATTGGTCACTAATACCGATCATATTCCATTATTTTTACTTATCACTATCCCCCGTAGGAGTACTAATAGGGGATGAATTTTGATTTAAACGGCATCGAAATTGTTACTGTTAATCCCAGTAATCCCGAAAAGTATGGATTCGACACTAATATCGGTCATTTTCGATCATTTTCAGCCATCTTTCCTAAGTTACAGTATTGAATTTGAATTTAAACGGCATCGGAATTGTCACTGTTTATCTAAGTAATTCCGAAAACTATGGATTCGACACTAATATCGGCCATTTTTGATATCTCCCCCTTCCACCCCCCTTAAGTTGCAGGTCTGAATTTTGATTTAAATGGTATTGGAAATCTCAGTGATCCCGAAAACTATGGATTTGACAGTAATATCGGTCATTTTCGATTCCTCCCCTTCACCAAGTTGCAACTTCAAAGTGAAATGATAAAAACCATCTCAGGCCCGAATCTCATGTATGTTAAAAATTTTATCGAGATCGTTTGGGTTATTCAGGAGTTACAAGTTAAAAATAGTCATTTTCATATATATATAAAATTTATCGCATTAGAAACAGGTATTCGTTTACATACAAGATATTGTACACAACGTTTATATAAAGTGTATATTAGATATTAAATAATAGTAAATATATGTTTTAGTGAAAAGTATTAGTAAAATTTATATACTCCTTTTTTTTAAAGAAGTAATTTTGGATAAATTTCAAAACTTCAGCAGATCAAAGAGCATATTAAGAACTCAGTTTCATTCAAGAGGTCTATTTGTTGCAACAGAAAAGCCTCATAATGGTAGACTTGTATGTAACTGTAAAAGTTCTATAGCTAATGCACATCCACGAATAAACGATTAAAAGCACATAAAGGAAGTGAGTGCAGGCTTCCAAAATTAATTTTAAAGAATAATTGCAATTTTTTTTTTTTTTTTTTTTTTTTTTTTTTAATATTCTAAATCATAATGACATGATTTTGAACCTGGATTTGCTTGTTTGCGGTTTTTTGGGTCGTAGTGCGCTACATTGCACTTTGGCGTTCGGTTTCGAAATCATAGTCAAAGATCCAAGTCTTGTCACCTGTTGTATATATATATATATATATATATATATATATATATATATATATATATATATATATATATATATATATAAATTTAAAAAGTCGGGATCATTTTCAGTATCGGTCAAAAGATCAGGCACATGTTTTCCGTGTTGTGACTGTTTAGGTAGTAGGTTTTTTTCCTTTACCAAGTTCTCACAGATTTTTCTTACCCCAGTTCGCTATTCAAAATTTGATGGAAGGATATGTGGTTCAAACTCAGCTTGTCTGTTATTATTCTCGACAAGTTAACCGATGGGTAATGGGCACAAAATCTCGAATTCGTTCCACATTCGTTTCATTTCTGGATATTGATAGTCGTCCTGACCGAGGTTCATCTGCCACTGACTCTCGAAAAATGGCTTGTACCACTTAAACAACTGGAATCGTGGCAAAACAGCATCGCCATAGGCTTTTTTTTTTTTTTTTTTTTGCACTGTCTCGGTCACATTGTACCCAAGTTGTTCGTAACACGGCTCAACAGCTCATTTCACAGCATGAACGTCCCACTTCACCTGTTAACATGGCAGACTCATCATTCATATTGAGGCCGCATGAGATGTTGACGTGTGTGTGCTGGCGGAGGACGCGGAGGAAGATGTTATGGGACTTGAAATGTTGTCAGTCTCTGAATTCTGATTCAGTGTAGGGGCCGCGGTGGCTCAGTGGTAGAGCGTTCACCTCCGGTGCTTGGGGTCCCGGGTTCTATCCCAGCCCCCGCCAAGTGAACTTTGTGGTAAACAAACACCGTGTGCGTGGTTTCCTCGGGATTCTCCCGTTTCCTCCCACTTTCTTCATTTCACCATTTCATTCATTACTCATCATCACCGTCTCCTTTAGCCTCACCGGCATAAGTGTGGGACGTAAAACTCAAAGATTTCATTTCATTTTTTTGATCCAGTGTAATTACTTTATTTACATACCTCGTATGTATATGAGTGCAACACAAATGGATTCAGACTCTTCCTGCTGATTTAGTGACCATTGCGCGCCTTAGGTACATGAGGTCCGGGTTCGATTTCCAGTGGGAGAGCACTAAAATTGGATGCATTAGGCAGTTGGGATCCTACCTTAAACTGTTACCCCCATGTCTCATGTAGTCTTGGCGCTGAAGGATACTAAAACTCCAATCTACCGAACCAGCCATGTGTATTCATAAGACAAATGGACTGGTCGCAAATTATTCGTCTGTATTAAGATATTTTTGCGTATAAGAAAATCCCATCAATAGCTATGTCTGACACGTAATCAAGAATTTTCTCCATGGCTGCAGATGGTGTGTTCACGAAGGAGGCTACACTTTAATAATATATCCTTTACGGCAAGAATCCTAGAGGGGAGACTAGGGAACTATTATTGTACGTTTTCTATTTCCTTTGTTGAAAGTTAGGAAGAATTTTTGCAAGCATATGAAAATATTCCTTTCTTTTTATGGCTAAGCGATTAGCGTATGCACCTTTGACATGTGAGACCCGGGAGCTCACGTAGTTCGAATTTCACGTTAATCAGTAGGTCTCGTCTCATACAGCCTCGTTTCTGAAAGAGACGTAAAACTCAAAATCAACTCAACTCAATTTTCTTTTTATGATTACGAATAAGGCTTTGTTCAGAGCGGAATCGTGACTAATAGTGAACAAATTTTGATATCCTCATCTCCATATTACACAAACTTCGCTGATAATATTATACCTAATGGAATTAAGCATGAGCATTTAATTTAGTAATTTAATTCCATGATTATGCACTATGAAATTCACATCTAGGGGAAAAGGAAAACGGTGTAAATGTAATATTTTGAATTAGCGTTTATTTTAGACTTAAAAGGTACACCGTTCGTTCGTAAAAGTTCATTTGCAAGAACTGAAGGGGAAAATGTGAGAAAATATTTATTTTTCAGACAGTTTATTTCGTGCAGAATTATTAAATGCAAATACACATTTTGTACAGTCACGAACATAAATAAATAGAGGTAAGAGTCTTTATTTCTTATAGCTCCAGCCTCTACTTATTTATGTTCGTGGCTGTACCTTTTAAGCGTTAGTTTTCAAATCCACGTGGGTAATGGTAGTACACACGTAACTAGAAACATGTGTGCGTGTGATGTGATTGTATGTGTGTATCAGGTACGGAACTAAAGGCAAATAATCGTAATAATAATAATAATAATAATAATAATAATAATAATAATAATAATAAAGAAATAGCATAAGTCAGATTTATCTCTATTCAATTTCTCGAAATCGGTGACCGAAGTATACTCTCAAATAAACATACCTTACACCATGAACTTCGTTCCTGTATAAGATTATTTGATTTTCTTTATATGTCGGTCATCTCTGTGACCATAATCCCATTCATAGAGATGCAAAAAAGCCGGCTTTTTTGAATCAATGGTTTTTTTCACATAAAAAGCCGGCTTTTTTGGGAAAAAAACGAGAATTTTGGAAATTTTGGCTTTTTTCAACTTCATGATTTTTCTATCTAAATAGCTTTCTTATAGTATATTCTATAGTTAGATAAGAATTACATGACCTGAATGTGATAATTCGCTCTGAAATTCACCATCAAGATGGATGGAGCACATGTTTTACGAATTAAAGCTAACATGAAGAATGTAGTATTTAAGGGTAATTTTAGAGGCTTTTTAACTTTATTTTAACTTTTGAGTTATCGACATCTTTTTTCTTCTCTAGTTTGTCATCCGTGTTTCATTTCTAAGAGCTTTTAGTACTCTAGCTTCTAGCGCAAAAGTTAAACTTGCCCGTTTTTCTATTTATCCGTCAAAGCGTACGTTTTTCAATATATCCGTCAAACCGTACTTCCACATTTCTGTTATACTGTAGCTGTGAAGTTATTTAGCAATAATTTTCCGGACACAACCTTGAATACCAATTTATACAAATAATCAGTAGCGGATTTAGAAAAGTACTTTAGGAGGGTTTTTTCTGATTGTTTCGTTTCCTAAAAAGTCCTAATTTTATTTGAGAAGTGCTTGAAGTTTATGAGTACAGGCATAACTAATATTTCGTTTCGTTTATATGTTTAGCAATAATCTTCCGGATACAACTTTAAAAATCATTTTATACTGAGAGTCAGTGGCGGATTTAGAAAAGTATTTTGGGAAGGGTTTCTTACTAATGTCTAGTTTTTTTAAACATTCGTAATTTTTATTTGACGGGAGCTTAAAGTTTATGAGTAAAGGCATAAATAATAGATATTTCGTTTGTTGCAACATTCCGTAACTTTGGGGAACGGGCTTCAGTCCGAAAGACCGCCCCCCTAACCTTCGCAAAACCGTCACTGCTAGTAATTAGTAATAATAACGATTTAAAAACAATAAAAAAGGAAGTCGCCCAACTCACAGTACACGCACTATTTCTACATTCACAGATGGAATGAAGAAAAGCTTTGTCAAAATGGTCGAATGCTGGTTGAATCCCGGACTTCCCGATAGAAGCGCAAAAGCTAATCACTCAGTCATGTTTGTTGTGCAGTTGTATTTAGCTTAACTTAAATATATTCCGTAGTCTTTTTTTGGAAGGGGGGGGGGGAGTTCCGTAATGATATGTTGAATCCCTCTTGTTAAAAATTCAGAAAACTTGAGGATTGGGTAAACTGTGATTGGGTAAAGCACAAAAATAAAAAGAATGAAAAATGCGAATCGTGTGAACTTCATGGTAACGTTTCCAGATATCAAACCACCTGCAATAGTTTTATTTCCCTTTCACCTTTTAATCAAGGTGTCCCATGTTCAATTCTCGGTCGAACCACAAACCTTCTTTCATGCGTAACCCAAGTAGCGGTTCGGATGTCAGTTTAAGCGAAAGTATTCTCCTTGATAACCTCGGTATTTCGTAAGGATGTTAAGCCTAAATATACGAAACAAACCAAATTGTATATTTCTGTATGCCTAAATGCGTGTTGTTTTATAAAGAAGCCAATATTGCTTAAATATATTGATAGAAATTGGCAAAATATTTAATATATCGATTGCCTACGTAGCTTCCAACATTAGCTTGGATTGGACTTTCAATGATATCTACGTACTGGTACTAAATTTGTAATTTAATACCTCAGTTTTAGCGTACTGATTATGGTACGTTAACCTTTAAATTTTACATGCAAAGCAATAACAGGATTTTCCCGTTATTGTCTTACATTTCAAGTAATGACGGGATTTTCCCAATGGCTAGGGCGGGAGATTCTCAACTTAAGAAATTTACTGACCGCACTTCTTTAAGCTTATGGGAGTTCTTCCGGCATAACCCCGCTGTTACATAATAACATCAAGGCGAAACAAACTTATTTCTGTGAATATGTAATATAAATACATAAAGCAAAAAATCTGAGTCAGAAAAGCCTGGTTTAAACCAAAAAAGCCTGGTTTAAACATCCCCCAAAAAACGGGTTTTTGGCATTTTCAAAAACAACCATGGCTCTTGCCAACTCTGCTTACTTTTGTATATAGGAGGTTAAAACATTCTTATTATATACATTGGTTAATCCTGTGGAATTCATAATGTAAATATGTTGAAGAAAAATTGTTTGAAATATTTTTTCGAAATTCATAGTTTATTTTCGATGTTTTATATTATTATCAGCATCAACCACTAATTAAATGATTTTTTGTGTTATAGAGAAGCGATACAAAGTCTGTTTTATCAATTTAAAGCAGAATTTTCAAAAAAGCCCAAAATTTCCCAAGCAAAAAAGCAAAGCAGAAAAAACCGAGTTTTTTTCCAAAAAAGCCGGTTTTTTTCCGAGCCCTTGCATCTCTACCCATTCATGTGCGATGTGAGCTATCACTTTAATTCCATTCAAAATAATGTTCTTTGTCCTGTAAATAGAAAACAGTCTCCTACTATTCCAAAAACACACTCATTTTAATTAAATCCAACACTATAAATTTTAATACATCTTCCGTTATTTAAGTCTGTCAATTTAACGTCCCATGATTATGCCCTTTTAGGCTAAGGGAAACGGATGATTAAGGTAAGTGAATGGTGATGAAATAATCTGTGGAATGAGAATGGAGGAAACAAGAGCCTCAAGAAAATACACGGAGACAATTTTATCACAGACTTACTTGGCCGGGAATCGAACCAAGGAATCACGCACTAGAGGTAAGTGCTGAACCACTGAACCTCCTCCACCTCATTGTTGTTTATATTTAATTTGATTCGAAAAAATATAAATATTGTCAAGATCTCATTTGATAGTGCTAATGGAAATACATTTCTCTAAATTACAAAGGGTGTTCAAAAAGTTTTGCACAGTGGTCTCTAAATTTTTTTATTTGTTGCAGGAGGAGAATGAAATTTTTTGTGAACATACTTGGAACATTTAGCTATAAGTTGGTATATAAAAGTATTTTCTTTTATTTACAGGTGAGCCATAATGGACCGTGAAGTAGATGGTCAGGTAGCGACAACTGTCGGTGATGGAGTTCCTCTTCAAGACCGGCGATGACTCTGCCACATCGATTCACAGGAAGTTGCTCCCTGTTTATGGGGAGGACACATTGGATCGCAGCAGTATCCAGCAGTGGTTGCAGAGGTTTAAAGAGGGTGATTTCCCTCTACTGGACAATCCACGATGCGGTAGACCATCGACGGGAGTGAGTGATGTGAATAAGGAGACCATTAGTCAAATCATCCAAAATGACATGTGTGTGACGACACGACAGCTTGCTGAAATGACTGGTTTGTCATTGGATAGTGTGGTATCAATGGTACAATCACTAGGGTACAGAAAAATCTGTGCACGAGGGTTGCTTGGATTATTGACAAGAGAAATGAAAAAGATGAGGAAGGATGTGTGCGAGGGTCTCATAACGACATTTACTGAAGAGTGGAAACAGTGTTTTGATGGCGTCATTACCCAGGATGAAACATGGTTGTTTTTGTCCTAACCTGAAAGAAAAACACGTCTGAAGGCCCACCTGCGCGGTAAAACATTTGGTAGTGAGAAAGACCTTATTTCCTGTGTCAAGCGATGGTGTAAACGGCAATCCCCAGAATTTTAAGTGCATTTACATCATGGAAAGAACGTTAAACCAGATGCGTCACAGCTGATGGAGGCAACATTGAGTAGGCTCAGTGTATAGTTAAATGTTCCAAGTATGTTCACAAAAAATTTCATTCTCCTTCTGCAACAAATAAAAAAAAAAAAAAAATGTGCAAAACTTTTTGATCACCCTTTGTGTATTTTATTTTAGTACAAGTTACGGACGTAATACTTATTTTGGTTTTACTTTTATTAATTTTAATATGATATTTCTGTCGTTCTTGGATATATGATCACCATTTTTGTTTTTCTACGAGGGGAAATTGAAAAGTTTTCGATTTATTGCCAAATTACAAACCATAATCGAAAAACAAATTATTCATATTCTATGCTTCTTTGTCTATTTTTCTATGTAATCACTACATCTGTTGAGGCACTTGTCTCACTGTACCATAAGTTTTTCGATGGCTGCTGGGAAGTAGACGGCCATCTAACCACGAAACCAACGACGAACAACATTCTGCGCTTCGGTGTCATACTTGAACCTCTATCCTGCCTGAAACTTTAAAAAAATCACTGGGGCCAAAGTCTGAAGTGTAAAGGGGAGGCTCCGTAATCTCCTATTCCCAAGAGTAAGGTTTGGCTTTTGTTTAGTTCGCCACGTGCTGTTTTGCGTTGCATAGAGGAAGAAACTTAGGAGCCCATCAATATGACACCTGTGGTAACCCAGTTAAAGATGGACAGTCTCATCAACACTATTATAGGAAATGTCTAGCTCCGTGGCAGTGACCTTCAGATGATCACGTCGAACCGCTTTCACTGTTTCGTCAATTCACGTAACGTTGTCCCATGTCATCAAGGAACGAAATCTGCCCGATCGCTCATTGTCCTAGACATTTTCTCGTCCATTTGCAAATTCCTTGCACCACCAGTGCTCACTTCGCAATGCTAAACATTTGTTCCCGGCCACCGGATCCATTTCCCTGTGGATATTTGTGGCTGTGTCCCTTGCACCATAGAAAATGACTAACACTGCTTTTTATATGATGTGGAGGCCCTGAGCACTTCGGCCATCTTTGGCGACTGATAATAGCACCGTGTAATGGAAAAAATTGAAAGATACATAGGAGTCGTTCCAAGAAAAGCCTACTACATCACTTGTACATCTCGATTTTGTATAAAAATGTATTACACGCTAGAAAAATGAAGTGCAAAGACTTTTAGTTCTTCCCTTGCAAATGTTGCAAAAATAAAGCACGGTAAAATTTTATAACGTAATTATAATTCTTATTTTCTTTAAAATAATCAGCGTTTTCAAAATATACTCATTGTTGAGCAATAAGCTTTCGCTTTTTGTGACATAAAAGTTGATTGAATATGTTACTAAACAATGAGGAAATCTCAAAATCTTGAATTTCCAAAAGAAGTATAGTAAAATTTTAATGTTTTGCAAGATATAAATAGACATAAAAGTGAATACTTTCTCATGAACTTTCTTAATAGATATTATTTAATAATTTAAGTTTTTTGTTTTCTTTCTGCTCTAGTTGTGATGAGAATTACTAAAGAATGAGGACAACAGTGGTGTTTACGTATCACTATGATTGCTCAACAGGACTACGAAGAAGGAAGGGAAGATTCTAACTTCGATCTCAGCAGTTGGGTGTATCTGAAAGGTATGTACTTCATTGACACGTTCATAGTAGCTGTAAGATATTTCAACATTATTAACTCCGTAGATTTCTACGTAAACTTGTTAGGTTTAATTGTCATTATGTAGTGATTAGAGAAGTTTGGTATTCTTGTATGAGTTGTTAATCACCTCACATATATATAAATCTAATACCTTATTAGAAATTCTTTTCATGTGTAATCCATTTGGGTCTGACGTATGATTTGTGTTACAATAGGTGAATCGTTTGTTTTTGTAATGAATAGTATAATTTGCAGATTTTGATCAGATCAGATCTTGAATCTGATCATGATAGCTCATTGTTGCATTAGATTGGTGGATAGTTGTAGTGCGATTACCGCATATATGAAATATCTGTTTCTTGTGTAAAATTGTAACTTACATCGTAACTTTTTTCTCCTTGCACTCTCGTTTCCTTCCATTCTTTGTCATTTCATGAATTATACCATAATTTGTTTTTAAACCTACAGGGAATAGTTGCGGGATGCTAAATTAAAGGTGCAAGTTGAGTTCCTGTGTTTTCTCTGCTAAATATTTCATGTTATCATCTTGGTGAGAAATTCATGGAACCATCTGTTAATGTTTTGTGATCGACTTGACAGTTTAAGTGTATAAGTTTTAAATAATGCATGAACATATTTCAGTGTATTATTCCATGTACTTCCTAATAAGACCAGATAATCTGGTCGTAATTCATTATTGATCGGGTCGTGAATTATTTAGTTCTGCGTCACATTTCATGCTTTGCAGTGTAATAAACAATATGCTTTAACCAAGAATCCAAACCGAGACTGTATATCAGAGGAAGCGCATTTTCCATCAATTCCTAATCCAACGAACCGAAATGGGAATTTTGAATACAGCGTATAGCAATTTACAGAAGAAATTTAAACAAAGTATATAACAATTAAATTAGAGGAAAGTTGAAGAAAGTATATAGTAACTAAATTAGCTGTTTGCATTAAAGTTGAAGTAAGGAAGCATTTGGAACTTTAAAATTGAGTAATACATACTCATAAAGGCATAAAGTATTCATATTCTTGTAAGATTTTGAAAGCATTTGTTTAAGATTCATATTTTTATTTGATTGGAGTGCAGCTCTACGAACTAAATCCTATGTACCTCTCTCCCCCCCCCCCCCGTGGAAACCGAATCTAGGCTTCCTTCAATAAAGGAACTAGTGTTCTCAACGGCTTGAGCGGCTTGGCTCACGGCTCAGTCACCACCGAGCCGGCTCGAGCCCTCGGCCAAACCGAGCCGAGCCGATGGCTCACCTCAACCAAGCCGGCTCGAACCGATGGCTCATCTCAGCTGAGCCGAACCGATCCGATCCGATGGCTCATCGCAACCGAACCGGCTCGAGCCGATGACTCAGTTGAACCGAGCCGAGCCGATTGGGCGCAACATTGTCCTGATTAACAACAAAGAAAAATACAAGTTCGCTTAGAAATATTTTTTCAGTTATTGATAAACAAATGAAAGTAATAAAACAAGTCTAGATAAACACAAAGTTCGAATCCCAGTCCAGTCACCACCGAGCCGAGAGGTGAGCCGAGCCAATAGCTCACCCATCTGAGCCGGCTCGAGCCCTCGGCTCAGTTAGCCGAGCCGAGCCGATTGCTCAGTTGAACAGAGCCGAGCCGATTGCTCAGTTGAACAGAGCCGAGCCGAGCCGGTTGACATCAGTAAAAGTAACATCAGCATATGTTAACCAGTTACATAGGTTTTCAAACATACCGTTATTTTGAATGGGTTAAAAAGAAACTTCATTATTGTGTAAATCAAGATATTATTCCATTATTAGTCTGATGAAATAAAATAATAAATTATAGTAGTCGTAATTGAAGCGAGCGTAGCGAACCTTCTACCATTCGACTTGATCGGAATTTGTTGTCTGTCTGTTGATATGTATCATCCCTCAACTTGAAAAAATAACCATGTTTAGCAGTGAAAGCGGAAACAACCCATTTTCTTGTGTATGCGTTAACCACTACGCCACCCAGTCCGCTTCCCAGAACAGCTCTCACTCTCGAGATCTGTGCTTTCCACTCGGACCACGTGGGTTGTACAGCAGACCACTGTTGTGTGCTTGGACAACCCTTTGTCCATATACCTGTGTCCTTGTGTGTTAAAAAAATCGGTTCTTTCCTCCTTCATTGATATATATGAAATCACAACCCTCGTAGGTGTTCAGTATATGGACACAGGGATTGTCCAAGCACAGCAGTGGTCTGTGGTACAACTCACGTTGTCCAAGTGGAGAACACCGGCCTCGAGTGAATGGCTATTCTGGGAAGCGAACTGGGTGGCGTAGTGGTTAACGCATCCACACGGTATGCCGGAGGTCCCGGGTTCGAATCCCAGTCCAGTCACTTTTCCACTCTTTGTGTTAAATAAACATATTGTATGGGGTTCCAGTTGATCAAGAGTAAGGTGGTAAAATCTAGTAAAATTCAACCAATGTTGCAAATTTGGACAAATACTAGGAGCGTTCAGACCCGTTCGATGAGATTATCTGGGACAGTAACTAGTGACGTTGTACATTGTTGAAGCGAGTAATTCTGCTCCTCTTTCCTTCTCATTAATTTGAATCACAAACCATAGGAATAAGTCTCAAATCTCCAACAGAACACACGTTATGTTCTATAAGAATTTGATTTTTTTTAAAAGAATTATTCAATGACTGACTTCAGCTTTAAGCAGTGCGGATCATGTGAAAACCTCATTAAACATACACACTGTGTTGTGTCAAAATTGAATAATTTTGTAAAAGTTTTTCACAGAACATACTTTTTAGAACCCGTTAAGAAGGGAGATAAGTGCTTTCGCTCTTTCTCAATTTATTTTAAATCTAAGGAATGAGCATGATGAAAATACTGTGTATTACATGAAAATTTAATATTTTTACCAAAAATACTATGGAACACTTTTTTAATCAGTGGGAAGAATAATCCATCCCACATTTGGGAATTAAATTCATTGCTCATTTGAGTTTTACGAAACTCAGTGTCAAACTCAACGATCCGGGGGGAGGGGTGAATCTACTGCTTCATTTTCACTGATTTTTAACTCTATACAGGGGGATAATTTGTAAGAAGAAAAAAAAACTAAACCAAAATCTAATTTTTTAAAACGAAAATTATTGTAGAACATTTTCTTAAAGTGGGGGAGGTAATTCACCCTTTCATTCTTGGCAGATTTGAACATCAAATTGTGAGGATAATTAGAATACCCAGTAGAAACTACACACTGTGTTTTATCGTAATCGAATAATTTTTATGTGGTTTATATTGAAAAATTGTCATGCACTTACATATTCAAACTTACAACATGGGGTAGATTTTACCTTATTTTACTCCCTTATTCCTGATGTATTGTAACATCAAACAAAAGGAAAAATTTGTTTCTGTAAGTCGAAGGCAGGATTATTCCAAGTTTCATTAAATTCAGGTGAGTTTTTAGGAAATTATTATAGATGGACACGCAGATACTGATTGAGTTGAATGGTAGAAGGTTTGCCTCAATAAATGTATTTACAAGAACGTTGTACAAGAAATACGGAAATGTGTACCTTGAATGGTATTTGTTTCTGAGAAGTCGTTAGGAGCATTCAGGTACTTGTTGCATTGCGACACTAAACAGCGAATTCTCTTCATATAGAATTGGCTAGTAATAACCAAGCTGCCTCAGTATCGTATGGACAGTACTAATACTTATGTTGAGTAACTCTGAGAGGAAGTAAAAGCTTACTTATCTATTGGAGTAAACTATGTCATTCGCCGCTGCACAATTGTCCTCTGTTGCAACAATTTGTGGTTGGCCAGAACGAAGCGTGTCAGTAGTTTCTTCTCGTTCGTTACGAAACATTCTGGACAAATCCACGACAGTTATTTTCCACGCAAGCTTTACAGTACACGGTCTTTCATCGATAGACTTCCGTGAGTTGACAACTTTCCTCACTGAGAATTTGGATGACCACACGTTGATCCTGTTTGAAAGGATTTCAGATGCCATCTTTCACTGTATATTCCTGAAAAAGATATAGAACAGACAATTTATTAGTACTATACACTTACATACACGCTTAACCTTTAAACTACGGAGGTAAACTCTTTAAACTACGAAGGTAATTTACCTTTAACCTATAAACTACATTTAAAGCGTTTTCGTAAGGGTTTACAAAGAAGTCCATTTCTTTACTCCAATTTATCGAAGACACATGAAACAAAACGTGTTACAAAAGTTATTTTAGTACCATTTCGAAATCGAAATATCCGTAGTTAAGACAAGAAACTGGGTATTTTGAAAACAAAATATCCCGTAGTTTATAGGTTAATAGTGTATAATATTAAAAAATCACGCCAATATATCCACACGCGGTCCCACTGTGACCGTTTCATTTAAACGTCCCATGTACATCCAAGACAGTTTTCCAATATAGGACACAAAAATTAATCGATTATTACACATGCTGTATATTTCTTTAGGACATTCTGATCATTCTCACATCTTGGGATTCAAATCTATCAAGAAGGAAAGGATAAATTACCGACCCACTCTATTTAAAAAATATGTTCCACGATAATTTTCGTTTTTTATGGTTTCGGTGTGGTATGTTGTACATTTTCTTTTGTGCTTCCCAATCGTCACCGGTGTATGGAGTTAGTAAAGACTAAGGTAGTGGATTTATTTCTACGCCCAGTTATATATATATATACAATAACTTTCGTAAGCTCTTTCAATTTTGATACTACGTTTTCTTCGACTCTTTTCCATAATCCCAGATTGAAATCAATGAAGAATGAGCAGTGAATTTAGGCTGCTAAAGTGGGATGAGTTACTCTTCCTACCGATTAAAAGTGAGCAGCAGCATTTCAAAAAGGTACATGTCCATAGTTTTTGGCAATATGTTAAGACTGTACGACCATGATAGGATTATATGCAAACTACATTTTTTCAGGTGATAAAATATAGGGCAGGTATTTTTTCTGGTTCGAATTGTGTATTTTATTGGATAGAAATGCAAATGAAAAGTAATATCCACTACAGATTAGTGACTTCATCTTCTAATGTAACTGATTTAGGTCTTAGAAATGGCCACTATGGAAGTTTGGCAACAAAGTGCATTTAGTAAATGTAAAAGGTTTGGCTGCGAAATGCATTCAGTATTGTAAAAAGTTCTAAAGATAGTGACACTAAAATACAGAATGAACAAGTAGACAAATGAATTTCCCTTTTGCTGTTTCCAAGCTTGTCGTATAGACTTAAGAAAAATTGTAATGAAGCGTAAGTTAAAAGGTGGTCTGAAACCATCTAAAAATGTGGAAAGGTCTTTGAACTAACTCAAAAACTATTTTGTTGATAAAAATTTTCTTAGTGGCATTTACAAATTAAGCATCTTGGTCTTGCCTTGTATAATTAAAAGGAATACCAGTATCAGAGTGAAGAAACATGTAAAAGAATTACGGGATCATAAAGAAGCTATTCAAACATATATATACCATACATTATGTGCAGGGTATGAAGGTTTTGTATCGTCCACATCAACGATTGAAAGGAATGTTTGAGAGGCTTATTCTAAATAGTGAAAAGGGAAATTTGGATAGGGAGTGGGATATTGTTATTACCATTTTCATTAATAAAAATTGAACTGCTACCTTGTCCATATAACTTTATTACTTTGCTCTATTTTCATTCATGACGATTTACTAGTTTCATATTTCTATACTACATATACATGAGCTCCATATTGGTTTTGTGTATAAGGCTGAAAATACAGGAAGACTATCACCGGGGAGAATATTCTCACATATCTAGAATAGAAATTAATTTATTTAATACAGGTATTTCTGTTGTAGGTGCACTTACAGATAATTGAATTTAATGGGACAGAAATATAATGCTTCACATAAAATTTAGTATATTAAAATCGACGTAAATTTTAAAGGGTTACACTCATATTGAAGACAGAAACATGTGAAAAACTTTTTCGGTAATATGTATTCAGCCTCCTTGTTCCTCGTAAAAGAATACTCGTGTATGTATCCGAAATATCTGACAGTTTTCTGCTACTTCTAGGAATACAATTAGGTAATTTTTTTCTAATCATATTCAATTAAAATCTCAATTTAAGATGGTGACATATACCGTTTTGGTTGGCACCACCTCAAGTGTGTGTTCTATTATATGTGTGGTAAAAATATTAAATTTACGTGCTTTTTATTTAAAGCTTCGGAATCATTCTCACTCTTCAGATTTAGTCAGTCGAGATCGATAGAATGCACTTATGTCCTCTTCCCAACGAATTTAGAAAAATATACCTATTCTGTGGTAATTTTCGTAAAACTATTTAATTTTGACACAGTATGGTGTATGTATTTATTGAGGATTTCACATGATCCTCATTGCTTGGGGTTCTCAGTCAAAGATGAAGACAAACTTACTCCCATTTTTAAAAAAAAAAAAAAAAAAAAAAAAGTAAGGGAAAAAAAGAAGGAATGTCACAAAACAACATTTTCAAGAAAACGGCGTTTTAATATTGAAAACCGCGTAAAGAATAGGGTTAGTTAAATATTTTGTCCCCTTTTTACATGGACATTTCTGCATCTATGCATGCATGACATATACAGTCAAATAGTACCAAGAGTCACCAACAGTTAGGACAAAGCACCCGACAAAGCATATACATGGACATTCCTTGTTTTTTCCCCTTACCCTTTATATATATATATATATATATATACAGGGTGGTACATTTTAATCTTTCCACGGAAATATCTCGAAAACGATTGAACATAAATGAACCAAACAAAAACTCAAATAGGAAATATCAAGGGGCAAATCGAATGGTGATGTCGCTGTGCCCCCTAGGGCCGTCCTTCATGGGGGCCCAGGGCCCAACTTTAAAATTTTAAATGGCGAGTGATACTTCGTTCGATAGACCTTTAAAAACTAAAAAGCGTTGTGGCAAAAGATTTTTCATATCAGAAACCGTATTCAAAATAGCCGCGAAGATATGTTGCCTGTATCAGGCAAAACGTCCAGTACCACTAATATGAAAACGGTTGAACATAAATGAACCGAACAAAAACTTAAATAGAAAATGACGTGGGGCAAAGCGATTGGTATTGTCGCGGTGGCTCCCAGTGCCACCGTTCAAGGGGGTCCAGGGCCCAACCTTAAAATTGTAAATTGAAATATGGAATAAGTTATACCTTGTTTGACATATCATTAAATACTAAAGAGTGCTGTTGCAAAAGATTGTTTATATGAGTTACCGTTTTCAAAATGACCACCAAGACATGGTACTGTCTGGTATCAGATAAAACGTCCAATTCTACTAATATGAAAACAATTGAAGATAAATGAATAGACTGTAACTCGTATAGGAAATCACAGAGGATATTTATTATTCCATGGCTCGAGAATAATGCAACGGAGAAAAAGATTATTAAAGTATAATTGATATAATACAAAAGAGGAAATGTGATTCTTAGAACATTATCTTTTTAAGCTCCCTTCGTAAGTGGGTAAAGCGGGAACGAATGGTAAAATCTCAAATGAGAACCCCACTTTTACTTACAATAGGTATGGTTTGTCTAAAACAGTTAGATGTACAAGTGACTCGTACTGTAATGAATAAATTTAAGGTGAAATAAGGTAAATAAAAATAAGGTGAAATTCAAGTTTAACACTTATTTGTATTGCAAAGTATGATTGGATGGAAAAAAGGAACATCTGAAATGATGGAAAAAAGAAGCATCTGAAAAGAGAAGCAAAGGTTTTAATAATACAGTTTCAGAACTTGCAAACATTTTGCCTGCCCCTGATAATTTAATACAATGCGTGCAAGATGTTTCGGAGGCATCCGTATGGTTACTGAGGATTACAACTTAGATTACCGCTGAAAGTTATTTTGACTGTAACTGTGAATAACACTTCAGTGAAGCTCATATTCTATAACATTCAAGAAGACATAGAAAGAACAGAATCGAACCAACATCGTGCAGACGACTGTTGAACAAAATCAACGTTTGTACACATTGTTCTAAAATTGCATTGTTCATCAAATTTGTTTCGCATTTCAGTTGATTCATTTCTGCATCAAATCATTGCCTGCAAACAAAATCGAAGATAAAGAATTTTACATACTTTATCCCATTACAGAGACATCTATCTCTTATAAAAATACATTTCAGGTAACTTTGTTTCGTAGATGCAATTTGCAAAAACTAAAGTTCTCTTTGGAATTTCACCGTTCCTTCCAGCTTCACCCACTACGGAGATTGAAGCGATAATTTTCTAGGAATTAGATTTCCTCCTTTGCATTATGGCACTTCCACTCTAATCATCTTTTCCTCTTTGCAACATTCTCGAGCCATGGAATGATAAATACTCTCTGTGATTTCCTATACGAGTAACAATCTGTTCATTTATCTTCAATTGTTTTCATATTAGTAGAATTGGACGTTTTATCTGATACCGGTACCATGTCTTGGTGGTCATTTGGAAAACGGTAACTCATATAAACAATCTTTTGCACCAGCGCTCTTTAGTATTTAAAGATATGTCGAACAAGGTATCACTTATCCCATGTTTCAATTTACAATTTTGAAGTTGGACCCTGGACCCCCTTGAACGGTGGCACTGGGAGCCACCGCGACAATACCAATCGCTTTACCCCACGTCATTTTCTATTTAAGTTTTTGTTCGGTTCATATATGTTCAACCGTTTTCATATTAGGGGTACTGGACGTTTTGTCTGATACAGGCAACATATCTTCGCGGTTATATTGAATACGGTGGCCGATATGAACAATCTTTTGTAACAACGCTTTTCAGTTTTTAAAGATCTATCGAACGAGGTATCACTCGCGCCATGTTTCCATTAAAAAATTTTAAAGTTGGGCCCTGGGCCGCCATGAAGGGCGGCCCTAGGGGGCACAGCGACATCACCATTCGATTTGCCCCATGATATTTCCTATTTGAGTTTTTGTTTGGTTCATTTATGTTCAACCGTTTTCGAGATATTTCCGTGGAAATATTAAAATGGGCCACCCTGTATATTGCTCAAATATTACTTTTTTTTTTTCCTGAGAGTTTCCAACCGTCTCAATTACGTGGCTTTGAAGTTTGTCAATAATGAGGGAGTACATTCTCTCCAATTTTGTATATTACAATTGCAGTAACAATTTATTAAAAACACCCAGATTTTTGTAGAACAGACTGTGTGTTTTGTTGGATATCAGAGACTTACTATTATAGTTTGGCTTTGAAATTAGCGAGAAGGAAGAGGGAGGATCGCTCGATTGAACAATGCACATCACTAGTGCAATAATAAGTCATTCACATTAGGATGAATATGTTGGAACTCAAAAAGTGACTTATTTACCAATACCTTGTTAGCTAATGTACAGGGTGGACAAAATCTCTCGCTGATAATAAACATTAATAACAAGAAGGCTATGAACGATAGAAGCATGGGGTTTGCGGTAAATAATAGGAAAACTCAGGAAGTTTTTTTTTTTTTACCTGATCGAGAGAAATTTCACATGAGTTCCATTAGTCTCCCATGCAATGTCACATGTGAACCTGCGTGTCGGGCAACACGAACAGCTTCCACACATTCCTTACTAACACTAGGTCTACCGCTTCTACCACAATCTAAAACAATTCCTGTTGCAATAAACTTGTTATACCATTCCTTTATGCCCTTAACATCTGGTGGTTACTGTCCATATTCTCTCCTGAATGTTCGTTGAACTGTGACGGGAGATTTTGTTTCATGATACTACAACGCACAGTACTTTCTGCTGTGCTTTCTACAGTTTGCTTTCTGCTGTACTGACGCCATTTTGAAACAAATGACTGCCGTGCTGTGGTCAGCTGAAGTAGATTGCAGCACAGACTGTGACAAAATCTTGAAGTATCATGCAAGCGATGTTTTCAGACAGCATGCTTCTATCATTCTTTGTTTTCCCGTTATTAATGTTTGTTTTCAGAGAGAGACTTTATGTCCACCCTGTATAATTTACGTGATCATATTTGCATTATTTAAGCTACAATAATTGCAAATAAGACTTAAACAATAAGAAGAGAGGGGTAAAACATTATATTTGTACTGTTGTTTAAAGCACACACTACTGAAGTTTTTATCGTTGTTAGACAACAAAATTACTGGTTGTCGAATGCTCTGAATAGAAAGAATAATTAATGGTGCTTCTAAGCAAGAATAGTTTGACCTGAATTTCAGGTTACAATGTAAGTAGTTCAAATGAAAGGTAAGGGGAAAAAACAAGGAATGTCCATATGTGTCCTTTATCGGGTGCTTTGTCCTATCTGTTGGTGACGCTTGGTACTATTTGACAGTATATGCCATGAATGCGTAGATGTCGAAATGTCCGTGTAAAAAGGATCAAAAGATTTGACTACCCTGTTCTTTTTTACGCGGTTTAAAATACAAAAACGCCGTTTTCTCGAAAATGCAGTTTTGACATATTCATCCTTTTTTTCCCTTACCCTTCAAATAGTACCGTACTCATAAAATTTGAAGGGCGTTGTATGCAGGAATTTATAGGTTTTAATGCTATGCAAAAAATATCTTCGTTTTAGTTTTTATTATTTACGATGTATGCCATTTTCAGTTTTTGTTTAAAGAATTTACAGTTTGTATTGTATTTTCTATTGTTATGATATATCGTCATTTATTTGTAGAAATGTGACATTTCTTTCTCTTGTTAATACAATGAATGACTCATTTGTTTTTTTCACCGGAAGCGTGGTATCACTCATACTTGTAGTACTGTAACATAGTTTTGTTTTGATTTGGAAGTCATTTTCTTGTGATGACGTATTACATTGCACATCATTCTTCGGTATTTTCTTTGTCTGTCTCCTATTGGTTTGTATATTGTCGAGAATGTCAACACAGTAGTTCTTAGGATAGCAGTGCTTCTTGTTACTTCCACAGAATATTACAGAATATTGTCTTCGTATTGTAATGTGAAGATCTAATCGTCTGTATTGTGTCCGAATGTGTACCGTTTTTGATTCAATTTCTTAAGTAGTGTTTGGCAGAATGTAAGCATATATTTAATTCTTAAAAATCAGAGTATTGTGTATTGGACTCCAAACTGGCACAATTCCTTTAGAAGAGTCTTGTGAGTGAATGTAAGTATTAGTGTATGAAGTCATGAAAATATATAAAGTTAATACTATATATATACAGGATTCCCACATTCTGGAAAATCAGGGAAAGTCATGGAAAGTCAGGGAACGTAAATGTGCAAGGATAGAGTACTGTATGTAAATGTGGACATGTGAAGAGAAAAGCAATGATACATTATTCCCAGTGATGATAGTGATAGTACAGTGTTGCTATTTCATACTGAGGAAATAAGGTAGTCTATGTATGTGTGTGTGTGTATATATATATGTGTGTGTGTACAAATAGAGTGGCAAATCAGTATTACAATAGTGTGTTTTTGGATCATGCAACATCAACAGATCTACTGCAATCTTTTCTCAGCGGACTGTCCCCTCTTCCGCCAAACAACTTGCTGCAGGTGTCAATGGATGGGCCCAATGTTAATCATTGCTTCCTAAAGAACTTGAAAGAAAAACTGAATGAAGATTACCCAGATTATATATATATATATAAAAATTGGTGTGAGTGTGTGGTTTACATGTTATCAATGGTTCAATCAAAAGTGGTATTCAGTCTGCTGGATGGGACTTGCACAGTTTTCTTCGTGACATATACTATTTGTTTTGTGATTCTCCAGCTCGTCGTGCAGATTACACTGCTTCCACTGGTAGCAAGATGTTTCCTTTAAAACAGTGTGCAATAAGATGGGTAGAGAACGTAGCGTGTGTGGAACGTGCTTTACTTATTTTTGATGACATGAAGCAGTTTGTACGAACAAATAAAGAGATCAAGAGTAAACCATTTAAAATTGTTGTGGAAGGTACAGGTGATGCTTTGATGAAGTGTAAATTATGTTTCTTCAAGACTGTCTCAGCAGAGTGTGAACCATTTTTAAGAAAATTCCAGAGTCCTGAGCCATTTGTTTGTTTCCTGTACTCAGAACTTCTAAGTTTTTTAAGGAATCTAATGACTCGTTGTGTCAAACAAAGCAATATAAAACTTGCTGACAGTGCAGTGAAGCTTCTTGCATTAGATTTGACATCCAATGAAAACTTGTTGGAAGTAAGAAAGGTAGACATTGGTTTTAAGACAGAAAAACTACTGAAAGAGCTTAAAGCATCAGTAAAGATAAACTATCTTTCAGGCTTGAGTGTCGAAACTTTTTGCTGGGTACAATCAAGAAGATTGTGGAAAGGAGCCCTCTGAAGTACAAACTGGTACATGCTCTGTCAGCTTTGTATCCCAGTCTACAGAACAACAATCCAGAACGTGCTCAGACTAGGATGAAATGCATTCTACAAACTCTAGATGAGCATAACAGGATATCTGATTCTATAGCTGAGAAAGCAAAGAGTCAGTTTATGTCTTTCTGTACTGAAATCCAAGGATACCTTGCAGTTGACTTCAGAGACTATGAAGAGAAAATGTGCAGCACTAGGTTAGATGACTTCTTTGCAAAGGTATTGTCCAAGAAACAAGAGTATGCAGATTTGTGGCATATTCTGAAAATATGTTTATCTCACGGCAATGCTTCAGTGGAGGGCGGGTTCTCAGTCAATAAGACACATATTGTAGAACACACAATAGAAAACTCTCTAGCTGCACAGAGGCGGGTGCATGACGCAGTTATGTACTGTGGAGGTGCAGAATCTGTTCCCATTGATCGAAGAATGCTTGTTTCAATTCCTTTAGCTCGGAGACGCTATGATGAATACCTTCAGCAGAAACGAATCCAGAGTGCAGAAGAAGGTAAAGTCAAAGCTGAAAAAAGAAAAGTATGTGCTGAAGGCAAGAAATCAGAAGCAAAGAAGAAACAATTGGAATTATGTTATAAACAAGAACAGGACGCTCTCGTACAACAAATTCAAGAACTGAAAGCAAAACATAGTTCTGTTTAAAATGTGTGTAATACATATCTCAGAACTGTCACTGTTAGGATTTTCTTGACTGTGTATTTTGTTGTTTTGTCAAGCTAAAAAATAACTAATTTCCAATGTCAAGGTATGTGGTATTGTATCATACATATATAATATTGTTATATACTTAAATATTAAATTTTGTCTAAATTGTTTAATATAATAAATACATAAATGGTAATTAAAGGAGTGTGATGGACGGCTATGGGGATGGAGGAGGGCGTTAAAAAAAGTGTATGATAGGATTTACCACATATCTTCCCATTGATATTGAAGAATTCAAGTCAGGGAAAACAAGAATTTGAGTCAGGGAATGTCAGGGAAAAGGATCTTCACTTTTCTGTGGGAACCCTGTATATATATATATATATATATATATATATATAGTGGTCGAAGTGATACGGTATGCGGTGGTATGCCATACCGCCTCTGGTTTTCCAGTGATGAAGAAATACCATCCTGGAAAGGGAGTGCTAATATACTTTATTAAATCCATTTTATACACAGTAATTGTCGAATATCTTTGCACGTCAAAGATTTTAAGTTGACAACACCGATATTTTTGATACCCTTTCTTATCTCTTGTTTTTAAAATGAGGTGTCTACAGAAAAGTTTACTCCCTGCTTCTGTGCAAGAAGTCGTGTTGGTTGCAGATAAGGGTCACATAACAGAAAGGAATGAGCCATGGGCCCAATCCAAATAAAAGGCAGTGTATGGAAGATGGGACTCATTTTATTTAACCTGAAATTGGAAAGTATTATCATAATTTCGCCGGGATTACTTTTGTGTCAACAATGATAAAGAAATACGTAACCGAGTTCGGTATTTACGAGAAAAAAATATAGTTTCTGCAATCAAAAAAGAATCTGAATCTTTTGTTTTGCCTAAATGTTTTATGTTAAATCTGTTGTTTCGCGTATTGTTTTATATTAAGTGTTTTATATTTTAAGTGCCATATTCAATTGTTTCTTATGTATGTGTGCATCTTCATGTCTTAATTGCTGTATTTTGAGCATATGTGAATTTAGGGTTGTCTGCTATGGGGTCGGATCTTTCGGGAGTCGGGAATACACATCAGTCGAGTAGGAGGTCCGCGAGTTCTCCCACGGGAAATTGATTAAAAAAATGTTAATATAAAAACTCGGTTTTATTATTTTCATGTATAATTCACTACAATAAAACATAAGGAGATATTTTTTATTTTTCTTAGAAAGTTGGGGGCGGGAGGCAAAGTTTCTCCATGTCCCCCCCCCCGTAACTATGGAGAAACTCGTTCATGGTTTTGAATCATTGTGTAAACAGAAATGCAACCTTTTGGGCAACATACCCTCGTTGTTTTTCAGTATTTAGATAGGCGGTATGTCGAATCAAAATGGTAATAAAACATACCACCTCTGTTTTTTTCCACTTCGAACACTATATATATATATATACAGATGGTGATCAGAAAAATTGAAACGAAACGAAATGGAATGGAATGAAAACCTGAACGAAATTGCAACTTACCAGATTAATATGGTGTCGGGCCACCTTTCGCCTTCAGAACAGCCTTGATGCGACGTGGGATGGAGGCATAGAGGTCGTGAATGGTAGCAAGTGGAATTTTACACCAGTCGTCGTGCAGGCATCGCCCAGCTCTGTGAGAGAGGATGGAGGTGGAAATCGTCGCCGGAGTCGTGTTTCCAAGACGGACCACAGATGTTCAATTATGTTGAGATCTGGGGATTGGGCGGGCCAGGAGAGGTGTTGAACTTCATCCCGATGTTCCTCAAACCACGCTGCAACAACGCCAGCTGTGTGAATGGGTGCATTATCATCCTGGAAGATGGCGTCATTGTCCGGGAACAACGTCCGGACCATAGGATGCAAGTGGTCTCCTAAAATTGCAACATAATCGTTGGCAGTGATTCTTCTGGTAAGTGTGACCACAGGACCCAATGAAAACCATGATATGGCGGCCCACAGCATCACCGAGTCGCCGCCATGTTTCACAGTTGGACGGAGACACTGCAGATCATAAGCTTCTTTGGGCGTTCTCACATAAACACGGCCCGTGGTTGGGAATAGGGTGAAGGATGACTCATCCGACCATATCACACGTTTCCAGTCCTCAACGGTCCAAGTTGCATGGTCGCGGCACCACTTGCGGCGTGCGAAAGCGTTCTGGTCCCTGATGAGCGGTTTGGCCCGTGCAACACGACCCCGTAAGTTCTTATCATGTAATTCGCGGCGGACTGTGATTGTCGAAATAGGGTGGGGAAGGTGCTGATTGAGTTCCTCCGTCACTTGCTCCGCAGTGGCACGACGGTTCTGCGTAACAATGCGCTTTAATACCCGGCGTGACCTGTCACTCATGATTTTCTTCTGCCCACTGTACCGCTTCCCCGATGTGGTTTTCCCGTGTGTTGTGTAGGCCGTCATCACCTTCGACACACCTAACACAGTAGCCACTGCCGTCACACTCACTCCACATAACCGCGCACCAACAATTTGACGTCTTTGAAAATCTGAGGTGTCTTCCATTTTCCACTACCTCCGTCTGCTGCAGCCACTGGACACTGCTGTTCCTCTGCGCCTGACGTAGTATGGAGACCGATCTAACACACCACCACCAGCGGTCCGGCGCTGCGGGTGCCACGACACCACTGCCAACCCATACATCTGACGTGTTGCCAACTACAGGTGTTTCCATTTTTCTGATCACCATCTGTATATATATACACTGTATGATGAAACATCAATGAATTGCTTAGTATATATAAGCTAATACTGTTCTGAAATAGTGTGACAGTGTTTCAGAAAGCAGTAATGTGTCTCATTTAGGACAATTTTATGATGTTTATTAAAGGCTATGGCTATACGTTGCATCACCTTGGTACGTTTCTCCATTATCGTCTTAGTGAGAGAGACAGATTATTTTGAACATGGGATTCTAATTTTGCGGCTAACAAAATTTAATTACTCATAAAAGTGAATATAGATACAGAGCTGCGAATATTGTTTGCTACATTATAACATGCTTTTGAAAATTGTGCTAAGCAAAGCAGTACCGTCCGCTGTTACTACCATCATGTGTTGTACTTACATTATTGTACTAAGAGAATACTGTTTATTAGTATGTGCTTTCAGAGGCTAAAATCTTTGTAGTGAATCATTCATACAAGTTGAATCAAAAAATCTGGATAAAGTTAGCAGTGACTCTGCCTAGACGGCATATGACCACAATGACTGTCATTTTCACGTCTTTTTTAAGAGTGATTCCCTTTTCAGTCTGGACGATCAGCGGTTATACTACGTGCTTATTGTGGTGACCAGCTCGCTTGATAAATTTTGAAATCTTTTCCTCGTGCATCCTTTTGAGCACATCAGGATTTACGCAGGTTCTGGTGTACGTCTTGCGCTGGTGCAGTTCACACACACTGTTGATTTTGATCTGATACACAATGACTTTTACGTGTTCTCACAGGGGCGTGAGATGTGGGGTCGCTGTTGCCACTCCACGTGTCTGCATCTGCCGAACCAGTGGCGAGTGAACTATGCATGTTCCTCATGTTCCACACTACACCATGAGTTTCAAACGGGCCAGAGAATCCAAACCCAGATCATTACGAAGCCATTACCAGTGTAGAGAGACCTTCTTGATAACTTAGGTCCATGGCGTCATGGGTCCACACCCGCACCTGTCATCCATCACACCCAAACCCTATCATCCACGCGTGCCAACTGGAAACGTGACTGATCTGACCACGCACTACGTTACTAGTCATGTAAGACTCAGTCCACGTGTTCCTAATACCACGTGAGCAGCACTGCCGATGGTCAGCGTTTAATGGCGGTTTTCGTGTAGGATGTGGGAGCAATACTGTGTGGAGATCATATTGCTCTGCATAGACCTCTGGGACATGTTATTGGGACGTTCTGCATTGACTGTCAGTTCACGCACTGTGGCTTGTCTGTTTGCCGGGACGAACCGATCACTATCATTTAGCACACGTAAGCGGCCATTGCATTGTTGTTGATGGGTTTTAAAGCCTTGAATGCGGTACCCCTTCGCACGGTCCACCCTTCACATCGTGGAGAGAAGCGAGAAGAAAAATGAAATTTTTGAGTTTTACGTCCCATGGTTATGCCGGCTAGGCTAAAGGAGACGGTGATGATGAGTAATGAGTCCAATATCCGGACGACTTCCGGAATCGAATGCCCCATTTGTCTAGCGCCAACTGTCATCCCGTGGTCAAAGGTCGATAATTCCCGTCGGCTTGATATCACCACGTTACACAGTGTTTCACTGCACTCACGAAAATCCAACCGACACCACTGAAACTGCTTCGCGCTTTTCGATCAAGTTTCTGCGATGCCAGCGAGCTCGGTACCGTAATATCATGACTTTTTACATTTAAATATAAATAGTTATTGCATTAGAAATGCATATGTTAAGATCTATAACGGTTAACTGCATTGATTGATTGGTTGAAGTTTAATGGAGACGTTATCAGCGAAGCAATAGTTAGTTTCAAAATGTGCGTATTTTCTATAAGTTAGATACTTTTCAATGTAACCAATGGTGGTCAGCAGATAAGTTTCACGAAAAACAAAACAGCCTGACTGTTTTTTATTGTTTCTGAGTCCAGTTTAGTCTTCAGCTATGGAAAGTTCGAAGTATACTGACGTAAGCGCAATTACAAGATGCACAATATATTTTTATTACTTTTTTTTTTTTACTTGATTTCTCCATATACTGAAATGCTGAAAATCCATCTCCACTTGGTCTAATGGCTAGCACGCCTTTGATACACAGCCCACATGGCCCCATGTTCGATTCTCTGTGGGAACTCATATTTTAATTAAGAAACAAATACAATAAAAACTTTTTTCCTTTTAACTTGCTCAGATGCACATGTTGCCTTAACGATTTTTAAGCGTAGGTTGCTATTTAAATATATATACACCTCTACTTCTACTCTAGAATATTAGACACTTGATACAGTTTTGTCAAGGCTAATCCGATTCAGATAATTTAAGAACATATCTTTTCCTGATATTCCAAGATTATTACTTTAAAATTAACAGAATTTCTCTGTTATCTAGGTGATTAATCCGAATTTTAAAGGCTAATCATTGCCCGATTTATTTTCGATATACTCCTTCCGTCTACCCATTTTTCCCTTACTAGAATTTTTGCACACTTATTTTCTACTGTCGTATTTGTTTTTCCTTTCTTTTGACGTACTCTTCCTAGTTTCTATATTCTGTCAAATTTTCGCGTATAAAAGCTTTCCGGCTTGTCAGTTTCCTTTCGTAATTCATTGATGAACTTTCTATCATTTTCTGTGACTGCTGTATTTCTATGGTCTCTTTTTTATTACCTTTCATATTGCTTCGATAACTTATTACTTCTGAATCTGCTGTGATTACGATACACTGCTATTTTTTTCCGCAGCATTATGCACGGTTAACTTGAGCTGCACTTATCGCCCGTTGATACCTATTTCTTTTTGTCCTGAATTTAAGCATTTTTCAAATTTTCGGGCGAATCTGTTTTTCATTCCACATTTTTCAAGTTTGCAGTATCTAAGGTCTATTCCCACTTTTCTGGGAGCTGCGTTTTTCAGTTAAACATCTCATCAGGTTTCATCTAAAATGGCTGCCTTAAGAACCCGTTGAAGACTCCAAATATTTATCTGGTTTCATTATGCTGGTTGAACGAAACGTCTCTTATTACGTAGATTTACTTCTTCGTGTAAAAAATTGATAATCTTATGTTTATGCGTAAACGATGTAGTCCATGAAATCTGTGTAGTCATTCTGTAATGTATCGACTATGGCAAGTTCAATTTTTTTCAGCACTCCGAAGTCCAAGCACTGCAACAATTTTAATAAAAGTAAAATAAAATTTTAAAAGTTTATAAGAAATTGTAATTGAAAGTTCTTCCTTTTAAAGGGAAGTGCAAACAGGTTCGCTACCTCTTTATATTGTAGCATGCTAATATGCGTCTAGTATCAAATAAGCAATCTGGGAGTAATTTAGCACTTCTTGTTCTTAAGTTGTTGCTTCTATTTGTTACCGGTTTATCTGCAGTCTCCACTCTTCGGTATCATTTTAAAAAAAGTTTTTTTTTAAAAAAAATCGTTATATATAGTTATTTTCCAGCGTAACTGTCGGGGACAAGTATACAGACAACTCTAATGTGATTGTTAATATTTGCATGAAATGTTACTGTTAATAACACGAATACTACTAAATCTAGCGCAATTGGGTAATTGAGGACTAAGTCTTGAAAGTTCTACGGGTAAAATATATGCGAAAAAATTCTCTACAAATAACTTCTACTGAACTTGATTATGTAGTCCACACACCTCTAAAATAATTGTGTGCAAATATTAATAATGTACGGGTTATTACCATGCAATCCATTATAAAATAGATATAGATAGATGCAAAGCAACCTTGTAAACACATTAACTTCCCTAACTGGGATTGGATTTCAATGATACTTTGCTGATGCATTGAGTGTCTTAATACCGCGGTCCAGTTAGATGATTGGTGTTGGGTGCAAGAGGAACTAACCCCCATCCCATATAGACGTGGTAGTGATCATGAAGATAGATAGACGGAACAGGCGCCACTCGCAAACTTTTGCACAACTGAACGCAAACGAAAGTGGGACTAATTGCAGAACCTTGCGTAGTTTTTGAGATCTAGTATGAAAACTATCCAAACATCTAAATTATTACGGGCTACGACCAGCGTCACGCACATGCTGTCTTCGCATTTTTACCGTGTCCTCACTTTTTCCTCACATGCAATCCACAGAGCACACTGTAAACACCACTACTCTTGTTTGCACTAACCTAAAATATTGTGGCACCCTCTTCGTATTGTCCTTAAATACGAGGCTAGACGATATGTCAATAAACTGTGACCTGCTACTGGCTACTGCTTACAAATCATGTATAAGAACAAAAAATCCGACTCTTATTTCAGATAAATATTAACAAAATAAATTGAGTAATAAAATATAAATAGGCAATAAAATATAAAATAATTCATACTATTTAATGCTAACTAGATCTATACATGACATAGAACATTAACAACCCTTATAACATACTAAATTAGTTCATTATAGTATATTTTCTTATTCAAGCGTACAATTGTTAGCATTTTTGTGCTTTCCTCCACGTTAACCCCTCTTATGAATTATTCAAGTCTCTTTTGTACTTTTTTAATTCCTTCCCCAGAATTCTATCAATTTCTACAGTCCAACAGTGGTCTCAACTTCATATCTTTTTATGCATTTTCTGGAAATCTTACACTTCAGGAATATTAATTACCCATATCATTTACTAGTCCTTTAAGCTCTGCCTTCCCGACATTTTCTATAACCTCAGTTTAAGGTCTCGTATCCTTCCAACTTTTCCCAACACTCGTAAGTCTCATAACATATTTATTCTAAATTCTATTGATCCCAGTTCTCCATTACTATAACCGTATGCCCTTTGTCAGCTGTTTGTACAACTACGTCTTTTCTTCTTTTCAGAACTATCTTTTTTTCATTCTAGGGATTGCCTTCTTTTTTATATACGAAGTCTGACTATAAAGAAATTGAATTTGTAATATAATATGTTTGTGGAAGTCATGCAGATTTATCTCCTTCAAAATGCCTTAAATTACTCACCTAGTAATGTTCCTCGTCAATTTTTCATCCAGTATTTCGAGTGAGACTCTTGGCCACTCATCTTCAGGGACACACAATGGCCTAAGCGCTTTTGAAAATATTACAGTTCCCTCTACTATTAATACACCGTTCCCAGCGCATCTTTCACTGTTGGAATGCAACCTGGAACGGACTTCTTTATAGTAGCCTGGAGGTTTCATACTGATTGTTTTTGTTATCTCTTAAGTGGATTGGAAACGGCGATTTTTCACGGTGGAATTCAACTTGAGGAATAGAAGAACGTCTTCAAGTGCCATATCAGGCAAATGTGGTGATTAAGGTGCAACTGTCTTATTGTTTTTCGCCAAAATCTTCCTAATAAGGAATAACGAATGATTTGGAGCACTGTCATGATGCAACATCTGTGTTCCTTTTTTCCAAGCTTCCAATCTCTTCTTTCTTACAGTCTCTTTTTAATACCACATCGCTTCGAAATAACTCTTTGTTGATGGTTTGAATACATGAGATGTATTCATGATGAAAACACCACAAAAATCAAAGAAAACAATATTGCACCACTTCAGCTACTGAGAGACTATGACGTGCTTTTTTTGCGTCTCGGCGAAAATTCCCTCCCATTGCATGGCTGTGCCTTTATTTCGGTCAATAGCCGTAGATTTAAGTCTCGTTACCTGTTATCATGGTTTTCAGGAAACTATTGTCTTCGTTTTCATGATTCAAAAGACATTCACGGATTTCCAGACGTGTTTCTTTTTGCACATTTGTCAGCAACTTTGGAACGAATTTTGCAGCAACACAATGCATGTTCAGTTTTTCAGCTAAGGTCATATGACAGGGCGATTTACTATTTGTTACTTTCTCAGCCATTTCGCGGACAATCAAACGACTGTTTTTCCATACAACATCGCGCACTTCGTGAACGTAAATGTCACCACATGTTGATTGGCGCCCAGGTTTGTCTCTTGTTGAATAGATGTTCTTCCTGCTTTGAAACGCTCAAATCAGTCATAACACCGAGTTCGGCTCGTGTTTTTTTTTTTTTTTTTTTTTTTTTTTTCGTGTATACTCCCTGCAATTTTTTTTTTCAAATTATTTGTAAATGTCTTACACAACTTGAAACAAAATTTGATCCTCACACGCTACTCTTCCAAAATTTTCATTTCCGTGATACTACAAAATCGCCACAAGGTCGGAAACAGGTTTACTCCAAAACTGGCACTCACAATGATACAAGACAGGATTATCCAGTTACCAGCTGGCAAGCAGAAAGTCAAGGACAGTTTCGTTGATAGCATTTTGTGTAACTTCAATTTCTTTCTGGATAGACCTCGTATACTGCTATCCCGCCGGGAGCTCATGTAAGTTGGATCCAACTTTAAGCTGTAGGTCCTCGTCTTATGTAGCGTCTGTGCTGAAAAAGACGCTAAACTCTAATCCAACCAATCTATATATACTCTGTTCTATAATTACTGTTCCGCTGAATATATTAGTTCCTTCACATCCATCATCTTAGTCTTCACACTGAGACACTTAACCGAACACCACCCTTTTTCCTTTCTATCCATTTTCTTTTTTCCTTTTCTATCCGCTGACCTATTCTTCTCAATCTATCCTTCTCTATTTGTTCAATTCTTTCTCATTTTTCTAGTCCTTTATAACTTCTTCCTGTCATGACAATCACAATCAGATGGTCTTATTTGTTGTTAATTGCTGTCGGTCAGTTGTTACCAAACTTCATGTGTGTTTAATTTAGGTGTGATTTTACGTAATGTCGCCAATTATTTATCGCTGCCATCAGACGATATCATTTTGGTAACATTTCTGAAAACTTCTTATGTCTGTTCGAAATTGATGTTTTCCAGTTACAGTTGCCCAGCATTTACATCTAAACAGCTTTGATTACCGTAGTAATTCAATAATAAGTGTCGCCTACGATGATGAATCCAGAAACTAAGACCATACAACTGAGGTACCTCGGTAATGGGCACAACGCGTCATTCATTCAATTTCCGCAAAACTGTGAATTTTCCGCAAAACTGTGCTACATTTTACAATTTTATTTCGATAAAGACTCAAATGTTGCGCAAGCAGGTGAAAAAATTCGTGCTATTTATGGGCAAAGTACGTTAATAAAAGTAAAAGGCAAAAGATGGTTCAATCGCTTTCGTTCTGGAAATTTCTATGTTCAAAATGCTCCTTTCTGTGGGTGGACAGAAAAGTGGATGATATCCTGGCAAAAGTCGAGCAAGATTAGCATGTAAGCAATCATGACATCGCCAATGACCTACACATCCATCACTAAACCATGTTAAACCATTTTGAGAAAGCTGGCAAAAAAAAAAAAAAAAAAAAAAGTTTGGGTGCTACATGATCTGACTCAAGAACATTTCTCGATTGAATTTCTGTTTACTGAAACCTAACGAACTCGAGTCATTTTTGAAGTGGTTCATCACGAATGATGGAAGGTGAATAACAACAACAATGTGCGTAAAAGATCGTGATCGAAGCGAGTTGTTGTTCCACAATCCGCGGCGAAGCGCATGCTGACGCCCAGAAAAGTTATGCTGTGCGTTTGGTGGAGTTGGAAGGGCATCGTGCATCACAAAAGTGCTTCCGCTGGGCAAAACGGTAGCCTCAGATCTCTACTGTCGGCAATTAGCACGAGTGCATCTAGTAATTCAAAAGAAACAGCCTTAACTAGTAATCAGGAAGTATATCTCATTCCACATTGAGAACGCCAAGCTGCATGTATTTTTAACAATTTATCAGAGGTTGAGAAAACTTGGCTGTTTCAATGTACGCACCGTATATCCCGGACCTGGCACGATCAGACTATCACTTGTTTCGGTCTCTGCAGACCTCCCTGAATGATATTAAGCTAGTTAATAATAATAATAATAATAATAATAATAATAATAATAATAATAATAATAATAATAATAATAAATAAAATATTACTTTTTTCTTTTGATCGAAAACCACATAAGTTCTATAGCGACTGGAATAAAATGTTTGCCGAAAAATGGCAGCAGATCATCGAACAGAGTAGTGCATATATGATTTCATAATGTTACTTTCAAATCACAGTAAATATATTCTCAATTTTGACCTCCAAAAGTTCAGTACTTTTTGGACAACCTGATATAATGATTAATTCGATTTTAAATTTTTGATAAGACAGAGAAAAGTGCTGGAAAAGATCCAATTTACGACTGTCGGTAGTATTTGTATTTTAACAAATTAGTCTGTCCAAATTAATTACGCGTATTGCCTTTCTTGCAATAAGGTAGATAACAATTATAGTAAAGCAGAATCCCTAATCTTGCAAGAAATTATAGTGTCTGTATTTTCACTAATTATATGAAAAGCGGTGACTTTACGTAAAAAGAATTTAGTGTGCACTGTTTATTCGATATTTTATCCGATGTAGCCAATAAATATGATTGTATTTTTTATGGATTTTTTTTATTGTTCTAAGAATCATACTAAATTATTTGTTTGTATAATTTAGTTTTAGCATTATCGTAAATTATTTTTAGTTATACTGAAACGTTTCTTTGCTTGAAGCTTAGTTATGTACTCTCCTGTTTTCGTAACTGGTGAATCTTGGAAATGCATATAACATTTTAATTATTCATACTTCATTTATTTATATTTTTATGTAGGGGATAATATAGGGAAACAACTGCTTGGTATAAAATTTGTTAATACTCAACATTAGCACCTTGTTACAGCGAATGAGTTAACGTCAGAATTTTCCAAAGAATGAATGCCTCATATTGAAGTGGTAATTGGAATCAAGCATACAACTGCATATATCTTCATTGTCTTCTTAATGGTAGTTTTTACTTCTAAACCCAAAGTTACTGCAAGCGTTTAATAGGACCTCTGCATTTCTTTCTATTGTTCTCCTATCATCCCTATTAAATTTACATCATCAGCTACGCCATAACCTGGTGAACACAGTTCAACTCTAAGCCCTGGTTGCTATCTTTGATTTTCCTTATAACGTATTCCAGGACAAAGTTGAATAATAATGGTGACAACGCATCTCCTTGTTTCAGGCCATTCTCGACGTGAAAGCTCGTGGACAAAAATTTTCCTACCTGGACTTTACGTTGGGATTCATTTAAACATACCTTAATCAATATAATTAGCTTTTTCGCTATTCCAAATTCTGTAAGGACGTTGTACAGTGTTTCTCACCTGAATCGTAAGCCTTTCTAAAATCAATAAATAGTTGATGTCGTCGATGTAAAGTACATCAACATCGATGCAAAGTAACAGTTTTTAAGTTTTGTTTACAATCTAATGTTGCTGTCTTGAGAGAGAGAGAGAGAGAGAGAGAGAGAGAGTGAGAGTGAGTGAGTGAGTGAGTGAGTGTGTGAGTGAGAACGAGATTGAGAGAGAAGAGGAGAAACTGATTGGGCTATTGGCTAAGAAGAAACTGTATCATGAGAGATATTTTAGAGCGTATGGTGACAGGAAAGAGAGGGAAGGGCGAAGGAGACTACAATTAATGGACGATAACAAAACAGAAAAGTCGTATGTAAAGACGAAGAGGTTGGCGAAAAACCGTGGAGCATGGAAGCTTCTCAGTTGCGGCAAGTGACCTACCAATAACAGCAGAATACCGATGATTTATTATTATTATTATTATTATTATTATTATTATTATTATTATTATTATTATTATTATTATTATTATTATTATTATTCATTGGCACCGGAGGAAAGACGCAGTGAGCAGGAATCTATTCGAGAAAATTTTACCCTGTTTTTCTGTCATGAAAACGAGAAGTCTTTTCGAATTCTTGTCTAGACGAACGAAGTGTTTCTTCAACAAAAATGTGAGTAGGGCGATAGTATGAGAAATAGTTTTGATCTTAGCATAGAAAAATTGGATGCAGCTAGGCATTCACTGTTAAAATAAAATAAAATAATAAATTAAAAAGAAAAACCTACTAAATTGATTTGACGGTCACAGTTTCTCTCTGATTTTATTTGGGGTAATTTTGTGCTCTAGAAACTTATTTTTTGCGAAAGCAGAACTCCCTTTTGAGGGGTCAAAGTTAATCTCGCTTTTTAAATTATTTCCAAAGTTTGGTCTGAATTCTCGATTACCTTTCCTGGGGATTCCTCAAAAATCAGGGCGTCATCATAATAATGATTACTGTAGTAAAATACCAATAATCTAATATTTGCTGCATCAAGTCTGGCCAATGTGAACAGTAGATCGTTGAGACCATAAGAGCGCGTTAAATCTGTAAATGCTTTTGTGAGTATTATAGATGGTATAGTCCAGACACTGAGAATTAATTCCGATCTGCCCAAAAGTGTATTTAACGTCAATAAGACAGAACTGATTCACCCGTTTTAGATAAGTAAGTGCTTCAGTTACGCTACTAAAACCACAGCTTTGCTTTTCCATCATCTAGATAACGCGCCTGGAGTTAAGATGAGCTTCTATCCTTTGTAGTAATTCTGTCATTATTTTATTTTATTTTTTTTTAAAAAAGCGCATTTTGCTTTGTTAACTAATCCGTGTATGAAATAATTGTTAAAACCAGTTAGATTTCTCAATGCTTAAGGGGGATTTTAAATTAATTTGCGCCTATATTTTCTGGCAACCGTATTCAATCTAACTGATAAGCCAGTCCATCAAAGAAAGTAAGCCTATTTGTTGTTTGAAATGTGTCCACAGTGCTTCGCTTTCCAATTCCTTATCCAGAAGTATCCGAAATTCTTCTTTAAAAAGCCGGCATATCTTTTTCTGCTTTAAAATGGCAGCATAATGCCTAGTTATGATGTACAATCAGAAACAATATTAAGTATAGGTTGGAGATATAAGAAATGGTAGCTCCAATCTATACTTAATATTGTTTTTGACTGTACAATATGAGCGCAATAGGTCAGGTAATTCGTGAACATGTAATAGTCTTGCGATTTTACAGTGAATAAATATATTGAGCAAAGAGTGCCTGGCATTTTGTGTTGCCGACGGAATTTCGTGTTTGTAATCGTTAGAAGGGTTGAAGAAGACCTATGGTGAATCAGTTTTATCCAAAACTAAAGCATAGAGTGGCTAAAGCTTTCAAAGAAGGTGAAGAAGTATCTGGAGATTTGCCTTGTTGTGACCGAAAACATCGACAGACAGAGAAAAAAATCGTGATGGAAAATAGTTATGCAATTTAAGATAGATGGCGCTTGACCTCAGCATTTCACATGAAGTCGTTCGTACCGTTTTTATTAATAATTGAGGCATGAGACGCATCGCCGCTCGACTTACTCCGAAAGAGCTTAATTTTTGTGAAACGCATTATTATGGGAGACGGGCTGACAAGTTTGACATACAAACAGATCGGTAGACTGCTGAATGGAGAAGGGAAAAATAAGCAAAAAATAAAGGTCAAAAGTTTCCAGAATCTAGGTAATGCTGATTTTTTTTTTCTTTCTTCTCGAGTATCGTTGTGTGCATTCAGAATTTCTGTCAAAGGGATATAGTCAACAAAAAGCACTACTTGAGCGTCATGGGGCGTTTACGTGGAAATAGTCGCAAAAGACTCGAACTGTGGAAGAAGAATTTACGGATTGCACACAAGGCGGATATTGTGACCGAACGTTTGGAAAAAAATCATCAAATGTTCTTGATCAAGTTCTATATTCACATTATATGGCCCTAGTTGACGTTTTTCTGTTTACCAACTCGAATTACGACCTCGCGGAGGGCGTTTTGACTCAGTTGAACATATCAAATGAAATTCATGGAAGGAGCTAAAGGCTCATTTCACGTCAAATCACCCAGGTCAAGTCACTCACCAATTCAGATTTTAATAAAACTTCGTGTACTTGTTAACAGTACTAAGGTATGAAGACCTGTAAAATTTCTCTTCCGAAGTCCTAATAGTGTGTGAGAAATGTACGAGACCAAAGTTTCAGAATTTCAGTTGTCTCGGTCGTTCTTGAGGCCATCTAATATTTCGTAGAGCTTAATACAAGAATTCATATCTCAGTATCTACACAATGTATCACTTGGAAATTTCTACCCGTAGTTTGTGTCTATGAAGCTTGCCTTTTTTTTTTAATCAAGATGTACATTAAGGGTGAAAAGTACACTTTGCAGTACAAAATATTTATATTTTTTGTGTAAATTTCTAATTTTTCGTAATGCGCATTATTGCTGAGTCGGACCAATTACCTTGCCGCTCTTTTTTCTTTCTTTTTTTAATAAAAAAATGAACTTTAAGATATGTTCTAAGAGACTGTGAAGTACAATTAGTGGTTTTTTGAATGCTTCGGTTAGTAATTCTCGCTTAACCCTTCAAGATCAACGCGCCAGCTTGTGTTGTCTTAAAATGTTATTGCCATTGATGCGAGCAAGATATTGGCACATAGTTGCTCGATTCAGTCACACAGGTCTCAAGTAATCACTAAGTGTACATATTGTTTGTGTTAAAATGTGTGGGGGTTCAGAGAAGCGGGATAACCAGACTAGAAACATTTATTTTCGAAATTATATATATACTGTATATTTTTTTTCTGCTTGCCGAACTGTTATATAACCAAAGTGAATTTAATGTTAAAATTGAATTAATTTTCCAAATCTACAGTCCATTATCTTTCAAATAACGTAGAAGTGAAAGATATATAATAGTCAAGGCGAAGCCAGGGACAGATACAATTCGTGCCAACTAAACTTAACTCAAGCGCACAAACTAAAGTACAAGCTTTAAGTTATAATGCAGTTTTGTATGACTTGAAAAGTACACATTTATTTAATATATTTGTTGTTGATGTATGTATCTATAGTGTCAAAGATCTTACGTTCATAGTTGTTACATATACAGGGTGTCTCAAAAGTTCTCTGGCAAATACATCAACAAATATATTAAATAATTGTGTAATCTTCAAGTCATATAAAACTTTACATTATTACTAAACTCTTGTATTTTAGTTTTCGCAGTTAGGTTAAGTTTGGTTGACACGAATTGTATCAGGCACTGGCTTGCCCTTGACTATTATTATATAACCTTCATTTCTACGTTATTTGACAGATAATGGACTGCAGATTTGAAAAATTAATTCAATTTTAACATTAAATTCACTTTGGTTATGTAATAGTTCGGCAAGCAGAAATATATATCTTTAGTGATTACTTGAGACCTGTGTGACTGAATCGAGCAATTATACGCCAAGATCCTGCTCGCATCAATGGCAATAACACTTTACAGACGACACAACAAGCTGGCGTGTTATCCTGGAAGGGTTAAGCGAGAATTACTAACCGAAGCATTCAAAAATAATAATAATAATAATAATAATAATAATAATAATAATAATAATAATAAAAACTAATTGTACTTTACAGTCTCTTAGAACATACCTTAAGGTTCAAATAAAAAATTAAAAAAAAAACAAAAAAAAAACGGCGAGGTGATTGGTCCGCCCCACAGTGATAATGTGCGTTACGTAAAATTAGAAATTTACACAAAAAAATAACTAAGTGCAAGAGTGCACTTTTCACTCTTAATGTACAGCGATCTTGATTTTTAAAAAAGCTCTACAAATTTACATGAACTTCGGGTAGAAATTTCCAAGTGATACATTGTGTAGATACTGAGATATGAATTTTTGTAATAAGCTCTACGAAATACTAGATGGCCTCGAGAACGACTGGGATGCCTGAAATTCTGAAACTTTGGTCTCGTATTTCTCACAAACTACTAGGATTTGGGAAGAAAAAATTTGCAGGTCTTCATACCATAGTAGTGTTAACAAATACACAAAGTTTATTTAAAATCTGAATCGGTGGGACATTTCGGATTTTTTTCTGGGTTATTTGACGTGAAATGAGCCTAAAGGCTGTTCCGGAAAATGACCACAAAAAGTGTTCTGATGATCGAATTAATCGTTGTCATATGCATTGCTTCAAATGGGGCATATTTTGAAGGTGACAAAATAAATTTCGATGGTTACTTAAAAGTTTGTGTTTTACTGACTAATTTCGGATACTTGTTAGACAACGTGCAGTCATCTGGATAGCGACTGCATTTCAGAAATTTAAACTTTTTCTTTTGTATGAACTAGAAATGATTCATTACAGTGTTGACCAATGGGTGTTCAGGTCGTGTAATTCGCATCGTACTGTCGCAATAAGTGCTGATTGCATTTAGCAGTCCCTTTTGTCACATTTGCTTGTGGTCCTTAGTGATAGTCCTCTTCACTGCTCACGATCCGCCACTTAGGCTTTCCTTCAGTCCACTATTCGTCTGCACCAATGTTTTGCCGCCATGAGTTCAGTAGGCCCTCATCATGTTGGAGACTGTTCTTCACTACACACTAAACATATTGGCCACCGTAGATACACTTGGGCGAATTAACCGCTCATCTACAATTTGACTTCTTTGAAACAGAGAGAGATGTCGCATTTTGCATAACCATCGTCTAACTAGACACCCTCACCACTAATAATGGCGTTTTGATAGGCATACAAGGAAACATTACCGACAACGTTTGGAAGGCGATTCATGATATCAAGATAAGACAAAAATGAAATGAAATCTTTGAGTTTTACGTCCCACGTTTATGCCGGTTAGGCTAAAGAAGACGGTGATTATGAGAAATGAATGAAATGGTGGAATGAAGAAAGTGGGAGGAAACGGGAGAACCCCGAGAAAACCCACGCACACGGTGTTTGTCCACCACAAAGTTCACTTGGCGGGGGCTGGGATCGAACCCGTGACCCCAAGCACCAGAGGTGAACGCTCTACCACTGAGCCACCGCGGCCCCCAAGATAAGACAATAAGTATTAACCAGCTAGGGTGTAAAAATGCTTCTTTTCGACTGTATGACCAACCGAAAATTTATCGAAGAAATACAAAAATAACCATAACTAGAATAAATGTCGGATCAAAGTGAAGCAGAAGGAAATGGCCATTACTTTTGTCATAGAGTCCATTAATGCACAGTTTAAGTGTAGGGGTTGCGCTTAATGACTCTTAAAGAAATTGGAAACATATTTGTACCCAGGTTTATCTACACTTTTTACTTTATCTTGGTTTCAGGAATCACCTCCCAAACATTTCCGTAATTATTACACTTTCGTTGTTGCACGTAAAGTTTTGCATAAAACACAAAACAGCTCAAGTAAATAGAACTTTAAAAGCATTTCTTGACTCTTATAGCTGAGACATAGACTCTGTAGTTTATTCTATCAATAAATGAACAGTGTTCTTTGCCATTGATTTTCAACTTACTTCAATCTGAGAGAGACCGTGAAGGTTTTTTTTTTTTTCTTTTTTTTAATCTTACTGTGAAAAATCATCCACGGCTTCACTTTGTACAAGTAGATAGATTTTTTCTTGGGAGGTAGATGGGAAGATTGATAGTGAATGTCATTGTTCTATAATGACGGTATTTCGAAACTTTTCAGCTTGTATCCTACGAAAAACAGTCAAAGAGGTACATTTGAAATGTTAGCAATGTGCTACACAGCATTTCTTGAAAGCATTGAACTTTAATTTTTTCAATTGCTACTATTCTACTCGATTGATATTTGTGTGTGTATCGTTCGTCTGTTCCACGATAACTTGCAAGGTGTATCCAATTTTGATCATATTTCGTACGTGTCTTCCTTCCGCTTAAAGAAATAATCCTATTGTTTTGAGTTGGAATCCATCAAGTATGAGGGGTGGTAAAAGGGATAATATCAACCCCATGTTGCAAGTTCACACATGTACATGAAAACAGTTTTCCGATATAAATCATTGTATTTTTTTTCGATTATGAAGACTTTCGTGTTTTTAAATAATGTGAATATTTCCTCAACTTGAAGCTACCATCTGCCAAAAATGAAAATGTAAATTCATCCTACCTCCTTTATTTAAAAAATATATTCCACTATAATTTTCGTTACAAAGCTTCCGATTTTGGCGTAGTATGTTGATCATTTTCTTTCAGGTCTCCCGATTATATCCTCTGCAGGAAGTTAAAATCTATAAAATAAAATAGTGGATTTAGCCTCCTAGCCTCGCTCTGGATTTCTTGTAGAGTTCAGCGATAAATTTTCTAAAACTAACTTGATTTTAATACAATATTCTGTGTATTTCCTTTGACTCTTTCTGCAATCCCTTGTGCTTGGGACTAAAATCAGTCAAAAATGAGCGGTGAATTTGATTCTCTAATGTGATATGGATTACTTCTCCGCCCCCTCTCCCATATTAAAAAACATATCGAAGATATTTTCCATAAAAATACTAGATTTTCATAGAATATGGCGTATACTTTTTGATCCTTCACATGATCACTACTTGAGTTTAGTCAGTCGAGAAATAATAAATCCCCCCTCCCCAACCAGGTTATAAAAAAATATATCTTCTGTGATAACTTTCGTAAATATTTGTTCGATTTTAATACAATATGATGTGTGTGTGTAGTGCGGTTTTCACATAATTCCCTCTTGCAGTTGAAGTCAATCATATATCAGGACTGACTTAACCTCCCTACCAAAGATTTAAATAAAAATTATACAATAAATTTCGCAAAATATAGAATTGTATTCAATATGGTCTATTATTTTTCTGAAAATTTTCAGTCGTCTCAATTGTTTGCAGTTGAAATGGTCCTGTAATGAGGAAATTCCCAATTTTAACTTGGTCCTTCCCAATTTTATGTAACATATTTTCCTGAATTCCTAATCATACTAAATTTTTTTGGAATATCTTTTGTTGGAAACTATAGACTTACTCTTATAGTTTGAGGTTGGAATTAATGAGAAGGAAGTTAGCTTGTCTCAGCAATGCATAACATGACTAGTAGACCATATACACGCAACCCATACACAATCTGTAACTCTCATTGGGGTGTTTCTGTCGTTATTAATCGCGTTTCACTGTAAACGTGTGATTAAATGATCCCTGTTGTATGGCGATTGCAGTTTACTGGAGTGAGTATTGAAGTTAGCTGCAAGGAAAAACATACTGGCTTAAGCAAAGTAGTGATTGAATGACAAACGTCCACGGGGACACAAATTAATTTGTTCAGGTATTAAAGCAAACAGTTCAGCGTGTCTACAAGGAGTAGTCTAACATGCGTTGAACTGAAAACGGTATCAGAACTGCGGTCACAAAATAATACTAACCCAGAGGGACCACCGACGAGTTTCACACCTGGCCAAGGAAAATAGTTTCCACATCCGACTGGAAATACTATAGTCCGTGAATCTAGGTTTATCCCAACCATTTCGGAAAGATAATTGCGAAGGAAACTTCATCCAGTGAACATTTGGAGTCGAGTCACGAAAGAGGCCATTTCTTATTATCGTGTATAAAGCTCTACGTCTTAAATAGACTCAGGCATACAGATAGTGTACTGTAGCAGACTGGGAAAGTTGAATTTTGTCTATAATGCAAGGATGGAGTGCATCGAAAGTCCAATGAAGTATTTCACTCGCATCGTGTAGAGGATGTGATTCAAGCAAGACAAGGCTACGTGTTTATGTTGGGGATTTTTTTATACCATGACTTGGACCCACTCATATATGTGGATATGAACTTGAAACATCGTTATTTATTTGAACATTCTCAATGACCAGATATTGCTATTTCTCCATCTCCATAATGAATATGCAGTGGACACTCCCATATTGCAAGATTGACACCTACCGTGTTCACAGAGTTCAAACATGGTTTGAAGAACATTTAGGCACCTTGTACTTAGTCCGGCCAGCAAAGTGCCCAAATTCAGATCCAATTGAAAATATGTTGTACTATTTGAAGCAGCGAGTTGAGCAGAAATAGGATACCCATACTTTGCTGAAACTTCAGTATCTACTGATGATAGAATGGATGTATTTCGATGGAGTTTATCAATAATAATAATAATAATAATAATAATAATAATAATAATAATAATAATAATAATAAAACTTATTGCGGTTACTGAGGCGAGGTGCGATGTTACTAGGTATTCGGTATGTTCTACGGGGGGGGGGGGATTGCGGCTACTGAGGCGAGGTGCGATGTTACTAGGTATTCGGTATGTTCTACGGGGGGAAACTGATTTCTTATCTGGTCTGTTAGAACTTGATTTAGTCTGACCGAGTTTCAAGATATACAGGTTTCTGACTTTCAGAGAATTAAGTAACACGTCTTAATAAGGAATGCAGGTTCTACAAAAAATGAGAGTGAGTTAGTGATATGCCTAATTTAACAGGTTTTACTTATATAATGGTAACAAGAATTATAATAATCCCAGCTTGCGTATATTGCTCTATAAATATAGTTTAAAAATAAGGGGACAGCCAGCAGTACAGAAAGAAAATAGATAATAGTGATCGAGTAAAGCCTTTTTAATACAACATTGGATAGCAGAATAACATGCAAAAACTAATATATGTGTCCAGTAACATTGATTCTGCTCGGAAATACTCAAATCGAGCAAATAGTACATTAATATGATGGCGTCCATTGTACGAAAATGATAAGAGCAACTCTGCTGTTGACATATTTGGAAGAAGCCTGTATACATGTGGAGGAGTCAGTTGTACAGTGCTATCAAGCATGCTTTGTTTTGTATAATTTTACTGAATTGTCCATTTTTTTTTTTAAATAATGATTTATACTAGTTCGTTTTTAGTTAACAATTTTTTTTCTAAAAATTGAAACAACATGAAATTTGTTTATTTAACAAACTTCAGATACGCTCCGAAGTCAATTTACATTAGAATCATTAAATATTAACAAGAAAACAATATTAACAACAGAAAAGGGAACGAAATTAATTGAAGTCCTGTATTTAAAGGCATCATCCTGTCAGGAGCAGGACGACCGACCGCCATGTTCAAACCCAGGAGTACCGAATGCCAAACAAGAACGGTAATCAGTTGCTTGTGTCAACTTCTATTCTTTCCGCGAATTTTTACAATCAGTTAGGCAAAGTTTCACTTGTATGTCGCACACTCAGTGGAAGACTGTTGTTACAAGACAAAATTACACATTCGTGGGAACATGACTTTTAAAGTTTAACCTATCAAAATCGCTCCGTGGAATACTGGTATTTCTGCCATCTAGGGGTTAATTTGTTTAGTTACGTTTATGCGGAAATACCACAAAGTAGAGCTCGCTTCTCTCTATTCTCTTTTGAGCGATGATAACTCAAAATTTCCATTTGTTAAGTTGTGTGGGTGTGCGATATATCTTCCTTGAATTATTTCTCTATATTTCTGCAGAACTGTTCTTGTGTGAAGATATCCACATAACATTGACAACATGGAAATGGGGGTATGCTATTTTCGTTGTCTTTTATATAATTTATTTATTTATTTATTTGTTTGTTTGTAAAACAACGTCAAAATGGAACGAAAGCGTACCGTGACTGTCAAGGACACTTGTCAATAAATGTAAATTAAGTAACTTATACTGTAATTTTAAAACTTTATACAACATTTGAAACACATCAATCCAGTTCTGTACTTCGCAATTCGCTGTCAATTTCCGTGGTCAGAATCCATGAATGTTTTGGGTGAAGATGTAATAGTGCAGAGTTTGCAGTTGTATTTCAGTGTTTAATTAAATCGGTGAGTAGAAAAAGAAGAACATTCCAAAAATAAAGGATAACATTCCACAATTACAATCTCTCCATAACTAAATATCCAATCCCATTACGTTTTTGTAATTTTGGGAAATGGAAGGTCTTAACATACGCTACAAATCTCCCATACACACATTTTTACGTAAGCAATGATATTTCCGGTAAGCAGTTTTACTTTTCGTTTTTCAAAAGTAACGTGTTGGGGAATGTTCTCCTTTTTCTACTCACTGATTCAATTGGTCTAATATTGTATTCGTTATTAATTTATAGTAGATATTCATACTTATTTTTCTTAATTTCAGGTGTGAAGTAGAATCACGTGAACATTTTTGAGGAACTGAAAGTCAGGATCAGGTCATGGACATTCCTCTTCCTGGAGAAACAATTCCACCATTTGGACAGTCTGAAATAGAAGATGGACCACAAAACAATGGGTCGACAAGGGAAGTAACAAATTTCGAAGAAGAATTCTCAAGGGAAGAAGATCCACCAGAAGACGATATGTCAAATGACGTAAATGAAATGCCAGCTCAAGGCGAACTTCCCCCAAATGAATTAGAACACAAGACGAACTTGCCAGATCCTCCTTTACCTAAAGTACTTCCACCAATGGTACCACATATGTCAGGACCTGTTCCGCCACCATCGTTTGATCATATTCCGCTTCCGCCTGGTCACCAAGATTTCTCAAAACCACCACCTAGACCAAATTTTTCTGTACCACCCCCTAGCCCTAATTTCATGCATCGTCCTCCAAATATGCCACCTCCTAATTTCTCTGGTCCTCCTCATGGTCCGCCTGTTAATTATTCTTCACGTCCACCGCATTTTCCGCCTCCTCCGATGCAGGGCGGCCACCCTAATCCTCCTATGCATGGAGGTCACCCTAATCCTCCAATGCAGGGCGGTCACCCGAATCCTGGAATGCAAGGTGGTCATCCGAATCCTCCGATGCAAGGCGGCCGCCCTAATCCTCCCATGCAGGGCGGTCACCCTAATCCTAACTATGGCCCACCGCCAGGGGCACCTTACGGTGGTCCACAAAATTTCCCTCCAAATTATCCTCCTCATATGGGTGGTCCACCTCCTGCGGGTATGCCTGGACCTCCACCACCAGGTATGCCAGGTCCTCATGCTACTATGCCACCTCATATGCAACCAGGTCCTCCACATGGTATGCCTGGTCCAGTTAGACATCCTACTAGGATGCCTCCTCCAAACTTCTGTCCTCGCCCAGAATTTCCTCCACGACCAAGTCACCCCGAGTTTCCTCATCCTATACCTCCAGAATTTAACATGAATCAGGCACCTCCTCTTGAGTTCTCGCCTCCACCCGCGGCCATTGAAGAGCCAACGGAGGTGCTGAACCAGGTGAATGACAGAGAAGGAAAGCCGGAAGAGACTGATGATTCGAAATATTCCCCAAGTCGAGTGACTCCGGAGGATGACGTTGAGAAATCAGAGGCTGGTGCAGTAGCATCTGAAACAACCCTTACTGAGCCAGCAGAAGAGACACCTGCTGCTGTTTCAGTTGTAGAACCAGAAATTCAAAAGCCTCCACCCCCCAAAACGGCTGTACTTGGAAAAATGCAAGCGAAGAAAAGACTTCTAGCGTTTTCTATGACAAAACAAGGTGGTGGCTCAGGACTCTCGTTTGGATTTGCGAAAACTAGTGCAAAAATGAATAAGACAAGTGCATTTGGTGATGAAGACGAAGAAAAGAAAGAACAGAAAAAGAAGCGAAAGAAGGAAGAGAAAGAGGTGCTTGCTATTGAAGAAATCAAACGAGAAGAAGAAAGAATGCGAGTAGCTCTTAGTACAAGGCCTCCTTTATCGTATCTAATGGAGGTAAAACCCGAATTAGCAGATGAAGTACCAAAAATAAGTAACTTCAGTGTGTTAGATAGTTCCGGTGAAAAAGTGGATGTAAGTGTAAAAGTGGAAGGCGATGAAAATGACGAAAAACAAATGAGTCCGGTTCATAATGAAAATGTGGATAAAAGTGTGATAGATAAAAGTGAGAAAACAAGAGATTATGAGCGGAACAGGGAAGATAGAAAGGATAAGACTAAAGATAGGGAACGTGATAAGGAGAAAGATAGTGAAAGGACCCAAAAAGATGAAAAGCGTAGACTACAAAGACGTAACGAAAAAAAGCGCTCAACGGAAATGCCTACGGACTGGAATGATTTTAAGGTAACAGACTATCGCTTTGAGGATATACGGCGATTGAGAAGACTTGCCGACGATAGAAGCAGATCACGACGTAGAAGAAGTAGATCCCATGAACGAAGGAGTAGGTGGGTAGTAGTTTTATTTATTTTTTATTTTGTGTTTATTATAATTAATTCAGAAATTGAAATATATTTTAACTGTAACGTATGTTTTGTCTGGTTAGGCGCATTAACAGCAGGTGAGAATTTCAAATTTGCCTTTCTTAGGATGTTTTAGTTTTTAAATTATTAAGTTAGTGATTTATCAAGGGAAATCACTTATAAAATTATCGTTTAAAATAAGCCGTTCTACTTAGAAATAAGGAATATAAAACAACCCTTACCCTATAAGGAATATAAATATGGATGTAATTAAGCTAGTGTTACATCCATATATACATATTCATGCACACTCACAAACATTATTTTGCATAAAGTCGAAAGCAGTCATCGAAGTACAAGGTGCAAGGCAGCCTACGTTTAGTCGATCTTTGCTACTAAGTGTTTATCAACGTCGCTCAGATGTCACTCGTGTCACTTAAGTCGACCTCCATCCTAGAATGTAGAGGCGCAAAAAAAAAAAACGGCTTTTTTGAATCGATGTTTTGTTTCACATAAAAAGATGGCTTTTGGGGGGAAAAATGGGAATTTTGGAATTTTTCATTTTCATGATTTTTCTAAGTTCTATTCTATAATTAAATAAGATTTCATTACCTAAATGCGCACTTCGCTCTGGAATTCATCATGATGGATGGAATACATGGTTTATGAATTAAAGCAAAGATTACGTAGTATTAGAGAGCAGTTTTAAATGCTGTTTAATTTTTGAGTTGACATTTTTTCTTCTCTGGATCATTTAATTTTTGGTCATCAGCGTTTCTTTTCTTAGAGCTTAGTACTCTAGCTTCTAGCACATACGTTTAACTTCTATTTCCCAATATATCCGTCAAAGTGTACTTCTCATTTCTGTTATGCTGTAGCTGTGCAATGATTTATTAATAACTTTCCGGACATAACCCTGAATATCATTTTATACAAATAATCAGTAGCGGATTTTGAAAAGTACTGTATTTTGGGAGGGGTTCTTAATGGTGTTCTTTTTAAAAATCCCTAATTTTTATTAGGGAGGAGCTTGAAGTTTATGAGTACAGGCATAGAAGGCCATTCTATACTGATAATCAGTGGCGAATTTAGAAAATTATTTTGTGAAGGGTTTTCTTATTAGTGTTTAACTTTTCCAAAAAAAAATCTTAGTTTACATTTGAGAGGAGCTTGAAATTTCGTTTGTTTTTGAAATTCCGCAATTTCGGGGAAGAGGTTTTAGTCCGAAAGATACCCCACCCCCACCCTAACCCCGTTTGCAAATCCGTCACTGCTGGTAATTAGTAATAACAATGATTCAAAAACAATAAGAAAGGAAGTCGGCCAAGATTCACAGTACACGCACTGTTTCTACATTCACAAATGGAGTTAAGAAAAACTTTTGTCAGAATGGTCGAATGCGGGATTGAATCCCGGAGTTTTTCCAATAAAAGCACAAAAGCTAACCACTCACTAATATTGTGCAGTTGTGCTTGACATAACTTAAAGGTATTCGGTAGTTATTATTAAGAAAAAGGGGGATTTCCTTAATAATGTTGAACTTGTTAAAAATTCTGAAACCTTGAGTACTGGGTAAACCGTGATGATGGTCATATAAAAGTTACTGTAAGACTTGAAGAATATACAGAACCATCCAAAACAAAGCTCTTGATGTGCAGCCTTTAACCCTCTTACGATCTTGGCATTTTGAGGTAAATTTTTAGACTTTCAGTCCAGCAGGTACTACTTCATTGCTATTTATCGTAGGATCATGGTTCATGCCTTGTCCCCTTTTTGAAACCTTTGAGCCTCTCGGGCCCAGGCCCGGGTTGACGTAGAGATCGATCTATCTATCTATCTATCAATCAATCATATATATATATATATATATATATATATATATATATATATATATATATAAGGATAAATAGTTAGAGATGTACACAATGCGCGTACAAAATTTCAGTCTGATATCTTGAAAGCTAAGGGCGGGAAAATTCGTTGAAAATTGCCTCAAACAAAAATGTGATGTCACCCCCGTCCCCATTTGGCACCACCAAATTGACCATCTGGTTTTAAAACGGATTTGGGATTTTTTGTTTCAAAAAGAGGGTGTGGAATATTTTGAAGTAAAAATATATTACATACAGTTTGGTAGTTATTTGTATGTTTTTCTAAAGTACTTACTTTTGTATATAAGAGGTTAAAAATTCTTATATACCTTGGCTAATCCTTTGGAATTCATGATGTAAATATGTTAAGAATTAAAATTGTTTGAAATATTTTTTCGAAATTCATGATGAATTTTCGAGGTTTTATATTATCTGCATCAACCACTAATTGAATGAGTTTTTGTGTTGCAGAAAAGCGAAACAAAGTTTGCTTTATCAATTTAAAACAGAATTTTGAAAAGATCCCGAAATTTTCCAAGCTGAGGAAAGTGAGGGATAAGTTTCAAAGTTGAGGAAAGAGGGGGGAGGCAAAACTGATGAAGCTGTCTTATCTAGCTTTACATGTTCTACTTTGTAACAAATGGTGTAAAACGGGGTGCTCTGTCTCTGTGCAAACCATTTTTCAGTAACTCTTGATCCATTTTACTGTTTATTATGACACAATAATATCTACCTACATACATAGCATATACATATATTTATACAGTATATCTTCTATTATTTGCAAGTAAATTATGCATAGTTGTAAAAAAAAAAAAAAAAAACGCAAAGTTGTTGATGATTTTGATTTTTAAATAATCATAAACGTAGCAACTGTACATTATTTCCATTGGTGGCAAAGTCAACCAATTACTTGTAATAAAATTGTGAAACATGGTAGTCACAAGGAATTGGAAATCAACTTGTAAACAACAAGCGTGGTCATTACTTTGATTTTCAGTAAATTTTCGATGTGGATTGTAACTAAATTGGGTTATTGAGTGGTTGGTAACTTTTAGGGTAAAGACCGAAGAGACCTCGTGATCGAGGTCGAGGTTTAGGTCGCGGTGGATGAAGGGCCCACATAGCGAGGAGGTCGCACCCTCGCTGTAAGTTCTCAGTTTGAGGAGAAACATTCCTGTGACGCGTGTGAAGTTATTCCGCCAGTGCATAAAAATTACTGCGAAACCACATTTTGAAATTGAAAGGACCAAACAGTTTATATAAATATAGAGGGACGCGAGACGAGATATGAGAAATGCCAAAGTCTCGTCCCTTGTTTCGAAAAAATATTTGAGTCTCGTCTCTTGTCCATCACTATCAATAAATCAAAGATTTTTTCAATTTTCTGTGCCCTCTTTCAGCACTCAGGCGAGAAATCATTTCCCAGTATTATTATTATTATTTAAAAAAAAAAGTATGCCTTCAGGTTTCGAGGTGGAGGGAGTATTAACTTCAGCAATTGTTTCGTCACTGCAGTTCCATTATTCGACATTTCCTCCCTATGGATACGTGTCTGTCTTTACAAGTATTTCTTTACCATATACCAGTAACGAATTTAGAAGAAACCCTTTTTATATTAATCTCGGAATTGGGGGGTGGAGTTTTTAAACATATATATGATTAACAGTAAATTCTTTTTTCTTTAGAAATCCCACAATTTACGGACTCAGCCCGAAAGTTCCCTCCCTGTAACGGCCACTGCTTTATATAATAAGCTACAGTATAATTCTCATATAAATATGAATAATTTATCTGACATTCCCATTTCAGTTCCTACTTTCTTCCATTATCTATTTAAAACTTGCCTATTGTAATGTTTGTGTTTCTTATCCCATAACGCTGGAACATTCCTGACTAGTTCTGTTAATATGTCTTGTCTTTCATAATCAAATTTAATAGTGCAGCAAACCCTCTCGAACGTAGGCACACTGCAGACGAAATTCTAAACAAATGAAGACTTTATTCCGTGCAGCGCATCAGGGAGAATCAATGAGAACACGAACCACAGCGATGCTTCTGCTTACCATCGATGTAAAAACAAACTCGGTTGTTTATCATTGCGACCAGTAGTTCACTCTCGCGGTCGACCTCTAGGTCGCGATGTAGCGTACCTCTTCGGCATGCGCTTACTCATTTGAATCCATGGGTTTGTGCCAGTATCGAAGGTGCGACCGCGACTTAAACCTCAACCTCGATCGCGAGGTCTCTTCGCGTACGAGTTTCGTACCGTTACTGAGTGTGTAACAGTCTGTTCCTTTGTGTATAGTACCTGTGGCAACAAATTAGGTAATCAGTGTTCAAATTATTTGGGATGTACTGCTCAGATATTTGATAACCTATATTTCGGGGAACCGAGAGCCTGGGTTGATAAACATTTGAATGCAGACTTGATTTAGGAAACAGAGAATATTCACACGGACCAGATCTGGCGAGTAGGAAGGGTGGAACAGCACACAGGATCCCCTTTTTTGACAGAAGTCAGCCACAAACACTGCCTTGTGATTTGGGACAATGTCATGGAGAAACGCCACTGAACATCACCCTAATACTCAGGCCTCACACGCGTGTGATACGTTGCAGTAACCGCCTCAGTACCACAAGGTAAAATGAGGCATTGATTACCTGTCTTATAGGAATAAATTCCTTATGCACAATGCCCTCACTATCGTAAAAAACAATGAACAAAAGCTTGATTTTGTATTTTGACTAGCGGAGATTTTTTTTTGGAGGGGGGGGGGGGAGAGTTCTAGAGAGTTAGAAGACTTCCACTCTGCACTCTCACGTTTTGTCGACGGGTCGTATTGAAAAATCCATTCTCATCCCAGTAACGATATTCAGGAGGAAGTTAGAGTCCCTATTGGCTGTAACAATTAGTTCTTTGCAATGATCAACCCTGTTTCTTTGTTGGTCATTTGTTAACTAATGAGGCATGAAAGGGCCACAGATTTTCCTCGTATTAAGAACGTGGGATTATTTGCCACACAGTTTCCCAATTTGCGTGCAACTGCTCACCAAAGATTTGCAGTGTTACATTTCGCTCTTCTATAATCAGTTTCTTACTTTCTCCACTAATTCCCGTACTACTGCGTTTGCTGCACCCAGATATTCGTTGTCATCAATTGACTATCATCCCTCCCTGAAACGCCTGCGCCATGCAAATATGTGCGCACGGAATAAATAAGTTGGCTCCGTACATTTGTTGCAACATTTGATCAGTTTCTATAGCAGTCTTACCGAGACGCGCACAAACTTAATGTTCGTTCTTTATTCCATGTTGAACTCTCTACGCAACTTAGCAACATCTATGTACACTCACCATGCCCATACACGTAACTGGTAGACAAGATCTCTTTTGTTTGCACCACAGCTCATCTGCATATCTGCGCCATATATTAAGAAAAAATCAGCCTCGATTTCAAATTGCCGCACTATATATATATATATCTGAAGCAATATGACATATGTTATATTTGAGATTTCTCAGTGATCTCCACTACATGAAATTAAAAATCAATGGAGAATGAAAGTTGAATCTACTTTCCTTCCATTTAAAAATACGTTCCACGAAAACTTAACGTAAATAAATTATTCATTTTTTAAAAAAATATGACTTACTAGGGATGATTCCATATCGGGACCAAGTACCTGGGGAAAACCTATATATTTTCTGAAAGCTCTTGCTATGAGAAGTACGACAGCGTTTTCAAATCACGGGCAAACCCGCAACTTGACCCTATAAGGGGCCGGTTTGTCGGTGTTTGTGACCCTGTGTATAGCATATTCGATAGAATAAAAATGAATGTTACGCGTAAGCGCCTAAAGCCATCATGTTCCTTTTTGACTCATTGCTAGAACGTGATTCGAGCAAGGGTTCGATAATATCACTTTGCACCCAGACATACCCATTTGGTCAGTGTTGCCAACGAACTATAAATACAATGTGGTAGATGATTTCTGTACCACTGGATGTATGTAACACTGACAACCTAGAATGGTTAGGAGACCGTAACACTCAACGCCTTTTTGCTATAGTGTCGTGTGATGTTTCTGTCAAGCTTGGTGTATAAACGTCTCATTGTACGGAAGCTGCTTCAACTTCTCATTTTACAATTGGTTGGCAACACTGACAAACTTGGGTACTTGGGAGAGGAATATGTCCACAGTATATTTTCTCTAATGACGAATGATGTTTATCCCACGTTTTATGGATATACATCCAGTGGTACAGAAACCATCTTCCACATTGTATTTATAGTTCGTTGGCTACACTGACCAAACGGGTATGTCTGGGTGCAAAGTGATATCATCAGACTCTTGCTCTATTCATGTTCTAGCAATGAGCCAAAAAGGAACGTGATAGCCTCAGGCACTTATGCGTAACATTCATTTTCATTCTGTCGAATATGCCATACATAGGGTCACAAACACCAACAAACAGGCCCCTTATAGGGTCAAGTTGCCGGGCTACTGTTTGAAGTTAAAATCAATCAGTCAAGAGCGAATGAATTTATTCTCCCCCTTGATATTGAAATATCTATTGAACGAAATCTTTGTAATAAATCTCTGATTTTTATGAAACATAGTGAAATTGCTAAAGGATATGGCGATGGGAATCGTCAATAATAATAATAATCATCATCATCAGAAAACAAGTATTGCTCGCTTTTGCAATGTACTGCATCACTATTACAACATTGTAGGAGAAGAAATAAATAATAATTCGAAACCTTTTCTAAAATGATCATGGTACTCTATTCAATAACTCAGAAAAAGTCTCAAAAAATCCCGCGTCGGGTTTGGTCACTATGGCCGCCATATTGGATAGCCTATTTTCAACCGAAAAAAAGTTTTCGTGGAAACCATACCATTCACTTTAACTGACTATAATACAAGTTGTAAACCCAGCAGACAATATAAATCATACTTATTGAAAAAATAATTAGTTGTTCTTATTATATGAAAAATGAGATTTTCACTTTCCCTAGAGAGGAAAAAGGGAAATTCTACAAACTTTCTCAGAACAGAAGTGAAAAATTGAGATGTGTAATTTTTATTACAACATTGTAAGGAGAAGAAACAAAAAACAATCCGAAACCTTTTCTAAAATGATCATGATACTCTATTCAGTAACTCAAAAAAAGTCCCAAAAAATCCCGCGTCGGGTTGGCTGCCATATTGGATAGCCTGGTTTGGGTACAAAACCTCGCGGACCAAAACCTCGCCTGGCCAAAACCTCGCGGCCCAAAATCTCGCCTGGCCAAAACCTCGCGCCCCAAAATATCGCCATACCCAAAATCTCGCCTGACCAAAATGTAAATGTTCCAACAGATGATAAGGATGACGGTATAGAAGACGCGTTTCAGAAGAAGTATCACGGGTATTTGACCAAGTCCCGCGATACCATATGAAAATTCTATTTCTGTATTAGAGGATTTCAATGTGAAGGTAGGGCGACAGGATGTTTTTAAACTGGTTATAGGGAAAGAAAATCTGCGTAAGGAAAGTAATGACAACTAACGGGGTTAGTTTCGTGAACTTTGGAACATCCAAAAACTTAAAATTTTAACAAAAATCTAATAATATTTATGAAAGTATGAAATAATATATGAGTTTTTACGACGTCCGTTGATTATGTCCTGTAGGTTAAAGGAGACGTAGATGACCAGGATGAAGGAAATGATCAAATAACGAAAGTGGGAGGAAACGGGAATAACTCGAGAAAGCCCACGCACACGATGTTTTGTATCTTCTTCTTCTTCTTCTTCTTCTTCTTATTATTATTATTATTATTATTATTATTATTATTATTATTATTATTATTATTATTATTATTATTATTATTATTATTATTATTATTATTATTATTATTTGTAATGTGGAATTGCATATTAAGAAACTCATTGGGTAATTTTAAAGAAAAGTTTCATTCGCGGCGAGGTTTTGGCCACGCGATGTTTTGGGTGGCGAGGTTTCGGCCCGGCGAGATTTTGTCCCGCGAGGTTTTGGCCCGGCGAAATTTTGTCCCGCGAGGTTCTGGCCGGCGAGATTTTGGGCGGCGATGTTTGGGCCGCGAGATTTTGTCCGTATCCCGGATAGCCTATTTCCAACGCCAAAAGTTTTCGTGGAAACCATAGCATTCACTTTAACTATTCATAATCAGGGTGTCTACTGACCTGGAAAACCTTGAAAACCTGGAATTAGCCTGGAATTTACTTTTGGACCTGGAAAACCTGGAAATAGCCTGGAATTGGACGAGGAACCTGGAAGTTTTAAAATTGTTTTTCAAATATTGTTTTTGGGATTGGTATGGAATAAGTATATTTTTGTAAAATAGAAGAAAGTTATATACTACAGCGTAAGTTAAAAGCCAATAATAACTTATTCAGTGGAGATGTAGTTGAGAAAGACAGACAGACGTGAGCAGAGTGCAGGCGGTGAATGTGAATTGTGAATTTTTTGCAGTATCGTTCGACGAAAGCGTAAACACTATCTCACAGAAAAGTCAAATGGACTTAGTAGTTCGTTTCTAGCACAGTGACGAAAATAAAGTTTTAACACGTTATTTAACATTAGTATTCCTCGGCCATGGTACTGCCCAGGATTTGTTAAGTACATTTATAAATACTTTCAGGGACAAGGGTCTCGATATTTGTAAGTTACTTTAGGTTTCTCTTGATGGCCCCAACGTTAACTTGAAATTTCTGAGTGATTTGAAGGCCTATCTGAGTGAAGAAAATGAAGGTCCACAGCTTTTGGAGACAGGAACGTGCTCTTTACATATTGTTAATGGGGCTTTTAAGACTGCGCATACCAAAGCTGGTTGGAATGTGGCAGAGTTTTTGAGAGCGTTGTACTATTTATTCAAGGGCTTCCCTTCAAGAACAGCAGATTTCATGGCAGCATCTGGAACAGCAGTTTTTCCTCTTAAGTTTTGTTCTATTAGGTGGGTGGAGAATTCTAGTTATCAACCGTGCCATAACTATGATTCGTGCTTTAAATTTTATGTTGATGCAGTGAAAACAAAACCTCCTGAAACATCAAACTTGTCTGAAAGTAAAAGCCCACATCTCTGATGTACTGTTGCCTGCTAGATTAGGGTTCCTTCAGTCCGTATCTGTAGAACTAGAAGAATTCCTCACTAAGTACCAGACAGACAGTCCATTACTACCGTTTCTATGGAATGACCTAAACACGTTGATTCGTAGTTTAAGCCGCTTCGTGAAAGATGATGTCTTAAAAGTAGCTAAAACTTATCAAAAACATCTATTGAGGTCAGTTTTTTTTAATAAGGACATCTTAAAACCACTTAATCTAGTTGATGTTGGATTTTCTGCGGTTACATCGCTTAAAAGAGTGAAGAATGTTGATATATTGAACTTTAAGAAAGAATGCAGAAGATTCTTGCAAGAACCTGTAAAAAACTTATGCTAAAATGTCCTTTAAAATACAATGTAACAAGAGCCGCAAATTGCTTGTCTCGAGAAACTATGACCAACGAAACCCGTCGTGAATCACGTATCACACTCGCCCTGGAGACATTAGTCGAGAAGGAGCAAATAACACCTGTAAATGCTGATATGGTGAAACGGGAATATTTAAAATTTTGTTCAGACCAAGACACAGCACGAGAACTGTCAAATTTCAGTTACAAAAATGACAGATTAGACGTTTTTCTCCATGATCTGTTAAGTAAAGGTGTCTCCAATGCGTTTAAAACATTCATGTATATGATGTATACTTTTCCATAGCAACGCAGCAGTGGAAAGGAGTTTCTCCATTAACAAAGAGTGCATTGTTGGAAATCTCCAAGAGGAGTGCTTGATTGCCCAGAGAAGTGTGTTGGATGCTGTACGTGTTGCTGGTGACATACATAATATGAATATCACAAAGGGTATGATCCAGTATGTGAGGAATGCATCAAGCAGAAGAAATGAATATCTGAAAGACCGCGGTGAAAAACAAGACAGAGTAGCTCGAGAAAAGAAACATTAAGAAGAAAATAAGAGTTGGAATTAAAGAAGAAAAGAATACTAACTGACGCCGAAGCAGAAGTAGATGCGTTGGAAGAACAGACGAAAAAGTTAAAAGGGATGTTGAACTCTAGAAGTTAAATGTAAAAAACTGCTCACTGTGAAAGCTGTTTTCTATATTTGTTCATATAATGTGTGGGGTTCCATATTTTTTTCAGTTTTTTTAAACTTTCATGTTACAATAAATTTTTAAATGTAACTGATGACCAGTCCCCATCCAAGAAGAATGTGCAGTAACGTTTAACAATATAGACTACTTTGCATCAAGAATTTGTATTATATATGATCATTTTCTTTTTACTTCTAAACTAATACTAGCTTGACAAAAATGGCGGGAAAATAGCTTACTCACCGCTAAGTCCTACCAGTACTTAGCATAAAATACCACAAGAGTACTTTAAAGGGGAGTGCTTGTAATAAAATACTCTTGTGGTATTTTATCCCATAACTTAGCGGTGAGTAAGCTATTTTCCCGCCATTTTTGTCATTGTTCATCAACACTCACGTGCTACTACTATAATATTAGTTTATTTGAAGTAATGTTTTTGACGGAAATTTACTATTATACAGGGTGAACCTTAATTAAACCGATAAACTTCGGGAGGTGATTCCCGAATCCGAAACAAGAAAAAAATTCCTCTAATTTTTCTCCACGGTACATAGTTTTGGAGCTACAAGGTGCCAAAAGTGGGGAAAAATGAACTTCCGATGCCTATATTTCCAAACCTATCCAACGCAGGGAGTGCAGCTTAATATCTCTTTAAGGAAGTCTTATCTGTTCTGAACATATGACTTCCTTTGTGAGATTTTAAGCAGCACTCTCTACTTTGGATAATTTTGGAAATGCAGGCGTCGAAAGTTCATTTTTCCACATTTTCGGCACCTTTTAGCTCGGAAACTATGCGCCCTGGAGAAGAGTTAAAAGAACTTTTTTTTTTCTTGTTTGGGTGCCGACAGGGTTGGGTAATTACGCGTAAAAAAAGGTTTTCTACGTGACGTGTAAAATACGCGTAAAAAACGCGTAATTTACGTAAAATACGTAAAGTACGTAAAAAATTAGAAACAGGTCTACAAATTAAAAGAAAAACGTTCTACGCGCTGAGCTTTAAAAAAAAATTCTTCCTAAAATTGTATGAATCTAGCTGGATTTTGCAATACTTAATCCGTAACCATAAACTGGGAATTTTGTATTGGCTTTGTAAAGTAGCATTGTATAATACGGTTTGCATGCGTGAATGTTCAAAACCCATTTCATCATGTTGCTTGTTTTAAACCCTCTGTAATCGAGAAAAGTTTTATGCCAGAGAAGCCATGGAAGAAACTATTGTGCAATATAACAACAATGGTAAGCCTTCGTGATCTCCATTTGTGACGACTTTCTGCAATGTCTGAGAAAAGCACCACGAACAAGTAGAGGAGTTTCTGTTGGAAAACCTCGGCTCTTCAGGAATAACTAGCTACCAGCAATATCGGGGAAAATGAGGAAATTTTGAAGAACTTATGAAGAAGGGAATTACAACACCACGCACATTCTGGTATTTCGCTACTCGACAACATAAGGAGTTGTCGGAATTTGCTATGAAGTTACTGAACATCCTAGCATCTTCAGCGCAAATTGAAAGACTTTTTCTCAAATTGGTCCTTTGTCCATAACGTCACAAGAAACCGGCTCAGCTTCGAACGTTCGAAGAAACTACTTCAAATATACTACACCCTCAAATTACAAGACCACTCAAGTTATGAATATTGGTGTCATTAAGAGTATTATGTTCGAATTGTACTAAACTATAATTGAAATGGCATGTAACTTTTTTTTTTTTTTTGAATTAAAATAATGGCTAAGTTTTAAATGAAATGATATACGCAGTTTTATTGGAACCAAGTGAAATATATTCAGTATTCGAACTAGGAAGAAAGACAAATTGTTTCTTTACACACACACACACACACACACACAAACAAAACGAAGAAACAAGTAGTTTGATATTCTGTTGAGTATTTTCTTCAGTTTTGTCTATTTATTATGAGCATGAAAAATGTCTACATTAAATGTTCAAATGATAGTCAAGTGCTAAGGGAAGTAATATATTTAGTGTTGTTGGACTTGGAAGAAAAGAGCAAAATAAATGAGTTCATTCCGAAAATTTAGTATAATGTTCTGTTGGGTGCTTTTATATTTTTTCAATTGTGTGTGTTTAAAATGAGAATCTAATAACTTTTACATCGAAAATTCAATATGTCCCAGTGCTAAGTAAAGTGGTATATATAGTATCGTTGAGACGTGGAAGAAAAACAAATGTTTATTCTAAAATTTCATTATTTCAATATTCTGATCAGTATTTTTCGTATCAGTTATGTGTGTGTGTTAGTGTGTAATATGAAGGTGAAATGAGCCTAACAGTCAATCTGTTTTTCTTTTCTAATAGAAGTTTCAAAGTACCGGTATACTGAAATGTTTCGAGTTTTATATTAAAAGCTGCAAAGGTATAACATATCCGAACCAACACATATTTTTAATGTGTGTGCTTATATGGTGGGTGGTTGTGCTTGTGTGTCCGCTAATAGGTGGAAAGTAGTAGTGGGCCGGCGAGGGGCTATCCAAAATTATCTTTTATTACTATGATTTGGCATGAAATCATTACTTTTAAATATAATGTTTAGAAGATAATAATGTTTTAATGCTTAAATAAGAAAACTAAGCTTACAATATAACCGACTATTCAAAATGATCTTAGTTTTAATGAATGAAATATAGTTTTCTACGTCTGCGTAAAAAACTGGTTTTCTACATGATGTATATTACTAGTAAATTACGCGTAATTTACGTAAAATACGTAACAAGTAAATTACCTTGCCAACCCTGGGTGCCGAGAATCATTTCCCGAAGTTTGTCGGTTTAATTAAGGTTCACCCCTGTATAGTATTCCTACATAAGGATATTTAAAGCTACTGCACATTTTTCTCAACCGGCCTTCTGGTAGTGGATATTTTAATTAAACATTTTCTTGTGTAAAATGTTTTGAGAACCTACATTTCAATCAGTTTTTTTCTTTTCATCTTGTCACTTAAAGAAACTATCACTTGCCATATGCATTCTCTAATTATAACCAGTTTTTGTTAAGAACTATATAAAATTGCATTAACTTATACGTGTTACAATAAATGTCACTCTACTGAATAGACCTGGAAAAAAAGGAAAAATAAACCTTGAAAACCTTGAAAAAACCTGGAATTTGAAAATGAACATTTAGTAGACACCCTGATAATACAAGTTGTAAACACAGCAGATATATAAACTATACCTCATTGAAAAGATATTTAATTAGTTGTTCTTACTGTATGAAAGTTGAGGAAATTTTCACTTTCTCTAGAGGGAAAAAAGGGAAATTCAACAAACTTTCTCAGAACAGAAGTAAGAAATTTTGCTTTTTGATCCTTATTACAATATTGTAGGGAGAAGATACAAAAATATGTGCAAATTGTTGGCTAAACCTTTCTCAGTAAAACGTTAAAAATGCACAATATTAACACTTTGTAAAGATGGAATTTTAAACTTAAATTTACGTAATGCATTAAATTCCCTCTTGTCCAAATATTGTAAAATTTTCACGTGTGCATTCACAAGTTTTGAGTGAAGTTATCAATGGATAGGCATGTGAAAAGGCTTCAATATCTCTTACAGATCTCCGATGTTGACTGTTTTTGGGAAGGGGAAAAGGAAAAAAATCCCATAATTTGAGGGATTTTTGAAAAAATGTTCAATTCGATTAATCGGAGGAATTTGCCATGTATACAAAATTGTTGAAAAAAAGTCATGTTTAGTAACGTATAAAAATTCGTAATGTCTGAACTAGAAAAAGACCTAAAAAGTAATTCTGTTATGTAAAGGTTTCAAACTTAGATAATTTTGATTTGAAAGTAACTTACGTTTACTACTTGAATCTATTCCAGATGAGGATGTTTGGCATCTTGGAATGTCTCTTCTTCGATATCCTTTTCGGGAACTAGCAAATCTCCATCCACTTTCACTTTCTCTTCTATGTTCCTGTTGTTACGTACATGCCATACGCAGTACATACACATGATTGAGCATTTACACATACCTCTCCGGTACTCAGAACGTCTCTCACAGTCGTCGGTGCAGGAACAAGAGATAAGATGTAGTAAGTCTTCACGAGCAGCGGACTTCGAAATTGGTATGGGACGTAGATAACTATTGACTATTTTCAAACCCTAGCGTAAAGTGTCCATATTAACACCACGCCATTGCTGCAGTTGATAAAAGACTCGGAGTAAATGTTCACGAGCGGCTTCTGTTGTAGGAGGAAGTACAGCTAAGTTAAACTGCAAATGTATAAGCTGTTTGGCAATTGTCTTCTCATATAGTTGGAAACATAAAGTGTCCAAGTTCCCGATAACATTTGACTCATACAGTGTCAGAAAGAAAGTGAAAATACTTAGTTTCTCTCTAGGTTCCTTATTACTCAAACTTTTTGTAAGCAGAATTAAAAAAGCAGAGCAGGGACGATAAAGTGACGAAACTGAATCGCATCCTGTGAAGCCATGTACAATTAGAAGAAAGTCCTTCATATCACCTATATCATCTTGAATAGTTTCAATATGGTGAATCTTTTCAGGTCAAGTTTTCGTTCCTGGCATCATCATTTTCAAAGATGTATCTGGTGGAGAAAGAGCAACTAGAAGAACTAATAAATCTTTGTCTTCACCAATCAAAATAACTCTAAAGCCTTTCTTGACCTCTGTAGTAGCCGTGGTTGTAATCAGCACATCTGCCTTGGCCTGGAGTACCTTGCATCCTGATTTCTAGAGGTGTTACTCCAAAGATGTCCGAAACTCATTTTGTTGCTGTGAATGCAGTCTGTCCTAAAGTAACAGTAATATTATCTTCTAATTCTATGTCTTTCCTGCATGTCGCAGATGCTCTTCATCTTTTGTCCCTATACCTTCGTTATTTCCATCAAAAATGACGAGAGTTTTCCCGTAATGTGTGACAACGTATGCAGTATATTGCTGACATATTTCTTTGAACGTGGCTGGACGCTGCCGTCAACACGATGGAAGATATACCCACCATAACTATGTAGAATACACCCTGTTTTGCGGCAATACTTGTTGTTTTCTGGGTCGAAGTTCAGGACAAAACGGATATTGTCAATGATTTACTACCTTTCCTCATTAGACCTCCTTTATCAAATAAGGAGGGAGGATACGCAGATAGTTCATATTTGAAGATCTCAAACAAATGTTCTTCAGAGATACCATGCAGTACAAAAGCTAGTTTGGGTTTACACAGATTGCTTCATTACGTGGTTACTGAACTTGTTAAGCTGCCCAAAGCCTTCACACTTGACTTGCGTTTCAGATGAATTTCACTGAATTGCTTTCCCTTAATCTTCTTCATCACGGCAAATCTAACTTCTAATAATGCTTTATCACAATTTACGTCTTCATTAGATACCAAATCAGTAGATATTGATGTAAGTTGGGATGATCTGTCGAATGGTTCTCGGAGCCAGTTGATGGAACAGAGACATCTTGGGTGTCAGTTTGACGAGACTCTCGCAAGTCAACATGTTCGGAGGAGGCGGACATAACATCAGGGATTTCTTCTCAGTTTCCACTATTCTTAAATATGGAGGCATAGAATGAACCCATGTAGTAATAGTTGAAGCAAAATTCCTCGTCCCCAGGTGAGACCACAACTACTTTTCATAACTCTTATCAAAGCCTGTTCAATTTTCAGGTCAATCCAAATTCCGCACCAAAGAACTCACTTTGTCTAACTATGAAGTAACTTTGTTTTACAAACTTCGGGAATTCGTTTTTTAGTAAAATAGATTCTAGTTTTATAGGATCATTGGCTGAATTGATGATAATGTAGTGTTCTTGCTGAATGCAGGTCTTTGACCCAAAGGTCGTAGGGCAAAGTACCTCATGGTGGTTTCCCATTGCCTTCTATAGGATGATGATGACTAAGTGGGTGAATAAGTATACGCTATTTAAAAATTTAATCAATATTACAACCACTAGAAAAAGTCTCAACCTGGGAATTGGATTAACTTTCTGACTAAAGAAGAATTACTCATGCTTGCAGATACATGATAATTTCTTCCGACTATTCCTACATGCAAGGACTATGCGCGGATCCAAGAGGGGTATAGGGGTTATAGCCCTCCCCCCTTGACGCTCAAGTATACACTGGATAAAATGGGCTTCAATCTTGCTTTACACTGGATAGAGCTGCAAACTATGTATTAGCCCCTCCCTTGATCGTATCCTGTATCAGCCACTATATATATTAAAATATATTAAAATTTTCCTCAAATTACCGGAAATTTCCCGTTCTTCCTTTCTCCAAAGTAGCCAATATTTAGGTTTGCAGAGGTTATTGAAGTCTGCAAATACCTACTACTGATAACTTCACTCAAAATTTGTGGATGCAGAGGTGAAAATCGTACAATATGGATCCACAGGGAATTTAATGCATTATATGAATCTTCAAAATCCCAGCTTTTGTAAGATATTAATATTAGGGTGTAGCCAAAAATTTAATTAAGGTGTAGCTAATAGTTTTGTACATATTTTATATTTCTTCTCATTACAGTGCTATAATAAAAATCCTAAAACTCAATTTTTCACTTCTGTTCTGAGAAATTTTGTATCAGGTTGTAAAGAAAGTTCTTGCTGTTTTTGTTACTTCTATTTTCAATTATGTATTTTCAATTCAAGTGTCGTTACAATATTGTGCCTATATATGTAAGTTTACAGCGCATTTTCACTCTATCTGTTCGTTGAATTGGTTTTGTTTTAAAATACTTTTTTTCACTTTTTTGAGGAGCAGGACAAAAGGAAAATTCGCACGATTTTCCAGTTCCAGTTCAAGCTAGGCCAATAAGCTGCCCAGACAGCTCGTGATATCAACGATGCGTTTGGTCCAGGAACCACTAACGAACGTACGGCACAATGGTGGTTCAAGAAATTCCACAGCGGTGACGAGAGCCTGGAAGATGACGAGCACAGTGGTCGGCCATCTGCTGTTGACAACGACCAACTGAGGGCCTTAGTCGAAGCCAATCCACACACAACTGTTCGAGAGCTTGCTGAAGACTGGGTGTAACACCTATGACAATTTCCAACCACCTGCAAGAGATTGGGAAGTCAAAAACACACGATAAATGGATGCCGCACGAATTGACCGAAGATCATCGAAATTGTCGTTTTGAGGTGTAGTCTTCTCTTCTTCTGCGGAACAAGAATCGACCCGTTTCTCGACAGGATTGTGACGTGTGATAAGAAGTGGATCCTTTACGACAATCGGAGACGTTCGGCGCAGTGGTTGGACGTCGGCGAAGCTCCTCATCAGTTTCGAAACGGAAACTCCACCCACAAAAGATCATGGTGACTCTTTGGTGGTCTGCAGCCGGTCTCATGCATCTCAGCTTCCTGAATCCGAGCGAAACTATTATGGCGAAAAAGTACTGCCAACAAATCGGCGAAATGCACCAGAAGCTTCGACGTGTGTGCCCGGCATTGGTCAACAAAAAGGGACCAATCCATGCCCCACTACAACGCTCGTCCGCATGTTGCACAACAGACACTGCAAAAGTTGAACGCATTGGGCTACGAAACTGCCTCATCCACCATACTCACCAGACCTCTCGCCCACCGACTACCACTTTTTCAAGCATCTCGACAGCTCCCTCCGCGAGAAATGCTTCAAAAGCCGAAACAATGCCGAAGCGACCTTCAACGACTCCGTCGCGTCTAGAACTCCAGAATTCTATGTTACCGGCATTAACACATTTGTTTCTCTTTGGCAAAAGTGTATTGATTGTCATGGTTTTTATTTCGATTAATAAAGGTTTGTTTGAGCTGAGATATGCTCTTTTGAAATTGAAGGTTGAAAACAGCAAGATCTTTCTTTACAACCTGACAGAATTTTCCTTTTTTTTTTTTTTTTTTTTTTTGTTTCGGGGAAATGTAAATTTCTTTAATATTCACTCAATATGAACTAATTAAATAATTAGTAATTAATATAGTAGTAATGAAGTAATTAAATATCTTTTCAACGAGGTATAGTTTATATCTCTGCTGTGTTTACAACCTGCATTATAGTCAGTTAAAGTGCATTTCGTGCTAGGTCTCCGAAAACTTTTGGCATTGGAAATTAACTAACTGACTCTATGGCGTATGGAACCCGGAGGTTCAATGCCGCGTTCACAAAAGCTCTCCACTGATTTCTATCCTTGGCTAACAGCATCCAGTTTCTACTTTGTATTCCAATCTCTGCGAGATCCACCTTAATATTGTCCTCCCATCTGCGCCTAGGTCTTCCTAATGGTCGTTTTCCGATTGGTCTTCCAGCCAAGACTTTGAAAGCGTTTCTACTTTCTTCCATTCTAGCTACATGACCTGCCCACCTGACCCTCCTAGACTTGACGACCCTAACAATGTTGGGTAAACCATATAAATTATGTAGTTCCTCGTTATGAAGTTTCCGCCATTCCCGTTCCTCTTAGGTCCGAATATTCGTCTTAGGATCTTGTTCTCAAATACTTTCAATCTATGTTCTTCCCTCAGAGTAACTGACCATGTTTCGCAGCCATACAGAACAACAGGCATGATTATCGTTTTGTATATTTTAAGCTTCAAATTCCTCGACAGAATTCGCGACAAGAGATTTTGAACCGAATAGTAACATGAATTCCCTGCTTTTAGTCGACATTTAATTTCTCCGTGAATATGATTTTCGTCTGTTAATATTGATCCTAGATATTTGAAATTATCCACTTTATCAAAAGTATTATTTAATATTTTAACGCATCCATAATTTGCTGTATTCCGGTCCCGACACACTTCCATGTATTTAGTTTTCTCTGCATTTACTTCTAAACCCATGTCCCTGCAAGCGTTTAATAAGATCTCTGCATTTCTTTCTATTGTTGTTCTATCTTCCCCTATTAAATTTACATCATCAGCATATGCCATAACCTGGTGAATACCATTCAACTGTAGGCCCTGGTTGCTATCTTTGATTTTCCTTATAGCGTATTCCAGAACGAAGTTAAATAATAATGGCGACAACGCATCTCCTTGTTTCAGGTCATTTTCGACGTGAAAGCTCGTGGACAAAAATTTTCCTACCCGGACTTTACTTTCGGATTCATTTATACATATCTTAATTAATCTAATTAGCTTTCTCGGTATTCCAAGTTCTGTAAGAACATTGTATAATGTTTCTCTCCTAACCGAGTCGTACGCCTTTCTAAAATCAATAAATAGTTGATGTACCGGGATATTGTATTACCACTTTTGTTTCTCGAGTATTTGGCAAATTGTAAATATTTGGTCGATAGTTGATCGATTTCGTCTAAATTCGCACTGATAATCTCCAATAATTTTATCTGCGTATGGGGTCAGTCTTGCTAATAAAATATTTGAAAGGATTTTATAGGATGTTGACAGAAGAGAAATTCCTCGATAATTATTACAGTCAGTTTTGTCGCCTTTCTTGTGAATTGGAACAATGATTGATTCTTTCCACTCTTGTGGCAATTCTTCCTTGTTCCAGATAAGGAGAATGAGTTTGTGTATCTTGTTCCACAATTTTTCGCCTCCAGCTAAAATTAACTCAGCCGGAATTTCATCTACAACCGGAGATTTGTGTTTCTTTAATTTCTTTATAGCGGTTTCTACTTCTATTCGGTTAGATTCTGAAATATACGGTTCTGCGGTGTGTATCTCCTTTTCTCCACGCACACTAGTTTTTGGTTGCGTATTAAGCAAATCGTCAAAGAAATCTTTCCATCTATTTAAGATGCTATCCGTGTCAGTGAGAACTGTACCGTCAGATTTCTTTAATATATAAGCACGAGGTTGATAGCCTTTCTTAAATTCGTTGATTCCCTTATACATGTCCCGTATGTTTTTATTTTTACTATTATCTTCAAGTTCCTTAATTTTAGCTTTCAGAAAATCGCGTTTCTTTGTTCTAAAAGTTTTGGAAGTTTCCCGCCTAATATCTGCGAAATTTTGTGTAGTCATTTCATTCGGATGTTGTAGCCAGCGTAATTTTGCCTGTTTTCTCTTCTCTGCTAGTTTTCCTGGTCGAACCATGGTTTGTTCCTACGTATTTCCGCGTGTCCCAATTTTTCTTTTGCTGAAATTTTAATGCTATCTCTAATTTCAATCCAGGTATCCTCAACACTAGTGCACTCCGAATCTTCTAAAGCCGAGAATCTATTCGAAACTTCAATCTTGTATTTCTCTCCTACCTGGCTCTCTTCTAATTTCTTTAAATTGAGTCTCTCCGTTTTCGGACAGTGAATATTACCTTTATTCAACGATAACCTCTCTCGTATTATCGCTGCTTCAGGTAGTGGTCAGTGTCACAATCAGCCCCTCTAAACGACCGGACATCAATTATGCTAGATTGCCTTCTTCTATCTACTAAAACGTGATCAATTTGATTATGTGTTTTTCCATCTGGTGATGTCCAAGTGTATTTATGAACGTCGCGATGTGGGAATTTTGTACTCTTCACGATTAGGTTTTTGGATGTCGCGAAGTTCACGAGTCTAACTTTCCTTTCTGTCGTACTGTCATTACTTTCCTTATGCAGACTTTCGTTCCCTATAATCGGTTTGAAGATATCGTCTCGTCCTACCTTCGCATTGAAATCCCCTAATAGAATTTTCATATGGTATCGCGGGACTTGGTCAAATATCCGTTCCACTTCTTCGTAAAAACTTGTCTTTTATATCGTCATCCTTATCTTCAGTTGGGGCATTACATTTAAAACAATAATATCACACCACCGTCCCTTAAGAGTAATAAAAGGAAGTCTGTCAGTAACAAATTCAACCTGTTTAATTGCTGGTAATATACGTTTATGAACGAAAAACCTTGTTCCAAACTGGTGATTTTTATTTCCTTCCCCGTAAAAGAACGTAAAATTTCCGGAGTTCACAGATCCATTTCCTTCCCACCTAACTTCCTGAACTCCTACTACGTCCATCCTGTATTTCTCTAACTCTCTCGTTACGGATTTTAACGCGCCTGCTCTATAAAGACTCCTAATATTCCATATTCCAAATCTCATGTCCATTTTCTTTTGCTGAGGTTGTACCAAGTTATCAGTCCTTGTCCGAGGCTTTTGTGAATATTTCTGAACAAGTGTTTTTTTTTTACAGGATGAGGTTGTTAGCCCTACCCAAACCCCCAAGCTGGAGGACCACTCGTAGTCGGCTGTCCGCGACTGCTTATTCAGTATATTCGCAGCTAACCTCTATATCTAGAGGCCTTCTCCTCGATCCGCAACCTGAGGACGCGTCATGCCGTGGTGACAGGAACCCACGTTAAAATGGCATGGCATTGGAAATAGGCTACCCAATATGGCGGCCATAGTGACCAAACCTGACGCGGGATATTTTGGGGATTTTCTATGAGTTACTGAACTGAATAGAATATCATGATCATTTTAGAAAAGGTTTCGTTTTTTTTTTCTTCTGCATACAATGTTGTAATAAAATCCCAAAACTCAATTTTTCACTTCCGGAAGATGTAAATTTCTTCAATTTTCATAGAGTCAGAACAACTAGTTAAAATCTTTCCAACGAGGTATGGTTCATATCTCTGCCGTGTTTACAACCTGTGTTATAGTCAGTTAAAGGGAATACTAGGTCTCCACGAAAACTTTTGGCTTTGGAAATAGACTATTCAATATAGCGGCCATAGTGACCAAAACACGACGTTTTTAAGGATTTTCTCTGAGTCACTGAATGGAGTATCATGATCATTTTAGAAAAGGTTTCGGTTTTTTTTTTTTTTTTTTTTTTTGAATGTCCGGGTTTTGCCCCCCTTTTTTTATCTAATTGCACTGAACTAAAAAATGATTTGTTGAAGACGTGTAAAATTTCATGTACTGCATGCATGATATCATCAAGGTCAGAATGAGTACCTTCCAACATATTTTTGAGCTTCGGAAAGAGATTAAAGTCTGAAGGTGCTGAAGCAGATGAATAAGGTGGGCAGGGGACCGCAGTAGCCGCAATCATAAATTGCAGCCATTGCGATGACTGACTTGTGGCTAGGGGCATTGCTTGATGGAGAAGCATGTATGCTGTCAGTTTCCTACGACACTTCTTCCGAATATTAGCATGCAACTGTCGTAGAAGACGTGTATAGTAATCTCCAGTCACTGGTCGCCCCCTTTTGGAAGATAATCCACCATCATTATCCCTTTAGAATCCCAGAAAACTGTAACCATCACTTTTCCAGTTGAGAGCACCGACTTGTCCTTCTTCGGAGAGGGAGATGAGGGGTGTTTCCACTGCTTGGAACTTTATTCGGACTCTGGAATTGTCCCTTGAATTGTTGAATCTGATGAGCCTTTGATTAGGTGTCAAAAGTTTTGGCACCCATTTCAAGGAAACCGTGCTCATTCCCAGATGCTGGGTGACAATTCGGTCAACGTTTGCAGTAGATAAATCCATTGTCTCACAATTTGGACAATCTTCGGACTAGGAAACCACTTGCCATGAACAGAGCTATTCTGGCACAGACCATAATCATCGATCCACGCACAGAATTGACAATACAGAGATGATGTGTGTGTCACGAGATGACACTACAACAGACCAAGACAACTCACTCTGTGTTAGTGATTTCAACAGATTCTTCAATGGGCTTAGCATCGGATCGTCACAGGTGATTAATCCTTGATCTTTTTGCAATATTCTATCAGTGGTTAATAGTTACAGTCAGGCCAGGAGGTATGCCAGCTATCCTTAGAAAGTGGTTTGAAACAAAGGTCATGCGCATATAATGAAGTATCGATGGTACCGGTGCTCTGGAAATTCACTCCAGATGTTCATGCTGTGGACGTGAACCTTTATATTGCAGCTGGTCCATGATGTTATATAATAACTGTTCGCCTTGACCAACATGAAGAGGGTTCTGCTTCAAAGTGAAAACGCCCTTGTCATTGATGGCAGATAATTAGTCGGAAACTACATGAGTTCTTATTGAAACAACACCTCCCATACAGCTCAGACCTCGTCTGTAATCTCTGTTACAATTTCGTTATCGTTTGTTTTATTCCTTCTCGTATTTCGTACGAGGACAACAGTTTCGAATAATTGAAGATGTGAAGAACAGGATGCGGGGTTCTTTTCCCTCCAAATCCGCCAATACTTTCACCGTTGGATTGTGCCTTTTGTGGGACGTTGCCGGAGTACCTTCCAACACGTTTGAGTTTTTTTACGTTAAACGTCCCACGATTATGTTCCTGGGCGAAGGGAGACTGTGATGATAATGGTAGAAAGAAGAAAGTGAGAGGAAACAAAAGAACTCAGAGAAAGTCCACACACGGTTTTTGTTCACCACAAAACTCAGTTGACGCTAGCTGTGATTGAAATAGGGATCGTATGCAGTAGGGATGAGCACTTTTACTACTGGACCACCTTCAACCCCGACTTAAGTAGAAATAAAATTGAACCAAAGCAAACACGTATTATTATTAATCTACAGTTTCGAAACTTGATACAAATTATTAAGAAATTGTTGCGTTTGTCAGATTTTGTTGGAAATTAAAGTATCCTTTACATTTTTTACACATACCAATGTTTCACCCAAAAATGACTTAAAAATAATGTTTCCTAGTGAAAAGTAACAATCTGAAAATAATGACATATAATAGAAACACCACAATATTTAATACAGAACAAAAACCTACATTTCTGCACGAAGAATTTAAAGGCAAAACACCGAACAGTGACGAACACCGATAAATTACATTTGCAGGCTAAAAAATTATGCAAACCATAGATCACAACGAGTTAATGAACGTCGACTTAGATGATCAATACAGGAAACTGCCAGCTTATTGCCATCACACCATAAAATATCTCTTGTGAATTTTCATAAGGAACGCTTTATACCATATTGTGAGGTGATCAATAAAATGTGAACAAAATTGCCTGAATCATTTGTGAGAAAATCGTCCGAAGCAAACCTGTCACCGAGTAGTTAATTGGTATGGTGTGAGGACTGCGATATGTCATATATAGGAGAGACAGGAAAGAGAATGAAAGTAAGGATAAAACAACATGAAGATGATGTTAGAAAGAAAAAAGATACCAATGCCATATACAAACATGTTAAGGAGACGAATCACGCAATTAATTGGGATAAGACGGAAGTATTGGAGATGGAGAAAAGAATGATAATAAGGAAGTGGAAAGAAGCGGATTGGATAAAGAAGGTAGGAAGAGATAAACTGATGAACTGGACAGGGGGATTACCAATTAATGAATCATGGCAAGGAAGTTTGAATAACATAGAGAAAAAAAATAAATAAATAAAAATAAAAAAAAAATAATAATAAAAATAAAAATAAAAGGCCCTTATAAGAACCAAAAATAAAGGAAGTGATTAAATGGAAAGTGAACACGAAGACTTATAGGATGTGCTGAAGGCCTCGGTAAATAAGAAAAATAAATAAATAAATAAAAATAAAAAAGTACAACAATGATTCTATATATGACTGTTAAAAGAATTTAAAAATTTTTTATAACAATGAATATATATATGACGGTTAAAGAATTTAAACTCTGTTATAACAACATTTATATATATGTCTGTATTTTCATTAATTTCGATGTGTCTGAAGAAGGATATGCTAGATATCCGAAACAGTTACAAATTATAATTTAAAATAAAGTAAAGTTTTAAGCTTTGGTCAGTGTCTCTTTTGTTAAAACTATCACCGAGAGTAAACTGTCCCTTGTTCATTTTTTTTTTTTTGACAAAATCGTCCAAAAAACTCATTCGTAATAGTAAAAAAAAAAACTCACTTCTCAAAAAGCGACTCATTCCTTGAAGATTTTTTCAGAAGAAATTAAGCTATGCCATATTGTCAGGTTATTTACTGAAATATTTATTTATAAAATGAGCAAAATGGCCCGAGTCGTTTTGAGAAACTTGTCCGAAATAATCTCACCTCCAAGAGTAAACAGCCCCTTCTTAATTTTTTCCAGAGAAACTGGTTACATTACAGTATAGAGTTATTAATGAAATATAAACAACATCGTTGGAGCCGTTTTCGAGAAAATAACAATTTTTCATTTTCACCCTTCAATAAACTATCTTTAGTTTTGAGGGTAGGAAGAAAATTCGGAAAGTCCCGTGAAGAATCTTATAAAAATTTTAGATTTAAAATTTGATGTGGATACGTTGAATGATACGGCTTCTAGGTAAATGTACATACTTAGGAACGGATGAACATTCAGAAATCACATTTTTGGCGTATAGGGGCCACGAAACACCTGGATTCTTTAAAATCTCCAATTCGATTTTTTCACCATCACCACCATCAAAGTGAAAAGGCGAAACGAGTCATGTTGAATATAATCATACATTGCAAATTTATTTGAGGAACAAACTGCACATACACAGAACCACGTGGGCACCAAATATTGGATAAGAGAAACATCTATGATGTAGCCAGAATAGAAAAGGTTTTTTTTTTCCTTTCTTCAAAATCGCACTGGATATACTAAATGGAGAAAACAAAAATTTTCATAATCAGACTCACTCATAAAGGAAGAAACCATCAGGCTATAAATTATGCAAAAGGAGTATTTAGGATAATTTTCTTAACCTAAAATTAAAGTTATGAAATTCTTCTTAAGAAAAAGACTACAAGATTAATATCAGCTTTCATGAATCCCTTAAGAAAAAGAAGGGAAAACATTATAACAGGACTGCAGGAAACCGCTCAGGAGGACAATGCATAAGAGAAAATACAAAGCTGACTTAGTCATGGAAATTTATCAGTTACAAAGAAGAACAGAAAAGTGACAAAGGAAGTGCTACGGAATTTATCATAAGGAGAAACATTTAGCATAATTAATACGCATAAAAGAATACAAGTAAAATTCAAAGAAAAACATTCTTTAACGGAAAGTATACATAGAAGCTAAAATACAGAAAATTAACCATGGTAAGGGGAAATTCAACTTACTTAGATTATATCAGACCGCTAGAACAATGAACAATATATATATACTTTAACAGAAAGTGCTCCAAAAGTGTGCTTCGTAATAAAATGAAAACTTTAACAATTGCTAAGCACTACACACTCACCTCAGCAATCAAAACTATCATACATAAGAGAACAAGAAGACAATCGTATGTTCAGGTTACTGCCTCTCTCTCTCTCTCTCTCTCTCTCTCTCTCTCTCTCTCTCTTTTATGTACATGTCCGAAGAGAAGTTCCAGTTGAAATCAGTGTCCCTTTATCCTTATATCTCCCTCATAAATCGAGACGCATCTGGACGAAGTAGCACTTCATGCTGAATTTCATCCATTCCGTTTGGAGATGGATAAAATCTGCCTTACCATTGCGGACATTACTGCTAAGCAATCGGTGCTCTTTTCTTTATCCTTCTGTTATTACAAGAAATGATTCATGAGTTCGTTTGTAACGTGAATTCTGCAGTAATATTCAGCATAGAATATGTCTATACCAAATTCTTGGTTGATACCAGGTATATCCGTAACATGATGCTTTTCACAAGGACTGGTCAGCATAAGCATACTGTAGAAGATAGTTTGTTTCAGTAGTTGTATTTTTTAAGTTTACGTGAATATAATGATCGCTCGCAGTTCAACCTCTACACCATAACACCAACAGATTATTATTATTATTAGAATGGAGAATAATAATCTTTTTGTTTTTGTATTTATTTGTGTTACCATATTGTTTCCATGGAGTTATAAAATGTTTCAGATTGTTACAATAAATAGTTTTGCTTTAATTGATAAAGTTCTATTGGGAAAGAATTAAAAATATGTTAGGTTTCTTTCTGCGAATATTATCTGTTTTCATTTATTTATCAAAATTAGTCCAGTCACATTAGGAAAATTATGTAAATTATGCTTAAATAAGTAGTAGTTCTCTTAATTTCTTTCTTGGATTGTGTGTTCATTGGGAGATGTTATATAAGCTAACGGTGAGATCTTGAATTCAGATCATACCAATGAAAAAAAAAAAAAAAAAAAATCTTTTAAAAATGAAGAATTACAAGAAACTTGCTAAAAAGTGGAATGCATGGGATAGAGAAAACTATGGGGGGAAAAGATTACAATAGATATATCATATTCAATAAGACTTTTCGTAAATTAAAAGAAAGATGTAAGTGGAGAATAATGGTGCGTGGAAGCTTCTGAACTTCAAGACAAGCGAATTGTTAGCATTTTTAAAACATTTACGATGATAATATTAAGTTGTCGAAAAGTCACTAAAAGACTTGTCTTTGTACTTGAAAAACTGAACATTGTGCTGATTTACAGCCTCATCTGAATTGAATATTATACCACCCAAAAAAATGCTAAAAAAAAGCGAAACAAGTGGAAATCCGATAGTGCATGGTCAGAAAAGTATGCTGAGTGACAACACATCCAATGCAAGAATCAGTAATTTTTGATGGGTGATCAAACTTGGGTGTGGTTGTCGTGATGAAACACAATTCGTTTACGATTAACAAGCTCTGGACATTTCTGGGCGATGGATTCGATCACCAACTATCAGTTACTTCAAGATAGGATCGTTTTCTTAGTATTTGATTAGACGATCACAGACGTTAATACGCGCCGTCAAATTAACTTCTTTGAGTTCATGGGGAATTTAAACATCAAACATCCCAGTTTCTTTAGATAGTCACGCGTAAATGATTAATGTTCAATGTTTCTGCAATATTTTGTATCGTGTTGCGTGGGCTTGATAGTCAAATGCCTTCATTTTATCATCATGAAGATCGTTGGACCTCCCTGATTGAGGAACGTTGTTGAGATCAGAATCACCACTACGGTTCGTGAACCATCGTTGGCAAGTATGTTCTTGTAGAGCATTGTCAGTGTGAACTTATGCAACTTCAACACGCTTGACGTGTTTTCTTCCCTTTACGGAAGTAAAACAATAATACAGTGAACATAAAAGTTCGATCTCCCCTTTCAACTTGTAAAATTTGCAAGACAGCCAAATCGCGAACTCCCTCGTGGTTATATGTTAGCATATGCACCTACATCGTGAGAGATGCATATTGAGTTCCAGTGTGTTAAAAAGGTTTTAAGATGAAACTTAGTAATTATAAGGGAATTTACAGTGGTAAATTCAAATTTGATATCAAAATTTCGCTGTCAGGGATAGTTTTCCAGTAATTTGAACATGCTGAATAATATGAATTTGCAACGAATTTTTGTAAATAGTTGACAACATTATTTTTGAATTTCTGACATTTTCAGATATTTGCATTACTTACTATTCGGATATTGTAGGATGTTAAACTCAGTTTCAGTGAGAAAGCATCTCGATTTCTACAAAAGTAAATTGATTTGTTATGATTCTTTGAAAATACAAAGTAAGTGTAAATTGGGGATATTTCTGTGAATTTTCTTTTCTGTATTTATAATTCAAGGACAGTAGTTTGAAAGTGGGCCTAATTAAACATGTGTTAAGGCTATGGACCCAACAGAGAAAGTGCTTGCACATCTTGCTGACAAATTTTCTTGTGTATCAGATGCTAAAATTAAAGATAATGTTTGTGGGTCCTAAGATATGACAATTTCAACAAAATCGAAGGCTTGAAGCATAACTGCAGACAGTAATGAGCATCGTTATGTTGCAATAAAGTAACACAAAGTTTCCTTGGAGGTACGAGAGACACCAAAAACAAGGAATTCATGAATCAAATTATCAAAGCTTAGAAGGAGTTAATAAAAATATGTATTTTAGGGATTCAAATCTGGATTTCTTTCTAGAAGGCTGCAGTGATGTATCGGATGATCACGAGAAAGATTTCATGAAGACAGCTACTGTGGAGAAACGATGTAAAGGGAAATTGATGCCCACAATGTTAGCTAATTCGGGACAAGGACACTCAATACGAAAGGACGAAATAGAACATTCTGTTCGAGTTTTATCTATATTTTGTAAATATCTTTTAGAATACCCGCTGCAAACTACCTATGTGAACATTGTGTCAAATATTACCTTCTGTTGTTCTCTAAATGTTACAGACTTTTTGTTGAATTTAAGTCAGTATATCTATGTAGGGAGAGGGGAACGATGGCTCAGTATAGACACTTACTAATGTGTGAAGTCCCTGGTTCTATCTCTGTCCAAGTAAATTCGTGGTGAATAACATCGTGTCGATGGGTTTTCTTGGGATACTCCCTTTTCCTCGCAGAGACAAAACAAATTGGAAAACTAGTGTTACAATAGTAAACAGGAATAGATATTGCTATAAAGAAATCAAAGAAACACAAGTCTTCGGGTGTAGACGAGAAACTAAAGAAACACAAGTCTCACGCCGAGTGTAGACGAATTTCTCGCTTATTTAATTCTAACTGGAGGGAAAAAATTGTGGTAAACAAATTTTCTCATATGAAAGAAAGAGAAATTCACACGAGTGGAGAGAATCAATTACTGTCTCAATTCACAAGGAAAGCGACAAAACACTGATCGTAATAATTATCGAGGCTTCTCATTTTTTTCATGCTATAAAATTCTCTCAAGCACACTGTCATAAAGATAGATCTCATATACATATGAAATTATTGGGAGACCATTAGTGCAGATTTAGGCGAAATGCTCAACTATCGACCAAATGTTGAACGATCGTCAAATTCACGAAAAGAAATAGGAATGCAGTCCGGTACATCAATAATTTTTGATATCAGAAAAGCTTACGACTCTGTTAAGAAGGAAACACTATACAGCGTCTTACAGAATTGGGTGTATCAAAAAGGTTAGTTAGGTTAACTACGATGTTCTTAAATAAAATCTAAAGTAATGTCCAAGTAGAAAAATACTTTCCACAAGCTTTCGCCTCGAGAATGGCCTAAAACAAGGAGACACGGTTCACCATTATTATTCAGTTTTCTCTGGAATGCACTATAAGGAAAATTAAAGATAGCAACTAGGTCTTAGAGCTGAACGACGTTGTAAGTCTGATAGTTTCAGCCAATGCAGTTTCAGTCGCTGTGGAGCATTAGAGCATCGTGTGTTCGCGGTCGAGCAGTTCTTTAGAAACATTGATTCTGTGTTTAAGTTTCAACGTCTTTTCCGTCGAAAGTTTTAATGTTGAACGTCGAGGTACCGTCCCAGATCGAAGCACTATACTCTGTTGCGTTGCAGTGTTCAGAAGTACTCGATCTTTTTTTATTATTATTATTATTATTATTATTATTATTATTATTATTATTATTATTATTATTATTATTATTATTATTATTATTATTATTATTATTATTATTATTATTTTTTTTTTTTTTTTTTTTTTTTTTACGGTTTGTGCTATGACATCTGTTGATAAACAGATAGATGGACATAGCCATTCTCTAAGCCTTCCCATACTTACGAATAAATAGTTGCAAAGTCTACAAACTCTTATATATGAATATTTATCATTTTCCTTGCCCTTATTCCCAATGATTAAGAAAAAAGTTTTCTTCCGTCCTACCACCATATTGATTTTGTGTATTTAGTTTGGCCCATTCCAAGCGGAATTTGCGTAAGTAAACAAGGTGTTTATTTACTGTGTAACAGGAGGAATATTATACTTAATTTCGTTCGAATAACCCATCCTTAAAATCCCTATCTCCTCTACGTTACCATACTTCATTTGCGTACGTGAATATGTATTCGTATTCTTGTGAAAATTATTACTGTGATATATATATATATATTGTATTATACGTAATCATCTTAATGGAAACACTTGGTTGTGAATGTTTGTGTGTATATATGCTCTGCTGTAAGTAAAAGCGACTCCAAAGAACGTTAGCCTAACTACCCTCGGTACTGCAGTTCTCTGTGCTCTGACACTCTCACATTTATCTTAATCTAAAATATATCTCCACAAAGTCTCATTGATGCAATGTAAGGTGTAAATAGGGAATGGGGGGGGGGGGACATTTTGGAAAATTTCAAGGTAAAATGTGTTAATTCACATCATTTTGGGTTCTTAGAAATTTAACAAAACTTAAAAACCTAGACTAAAAATTGGCTGTGTCTCAAAAAGGAAAAGAAGTAGCAGATGCAAGCTGATACGACGCAGCGTGTGTGACAAAAGCAAAATATTTTATGCAGTCGTCCTCAACATACTTTTATTTACAAGAGCATATTGTTCTATAGAAAGCTGTTCGAGAAGCTAGGAAGTGCATATTAACAGCGTTCTGCTGGTTTAGCATGGTTGTTCATGTTGCAGAGGGAAGATCTAAAGAGTAGAGGTATTGCAGGTGTGGTTTTCAAAGTTGGTTGTGTCCCATGTTCCTGTGCAGATAGCAAGCATATCAGTTTCCAAGTATTCCAAGACCACTTTCATCCCTGATTGTTAGATATTATTATTATTATTATTATTATTATTATTCTAAATCATGGATTCAAGGAAGTACTAGGTGACAAATTTTCTACTCCCTGCAACATTTACTGGAGCGTCTTTTCGAGGAATAACAACGGATGGCAAGTGGTAATAAGTCACATGAAAGGTAAAAATGTATGGAAATGGTCGCATCCGCCACAGTATAAGGAACAGTTAGTGCCTTTGTGAATCAAAATAACAAGCCATTATCTTCTGAGTTAGAGTGTCATCCTATTTATACCTCATCTGTACAGAACTTACAGGTTTCTGGTGATGTTGCGTGCTCAAATGTGGCTTTTATGATGCAAAGTATGAGTTCGGGTATGAAAGAAAGTAGTTTATAGAAATTCTTAGTAAAAGATAGCATTATAAAAGCAGAATTATTATTATGTTGTTAAAGTGTAATGACATACATCAATGCGCACTGTTGCTAAAATATGAAGGTATCATTTATATTCCTAGACAGTAAGATTACTGGAAAACGCAGCTTTGACGTGACAAAATAGCATATACTTTAGTTTATGGGTTATCACCATGCTTTTAGAAGTAAACTAATTCACTTGTTGGAGATATAAATGTGCGATTGTGGAGTACCGTAAAAGAGCATTCGGCGTTTTAGGGAATTCTACAGCTTCTGACCTTTTCATTGCTTTCAAAGATACGCTTTCGTTCTTGAACTTCAAAAGATCATTCAAATATCAGTGTATGGACCTAGTATAAACTTTACATTTCTGCATATCTTCAGGTCAGACACCAAGGCGTCGTCAAATAATCCTATAATACTTGATATAGGAATATGTAAGTTAGATATTTTGCATGAGCATTTAAGGCTGCAATTGAGATAACGAATGGGAGAATAGGTAGTTTCTATGTGCTTTGCATACCTTATTCAAGGCTGTTCCAGCACGTCGCACAGTGGTCGGAAACTTGGAAAAAGCGGACAAAAATAGTTTATTCCGAAATAGTGGAAGTCGACGGACGTCTGTCTATCGTTCTATACGTAATTGTCCGTTCTAAATCGATTGCAACTACTGCAAAAGTGATTCGAAGAACCCCTGCAGTTATATGTATACAGGGTGGTCTAGAAGTGTAGAAACCCCTCACATAAATGTCAAATACTGCAAAATATAACCAAAGGAACAATGTAGGAAATTAATAAAGGTGAGGAACAATTGGGGAGGACATAGAACAATAAAAGTCGCCATCTTGAAATCCACCATCGTGAATCATATCATACATTCAGTTTATAAATTGAAAACATAACATGTTAACGCCTTACGTGAATTGGATATCGCTAGTCAGTACGAAGTTAAGACAGAAGTTAATATTCATCCAAGAAGCGGTTACAGGTTCAATGTGCTTTCCCTCTAATTGTATGTGCAGCTAATGAAAAGATGATGTAAAACAAATGAGTGTTTGGGCTTAGGATACAAAATTAAAGTTCGTGGTTTTTTACCCGCACCATCTTCGAAGAAACACTAATACTAACTGGAATGTAATTTAGTTCAGGATTATGTTGTTTCGGTAAAATTAAAAGATTCAATATTGAATCTTCTTATATACTACTGCACTGACGTGTAATTTATAGCAGCTTTACATGACTGATAGTTTATCACTGCAGTATATATGAGTTCACTACAACTTTGATTCAAGGACGAACCACAATCCAAATTACGTACAAGACAACATGCCTTTTTCCTTTGTAAGACTCACATAACGGATCTCAACTGTGATCACAACAACATTATTCATCACGCATTTCCAGTTAGATGGGGCTGAATCCTTCAGGTGCACTTGGGTGCAGCTATTTCTAATGTTCAACCTTTGTACTACTCATGGTAAACTCAATAAATCTTATTTTGCAGATGAGCAAGGATAAGCTTAGACTACGGAGCTAATAACATCAGCATATATGTAACTTTTCGGTAACACTAACAAAGCCATTATATAAATAATATGACAATGGATAACAAATAAAACTTTTCATTAAACACACAGTATTTGAGTCCATTGTACTATTCAATCACTTTCATCGACCTCAGAAACGATACAAATGGTTAAAACATATCATATTGTTTGGTTCATTTTTACTGATTTGTTGGCATTTTTATTTGTTCATGTTTACATGCATTTTATGGACAGCGAAAATATTCCTATGTCCTGAAACTCCGGGTTTGGAAGCAGGAGAGATACTTATAATCAAACATCAATACCGATTTCATAGGCGGCGAAGTTGACAGAATCGATTTTTGACTGCTTTTTCCCAGTTTCCGACCACTGTGCGTCGTGTCGAGTACATCTATAGAGACTTAGAAAAAAATATCGCGAAGTTTTGTTGTATATACTTGTAGTAGTGTTGCTCCGTGAGCCACTGACATTTATCCATACACTCTCTTGTATATTATTCAAAGTATTAGGGAAGATAAGAAAGTTCTGACGTCTTCGAGCCATCAGTTCGTATTAGGGATGTTGGAAGAAGATAAAAAGCTTATTCCTAAGATAATATGACTAATCTTTCTTACTGAATTTTATGTTAATTCTCCTCTCAGTCCATTTCTTTACAATACTTTGGGACCTGATAAAAAATGTGATGCAAAATAAGTTTAAAACCAGAAGTTCTTGTATACGAATTAATGTGGAAAACGAAGAAAAACTTCTCCCTTGAAAAACGTTTTGCTACCCACAGTACCTTTAAGAAATGTCAACCAATAACGGATTTGGACATTAGGATTTCGGAAATTGCGGAAAGTGTCTGTTGCAAGTTATATAGCAATTAGTTTTGAATGAGTTAATATTCTTTGATTTTGAATTTGTACATACAGCATAAGACTTCTTAAATTGTGGAACAAATATATTAACTTCGTTCTTATTTCTTGAACAAACAAAACTATATTTTTTCTGTTCTGTTTTATATTAGTGTGTTATTGACATTAAAAGAGCATTTAGTGGAGAAAATTATTTCATGATGGCAGTTCGTTCCATTTGAAAACTTTGAGTGTCGATGAAATTTCATGTACGGCAAACTGGCACACTGATGAATACTGTGGTATGTTAAAACTGGATATTTTACTTTCAAACATGTCATATTAGAAAATAATCACATTTTGTTCTTTGTATTGAGACTAGTTATGATTATGCATGTGTGCAAATATGATTCTAGAAACTATGAACATGGGCTGTTTACCCGCAGGTGCATATTCCTAGTTTTTAAATAGACGATTGTTCCAAATATTCTGCTTTGTAGAAATATTAAACATGTAAGATTGTAATCATTATTCTATTTTTATACTGTTGATAGTTATATAACGAAGTTTATGGTTTTCTTCTTTTAACAGATCTCGTGATAGAAGAAACCGGGGCAGGCATAAACGCTCAAGAAGTGGTTCACGGGGAAGACGAAGTCGAAGTAGATCACCAGGCTTTAAAGAGCAGAAATTACGTTATCCTTACATAGCCAAAGGCATTAAACAAATTGAAAAGGAATATCCTGCTTATATGGTAAAGTATACAAAGTGCAGACCTGCTGTGGCATTTTGTGAAAATCCAGCTATGTTTCCTGGGTATTACAAAACTAGAAAGGAGTTGTTCTCTAGTGAGCCTCCTGAAATCGTAGAACTGATGAAAAAGATCATAGATGGCAGTGGATTGGATAATGAAATTAATTCGAATGATAGACATGTATCTGGACTAGCTGCTCTTCAGCAGTCCTACGAAGGCGAGGAAGAACTGTCAGACGCAGAAGGAGAGGAGCAACATCGCGAACGAAGCTGGTGGTGGGAGCATGTGGACACTTTCTTGGCTGAAACACTTCCAGGATCCGAAGTAACTAGAATCAAGGAAAGTCCAGAAGACGAAGAGAACAACCATATTACCGAAACTGAGCAAACAGTCAAACTTTCCAATAATGAATCAGAGCTTCCGGGTGTCGAAGAGGATCACAGCGAAGATGAAACGCAAGAAGAGGATAAGGAAAGTCAAAATGTTGAGCGCTCGATTGTCCGTTCGAAATGGGACAGTGACTACGATTCGGAAGTTCCTCACGATGGCAAATCAGACAAAGACAAAAGTCCTGTGAGTACTCCTAAGAAGCCTGAAGAAGCAAAACATGAAGGAAAAATTAATTTCGAAAATACAAATGTTGATGAATTCGTTGGAGGGAATAACAATTACTTGACGGAAGGCATTAAGCCTGATAAGGTGAAAACAGAAGATATATCTGACCAGACAATGAAGGAACACAGTGAAGAAATGAAAGTGGAACAAATGGCAATTGTTAGCAAGGAGTATGATGAAAAAGAGGACTATGAGCAAAGTGAGGAACATTTAGATGACGATGAAAATGAATATGGAGGAAATGACGAAGTTGTGAAATACCATGATGAAGTTTCGCAACGAGGTTCTTCCTCTGAAAATATTGAAGGTGGAAAAACAGGAATTGTGGGACAGGAACCTCAAGTGAAAAATGACGCCAAACTTGTTTCAGAGTATGAAGAATTTATAAAGGCAGTACAAAATAATGACAGCAACACTGCTGCTGAAGATTTTGTGGATGAAGATAATTTCGATGAAGAAGATATGAAAATGGATACAGAAGACAGTGACAGAGAAGAGACTCAGAAACAAAGCGTCAGAGACGAGACATGTCGAGCTGGAGCTGGTGAACGGGAAGATGAAATAAAAGAAAAGAAGAAAAAGGATCGGAAACAAACTATTACTGATGATGATATCAGCCAATTCAAAGAGGGTAGTTTCATAGTTAGCGCTGAGACTTCAAACAAACGAGAACTTTTGAGTGAAGACGACTTCAAGGAAAAGGATAACAGCAAGCAGCCTAATGAAAGACCTGTCGAGCAATTGTACAAAATCCAAGAAAGCGACAAACTGCAGAGCATAATTCAGGAAATGGCTATCAGCAATAAAAGAAAGAAGAATAGAAGAGCTAGATCAGTATCTAGTTCATCAGACGACAACAATGAAAAGAAATCTAAACGGAAGAAAATGAAAGAGAAAAAAGCCAAAGAGATTGATAAGACATCAGAAAAGAGAGGTCGCAATAAATCTGTGAGCTCGGATGAATCTGATTCGGAAAATGAAGCTCCTCGAAAGATGAAGAAAACAAAAAGAAAGAAGAAACAGAAAAAGAAGGAGGTACACTCATCGGAAGACGAAAACGAGCCACGTGAGAAGAAGTCTCACAAGAAGAAAGAGAAGAAAAAGAAGAAAAAGAAAAAGAAGGTGAAAAAGAAAGTGACAACTGACGAATCTGACAGTGAAGAGGAATCTACTAAAGTTGAAGGTAGCGAAGAGAACACGTCGATGGAAAGTCGCCGACAGAAGAAGAAGAAAGATTCAAAAACCAGGGGAAGTACAAGCAGTGTTGACACAAGCTCTATTTCTCCAGTTGAAGAAAGGAAAAAGAAAAAGAAGAAAAGGAAAAAGAAGAAGAAGAAGAAACACCGTAGTGAAAGCGGCAGTGAGGACGAGAAAGGATCTTCGGACGAGATTGCCGAACTTGTACAGAAAGCGAAGAAATTCTCCGGACTGTCGATGAGTAGCGATGCCCTCTTAACTTTACTTCATTCGACGAAAGCCACAGATTTACCACCACAATTACTAAATATATTAAGAAAAGACAAAGGGTCTAAAGGAAGTAAGAAAAAGGAGAAAAACAGTCGTAAAGATACTCAAGAGGAATCGGACCACAATTCAAGTACAAAGATAACTCCTGTTGTTCCTGACAAACCCAAATCGAAGACGGGAAAAGCAGATGACAAAACATCTGGCAATGTATCCGATGAAGATGAAACGAAACGAAGAAGAAAATCAAGATCATTATCCCCATCAGTGAAGGCAACGCCTAAGAGACGTCGACGAAGATCACCATCCACATCTGAACATTCTCCATCTCCACCACGTCGCCGGCTTTCTCATCAATCTGATGATCAGAGAGATCATGGTCAGAACAAAGGTGAAAGCGAAAAACACGATAAAAAATTGAAACATAAGTATGTAGATAAAAAATATCAAGGCAAGGCGCATAAGGATGGCATTGAAGAGGAAGATGATGATTCAGATAGAGAATTGGATGGGAGTTTTGAAGATCATCAGTGTCTTGAAAGACCGGGAGACGAAGAACCAGGCGAATTGAAAATCAGTGAAGATTCAGAACCAAAAAATGAATACAAACATCAAATTGAACATGATACAGAGAAATGGAGTCGTGAAGAAGAAAATATTCCATCTGGGGATAACGGAAATGATCGCACCATAAGTCTTGATCATGTAAGCGAAGAAAGTAAAGGCACAGTAGCATCCGAAAAGGAAGAAAATTCGTTAAATTTAAAATTGGACGATGTTTCATCTGACGCTATGGGTGATTTCCAGGGATCAACTGAACCTGATAGTACGAGAGAACTAAAAAAAGAAGATATAAACCTAGATGAAGTTCATAGTTTATCTAATATATCTGCTGTCTCTTTACCGGAATTAAATGCAGAAGAAAGTCAGAATGTGGAGGAACAAGTTCCAAAAACGAACGCAAAAACTGGTGTTTTTGGCACTCTGGAATTCAAACCTATAACGGTAAAACTTTCGCATTCTCGTCTTCAAACAACTAGTCATCCTGAATTTAGAGAGGACAATAGTTATCAAGGAGAGGAGAAACCTCGTCTTTCATTCAAACCAGATAAAATGTCCGACTTCCATAGCGAACCATCTAAAGAGAATGACAGTGTTAGCAGTAACGGGAATCAGAAGCAGCCTGAAAAAAAGACTGAAGAACGCCATTCATTTAGTCACTGGAGAAGCAACAGTAGAGAAAGAATATGGGATGAGCCTTCAGATCGACGACGTCAGTTTTCGGGCGAAGATCTTTATAGTAACAATACTGATTCGACTGCGAAGACGGAGCTAGGAAGAGAAAGTGACGGCGAAATATTTGATAAGCGAGTACGGTTGTACAGGAATTCAAGTCCACCAGTACACATGCAGAGATTTAGTTCTGTCTCAGAACGAGACCGACAGCATTCGTTTGAAGAGAAAGAATCCTCAAATCGAGATCAAAGAGGAAAAAGTCCAATCTTTAGTGAGGATAGTGTATATGGTGACAAAAGTAGCAATAGGGGGTACCCGCCTAATCGTGAAGTTGGTGAAAAGGAAGAATTCATTCATACGAATGAACGGTCACATTCAGAGTTCTTTAATGAAAAACCAGAAGTTCACGGTCGCAATAAAATTGATAGCCAAGAACGAAGTCCAAGTCCTCATTTTCGTGGTAGCAGAAGTCCAGATGCTCAAAATCGCAACCTGTTAAGTCCTGAACGACGTCACGGTGTTCGGAGTCCCGATGTGCATTCAAGAACTGATCGCAGTCCCGATCATATTCGACGGAGTACTCAAAGTCCAGATCGCCATCATCGAGGCAGATACAGTCCTGAACCACATCCGTTTAGAAGTCCTGACCATCGTCATAGAAGTAGTAGTGATTCTCGTCATAGGCGTAACCATAGTCCAACAATACGTAAAAGAGATGATCGTAGTCCCGGTGATGATCGATGGTTCCGAAGTGGAGGAAAAGATACGAATAATTCACGCGCCAGTCCCGGAAGAATGAGAGGGAGAGGTGGTTCCCCGAAAGGAAGAAACTACGAAAGTGGAGATCGATTAAGCCCACGGAGAAAGTCAAAGTCGAGGTCACGATCTCCTCGTAGGTCACGATCTCGCAGTATGTCACCTCGAAATCGAGGCTTTAGAGGTCGAGATGGCGTTAGTGGAAGAGAGAAATCGTGGAGAGACAGAGAGAAAGAAAGAGCGATGTTGGACAAGCGTAGGAGAAGTGGCGGAAGAGATGAAAGATGGGAAAATAGAGATGACAGAAGGAGGCGCTGCAGAAGTCCTACTCCACCTCATAGAAGGAGATCTGCAAGCTACAGTCCAGAATATCATCGAGGTCCGGATAGTCCGAACTACAGAAGAAGAACTGAAAGGGACAAAGATCGTGGATGGAGAAGTCCTAGTCCAAGGAGTCCATCCCGAAAAGGCTTTGAGGAACGTTATAACAAAGTTGAAAACATTCCTCTTCCTGTTGGTAACATTCCACTACCTGATGTGCCTCATCAACGGCCTTTTTCAGACGATGCAACCAAGAGGAGTAGCGAGAAAGAGAAGGACAGTGTTACAGATATGGAAATAAGTTCACCCTCATCTTCTCCACTTGTTAGTCTTAAACGGGTTGTTGCTGATTCAACCATTAGTGATTCGGAACTTTTGGGAACCATCATGAAACAAGAGGAACCTGATGTGATGCTGCCGAATTCGGATAAAGTTTTTCTTCATCCTGTTATTGTCCAGCAAACTTCAAATTTAAAAACCGTTCCTATAATTGATGGACCCTTACCTCCAGAAAATAATCAAAAAGAACCTCAGCCTCCTGTACCAATAGTAGGTACTCCTAGGAAAGAACGAACTAAACAACCATTTTCACCCAAAAGGTTATCACTGGATGACAGGATCGAAATAGAACTTGGTGTTAAGAAACCTGTTACTCCTGAAAAACCCCAACCGATTCCTGTTTTCCAACAACAGCGTGTAGCTTATACTACAGGTCATTATCCATTTTATCCACCATTTTCAGAGGATGGTTCAGGGGATGCAAGTACTTACGGAAAAGATAGGACAGTTAAGACTCTTGTCTCGGCATCTGAAATTGACAATCAGTATTCCTATACTACTGGTGAAAAGATAAATAAAGGTATAACAAGAAAGGGGGAATACATTTCTGCTCAACAGAATTTGCCTTACATGAAAGGAAAGGAAGATGCATCTGATATTACAGATTGGAGTAACCCTGAAGCCTTTATCGGATCACAGACTTCTAGTACTACAGCGGGTATATCATCTCGAGTTGTGCAGGTAATTTTTATTTATTTATTTTTAAGTTTGGTTTCCTTACATTTCTCAGTGTCAATATAAACCATGCTTTAAAAAGTTACAGATTTTCGATCTGAAGAATTCAGATAAATTAAGAGGAAGTCTTTTAAAAAAAGACATAAGGTAGTTATTTAATGTAAGAAGTAGAACATGACAATGTCAATGTTTTTTTTTTTTTTTTTTTTTTTTTTTTTTTTTTTTTTAATTTAAAATAAGCAAGTATTACAGTGTCAACTTACTGAATCATGTAAGATATAGAGCTGTTTTTGCACCATTTTGTAAAATACTTACGCTTTCTAACAGAGCAAACTTCGGACTTTTGGTACATGACTAATATCTTTCATTGTGCGAGGTATTGGTGAACGATCTTTTAAAACGAAATTTCATTCGTCTGCTGGGAAAACATCGAGGAGAAAATCTTAAGTCTCAGGTTGTGAGGGGATTCCGTATTCAATCCCAGGCGTACAATTTTGGATTTAAAAAATATTCACGTTTATCTCCCATTCTTTTCATTACACTAATAATTACATTATTTCAGGTTATGAAGGAAGGATTTGCTTAAAAAGTACAGATGTATAAGTCTTGCAATATTCTGGTATTTACCTAGTCATATCATAAATAGTGACACCAGTTTTGAGGCAGGGTGTACATCCAGTTCTTAAGGTCGCAGTCAATCTGCCTGTGCAAGAGAGTGGAGTGGGTCATTGTGAGTTGAGCTGTCATAGAGAGTGTGTGTTTGTGGAAGTGTAGCTATGGAGTGGGTCGATTACAAAAATCGTGTGGCAGAAATAGCTCTTCATAAATTGTGTTAATCAGCCCCGTGATATTCAGAACACTTAAAAAGTTGAATATTAGCAAATCTTTCTTGTATTGAACCATGAAGCGATTCATGGAGTCTGGGACAGTTGATGATTGCCCAAGGCAAGGCCGCCCACGTAGAGTAAGAACCAAAAAGTTAGTGCAACCATTGGTGGCCCGTTTTCAGAGAAATCCTGTAACGAAAGCAGTCAGTGGTTTCTCGTGAGCTGAACATTTCCAACTGAACATTTCCTGAACGTTTCTCGTGTCTTAAGAAGTGACTTTTGGGTTGAAGGCTTACCGGCGAAGTACAGGTCACTTCCTCAATGTATGTCAAAAAGAGCAGAGGGTGATAAAAGCAAAACGCCTATTGCAGCGTTACGCAAACAATGGACACAGGAGAATTCTTTTCACAGATGAAAAGATATTCAACATTGACGAAGCTTTCAATCGACAAAATGACCAAGTGTATGCTTGAACTTTCCAGGAATCTCGGGGAACTTCCCAGGAATCTCGGGAGAAAACCCTGAAGATCCATAGCAGTCATCATCCGATATCAGTCAAGGTATGGTGGGAAGTGGCGTATGATGGCACCACCAAGTTGCATTTTTGTGAAAAAGGGATGAAAGCGTCAGCCAGAGTATACGAAAATACTGTTCTGAACCCTGCTGTGAAGCCTGTGAGTGACTTTTTGTTCAGGAAGCAACATTGGACCTTCTAACAGGATTGCGCACCAGCCCGCAATGAATACTCCACCCAGGAGTGGCGGAGGAGAAATGTCCCAGCCTTCATTGCTCCAGATGATTAGACTGCTATCAGCCCTGACCTCAAGCCATTAAACTACAAGTTGTGGTCAGTGCTTGAGAGCATGGTCTGTAAGGAGAAGCATACCAATATTGACAGTCTGGAACTTTCCCTGGTGAAGGCAGTGGCGGGTTTCCCTATAGAGACAGAGCGTAATTCTATAGATGAGTGGACGCAGACTTAAGAACTGTATGAAAGCCAGAGGCGACCAATTTGAAAAGTAATTGGTGCTATAAACCAATTCATTAGACCTGTAAGTAACCTATACATTAAGGATATTAAAGTATCTTAAAAACTTTCGTAATAATTCATTTCCAATGTTGTGTCAGTATTTATGGCACAACTAGGTAATATACCTGTGCAACGGCGCCGACTTTTCAAAAGTTATGTGGGTGCATATCAATGGCGGGCCGTGTTATATGTATTCAATGGAGTAAAAAATGAATCATATATTTAAATTGATTTCCTTTTATGAACACTGTCATGGGACTGCCTTTGACTAGGCCAGAGACAGGCATGGTTGGGGGGAGTATGTTGCTTGGTTGCCTCTGCACAAACATATTTGAAACAAACAAATATGTTTCAGAGGTTAGAAATTTTAACTTCCACCTCAATTTTTTAATTGCTTATTATTTTTAGATAATGGCAGAATGAGAAATTTTTATCTAATTTTGTTTCTATCAAACTAGAAATCTTGTGGGCGCGGTGCACCCACAAAATTATTTGTGTGGGTGCCGGAGCACCCACGTAGTCGGCGCGGATGTACACTCATGTCCAAAATGATTGTCGCGTATCTTTAACTGTCTTCTTGTAAGAATATAATTTGAAAATGATTTTGCAGGGTTCTTTTAATACTGATACTGTGTGTATAATAGGGAAATGTATATTTGTGGTAAATTTCATTGGAAAAGAATTATAAATACGAAAATTAGGATGAGTAAAGCAAAATATTGCTAAATGTACAGAACGTTTTATTGTTCTTATTTACTGTTCTTCTGACAGTGAAATTTGCCATACACATGTCTTTGCCGAATACTAATGTTGTAAGAAATACCGTGCAAATTCGTTATCAAATTATATTCCTACAACAACAAATTTATAGACATGCAACAATAATTTTGGACATGAGTGTACCTGTATTGATTACAGTACAATGAAAGCAGGTTAACATGCAAAGTTCAGTCCCTCATGTTGGATTGTCTGCAGCTACTTTCCTCCCAGTTCTTCGATTCCAGGTCGATACCACGTCTTGTCTTTATAGAGACAGAGAAGTTAGTCATTGCAGTTTCCAGCTCCGGTTGATTGTGTTTTCAGGCAATGCGCAGTGGACCGAAACTGGTTGTAAATCGAATGGGCAGGATGAGGACTATATACCGGATTTGGCATCAGTCTGATACCATCAAGTTCCTGTTTTTTGTGTTTTACGAGTTCTACGTGATTTTGCGTTATGTTACAGCAGGGGCGCTTTCAGTTCACCATTCAGTATACTTTTGGTGTAGTGCAGCATACATCCGCTCCAACTGTTTGGAATAATGGTCAGCGTTGATAGTGCAACCTTTTAAGAATGGAGTAGAAGTGAATTACCCATCGTAGTGCTACCATACACACAACATTACTTTACACTCGAAACGACCCTGTTCGTAAAGTTGGCCCCTGTTCAACCTCTGTTTTTGCATATGTGAATTTCAGAAAAATATTCTCTTTTCGTGACATGTGACAATTCCGTTCCAGGAAACGCACATCGCGTAGATTTTGCGTCAGTTGCCAGCATATATTCACTCTCCTCTGAGCCTAAATTGAGATCATCTTGTGTGTTACAATACAGCAGCTCCTGATTGTTTTCTGGAGTTACTTGAACGTCACACACTACAGTGGCTGGGACATGCCGAAGTGATTTGCCAAATATCGTGTGTGCTGGTGGATGAATTTTCCTCAGTGGTGTCATATGAGCTCAGAATCTGTTGTCCTGATGTCCTCGGACATTTTTAATTTTAAACATTTTTTCATTTTGTACAAATTTCTGAAACAACGACTTTCTGTGTTGTGGTCCCCTGCACTTTCCCCTTTCGCATGACAAAGTTTTGGGTTGCTGTCGCAGCGTTGTGCCCTAGTTCGAACTCATACAGTAACAGTTCACGTATCAGACGTTGCTGAGTACTCGTTGTCACTGCCTCTAAAAACTGACAGAAGATACTGATTGAGTAATGACCTCCGTGTTAAATAGTCCGTTTGCCATACTATCTTTTGGACCAATTTGACCTTGTACTTACGATCGATAACGGCATATACACACGCCTGCTGTTTGGGTTGGGAAATATTGCAAGACTTGTGACTCACGTTTGTATATAACTTTTTGAAGACTGCTTCCCGGGTGAAGCAATATTATATTTATCTGCAAAGATAAACAGACACAAAGTTAAATTTTTGGAGTGAAAATTCCATGATGTACTGAAGCATGAAAGCTACTTAGTCAAAGTGAAATACCGTAGATTGACATTTCTTCGTTGATGAAAAGATGGTTAAGGCTGAAACCTTCCTTAGTATGACTTAGAAGTACATTGTGCCAAATTAGTAGCTGATGCTATTTACGCACGTAACTTCCTGAATTTAAAAAAAAAAAAAAAAAAAAAAAAAAACTACCTGTAAGAATAACAGTACAAGTGTGAGCATATCTGCCGATATCTCCTGATTCTTGTCTTTTTTCCTTCATCGAAAATGATATATGCTTCGAAACACAGATTTTTGGGAGAAATTTGAGAGGTCCTGTTTATTAGTTATTCCATAAATACCTTAGAGTGCTTGGCGAGAAGTGTAATTTAACAGCTGCTTATTAACATTGAAGGATATTAGCTGTACATAAAAACTCCCAAATGTTTACTGTGTGAAAACTTAACTGCTGTAAATATTGGTGCAATAGAGTAGAAGCAACATTACTTTACTTTTACATTGTGGACACCTTCTAGTGCTTTCGATCTAATGAAATGTTTTTTAATCTTGAAATGTGACTTTAAAACATAAATGTAAGTAGTTGTAAATATCTGAAGTGAGAGGCTACTTAATAAATCATACGTTCTTCATGTTTTTTTTTTTTTTTTTTCTTCAAAGGATGTAAAATTTAGAACAAAAAACTAAGTATTCTATTTCAAGCCTTAGATAATACCCGAAAAAGAATTTTACAGTAAATTTTATTAAAGTAAAATGTCTAATATTCCGCTTTAATTAATATACGTTTGTCAAAATACATAATGCTTAAATTATTCTCTAGCCTGGAAAAGCTTGTTAACGTTGTTGACTACCTACACTGTTTTTTTTTTTATTTTAGCCCATTTATTTATGTGGGATATTTTTTTCTGTTTTCTTCGAAATTAACTGAAATTTTGATTATGTGAGTTTGCTTATTTCTTCTTCAAATCTATTTATATGTTCATTGCTTTTTCAGAATGAATTTTTGTTATTAAATATTACAATTCTATATGACAAATTCTAGTTATACAAAATAAGGGATATCTAAGTAGATCTAAAAAAGAAATCAGTAAAATTAAAGAATGCAGATTCCTATTGATTTCAAAGGAAACACAAACGATTCCCATATTAACCAGTGGGCTAAAATACAAAGATGTCGCACACAATCAGCCCCGTCAATTGGATATATATCCAAAATAAATGATTTATTAGATTTTTCGCCATTGTGGTAGCCGAATATGTAGTGGGTGCCCCGTCTGTTTAGTTGGATTTGCAGAGGCAGTCCAAAGAGTAACTGAATTAAGAAATGGCGGACTTCAGTTTGATATATGTTGTATGTATTACCTAATTGTATTTACACAAAGTATATTCTAAATACAAACTTAATGCTGTTTGAATAATGTGATAGCATTAATTTAATTATGGGAATTTTCAGGTTGGTAATGTTTTACAAGTTGTTCCGGCAGAACTTCCACCAGTGCCAACTACTCCTTCAACTCCTAAAGCGTCAATCGTGGTTCAAGCTGGCAATATGCTGCAGGTAATATTTTAGCACTCACCTCTTTACCGAAGCAGTGATGTAATTTATGTTTAGGCTTTCAATATATACGAGCGATTTGAGAGAACATAATAGTGTGTCACATTTTCTAACTTTCGATTAACCTGGAAAATGAAATGAAATGAAATCTTTAACGTCCCACGATTATGCCTGTTAGACTAAGGGGGCGATGATTAAAGCAAGTAAATGATGATGAAAGAATTGGTGGAATGAGAAGGTGTGAGGAAACGGGACAACCCCGAGAAAATCCACGAGCACGATGTTGTCCACCACAAACTTACTTGGTCGGGGATTGATCGAGGACCACACGCACTAGAGGTAAGCGCTGTACTACCGAGCTACGGTGCCCCCTCGATTAACTGGAAAGGAAGGTTCAATATTCCCATGCACCAAACAAGCTTCCCCTGGCATTTGCAGGCACAGTTTCGAAATAATAATACCCACATACTATTCTGTGATTCGATCCCAACCCATTTCACCTAATAACTCAATTTCACAGAAAGTGGTCCTTACCACTATGTTCGCCCGAGCTCTCATATATATTTATCACGTTTACTTCTGCATTTGTACAGAAAATTCAATTAATTTAACTCTGTAATGTTGGGTCGTTACACATGAAATATTTATGGTGGTATAGAAATAAACAGCGATGTTTGTTTCTGAAGTTAGGATAGTCTCTTGAATCGTAAACTACCAGTTTTTCTAACATTTGAGTCGGGGTTGTAGCAGCGAGTCTCCAGTGAAACCTATACTTACATAACATGATATCAAAGCCATCGCTTTGATACTATTTTCTTGGTGTTGGCATTTTACGATATTTCGCATACGTATAAAGTTGTCTGCTGTTCTTCATTGTTTTTCACCAAACGTAAAAATAAATAAGTAAATAAATGGAGTTGATAAGATTCGAACCCTACTGTGCCATCTGTGATTTCGGTATGCTAACCACAAGACCACGCCGAGAACTAACAGATTGATTTCATTTACTTACTTTTTCGACGCTCTCGTATCCCTGCTTGCTTCTTTGATAATTATTTGTTTAATTCACTGTAATATTCTACGGTTTGTATACTTGAAACATTTCAATGTGAGAGACGTGTTGTAATAATTTGGAAACTACTCCATTTGGAATGTTCTTTACAAAATTATCGATAAATTTTATATTCTGACAGAACTATTGACTCAGTGTACATACTTCTGTACTTAAGATTAGGGTAGTCCTGGAACTACTTTCGTTAGAAACTATCTTTTTTTTTTTTTTTTTCATGTATTTTAGAATCTATTGATCAAAGCTATATCATTCAATCTCCTCAAATAATTTTTGAAGTTTGTAACGCTACTACGTGTTAGATATACATTGTGTAGTTATCTTATATACGTAATAACATGACGTAATGCCATTTGAAAATAAAAAAAGCGCATATCGAGCTGGCAGCACTGCATTATTTACAGCATTGATGATGATACTTTTATATAGCCTCAATGGGGATGTATGGTATCACTAAAATTTCTCGCAGACTGCTGAAAGTACTTGAAGTGACTTTGAAGTTACTTGAATTTATCCTAAAATTTTATCATTATCTTAGTTCAACTTTCTGAAATCTTTATTGTCAAATAACTTCATTGTTTTTGCTCATTTAGTAGCTACAACTTTGAGATATGTTGCACCTTTGGGAAGGCTATCGAAATCTGTTATCAGAGTATACAAAATACATGTACAGTTGGGAAGCATACCTGGTGAGTTGTCCATCAGACAATCAGCATGATCTTATTGGAAGGGAGTACGGGTTTGGATATTGTTTAGGAGCTTCGTTAACGTCAAGGCGTTGTGATAACCTTTTACGATTATCGTATAGCACCCATTTTAATTAGTTGACTTGGATGTGGAAAGGGCTCTCTTTGATATCTTAAACTAAGAGAACTGCAGATTTCCAAGTGATGCATTTTTTGAACACATGTCAGCTCATGGAGTACTCACGTATCAAAGTTTTTCGCTTCACGTAAGGTAGCCAGTTTATGGCACATAGTTGCAGTAGACACTCGAAGATCCTCTGTATTTTGGGGTTGATTTTGTGTGGTCTTGCTGGATAGTTAGTCCGAATCTTGAGGGTTAAGCACAAATGGCAGCCTTCCTTAAGATTATTTTTCTTAGATGCATATATCTTCCCTTGTATTTGACAAATCAACATTGAATGGTGCTGATGCATACTGTGCCCTCACATAATGCACGCCATATATTTGAACTTGCTTCTTCAGCATTATGTTCTAATCTGTATTCGTATATCGTAATGATATATAGGTTCTTCTTTTTCTTCATTGCTTTTTTATGCCTTAAAGCAAACAAAAATAATAGGGTGCTAGTTTAAATCGTCTAATATTATAGAATTAACATTATTTTAAATCTTACAGAAAGTTTTTTTTCAATGATAATATAATTAGCGATTCTTCCTCCTCCAATATCCAAGTAAGTCTATTCCATTTATGTTCCTAATATTTCTTGCGTGTTTATTTGTTTCTAATATCCGTGACCAAGGCTTTAGGGGAGAGCCGAAAGCTTGGAAGTGCAAGCAATTTTTAGGAATTACAGCTACTTGCAAGTAAAATGATTGTAAGAAATCCTGAGCGTGTTAAAATATTGTCTGTAGTTATAGCAAATTGGCCATCTTTTCAACTACTCAAGAAAGACATTTTATGTGTAACGACCCAGTATAGTGTGTTTTGTTACGCTTTTCTTAAAAATGAAACCTCTTAAAAATAAATGCAAGAGTGAGAAACAAAGGACATGGGCTACGGTGCTGTAAATTTTCTCACTTTCATTTAAAATAGAATCATGAATGGTGCCATTTTGTGGAGTTATTATTGAAATATTTATATATGAACAGAATTGTTCTGTTTTGGAAAATTTCGCCCAAAAACAACTCAGTCCCATATGTAAAGTGATGTTCGTGCTCTTTTGCAAGGGAATTGTTTGTGACATATTGTAAAGTTGGCAGCAAATATTTATGAAATATAAAGAAAATTATTAGGATGGTTTTCGAGAGAATCATCCGAAGAAAATTTATTTCCATCAGTAATGTACTTCGTAGAAATTTTATATACACAATGTAAATTTTCAGCGTGGTTTGTGTTGATTATCTTCACTATTTTCTTGTGAGTACTTCATCTTTCATCCTGCTTTGGGATTTCTTTGTTCTAGCCATACTTATATAAAGAAAAGGTTGAAATGAAAGAATCCCGAATTGGGATAGAAAATGAACTGCTTATTCGAAAATAGTGGAAACAATGCACAGAAACAATATATATATATATAATATATATATATATATATATATATATATATTTTTTTTTTTTTTTTTTTTTTTTTGAGCCCTTGCAGTAAGATTTTTCATGAGATAACAAGGGGAAAAAGTAGAGCCAAATAAAAATTCGAAGATAAGTGGGAAGGAGAATGTCCGATATTTTGGCTTGATCTTTGATCATCGCTTAAGAGAACACCATATATTTGGAATCTTAAGTATTGCTGTGTCTGAACTATAAACTTGCTTTGTGTATTTTTCCACTGCGCCTGGCTGCTGATCGCATTATTTTGTTGAAATTATATCGTAGTCTAATTTGATCCAAATTAAGGCTACAGTTTACTGCTTATTCATCTGTTTGCTCCTCCCTGCTGAAACAACTTGACACAATTCATCACCTAGGACCTATTTCTCAAAGCTATTAGATTAGTAATATTTGTTCATACACTTGTTATGCTGGTGTAAATATACAAGAGTAAAATGTAGCTACAAGTCTGTGGACTAGTATTGTAAGGGCACGAGGCTCCCTTTATTACTAAGGACAAACACTAGTGTGGCTCAGTTAGCTTGTAATTTACTGGTATGTATTCACAAGAATGGAGGCTTGAGTAGCGTTTCTGTAACTTCACAGGTATAAATAGCTAGATATTCTCCTGTGTAAATAATTAAGAAAAGAGTGAAACCCAGTCCAAACTGTGTCCAAGCAATTGTACAGAAAAAAAAGTCCATTAATTTATCTAATATTGTCAATGAAGAAAGAAAATTCAGTTGATTCTATGCAAAAATTAAAGTATGCATCCCAAAGAGAGCGTTCAAGTAATTTAATATTTTTATTTTTGAACATTTAATTTGCATTTGGACTTTTTTCATCTCACTTGTCTATGTTTTTAGTGTTTTACTACATGCTCCTTGATGTGAAGTAATTGGAATTCAGTATAAAATGATTTGTTAAAACATATATTATTCCTTATTTGCTTGCTGTAATAAATTACTATACATAACTTGTGACAGAAAATAGTATTAACTTTATTAATGTAGATTTACTTATGTTAGGCTGATATATACATATGTCCCAAACATATGATTAATCTTCGTGTGTTTCAATGAGTGGATGGGCTTGGCTTGCCTGTGTCAAATTGCTTCCAAAATAAATCTCATTCAACATACTTAATTTCAACTCTGTTTTTATTATTTTCGAATGCATTTATTAGCACCGCCAAAATTTTCCAAACCGACGGCATTTCGTATAGTATTTGGTTTTCCACGTATTTGTCAGCTAACTTGTGGATTTAATAAGTAACTGGTGGAAAGTCTGCCCTGTTCACAAGTTCTTGTTAACACTACCAGGAAATTAATTATACAAAAACTACCAAAGGGGTCATTTTGACCCCTTGTGTTTTAGAGGTTTTTTACTTTGAAATTTAGAGTTCCTTTAGCAACCAAGACGTTTGATGCAACTTGATATAAAAATTAATATGCTTTAGAAACGACACTAGCTTTAACCAAGTATCAAACAATGTTCTCCCGCGCCCAAAATGGACACTATCTGAATAAATGTACACTTGAAATATTTTTAAAGATAAACTCAGGAACATTTATTATACGAATAGTTTACGCATTTACTTAAAATATAAAATGTGAGTATATAATCGAGTACAAGTTTCAAGAGAAAATCAAAATTTTGACAATAGTATTATATTGAGGCATATAGGTATAAATTTCAATCCACTGATTCCGCTACATGTCCCAATTTGGTACTTCTTCCTTTTCCCAGTAGAAGTTATTGATGCTGCTGGCAAATTTTTCGAAACACGCTTTTGTCTTACTTTCTCAGAATGTTCCTTTGCCAACTTCAAAAGACTGAACTTCTCCAATTTTCTGTCTACTAATATGCCTATTTGTAACACCTTATGGCGGCCAAACCAAGTAGGTTATAAAAGAGCTATACCGGCCATTTTCTTCTAACAACCTTAGCAGAATATTTACTATACATCTTCTCTACAATATCTACACCAATTTTCTCCTGATTGTAAAACAAAACTTTCAGTTTTCTTAATTTCATGATCATTCATTACATGTACGTTAGTGTGAAGAGGGCTCAATATCAGTACTTTTTTTTTCTTGCATTGATATGTGGTGAGTGTGATATCGCCCACGGTTTTGAGTATTCTGTGGTATACAAATCTTTATTATGGAAGCCTACGGAAGCTGGAACTTTTCTTCTGCTGCTTCGGATATTACCAAGCAAATTTATTCGGTTATTTTTTTCAGTTCCCTTGCAAGATATAAAGACGTAAAAATGTTGTCTCAAGTTACATGCAATCCCGAGTTTCAAAAGATGTAAAACTACATGTTCAGCAAGGGGGATGTTCGTTAGCCTCTTTTCATCTTTTCCTAGATATGGAAAACTATTTAGTATATATTTGTTCTTCACTTCAACAAGCATTCAAAATTTGTTGCCATATTTATCCGGCTTGCTACCCATGAACTGAATAAATAGACCACAAGATTTCATTGGAAGGAATCGCTCACCAATAGTGCAATAAGTATGGGGATTGTAGTACCTTCGGGAATTTTCAATCAACTGATACCAAATATCAGAAAATAAGCAAAGGCAATATAAGACGCAATACGTTTTACGTCTTTCGCTCCTATTAGATTTGAGATAAACCTTATAAGATATATGTTTCTGGGCATGACATTCCGAAAGAAGCTGAATCCCAAGATTTCCAGACCAGAGACACTTTACACTTAACGCTCTTCATCCTGATTGCTCCACGGAAATACAGTAAAACTATAATTGCATTAAACTCATCGAGAGAAACTGACCAGTTAGGATCATCTAAAACTCGACGGGCCTAAACTTCTGGACGCTTCTTTATATTTCGCAGTAGAGTATTGGTTACAATCAGTCTGGATGCACTTGCACAAGCATCATCCATATTACGCGTAACGAGTGATGTTTGTTTTGGTTTGATACGAACTATATTATGTTCTTGTAATCTTCCGCATCTCTTGTAGTTTATATTCACTATCGCCCACACAGTCTGGTCCCCAGTTCATTTGGCCTACCAGTAATTTCAGAAGAATTCTTTTGTTGATATTCTTCATTTGAATCATTCCCACTAGAATCAGAATCAGTATATTTGACTTCTTTGTCATAACTACTGGAAAAAAATATTTTCCAAGGTCTGTAACATCTTCCTTTTCAATCCAGCTGTTACTGGCCTCATCATCAGAAGTACTATCGTCAATATCCCATAACTGTGCTAGAAACGCTGCTGCTGCATGTCGTTTACTACCTGAAGACTCCATCATTCGCAAGCAGTGAAACACGTTCTTCAAACAACCACCACAAATCAATGGTTGTTCACAATTATTTCGGGGACATCAATAATACACCTTGATAAAAAGTATAAACAAGAATTGAAAAAGGCATTTTTATCGAGGGTAAGATAAATTAGAAGTGAAATTTGTGGTGGACAAGCACCGCCTGCATGGGTTTTCTCGAGGTTCACCCGTTTCCTCCCACTTTGTTCATTGCACTATTCCATTCCTTTCTCATCTTCACCGTCGCATTTAACCTAGCCGGCATAAACGTGGGACGTAAAACTCAAAGATTTCATTTTCATTTTCAAAGTACATAGGTAGGTGTCAAAATGACCCCCGTGGTAGCTCTAGGTAAATCGGCATTTTTAAAGAAAACCAAAAATAATTGAAAAATGTTATTCAGGATATAATCACACTGGTTAGAGAGAAGAAAAGTGGTGCCCTATGTTTTGTATATTTTAATTAATTTGTATATTCAAATTAAAGGATGATGAACGACGGTGAGGGGTCAAAATGACCCCTTTGGTAGTTCGTGTGTTAAACTTTTGAGAAACAGAAGTTATAAGAAATTGAAAAGTTCAGACTCGTAGCTTGTAAAGTATTATACTAGTAGTTGTGAGAAACTGGCTCCATGGCATTCGGCTAGCTACCGATGTTTTCCGTTCTAGTCCTGTTGTTAGCCTTTATGCAGAAGCAAACGAATAATCCTCGTGAGAAATTTTCAGAAATTATGTAGCCTATGTGCAGTTTCTTCTGAACGTTCTTTAGCATTCCGTTGCGTGGTGGCCTGATCTGTATGACCAATATGCAGCACGTTCTTGGGCTACACGTCCGTGATACATTTATGCATGAGAGTCTCACTACAGACGAATTTGCATGGCTGTTGCTACATATTTGTGCTCTTCCACCGTGACTGTTCATTCTATCAAGGTTTGTCCTTCGATTGTCATCACGTACCAAACAGCTGAGGAATACCAGCAAGAGTTCAGAGCGTTACTGAAACTGTATCCTAATTTTAATGTCTTTTATACAGATGGTTCAAATGTGACAGTTCTGTTGGCTGTGCTTTCGTCATACTAGGGCAGTCGGGAATTGAGTTTACATCGCATATGTTCGGTATTCACTGCTGAACTAACAGCAGTTAAACTTGCTCTCGATCAGGCGCTTTAGCTTTCGCTGCATCGTGGCACTGAATCATAAAGCCTACAGAATGCCTTTACCGAACACCCTTTAGTGCAGGTCGTTCTTGAGAGATGCCATCAGCTACAGCAACTAGGCTGTGCCACCACTGTCGGTTCGGTCCCGGCACACGTCCAAGAAATTTGTGTGCTGACATAGCAGTCAAAAGCGCCTCATTGTCCAGTGTTGCACTAGAGCACACACCTCCGTGCTCGCTTCTCCGCAATTATGTCTTTTAACGGATTTACTCTTACCGGCAGGTGGATTGAATCAGAACAATAAGAATAAAAAAAAAAAAAAAAAACACTCAGTAAAATGTATTTTAGACAATTGGCAGACTACGTCCTGTACTAGTTGCCGAGATAAAATATCCTTACATGCTTGGATATTGGACATCCTCATCTCACTCATTTTTATTTAGTGTGTGGGGGGGCCGCGGTGGCTCAGTGGTAGAGCATTCACCTCTGGTGCTTGGGGTCCCGGGTTCGATCCCAGCCCCCACCAAGTGAACTTTGTGGTGGACAAACACCGTGTGCGTGGGTTTTCTCGGGGTTCTCCCGTTTCCTCCCACTTTCTTCATTCCACCATTTCATTCATTACTCATCATCACCGTCTCCTTTAGCCTAACCGGCATAAACGTGGGACGTAAAACTCAAAGATTTCATTTCATTTCATTTTTTATTTAGTGTGTGGCGCTAAACCGTATTGTAAAGATTGTATCATCCCACTGAATATTCAGCACATTCTTGTGGAATGCCCTTAATACTCTGACCTCAGGGAACGTTTGGGGTTACCGAAAAGTATTAATCAGGTTTTAGAGAATAATTCGGTTAGCAGTGACCATTTTCTCACTTATTCGTGAAATCAGAATAGATAATGCGCCCGGAAGATTTCTTTTTATAATTTTGTGTTACGTGTGTTATTATTATTGGTATTTTTGACTTACTTTCTAATTATATATATTTTGTTATTTATTCTTTTACCCTTTTCATGTTCTTTTTGAGTTTTAGTTTTGTTTTAATGTCTTATTTTTGGCATATATCAAATTGATAAACTTGAACTTCACTTTTTTAAAAGTTTTATTGTGAATTTTTAATGTACAGAATGTGACCTTATCATGACAAGGACAACTAGCCTCGCTCTTGACTTCTGCCATTAAACATCCAATAATGGATCAATCAGTTACTAACCAATCGAACAGAGAAAAGATAATTACTAGTAGTCGAATATCCAGTATGTTCATGTTTTTTCATATGATTCGGCTCTGTTACTGCTGGGTCTTCAGTTATTACTTTATATATATATATATATATATATATATATATATATATATATATATATATATATACATACAAACCATTTTACAACAATATTTCATGTTCAGTATCAAATATCCCGTATGTAAGCGTATAGTTGTAGTTATTCACAACAAATATAATGAAAGCCAATTAGTTCTAAGTGTTAATACTAAATCACATTTATGGGTAAGTTAATTATTTTATATGTAATCTTTTTTCAGGTTGTACCAGCAGAAACACTACCACCAACAACTACGCAAGTAGTCCAGGTGGGAAATGTACTGCAGGTAGTTCCTGCAGCCACAGCCACATTGTCCAAAGCTGGAACAGTTCCTACTCCTGTGAAGCCACCGTTACCACCAGAACCGCCAAGTAAACCTTCGCTTCCTACGTCTGCTCAGGCACCATCTTCTGTTAGTTCTACTGTGGCTTCGATTTCAACACAACCGTCAAATAAAACAACTACAACGTCTATCAAAGCGAATTTCACTCCCGCATCTAACAGTTTGACTGCCACTCCTACTGCTACCGTTCCTGTCACGTCTCCTGCAGTTCCATCGTCGGTCCCTCAAACGGAAGCCAAATTTCCGTTACCTTTGGATGCAGCGCCTCCTTTACCAATTACTAAAGTAGATCCGATTCATTTATCTCCAGAAAAAGCAGCTGCTGAAATTACTCAGGCACCTGGGTTGGAAAACTTGTCGCCAGTTCAAGCCAAAGCAGCAGCAGCCGTCGTTTCAGGAGCTACAGCATTAGGTAAGAATTAACATACACATTAGTTTGTAGAGGAGTAGGGAATTTTACTGCCCTTTGTCAAATATATAAAGGGTTCAGGATGAAAAAATTGTTAACATCTGAAGTTGATATTTTAGTACTGTACTTCTGTAGACCATACGGAATGTGCAATGCGATGGAAGAAAAGTACACATAATTTCGTCAGAAAGAAGCTACGATATTTTGAATTTTGTTTGGTATGTTTAATTTCAAAGTTTTCCTTTTAAATACAAGTTCGCTGTTTTTGTTCTGAACTCTTAATTTCAGAAGCATTATTAAAGAACTAAACTAGGTTCTGTTTATTTACCAGAATTTAGTTTTGTATTTAGTAAGAACAAGATATTCATATTGTGAAGAAGAAGTAATCAAAAATACGGCTTTTGTTTTATGAATATAGCAAATGACACAAGCATTTCTTCTCTTGACGGGAATCTTCGAAGTCGATTGTATGAAAATATGTTATTACTGATTCTAATAAAAATAAAGGGCAAAGTAATAAGAATCGTAGGTACTGGGAAGTATCAGGCAGAAATAGTATGGTTTATTAGAATGACATAATTTAGGTGGTACATATACTGTTGACTGGCATGCGTAGTTACAAAGTTATGAATTAAGTATCAATTTTTATTCTAATGACTTGCTTGGGCTATGTACTTGTGTCAACTCAGAAGCACTCTTTGCTCCATAAAACTTGTTTATAAAGTATATATATATATATATATATATATATATATATGTTTAGTTAAATAGTAAAACTGAAGGTAGATTTATTGCTTATGAACAACCCATACACTAATTAGCTGAAACACCTTACAAAAAATGTTCAGTTTAATAATGATAAATGTCATAAATCTAATAAACTTAAGAACTTTCAGAAATTTGGGTCATATTTTACCGAGGTTCATATCGAAAGTGTGAGCTGTTTACGTATAACTCCAATTATGCTCAATTTTCGAGTTATATGTTTCTGCTAGTTTTCAACATAGTTTCCATCCACTTCTACATGCCTTTGCAATCTTTGTATCTCACTATCAAAAGCGTCTGAGAAGTCTGTGGGGTATGCTTTAGACACTCATAAATGTCACTTCCGAGGCTACTTCTAAACGGAAAAGGCTGATTTGTAGTGAATTTTAAATTTTTCTTGTGAACAGAATAGATCAGGGACGAATGTTCTTATTGTGTAAAAGCCTTCTTATACGGGGCCCATCTTCTATGTATCCAGCTATCGAGGAACCTAACCGTGAACCGACTTTGACAACTTCAAATGGTCTGTCAAAATTCTGGCCGCGATGCAATGAGATAATATTTTAATAGTAGAGACATCTTCAGCGGTTATTCTCCCGTCCTCCACGCGTAAAGCCTCAAAAGGAACAACGTTTTTTGAGGTGGTTGCACAAATTGAGCTTCCGGACCTTGGTATGTCTCCAGTTAAGAGCCCCCTCGCCCTAAATTCCCGCACCCACTTCAGTACAAGAGCAGTGTGAAAGAGAATCAAAGCTGGATTAACAAACGAACGCGAGCAAAGAGTCGCACAAAACATTGTTGATATACTGATTGAAGGCTACAGAATAGGCGTCGTTGTATCTGATACATTGGACTTGTCGATCCGGGTTCGATTTCCGGCGGGAGCTCATGTGGTTCGGATTCCACGTTAATCAGTAAGTTCCTTCTCATGTATCCTCGCTGTTAAAAGGGCCATTAAACACTAAATCAATTCAACATTGGACTTGTTAGACTTCATCATTGCAGACAGCACTGAGCTCAACATAGAAAGCTTACCTTTGTGAAGGAAATGTTCTGTTTCGAGCTCTTCAGATCCAGATTACGATCCCTTAGAAGATGAACCCATACCTTAGGAAGTAGAAAGATACGCCACAGAGCTCTGAAGAGAGAAATAAATAAAGAAGACTTACTGGCTAGTCCCCTAATGCTGTCGATGAATGGCCAACAAGAGTAGTAAATCATGAAGAAATTCACTTGCATTACAAGTAAACAACAAGTTCAATGGCACATTCTTCACGACATATTGTCTAGTAGCTAGTGTTGCTAAAAATTACTTCGGAGGAAATATGTAAAATAGGCGAACTAAAAGATTCGATATAACTTTGGAATTAAATCGACTGGGGTGAAATTTAATGTAGTTTTAAGTATACTATAAATTCGATTATACCTAGAACGTTTCATTCCGTTGTACTAATTCTCTCAACCTTTACTGGTAAATGTACATTCGGGAAATAGTGATTAAAGGATTCCCTTTGTCATTGAAAAGGTTAAGGAATGCATCCTGGTTGTGTCGTTTATACGCACTTCAAAAGAGTCGTGAAACGAAAAATATCCTTAAACTATCGAAGAACCCTCTTTGATATGAACAACCCGTGGAGCATAGTGCCGATGAAGAGCTTCATTGTAACGATTCTTAGCTCGTCACTGCACATCATTGGAGTACAAAGGAAAATAGCTTTATCACCAAGTTCCTCATTTCTAGTTTTCCATCACATAGTTTGCTGACCACTTCACGTAGCGTTGCTCTTAACTGAGGCTTATTCACAGCATTCTGCTTCAAATGGCCATCAATGGGCACTTCCACTGATTTCCTTTTTATTAATTATTATTGTGCTGTAAATAATTTAGAGCTGGCTGATTACGGAAAACACAGCTTCACTGTGTTGATTCTAACGAGGACAAATTTGCGATTGAATTTCGATCTTTTACTTATACACTTAAAACAATGGTCGTCATGTTTGTACGTTATCTGTCGGTCCAGGGGAAATTTGAAAAGTAAACTGTATGGCTATTTGTTTATAATAAACTATTTGAATAGATTCGAATATCTAAAGACAAGGTTTTAGTGTACTAATGTGCAAGATTATTTAAATATATATATATATATATATACTAAAGTATTAATAAGTTGTAAAGTCAATGAATTGAATTTATTAAACCAGTTACATACAGTATGTAACTAGTGTTACTTTCAGTCCGTACCTACATACGCACTTCCCAAGTTTAACATTTCGTATAATATCTGTAATGTAAGCTACACGTATGACACGAAAGCTGTTGTGATAATGTTATTTAGTATCTTCACTAAATGGGCATTGTTTGAAGCTGAGTTAATTCACTAATTAATGTCATATTTGGGTCACCAACCGACCTTACGAAGCGAATTTTATTCATACTTAAGAAAAAATGCTGGAAAAGCACGTGATTTTATGGTAGAGTGCTAATTTCTGGTATGCAGGTTGGTCGTAGATTCGATAAGGAATCCGCTCAGGGGGAGAGCACAGTGAGATTTACTCTGAGTGAACATTTCCTCAAGTAAAAATAAACTAAATTCTCTGCTGAATTTAATACCGATGTCTAGGAATCTAATAGTCTCCGTAACTAAGAATTATTTTTCTGAGATTTTTGGCCTCTGTTATATTGAAGACTAGTTTCATATGATGGAATCATGAAGTTAAAATTTTGGACAGAAAGAAAATGTCCATTGCATATTATTTTATTTTATTTTAATTGGTTGGAGTGAGCCAGTCTATAAAATGAAGAAATTCTTACTTAATTTGACATTATTTAGAGTATTAAACATGAAACTTTATGGGTGTGATGTTAGTAAGTATCTCGTTCAGAGTTACATTGGTGACTTGAGGTTTAAAGCTAGTAATACAGTATATCGATATTTGGACATCCGTTGGGAGTTAGCTTTGACATATCAACAAATTGGGTGCATTTATTTATGATGTGCGTATTGTACCTCCAAGCACAATGGTCCACATGCAAATACCGAACAATATCAGCAAGAGTTTGGAGTATTGCTGAAACAATACCGAGATTTCAATGTTTTATACGGACAGGTCCACGAAAAATTTATTGGATCTCGTTTTACTTATCTTCCCTATTTAGTACATCATATCAACCGTCCATATTATGAAGATCGCCTTATTCTAATAAGTATTCGGCCTATTCTTATAAGATGCCCGGAATACACAGATCCCGGGGGAACGTTTAGTACTGCCAAAAATTCCTAGTCCGGTTTTGGACGATAACACACTTTTTAGTGCCAGAATTCTCGTGTATTGGTACGATTGAAATAATTAGGTAACGTTTTCTGAGGTTTCCTGTTTAGCTTTTAACCAGTTTAGTTCAGTTATGATTATTTGATATTTTTATTTATTTTTGCTGTGTTATTTTTTCTTTTAGTTTTCATGAATTCTAGTGTTAATTTTAATTTTTGTTTTCTAATTTTGTTTTATTCTATATTTCATCCAGCTTTTAAGACCTGTCCCAGAAAGTTAGGTACATGTATCGATAGGCAGTAAAATAAGATTGAGGAAGTATGAAAACACAGTTCTTTTATATCTTACCTATTATTAGAAAAAATGTCAGGCTTGTGTGACATTGTTTTTCTGGAAAGTAAACGAATCTGGAAAATGAGCAAATGTTTCTCGTGATATTATACATGAGAGATTGCACTGTACTCTTTGTTGGCCTACAACCACATCATCTTGAAGAATGTGAAATTTTCATCACACTTCTCTGCGCCTTACGCAGCCTTTGTTGTTACGATTGCCCTGTATAGCTCAATCAATCAAAGTTCAGAAGAGTTGAGAAGATGGCATTTTTCTTCATAAATTCCACCTTGTGATTAGTTAACCTTTTACGTGTTACTCTTGAGTAGAGTGCTCTGAATAAAACTGGCCAAATTTTTCAATGCCGGTTGTCTTTTTAGCATCTAGAGAATTATTTCTATATGCAGACTAAGATACAGTGGTCCTGCAAGTCTGGAAAGATTATATTTGCAGTAAGGTTTTTCATCGAATACAAGACTGATTCTTTTGGTAATCAATAAGCGATATAACAATTTTGCTTGTTTAATAGCAATATTTTGTTGTTAATTGATACCGTTGGCGCTTTTTGTTTTCTGTAGGACTTACGTTGTTCCTATTATTTTTATTGTTATTATTATTATTATTATTTTATATTTATTCATTCAATGGTCGATTTTGTTGTTCCACACATTTTGCCTAAATCACGCATAGAGAACAATAGGTGTCGTTTTGATTTGTTTTAGTACTTTCCGTTCCAAATTTTTGTCAATTGTTCCATTTATTCTTTCATTTTCTGGTTTTTCATTTGTGCTGTGGATATCCCTGAACTTCTCAGTTGTTTGTTTCAATGTTCATGGTGATGTTACGATGAGTCTCTGCAATTTCGTCTTGTTTTCTAACTAACAACGCAGAATTCGTTCCCGCACCTTGTCACGTTTTGGCACATTCTATTTTTCGGGATGTCCTAGCTGAAAAATAGCAACACATTAATAGAGGAAAGTTACTCGCATTCCACAATATGTATATCAATTCATTATTAAACCCGGTCTTAGCGAAACAGTGACACAAAAATAGAGCAAAACTTTCTGGGATATGCCTTATATTATTTTCTCTGTTTTCATAATTTTCTATTTTATCATTGTTTTTGTGTGACATTACTTTATTAACAGCATGCGTTGGCCATGATGAAACAGAAAATCTTTCTATCTATCTCCTTTGTCTTCATCTTTTATCCCTTCCTCTCGTACATGCCATCTGGAATAATGATAAGGAGCACATAACTCAGGAATACCAGCAAGAGTTAGGGTAGTGTCGTGATTTTAATGTTACGTATGTGGATGGTTCGAAAGATAAGAATTCTGTTAGCTGTGCCATCGTTGTAGTCAAAAACAGCTCAGACTATAGTTTGCATTACCCATGTTCAGTATTCTTTTCTAAATTAACTGTAGTTAATTTTTTCTTATCTTCGGTGCTTCAGCTTTCACTGCGTCGTGAGCATGTCTGCGCTGTCTCAAAACGTCCTTGGATGAAGCCTGCAGAATGTACGTATGTAACACTTTCTCATGCAAGACATTCTTGTGAGGTGCCATAGCTACAGGACTGTATGTCATTGTTATTTGCTTGAAACCAGACCAATGATAATGAGCTCTATTCCATGAAAACTATTTTGAACAATTGGCAGATGCCTGGTAATAATTGCCAAATTAAAGAATCCTGGAGCGCTTGCATATTGGGCACAAACATCTCTCAAATTTCTATTTAGTGCGAGACATCAACCGTCCATATTACGAAGAATGTATCAACCTGCTTTGTATTAAGCACATTATTGTTCAAATCCGGAATACTGTGATCTTAGAGAACGCCTGTTTTTGGCACATAAGGCTGTTTTTAGTGACTTTATCTATTTTATTCGTGAGACTGAGATAGTTAACATTGTCTGAGACTTCTCTATTATTTTGTTTGATGATTATTACTGTTATGTACTTATTTCTTTTTGTTTATTGTATGTTTGTTAGTTATTATTTTATCAAATTCAAGACCTTTGTTTTAATTTTGGTGTTTATTTATTTTGTATTCTATATTCATTAATCTTTCGTTCTCCTTTTTGCTTGTAGAAGTCATTTTTTAGTTCTTATGTTCAAGGTCCTTTTATGAGCGGCATTGTGTCCGCACGTGTCTTTTCGTTATGAGGACAAATAACCTCCCAGAAAGTAAACTATGCATTAAAAAAAAAAAATTAAAAAACCTTCATATGATTTTAAATTATTTATTTATTTTCCAAGACTGATCTTCTGATTTTTAATGCTGTTAATACAATGTTTTACGTTTTTATTACCCCTAATAAATTGACATATATATATATATATTTACTGCTCCATAACTTGTGAACAGAAAACGTGCACAACATAATATAGCCTTTTGAAAATCTGACTCAAAATTTGACACCCAAAACTCGGGAACGAAAAGCCCACATAACAAATATTTCATGCGCTTATGTAGCAGGTCAAGGAGTATCACCATGCTAAGTTTCATCCCGTTCGGGTGAGTTCTTTATTATTAAGTATTCTGCCTGTCTGCAGGTTTTGAAACTAATAGGGACTTCTTTCTTTCCTTAGGTGCGAGTCTGGAATTGTTTCATCTACGTTTCTTGATCTTCAGCTTACTCTTTTAATCCTGATATTTTACTCCTCCCCAAATCGATCAATTATGAGTTTCTTCTCTACGCTTTCTTTCCATTTTCTCCTCTATAGCGTTATGAAGAAGACATATCTTCTGAAAATTTGTCCAATCCAATTTGCTTTCCTACGAAGATTACTGGCTAAAAACATCCTCTTCTCTCCCATCCTTTTAAAACCTCTACGTTTGTTACTCTTTCTATCCATTTTATATTTTCCATCTTCCTCAAACACCATATTTCGAAGCATTCCAAGTATTTCTTCTCGAACTTCCGTAATATCCAAGTCCTAGAACTATGCAGTGTAATACTCCAATATATATCATTTGACCAACTTCTTCCTTAGTTCAGTATTAAGCGTGCTAGCTAAGAGTGATATTTTCTTGTTGAATGCCTGTTAAGCAACAGCAGTTCATGATCTGATCTAATTGATGCAGTAAACGTCTCTCATCGAAAGACTTTCTAGATATTTGAACTGATTGATCTCTTCAAGCTTTCTTTGTTGTACTCTGATCCGTAAGTGCGTCTCTCCACGGGATATTCTCTTAACTTTCGTCTTTTCGATATTGATTTACATTTCATATCGTTTCCCGGTAGTGCTCGGAATTTTCGGGTAAACGGGACACGTCTGCCCGCTCGTTACTCGATGACTTGTTTTACTCGATCGAATGTGAGCTCTGGTCATTACCCTTCAGCCCATTTCCCCGAAAAAATCTATAGACTCGTCAGAACCGATACCTCTTATAACCGTTAGACCCAGCAGATTCATTATGAATCCGTACATAATACAATTCGTGGTGTAATAATCACTTGAAATTACTTTTTTAAGATTAGTGACAAACTATGTTGTGTTCATTCAAATATACTGTCAACATGTTTATGCTTAAAAAAGAGAAAGGAAAGAAAAAACATTGAAAATTAAAAATACATATATTACATCACTTCACATACCAATAACTTCAACGAATAGCTTTCCAGAGTAGGAGTATACCTTTGTGGCCAAGTAAAAACACTACATGCATCATCTGCGTGTCATCCTGAGTTTGGTTTCAGGTGTAGCATAATGCCTCAAATAAGTTCCTTAGTTGACATGCCTACGAAACAAGAGTTTAAGCTGTCTTGGAAGGTGTCATGAAAGTGATGTCTCATCTCGGAAAGTGTATCCGTTTCTACTAGAAGATCTCGTCTCGTCTGATCACGCAGATTTTGTCTAATCTTTCTTCGTGGGTAATTCCTAAGTACTATTTTGATATATATATATATATATATATATATATATAGTGTTCCAGAACAACAGGGACAACGTTTGGGAGGTGATTCCTGACACCAAGATAAGACAAGAAGTATAGACCAACCTGGGTGCACAAATGCTTCCTTTTGGAGTTACAGGCTGCCGAAAACATGGAAAAATGAACTTTAAAGGTCTATAACTCCAAAACTATGGGACCTACCGTAGTCAGGTCAAGACTTCACTTACGAACTAGTATGTCCCCTACCCAAATATGCATGTTTCAGAATCCTGCGGTACTTCTGCAACAATTTTTATAGAGGTAGTTGGTGAGTACTTCAAATTATATGCCCGTAGTCAAACTTCCTCCATAAAAATTGTTGCGTGAGTACTTAAGATTCTCAAACATAGATTTTTGGATAGGGCACATATTAGTTTCTAAGTGAAGTCTTGACCCGACTACGGTAGGTCCCATAGTTTTGGAGCTATTGACGTTTAAAGTTCATTTTTTTTATGTTTTCGGCAACCTATAACTCCGTAAGGAAGCATTTGAAAAAAATGAAATGAAATGAAATCTTTCAGTTTTACGTTCCACGGATATGCCGGTTAGACTTGTGCACCCATGTTGGTCTATACTTTTAGTCTTATATTGGTGTTAGGAATCATCTCCCAAACATTGTCGGTGTTGTTTTGAAACACCCTATATATAAATATATAAATATATATATAGCTAAAACAAAATCACTAATTTTTTTTTTTTTTTAATATTTTTCGCAGGTTTTAATTCAACAATACATAAAACAGTTCGTGTATTTTGTGAATCTTTGTTCGTAGTAACATTTCAAAGTAGGTATAAGGTTTTCTAACCTGAAGTTACAGACATATTGCCAGGTTGTTACAGCTGTCTTCTGTAATCCAATGTTAACTGAAACAGCACCTTGATATTCTCAAAAGTTAATGTTGAGAGTCTTGTGTTTCTATCTGTTGGTGTTAGTGTATGTAGATGATGGTTTCATAGGCTAAGTAATCTCAAGAAGGAAGTTTTTTTTTCCGAACACATCCTCTCTGACCAATTGGTGTGGAGCCCTTCCCAATATCTTATCACCTCCCTTTTCATGAAGCTAGTCTGCTTCTGATTCACCTTTGTATTTGTTTATATACAATGTACAGTAAGGTACAAGAGAACATTTAAACCCCATAAAATTCTTTTTTCAAATAAGTGTGTTGTTCACTTCAAAACGGCTGTACGAAAAACTTAGTAGCGGAGGTAAACAATATTCAAATACTACAAGGAGAATGCGCAGATTAAACTTCTGAATCTTACTTTTTTATTCTCTCTCTTACATACTGTCATTAGATGCTGTCTTACATATGCCTGCTTACTCTAACATGTGCCTAACTATTCTTTACAATGCAGTGAAGCATCCATTAACGGACACCTCTCAATAGGAGTCACACCCATAATACAGGGAAACATTTTTGTTTCGGCAAAAATATATGTATTACTATGTCTTTTTTACGGACACACTCAGATACAGACACGGATAATCTTTATACTCCCACCGTTTTAGTAACTTCTTCATAACGAACAGGAATTATTCTCAGCTCGTATTTATTTGGGATGGAAAGTACTTTCTGCAATCTAAAAATAAATCTTCAGTTGATGTCCTTAACTGATCCAACAATTACAGCAAATTTCAATCAGAAATTATTGTCCGCAGAATTATATGGCAACGGAAGACAATTATTACAGCCTTTTTTCCTAAGAAATTCGTAAACCATTTAATTAATTAGGTCTGTCTGCATCTTCAGTAATTAATAATAATGTTCCTACTGGATTACTTTTAATACGAATTTAATACAAATAGTATGTTTGACTTGTAGTTGAGAAGAAAATTATCACACAAGAATTTCGCAGTACAGCTCCATATAAACATGTCCCCCATGGATTACTTTTGTTTCTTTACAGAAAGTAATTTTCCCTCATTACCCCAGTAATTCGAATCCCCGCAGAATCAGTTCCATTTTTCCGCTGTGTCGTGTTTGATCCTGATCGATTTAATTCGTACGTAACGGTTATGTAAGAAAGAATATCTATATGCATAGTATTACGTGGAGAAAGCTGTTCAAATTATGAAGACATTGACAGCATATATTTTTATTTGTGTATTTGTTATTTGATTTGAACCTATAAAAGCGATACTGTACAGAAAAATGATAGTAGAAATCACACACAAGAAAGTTTAACTAACTGGATATGTATAGAAGTGGTAAAAATATAGAAACGTTTTGATATGCATGGCTGATCTTGACATGTTTATTGTTTCGGAGTTTGTACGTGTCACTGCCGTTTTTATCCAGTTCAACCACCGGTACAATCTCAACACGTGGCAAGCAAAATTTGCATCCGAAACAGCGTTGTGTACAGTTACCATTGAATTATCAGAGGTAATAGAATTCGAACACAAATTGTTGGGACTCATGATAGGTACCTCCGTAACCAAACTAGCGAAGATTTTAGATATGTCTCAAGGCACCATATCCAAGATCATGGCCGCATATAGCACGACCAGGAAAACGACATCTGCTAATCACCAGCATGAACGGAATGTATTATTGAATGATAAGAGGCATAAAACATTGCATAGGATTGTGACGAAATGTAGATAATTATAGTTGCTAAAATGACTGCTGCTACCTAAACAGTATGAAGGGAATTAATTCACGAACAATGTATTTATGGACTAATTGGAATTTTAAAATTATTTATAATCGATCAAAATGCTACTAAGAGAAGATAGTGAATCCAAAGTCATAAAAACTGGACTGTGGAACAAGTGAAGACAATCATTTAGTCGAATAAGTCAATCCTTACAGTGTTTTAGACTTCCGGCCGAATTTGCATGTGGAGAACGCCATCTCAAGCGCACAATCTGGGTTGTTTGCTGCCAAGAGTTTATTATTATTATTATTATTATTATTATTATTATTATTATTATTTAGCTAGGCTTCCTTCGTGGTTTGAGCAGCTACATTATGGTATTCTAGCAGACACATCATCACTACCAACATCTGTGTGACCATTTTGAGTAATCATAGTACATCCAGTTGTTCAAACTTCATTCCGCAATGGTGATGCCATTTTCCAAAATGACCAATAGAATGAAGAAAGTAGGAGGAGACGGGAAGACCCTGAGATAATTATGCACACGGTGTTTGTCGCGAGCTAGGATCTAATTGCGCACTCCACGTATTAGTGGTGAACGCTCTGTTATTGAGCCACCGCAACCCTCTTATTTTATTAAGTCTTTGTTGTCAGTGTTAGAGACAAATGTGCGAGCGCGTTTTGCGGAATGTTACAAGATTCCCTTGAAAACCATATAAGACCTCTCTATATCCATTGCAGGAGAATGCAAGCTATTTTGCAACCAAAGATTTCCCACACCATATTAGTCAGGGTAAGTGCTTTTTGTCAGGTAATTCCATATTTTTGTTACCTCGTGTATCACTTAATATAACTATAATCCAATGTTGCTGTGTAATAACATATTTTCTGTACTATTTACTTTTATGTTTTCTTGTAGGAATGACAATTACCGATTATCTTCAACACTATACAAACGTTCTTATGAAAAGTGCAACGGTTGCGGCAAATACACAAAATTCCACACCCAAGGAAGAAAATACAACCAAGGATGAATCACCGAAGCGTAATGAAGACATGGAAAGCATAGAGAAGCAAATAATTTCACTAACGAAGAAGAGGAAGAAACGCAGAGAATCGACAAAAGTACCAGTTATTATTAAATCTCGATTAAGTAAGTTAATTTTATTTTTGTAGCTTTTGGGTAACGGATGTAAGAAATATATAATATTCTGTCATTCTTTCTTTGAGATTTCAATGTAGATAACGTAAATGATAGTAATTCTGTTCATATGTGTCAAAATGTATTCGGAAAATAATACGCGAAAGTACTGAAAGTCTATTCACTCCCAAAATTAGAAAGGTGTTAGGAAACACCGCCAAAAAAAAAAAAAAAATTGGTTAAATGAAGCTTCACACTAAAATATGAAGAGTATTATTGACCAAAAGGAGTGGACAATTGCAATATCCCCGCCGAAGATTGGTCGAAATGATGAAATGAAGAACCAGAACTCGAAAACGAAGTGTTGGATAGATCATAGTACTTATTCGAGTCTAGATTCCATTAATGTACCAATGGATGTGGAACAGAGGCGGCAACAGGGTTACCCTCGAAGCATAGAAGGAGATCAATTAGGTCTTACAGAAACGAAAAGTGATAGGTTAAAATCTAAAGACTGGCTAATATTTTATATCCACTGGCACTGAATCGAGGTGCAAAATAGCTGCTATGTTCTTTTACCTGACATTTCGTTCATATGACATTTTTCTTTTATATCGTTCTGACTAATTTTCGGCTGGCAATAACTTCAAAATGACGCATTCGTGCACCAATGTTGATTAATAATTTTAGTCATATTTGCGTGTGAAAATCCATCTGCCTCGTTTTGTGGTGATATCGAACACCTTGTATAGTTCGATAGGTAGGATTTCAGGGGAAAATTCAAAGGAACGAAGAAGATACTTTCTTCGCTTTTACCTTTAGACGATGGTATAGCCGTTCTGAGAGAGTTACGTGTTCAGTTTTACTTTTGGACAGGACTCACATAAGTAGGGTAAAATCATTTATAAAGTTAAGAGAAAGTGAACTCTGTAGTGTCTCAAAAGAGTGTCATTAGAGTGAATTCCTTCATTTTGTCGATTTGCAGTATCTGGCATCTAGAACCAGTTCCTTGTTAACAGCTACTTCCCACCATTGTCAACCGAACATCAATTGTATTTGTGTGTTAATAAGCGATAAGTCATCTAAACGTAATGAAGACATTGAAGGCGTAAAGAAGCTATTGAATAAAACAAAGAAACGTAAAACTCAACAAAAATACGTGTTACTAAATCCTTATTAAGTAAGTTAATTTTACTTACGTACCGTACATATTCTATTACCTTCCCCATAATTTCAAGGTTTTGTAACACCTTGTAGGAATTAGAAAAAGAGAGGAATCTTGTTATAAATTATCTCAATACTAATAGTAGTATCCGTCCTTTTCCCGGAAGGAGGTAAGTGAAAAGTACAGTTGAACTCGGTTGTTGGAACATCGGTTTTTGCGACTTCTCCGACTTACTACTCGAGAATCTCGTTGATTTGAGTTCCGGAAATTTTTCAACCCAGAGCCGCCTCTCACAGAAGCTTCATTCTTATTTGCATTCACTATATTGAATTTCTGCTAGCTACCTACTCTGTATGTATATTCCAAAATTTGTTTCTTTGCACTAAGAGATTCAAAAGGAATATGTTATATTAATTGTATAATCTCTTTCTCGACCCCTTTGATGCAGAATTTATTAATAGTAAATTCGTATAACTTTGTTCGATATTCCTACTCTGGTATCAGGAAATCCATTTAAAGAATTTCGTAATATTTTAACTATTTTGTAATAGTTAAAAGAGTTTCCCTCTTCATCTTAACTGTAATATTAAGTTTACCTCCCATCCTTTGCGTGAAATTTGCAAAACTCTTCTAAGTGGGTTAATTATCCCTGTTGTCTGTCTCAAAATGCACATACTGTATACCAAACTTCATAGATTTATGTGTAGCGATTCAAAAGTAACTAAATTTCCTCTTCATATCTTCGAGTTGGAATTTCTTTTATGCTTTGTTAAAAGAAGTCATCCTTATGCATCGTCCGTATTAAATGCCTCCTATACCTATGAAGTAGAATTTCCAAAATTCTTCAAATAACATGTCGTTATGTGCAACGATTCAGGTCTACTTCGTTCACCCTTGTAGAGGGGAATTTCCGAAACTTGTTGAAGGGAGTGCGATATTTGTATTCTGTGCATCAAGTATTATTCTATGCAAAATTTCATGCCTTGTTAACATGTAACATAAGACGTTGTTTGATACGTATCGGACTGATGCGCAGGGGCCAGAAACACCCAAAACCTGGCTAAAACACCAAAAATGAAAGTTTATGAAAGGGTCTATCACCTAACATTTATAATCCAGGAAGGTCCCAGTCATGTACAGTTATCAGTGTTACTGACGTATCTTCAATGTTTTGGTCAGGAGTGAACGCCAAAGTGAACTTCGTAAATGTTCTGTATTAATATGTATTTTCTTTGTTAGAGAAGGTTAAGTTCGCGATATTTTTACGCATATTAGCGTCATATCCACGAATGAGTAACTATTGTTTATTTCATCTGTGTATATTATAATTCAATGATAGACATGTAGTTATCACATTATATGTAATTTATCAATTCTATGGATGCTTATGGAGAAGTAAGTTGTAAATCACGAAGAAAAAACACATTTTTATGGTTTCGTAGGTTTGTAATCCGGAAAAAGCGGATACAAGGTGAGGTTTCTTGCTAATGTGGTACTTGAATTATTTATCCTAGCCCCGCCAAGTAAACTTTGTGGTGGACAAACACCGTGTGCGTGGGTTTCCTCGGGATTCTCCTGTTTCCTCCCACTTTCTTCATTCCACCATTTCATTCATTACTTATCATCACCGTCTCCTTTAGCCTAACCGACATAACCGTGGGACGTAAAACTCAAAAATTTAATTTCATTTTCGAATTATTTATGTTTCTGGAACAGTGAACCAATTTTGCCCGTTAAGATTGTAAGTGCATATTTACTGAGGATAGTGTGTGAAATTTCCTAACCAAAATACACCATATTAATACCAAGTTTGTTCTTTTTTCAAAGTAATGTCACATAAAATAACTAAAAGAAAGCTATTTAAGTTTCTGAAGAATGCAGAAGGGAACAGAGAAACCAAAAAGCAGCAGCTCCTGCGCTTCGCGGAAGATGAAATATCAGATGGTGGGATGTTACGTAGTGCTGACCAAAAAGCAGTATGCGAATTGGCTGGATACTGATACTAATCTGAGTGATAGGGAACCACAGCCATCGACCTCGGCAAAAGTCGGACGCACAGAGGCAGACCTTGCAGAAAGAGTGAAATATCAAAGAGGAGAAAAACAGGCAATTCAGTAAACCGAGAGTGGAACCACTCTTGCTTACGCATTCGCGATGAAGTACAGAGAACAAAGAGAACTTCGGAAGTCTAAAGTACTACAAGGAATCGAGGTAACTCCAACTAGAGCGACCAAGATTAGGAAGTCCTGGACACAATCCAAATACATAGGGCAACTTTGTACGATTCAGATAAGGCTCTGGCATTGTTTTGGAAACAAATTTAACTAAACACCAGTACCAGCTTCCTTGGAGTGAAGCGAAGAAACTGGGGCATGATATTTATCCCGCTTGTAAGCACGTACGACATGCAACACGACATCCATTTGACGATGGTAGACGGCAAATACTGCACAAAATTGTTATGTATGTCACAAAACCTAAAGATACGAGCAATTACAGGAAGACCTCTATCAGCAAGCCTGAAGATCCCAAGTCCTTCAGATTTTGTCTTTCTATATTACATGCTTGAATTAGGTTCGTGGAGTGGCTGCTTCATGTAGCCTAAAGACTTAACATACAGAAATGGCAAGTCCGGAAAGAAGATCAATCATCCGTGAAGAAAAGGAAGGATGACATCCAAAAGAAAGCTGAGTTAGGTCTCATTGTTGATGAGACAAGGGCAGACGGCAGCCGAACATCAAATGAAGGCAACATGGCCAGAAGGTTCTTTTCAGAATGCGGAAGCGGAAGCCATGATAACGAGCCTCCACACGAAACTCATCGAGAAGTGCTTGTTATTACAGGCATTATTCTAAGGCTGGACATTGACGCAGACAGATTTGAAGAGTGGGCAAATAATATCCAGGAACTGCAAATTATCCGTGGTTCTATATGCCGGCTTCAGTTCTTAAGATTCTTGCTTATAGCCAGTCCATCATTGCTCATTGTTTGCTTCCGATAGGATAAATGTCCGAAGAGGCCCAGGAGGTTAGAAATAAGCACATTAAGCAGCACCGAGAATATCACTCACGGAAGTGCTCTAGCAAGAAAACAGTGAAAGACGTTATGCTCCGTCTCTTACTGACATCTGATCCCCTTTCTTCGATCTTCCGATAGCCCGTCTGAACAAAACAGACACTTTTTCGGGAAGTCCTTTCCCTCCTGAAGCCCCCCCCCCCCCATGTATGCAACAAGTAATGAGTCTGACTGAATAACTAGCCATGTAAGTACCTCTGTAACTATTTTTTCACTTTGCTTTACATTCAAACCTTGAGGATAATACATAGTAATGAGTAATGTGAATTTAACGATGTGAAATGAGAATGTAAAAAAGGAAGCACAGGAAATCCGACAATACGTTTTATAAAGAATTAACATGGGAAACACATGAGAAACCAAAACACATTTAATAAAGACAATTCGCACATAAAAGAAAAGACTGTTTTGTGGTATAGATTGTATAAAAAGTGGCTGCGATAGTTTGCGATCTTTCGAGACTTAATAATGTATGACAAACATGATTTCATTTGTTCTTGTTTTCACATACAATTGTTCTGTAATATCTATACCCCTATTACACATATTCACATATTTTGCAATTTGTGTCCGCCATATTGGATCCGCCATTTTGAATTTTCCCCTTTAAGTATCAAATTCGTACTAAGCGACCTTCTAAACCTATGTATACCAAGCTTCATAAAATTGAAACACGACTTCCTATTTCGACCAGGTTTTCGGAGTTCCTGGTCCACTGTGCGATGTTGAAAAGGTACTCACCTTAGAAATAAGCTTGCCCCTACTACCGATGGTATTCTGTTCGATCTACCGTACTGTGGTCAATTGTCCGACATCGAGTGGAGCAAAATCTGGCAAAGCATGGGCCAAGAGAATTCGGTCTCACTCTCCACAAATTTTTTAGAGATCAGACGGTGCGCAGCCGTCGGCGTTGGATATATCTTCTTGATAGGCCAAAGCCACAGAAATCCATTGGACTAGCATCAGTACTCTTCACAGGAATGTCTTGAATCGAAATAAAACATCAATTCCTAATTCCCGCTTCGTTTCGTGATAAAAATGCAGAGTTGCTCTGTTGGTATGACTTGAAGCCTCACCCGTATGGTCCACACCTTACAATTATGGAATTTGAATTCGAAAGATATCATAATGAATTCCTGGAAAATACTTGCATTCGCTTTCACGTTTTTATCAGCTTGTTGTGCCAACAACTTCCCCACAAAACTGATTCCCAAAACAATCATAAATACACACTGGAAAATTTCCCGGTAGAGACGAACAAAGTTGCAGCGGTCCTTTCTATAAGTATCACTACATGTAAGCGCCTACCAACAGTGAGATGAGAACTTTGTTGGTTCGGTAGTTCAGTAGTCTTCTTTGGTGTATGGGGTCCTTGGTTCGATCCCAAATCGTGCCAAGATTGTGGTGCACAAACACCGTGTTCGTTGTTTTCTCTGTGTTCTCCCGTTTCCTACCATTTTCTTCATTATACCATTTCATTTATCATCAACATCACCGCCTCCCTTAGTCTTGTTGCATAAATGTGGGACGTTGGACTCAGAAAAAGAAAGTGAGATGAACATATTTTTCAGCTTTTGTGACTACTGTCTGCCATTTGGACCCCGCCAAGTGCTTTTCATACAGTTTTCTACAGTTCATTTTTCGTTCTGCAATGTAGTGCAGGAAGTTTATTTAGGGTTTACGGATGTAATTAAGCCAGATTAATTAAGAATGAGCGTGTTCACACTTGAATGTGCCAAATTGAATCGCTGATCCATCGCGTGTCGGATCGGAGGATTTTTCTGAAACGCTAATCAACGGATCCCTTATAGTATTACAGGTGTAATTTTACGTGGAGCTCTTTTCCTGGCGACTTTTTCACCGGAGGTTGGTTTTTATAGTAGGCCATAATAGCTTCTACAATCGTTAACCTCAAATGTGAAGCCTTTCTTCCGACACTGTTTCGCTATGCATATGCCTAGAAAAACGAACATGGAAGAGGGCTATGACATACTTTTCGTAGTAACGGTTTAATTGAGCCGCCGCTTGACGACACTCACCCACCTACAATTTAGACACACTACTGTGCACGACAGCAGACGCATTGATCTAGACGTTTTGGCCCTGCAACCCGACCCTGTATGTCCAGGTCATGTTATTCATGGCGAACTGTAATTAACGACACAGGGCACGGAAGGTACTGCGTGAGTCCCTCCCATCACTTGCACTGCAATCGCAAGACGATTTTGAGTGACAGTCTGCTTCAATACTCGGCAGGGCATGTCACGGAGAGTTTTCTTCCGACCACTTTTCCTCTTCATTGATATGGTTTTGCCATGTGTTTTATAGGTCATCACCACCTTGGCTACTGTCCCTCTTGACACATCCAACACACTTGTATCTTTGTCATGCTCTCAGCTCATAACCTATCGCCAAAAATTTACTCTGGAAGTCAAAGATGTCACCTATTTTACATCCCTTCGTCTGCTCAGTTTACTACACACTATGGTTCTACTGCTCCCCAAGTACTGTAGAGTTTGCCCTAACACACCACCTCCCGGCGTTGCGATCGCCGCCTTACTGTTGCCAACCGGGATATTGACGTGTTTCTCCAAATCGAGGTGTTTTCATCAGCTTGATACGGATCTGTACTTGTATGTTGCTCATTATAGCTTTGGTTCCAAGGTATTTAAATACATAATGATGCAAAAATCAAGCATTTTTTCTTTTTGTATAAAGAAAGTGAAAATGTTAAATATATTTCTTCAATATACAAGACTTGTACATCAAAATAAAGATACTTTCTTTATCTTTGTGAAATATTTTAATAAATATATGCTTTATTTGATAGCCGAGATTGGCCAGGGAAAAGGTCGACTCCGCTCACTTTGTATGTGGTACTTTATTTCTCAGCAACTACTGGTCGGATCTGAACCAAATTTAGTTGGCAAAAAACCCATGGTCTAGGAAATAAAAATTGCTATATTTTGTGACAGGGCTTGGGCAGGAACAGGCTCGACTCGTCTTATATGTGGGACTTTATTTCTCGGTAACTACGGGCCGGATATGAACGGAATTCGGTGGGCAAGTTGCTCATCGCCTAGGAACTAAAAATCGCTATATTTAGTGGTCAGAGACATGCTCGGGTCGACAAAAGAGGCTATTCTGAGTTCAGTTCGCTTTGGCTTGTTATTTTATTGATGTTGAAACTGAAAATTTTTGAACCAAGATTTCTAATTATACGTATGAACGGCTTTGGTGTGATACAGCTTGAAGTTTTGTGACACACGGAGACCAACTTTGCTTTCAAAACATCACCACGTTGTCTTGTGTTTTCTTCCTCCTTTTTGCCGTCTATTGCGTTTTCTTTGTCAGAACACATTTTGCAATATCTTCTCGACTTTTCTTCCTTTTCCGTGGCTTGAACCTTCTCCACAAAATACTTGTCAATCGACATATTGGATCCTATGGCCTCCCAGGAATATTTTTGGTTCCAGTTGTAGCCTTTTGGACCAGAGCTTCCTCTACTACTTGTCGAAAATCTGCTAAATGAATTTTTCCATTTTTCTCCTTACACTTGTGTTCTTGATATAGAGAATACAAGTAATTTGCTTCGAACATAATCAGTAAATGGAAAAACAGTTTCTTTTCACCATTTCAGTTCTTTCGTGCTGAAAGGATAGTTAATTACTAATGAATCACTTCTGTCCACACTAGCTTTAATTCTATTGTAGTTCAACACATGATTTGGTTTTTCCTTCATGACAGGACCTCCTTTGGACTTCAGCTAAAAACATCAAGACATACCTTGTGTCTTTCCATTTTAAATATACCATATAGTCATTACGCATATACTGCACACTATTCTAAATGTATACATTGAAATAAAGAATGCGCGTGCTATGCACGTGCATGGGACGATCGCAGAAAACTACTTGCGCGTACGTAACACACACATCAGATCAAAAGTGGTAATAAACATACTGACCAGAACACTAAATATATTAAAAATACTTATGTAACCCGTTCCGGAAATGTATCATCGCCGTGATCAGACACATAATGAACATAAAATTAAACAGAAAGTGAAAGGAGGTTATGCCGCCTCTTCCTAGATTCAATTAAGTTTTTCTTTTACTTCTTACATCCACACGTGCAAAAACTAAATAAATAAATAAAATTAAAAAATAAAAATAAATGTTTAATTAGTCGCTTGTCACGTAACTTCCCCAATTATACATGTATACACACTTGTCTTTACTTTGGATATCTGCCCATTGACAGTGTTAAAGGAAATTTCCAGAAATTTCATTTTGGAAATTGCAGTTTCTTATTCACCACTTCCTTAAATGTTTCGCCTAATAAACCGTCGTCCATAAGCAGCATACTCCTTAGGCGTGTTTTATACACGTAGATGTGGTAACGGTTGCTCGACCTCCGCAGATCCGCTAGTGCCGTTTACGATTTCGGTGGGGGAGATTGGAGCAATATGTCAAATTTAATGTTACTAAACCTACTCAGTGGAGTTTTGAAATCAGGTGAAATCGACCTAGTGGTTCTATATTACTTGTACAAGAGTAGAAAAAAGCGTGAAAAGCGATGGAATGTCCTTTCTAATAACAGTACTATGGTGCTTACAGGAATTTGTACGAAAAATCAAGGAAGACATTTCAGTAACTTCGTTTTTGTAATTTTCCGAAGCCTATTTCAAGTGCACAGTCTCGCTTTGATTTCATCAGTGAAACGTTCCGAAGTCACTCGTGTTTAAATTCAATCACTTCAGATAAGCAGTTGAAAATGTTGCTATGACCTCGGGGGTTGGTAGCGCTGCTGGCAGTTTGCGAACCAAACTGCTGTGGATAGAAAGTCCCGTATGACACACTGTCAATAGAAACATTTCAACCGCTGCGGATTGTAAATACCAGCAGTAAGATTTTCAGACCGCGGTGATTGGAGATAAGCCCTGTGGATAAAACAACTCATTTGACTCAATGTTGGAAAACGCAGTGATTGAAAAACCGCTGCCACAACAGCGTGCATAAAAGAGGCCTTAGTGCCCTACGTTTTGTATATATGAATGTAAAAATGAACGCAGTACTCGAATGGCTCTGTGAGGAGTTGGCTTGACCTACTTTCACTTTCAGTTTAAGTAATTATTTTTGGTTGTACATTCATAACATGTCAGATGAAGAAAGTGCATTGCCTAAACTGTTACTCAAGTGTTTTTAATGTATTTAACACTTTGGTTAATATGTTAAAAAAAAATAAAATAAAATAATAATAATAATAATAATAATAATAATAATAATAATAATAATAATAAAAAAACATGAAGCAATATTTATTTTATTTAAGTATTTACTTGAAGCTTATAATGCGGCATCCTATTGTCGTTTATCTGGCCTTACATTTCACTGTAGAGGCATTGAAAATTGATACCTTTCCTTAATTTACACTGACCAGATAGATTTCTGAAATGTAACATTCTTTTCGACATTGTCTCAGTACAATTCAGAAATTTCTCGAGGTGATTGAACATTCATATTTTTTTTAAAAAACAATGTACTAGCTTTAAATATAAAATCGCCCTGTTATATCAGCTTGATTTAATTTCTGTTAAAGTCGTATAGAACAAATGTATAACTTTTATTACTCATCTGTTACTGTTCATTGAATCAAGTGTTGATTGTTCTATAAATTAGTGAAATAAAATAATTAAATAATACTAATGAAAACAGATGCTAATCTATAGTAGATTAGTAGCTTAAATAGAGTTAACAAATATTAATTACAGTAGGGAAAATAATTACTACTTCCATAATGTTAATATTTCATTCTGTTTTGGGCGTCTCTCTTGTCCATTCTCCCTCTTCTTTTTGTCCTCTTCCGTTTTGTTGTGCCATCTTATTTATTTCACTAATTCTGCCCCTGTCTTCTTCCTGCTACTTGCAGACCTCCTCTTTACCACATGTTTGTCAGTTCGCTCATTGTGCCTACTATATATCAGCCTACAATCCTGCAACTGTTTTACTTAAGGGTATCACCAATGCCTCTTACATAGTCGCTCTTTATACTGTCCTTCGTCACACCGTACATTCATTTTAACGTTCTTATTCGTCACTTCCATTTTCTCTGGGGTTTTGTAATTACCAAAACTTCACGACTACATCGTTGCAGGATTTACCACTTTTTATATCCTTACCTTCAAACTACAGTTGATTTACTTGTCACACACTACTTCATTCTTCAATCAAAACAAGCCTGTTTCGTTCAGTATTTCTGTATCTGATCCATCATCCTGTTCAAAGTATGATCCAGGGTACTAACTTTCTAGACTTAACAGTATATTTTCTGTCTCGAAATTTCAGTTTCTTCTTCACTTACCCCTTAAATGTTTCGTCCAATACGTCATCATCCGCGAACAGTATACTCCGTAGTGCTTTCCTCACAATCACACTATTATCAAATTGAGTAAATGCGGACTGAGAGCTGATCTCGATCGCAACTAATCCTCACACACGCCTTTCACTTCTGTCATTTCTCCCTCCTATCTCCTTCAAAAGTCACCCATATTTTTTCGATATTCCTTTCTCTCTCATGTATCTCCATAACTCTTATCTGGGCATACTGGTGCATGTCTTTTCCTAATCCATAAACACTTTGTGGATCTCTGGTTGCATCTATTTAGATATACCATCTCATCAACTACTTTATCGCAAAGGTTGTATCTGATGTACCGTTTTCTGTATAAAAGAAACAGTTCCACTTCTATGGCTTTATCCTGCATTATCCTTTCTTCAAGAATTCCTCCTTAAATCTTCATGCGATAAAACGTTGTGTTTCGTCTCCTGTAATTTATGCGATCGTGCACGCCACTTCTGTCTTCAGATTGATAGTAGTATATATTTTTCTCCATACATCTGGCTAGTTTTTTTTTTTTTCCTTTCTTTCTTCATAGGATTCTATACAGCTCTGTTTCTTCTTCGTCCAAGTCTGTCCAGATCCTTGTTGCGAGATAATCAGCGGCAGATGCTTACCTTTTTTCATGCCTTCAACTTTGTTTCCAGTTTTATCTCTTTCACCTTTCTCGTGATCATCACTACTTCCGCCTTCATTTCATTCTAGTTCTCTAATTTAGTATGTTCTTAAAGTAATCCATTCACCTTCCAGTTATCGTCTTTTGATCGTATATAACTATTATGGTCGTCTTTCATCTGTTTTATTGATTTAAAATCCTTTGATGCTTTCTTAGCTTTAGCTATTCTCAGTAACTACCTTTCTCCAGTTCCTGATAAACTTTATTCGTTGCCTTTGTTTTTGCCATTAGCCATCTTACTTGCTTATTTCTTATCATCTTCCATCCTATCTATTTTCTTGATTTTTTATACTTGCCGTTAGTGCTTTCTCATTCCGTGAAGTTCTCTTACGAAGATCCCGTCTCTAAACTGTTTCCCCATCATTTCTTCTTGTGCTTTTCTTACAGTGTAACCATTCAACTCCCACCACTATTGTATGTGTTACACTAACTTTATTTCTTGTATAAGTTTTACTTTTACCTTTTATTTCGGTCCCACCTTCTTATCCTGTGCAAACACCGTGTGCGTGGGTTTTCTCGGGATTCTCCCGTTTCCTCCCACTTTCTTCATTCCACTATTTCATTCATTACTCATCATCACCGTCTCCTTTAGCCTAACCGGCATAACCGTGGGACGTAAAACTCAAAGATTTCATTTTCTTATCCTGTGCTCTCTCTCTATTGAAGAATTCGAGCTATTGTCGTGCATTATTTCGCAACCAACTGGAAGCAGTTTATACTGTGCGATTACATTTTCTCCATTTATTGCCGTGCTGTTTCTCTTTTTCTTAATATGTGCCGTGGGGGACAGATCAATATGATACCTGTATTCTTGCTTTAGTCATATATAGGGTTCACCATTTATAATGTCCAACCGTGATAACGAAGAAACTAAAAAAGGGAGAAAAGCGAAACTTTGCACGAAGCAACTATAAGGAGGAAGGGGGCCATCTTTACATGTATTAAACAGAAACACCAAATAAACAGTGTTGCAAGCCCAATATAAAGTTATATTTTTCAAATGGCACTACGTCAGATTATTACATATTTCAAATCCATATGTCAAACGAAAACTTGCAATACCACATTTATTATTCAGTGTATCAAACTAAGGATGTTACAGTATCACAAATATCCAAAGTTCGGAAGCCTCTAACGCACATATACCACAACGGAGATGCACAGGATAATGCGCATCGAAAATACAACTGTGAGCAAAATAAATGATGCGTCTCTTTATTTTGAAGCTTTTTGAAAATATCTCCGTTTTCTTTATATGCTCGAAACTTCGGAAGGTTTCCGCAGCAGGAAAAGTTAATAACAAACCCGTTTTTAATATTTGTGTTAGATATTAGCTTCAAATAAATAAATTAGAAAAAAAAAACATTAAATCGACCGAAATTACGAAAATTATCAACTCTGCTAAAGTGGAAAATTTTCAAGAAAGCTAAGGAATTCTGCAGTTCAATACGAAGCAGCGACATTTATGTTATTGAGAGAAATGTGAATTCAATCTACATATGAAACTTTTAACGAAACATTTCTAATATGTCTTATTACGTGATTATCTGCAAACTCCAAACATATGAATCTATGCCAAGTATTAACGTATAGATAGAGCAAATAGTGGAAATTACCTATGGAAAAGGACGAATTGGTAGCACGATCGTAATGAAAAATCGTCTTTACCCTAGAACATGTTCAGTTCACGTAAGAAAACAAATCGCTCAGTTAGTTAAAGCAACGAGTCTGTATGCCGCAGGTAGTTGGTTCGAATCCCATAGAAGTGCAGTTGTCATTTTTATTACTGTGGTTATTTTATTTATTTTTTTATGGTGTAAAACTCATGACGATAAAAAAAAAAGGCGTCGCACTTGCATTAGTGTGCTTAATTTTTGTTCGTAAACAGTTTCGTAATTATTTCCCCTGTGCTCAGTGCTCACTATATGTTCGCTGGTTCATAACGAATGTATTCCAGTAAATGTTAAATCTAATTTGCAGAATTTTATAAAGTTTCACAATGTTTATCAGTAGATAGTTTATTTACAATGCCGTTAAAGAAATAGCAAAATTACTGAAAGGAACTTACTTAGGAAACATCAGATCCTCCTCATACTTAGCCAGAGCCCCTTCTGAAAAATTGCATCTGGCGTTCTGGGTGAAAGTTCTATAGGACTGTTAGAAAAATATGTATTCCCGTTTCCACGCTAATGGTAGAATATCTGAAACAGTTATTGAATTACGTTCGAACATAGGCGTAAATAGTGCCCCCGCAACCCTGTGGCATGGGGACCGCACAAGCTGCAAGGCCAAAAAATATATAGAAAGTGCGCAGGGGTGGACGAGGCCAAATTTTCACCCGGCCAAAGTGACTTTTTGGCGCCCTCCCCCCTAGTACTAGCCTATATTTTACATTTTATCATAGTGTTTTTGATATTTGAAACCCATTTTTTCAAAAAGACATTCATTACTTAGGAAAAGTACACAAAAAATATGACCCGCTATAAACCATACCAACTCCACCCCCCCCCCCCCCGCTTGGTCTAGTGGCTAGCACGCCGCCTTCTGTGGTCCCGGGTCCAATTCCCGGTGGGTTACTGTTGAACGATAAAAGTGCTTCGGATTCCACTATAATCAGTATCCACATCTCCTTTGACCATTAATCTTTTCAGGACGGGCAGGGATTTCAAGAAAAGCGTAGACCTTTACTTTGGCGGTCCTAGCACCCCTCCTAATTCTTCCATGGGTATGAATTATACCTTGTTGGAAAGCTTATGAACCAAAGATTCTAGTAAGATAACCTTTGAGACTACCGTACCCAACCCGTAGAAGAAGAAGAAAGAAAGAGAAAAATTGAAAAATTTTATTTTTTCCGAAATTTGTGAGTCTGGCAACACTGTTTCTAGTCGTACGCTAGAAAAAATATTCTGACCTGTAGGCCAGATATTGATAATAATTATAGCAAAAAATGAAGGGCAAAGGTACAATAGCTAGGTAAAAAAAAAATCGGAAGATAGAATCTAGGTGAATCATCCTGTTCCTATTTTCCCGAGAAATTTTCGTCTACCCTTACGTTGACAGGCTTGCGACGCCCCTAAATGTCACACATAAACAAACCATACCTCGTTGGAAACCTTATAGAACAGACATTTCAGCAAAGTAACTTTCGTGTCTCTCGGACCAAACTAGTAAAAGAAGACGAAAATCATTTTTTTTTTCAAAAATACATTTCTTCAGATTTTGTCAGACTGTGGCAACGCTGTTATATACCGTACGCAAGAAAGAAAAAAAAAACAGATTTACGCCCCACACTGGGAACAATGATATCAAAAAATGAAGGATTTAGATTCAATAGGAATGGAGAGAAAAATTCTGAACACCGACCCTACGTGATTCATCCTGTATTTTTTCGATAGATTGTGGTATACGCTAACATTGGCAAGTCTGGTGATGCCCCTAATTGTCACAAACATATAAGCTATACCTCGTTGGAAACCTTATGAGACACCCATTTCAACAGGGTAACTTTCGTGTCTCTCGGGCCGAACTAGTAAAAGAAAAAGAAGACAAAAATCAAAATTTTTGCGAAAAAATCTATTTTTTCCAAATTTGTCCGACTATGGCAACACTGGTATTTGTCGTACGCAAGGAAAAAGAACTCACATTTACGCCAGACATTGGGAACAATGATATTAAAAAATGACGGGTTTAGGTACAATAGGAATGGAGAAAAAATTCGGAACATCCAACCTACGTGAATCATCCTGTATTTTGCTCGAGAGATTGTGGTATACGCTAACATTGGCAGGTTTGGCCACGCTCCTAATTGTCACAGACATATCAGCTATACCTCGTTGGAAAGCTTATGGAACAAACATTCCAACAAGATAACTTTCGTGTGTGTCGGGCCAAACTAGTAAAAGAAAAAGAAGACGAAAATGAACATTTTGGGGGGATAATAAAGTTTTTCGAAATTTGTCGGACTATGGCAACCTGTTGTTTGTCGTATGCAAGAAAAATAAATCTCACATTTATCCCCGTTATTGTGTACAATTGTGCAAAAAATAAACCGTGTAAGTGCAGTAGGAATGCAGAAAAATTCTATCGTAGTAACAGCAGAGAATAAACTCGCATTGGTTCACCTAACATTGTTCGTCGAAAGATCATTGCTTTTCTTTCCTTTTGCTTTGGCAGGAAGATTTTGGAGTTGAAAGAAATGTACAGGGTGTCCGAGAAGTCCTTCCCTGATTACAGAAATTGATAACTCAGGCTAGAAATACGATAGAAATATGAAACTGATGTTGAATTGTTTACAAACTATAAAAGTTGTGGTCACATCAGTACACTTCCACATGAGCACCCTTGGTAGCACGTAGCACATCTAGGCGATATTCAATTTCCATCCACACATTAGCCAACATCACTGGAGGGATCGATGCAACGACTGTGGTTATTCGTTGCTGCAGGGTTTCAAGATCTGGTACACGTGTTCGGTAGACCTCATCCTTGACATAACCCGATTTCTTAGGACTTCTCAGAAAAGACTGCCGCACAGCCTCCACCGTGTCTGCTGAGGTTCTTGGTCGACCAGACCTCGGAAGGTCAGCAACCGACCCTGTGTTCTTGAGCTTCTCATACCAGGCTTTGATGCTCTTGACATCAGGTGGAGCCCTCCCAAATGTTGTCTGGAACTGTCTCTGCACCGTGGTTGGTGATCGTGTCTCATGGTACCACAGGACACACTGTGCCTTCTCCTGGTTGGTTGGCATGGCTTCTTGGGCTTCTTACTTACGTACTACAAACCTAAAACAAACAAAATTGAGACTTGGTAAAACAGAACAAACCTAACACAGACAAAAACTTTTATAGTTTGTAAACAATTCAACACCAGTTTCATATTTCTATCTTATTTCTAGCCTGAGTTATCAATTTCTGTAATCAGGGAAGGACTTCTCGGATACCCTGTATTGCATATTTACGACCCTTAGGTTCAACTGATAATTATAGCCGACCTTGACCAGGCTAAAAATAGAACGGTGAGTTCTGAGGTGATAACTGTTGTCCTTTCGCTCTGTCTCTCTCTCTCTCTCTCTCTCGCTCTGTGTGTGTGTGTTTGTTCAATAAGTTACCTTGTTGGAATATCTGTTCGATAAGCTTTCCAACGAGGTATAGTTGATATGTTTTTGGCAATTAGGAGCGTGTTCAAGTCTGCCAATGTTAGCTTATACCACAATCTCTCAAAAACATACAGAATGATTCACGTAGGGCCGGCGTTCCGAATTTTTTTCTTCACTGCTATTCCACCTAAACCCTTCATTTTTCTACATAGTTGTTTCCAATGTCTGGCGCAAATGTGAGAATTATTTTCCTTGCGTACGACAAATAGCAGTGTTGCCATAGTCCGACAAATTTCGAAAAATTTGAATTTCCCCCCAAAATTTCCATTTTCGTCTTCTTTTTCTTTTACTAGTTTGGCTCGACAGACACGAAAGTTACCTTGTTGGAATGTTTGTTCCATAAGCTTTCCAACGAGGTATAGCTGATATGCTTGTGACAATTAGGAGCGTGGCCAAGCCTGCCGATATGAGCGTATACCACAATCTCTCGAGCTAAATACAGGACGATTCACGTAGATTGGATGTTCCGAATTTTTTCTTCACTCCTATTGCACCTACACCATTCATTTTTTTATATCGTTGTTCCAGTGTCTGGCGTAAATTAGATTTTTTTCCTTGCGTACGACAAATAACAGAGTTGCCATACTCCGACAAATTTCGAAAAATTTGATTTTCCACCCAAAATTTTGACTTTCGTCTTCTTCTTCTTTTACTGGTTTGGCCCGAGACACACAAAAGTTACATTGTTGGAATGGCTGGTCTATAAGGTTTTCAACGAGGTATGGTTTGTGAGTCTGTGATAATTAGGAATGTCGCTAGGGCTGTCAACGTTAGAGTACATTACAGTGGATATTGAATAATATACAGGATGTATCACGTAGGCGTGGGGTTCCGAATTTCTTTTTCCATTTGTATTGAACCGACGGGTTTGACTTTTGTGTATCATTGTCCCAAATATCTGTCGTAAGTGTGAGATTTTTTTTTCTTGCATACGATGAATAACAATGTTGCCAGAGTTCCTCAAATTTGAAATATTTTTTTGTCTTTATAAGAAAATATACAATGAGAAAAAGGGTAAATTCAATACCCCTCCTATTCACCCCTCTCAAGCCCAAAAGTCATGGACTGGGTATGGCTAGTAAGTATGTTCATTTGTCTCTATGGATGCCATTTTTTATCCTTGTAGCTCCAACAAGGGGGTACCTCCCCCAAATTCTGAAGGGAGAGAGGGAAAGCTATAAACACCCAACTTTGCCCCTCTCCCCCTTCCCGGCGGGACCCATTACATGAATGATATACACAGGATTAGAAAGTTCCATCCTTTCTAAAGAGATACATACAAAAATCATATCTCTAAGTTAATTAGGAGCTGAGCTAGAGAGGTTTGAATTGCTGGCTCAAGGGTTAAGGAATAACCTGAAAAGGTTAAGGAATAACCGTGGAACGCTAAACTCAAGCAAACAAACAAACAATACTTACTCCCTCTCCACTCTATTCTACATGCCATCTCTCCCTTTGTCGATACAGCCCCCTTGGTACTATGAAACTCTCTTCTTCCATGGTGAAATGGAAAAAGATTATGTAATTGCCGCAACTTTACAAGAATATCAACAAAAAATGTGTAGAAAACACTATATAAAATTTACTTTTTGAGGCTCGTTTTGGTGTTCCTCTGAGTCTGGCGCCCCGGGCAGTCGCCCGGGTTGCTCGGCTCTTGGTCCGCTCTTGAAAGTACGGACGCATAACTAAAGACTGCGGAGGAGAGGTTAACCTTCATGTTATGTCACTGGTGTGACGTGTTTGAAATGTTCAGTAACTGATCGGTTAATGAAATAATTTCGACGGTTACTGATATTTAAAGTTTAGCTAAGACAAACTTACCTAACCAAATACATTTGATATCGCGATGTCACAATTTGATCTTGCGTCACAAAAAAAGAGAAAAACAGTAGCAATAAAGACCCTTACTTGTACTGGGCTCGAACTGACAAACTAATTCGTACAGACTAGTTGCTCTGACCAACTGAGGTTCGATTTCTTACACGAAAGAAGTCTGTTATATTACGAGGCATGCTTTTCATTATGATCGTGCTGTTAATTTACTCTTTCGATAGGTAGTTTCCCCTTTTTGCTTTATCTATATAAATAAATGTATAGATTCATATAATAAGAGTCTTTGGGTAATGTGTGTAGTAATTTCACGACAAATATACTTGCTTAAATGTATTGTATGCTATGATTTGCCGTGATTGTCTGTTGCTGTGGTGGTTGGAAAAAATACGTCAAAACTGTCCGAAGTAATACGAACACGGCTTAAGAACAGGGACCGAACTGAGTTATCACTGGATTGACCTTGAGGGCAAATCACCAAAAGGTAGCTATAAACGTAAGTTCAGCATGCATTTCTGTGGAGTTCTGTTCAGTAATGCTATCTGCCAATCACGTTTGTTCTTAGGAGTAATGTTTTACAAACCTAACCTTTCGATAGAGCGCAATGGCAGAGAACCAAAGGGAAGGAATTCTTGCCCTTGTTAACATGGGATACCACCATGTGCAATAAAAATGTCGTATCTCCTTGAAGTGATATTTTATCGAAAATAACTCGTTTTCATTTATATACTGTGTATTCAAAGTTTTTGAGGGTTTCAAAATGAGAAAAAGTTACTGACAAACAAGGACGCATTTAGGGGTGGATCCAGGAGGTCCGGACCCTCTCTGAAATCCAACTTTTCTGTAAATTTAGCCTAATTTTAGGGGTTATTTTTAAAAATTTTATTATAATTTATCCTAACATTAAAGTCGGACCCCCCAAATAGCTTTGGACCGCTCCCGAAATAAATTCCTGCATACGTGCCTGCTGACAAATATATTTTCAATATATTCGTTAAATAATAAAGTAAAATAAATAAATTAGGAGCAAAAAGCTTCAACACGGACTAACTTTTGTCCACTGCCAATATTGTTAGAAGGCGTACAACTTTGCTTCCGTCGTTTACCGATAGGTGACTACAATGGTAAGTAGCGGTCGAAATAAACAGATCGCAGACGTCAGGCAGTTAGCTTGGACCTCTGTCAACATAACCCCATTCAAGCATTAGTCGATTTGTGAGTGCATCGTAAAGTTGTTCTCGATTGAAAATATCAGTTTACGAGCCAAATTCTCGCCATTTGCGGGAGGTTCTATTTTTTGTTTTAATATGAAGAAAACCGTCTGAGTTTCATCGAATATTCTCAAGTACATATGGTGAGAACGCTATTAGTGAGAGAACGTGTCGTGAGTGGTTTCAATGCTTCAAGAACGGCGACTTTAACGTCGAAGACTGGCATAGTGGTGGAAGACAGAGAGTTTTTGAAGACGCAGATTTGGAGACATGAGTGAAGACTCGCGTCAAACTCAAGAAGAATTGGCACGATCATTGGGCGTGACACAGCAAGCCATTTCAAAACGGCTCAAAGCCATGAGTATGATTCAGAAAGAAGGAACTTGGGTCCCGTATGAGTTGAAACCGAGAGACGTTGAATGGCGTTTGTGTGTTTGTGAACAGTTGCTTCAGAGGCAAAAACGGAAGGGATTTCTGCATCGCATTGTGACCGGGGACGAAAAATGGGTTTATTACGATAACCCTAAACGCAAAAAATCATGGGGATATCCCGGCCATGCTTACACGTTGACGGCCAAACCGAATATTCATGGCTCCAAGATCATGCTCTACATTTGGTGGGACCAGCTCGGCGTCGTGTACTATGAGCTGTTAAAACCAAATGAAACAATCACAAGTGATCATTATCGAACGCAATTAATGCGTTTGAGCCGAGCATTAAAGGACAAACGACCGCAATACAGCGAGAGGCAGGACAAAGTGATTGTGCAGCACGACAACGCTCGACCCCACGTTGCAAAAGTGGTCAAAACGTACTTGGAAACGTTAAGATGAGAAGCCCTGCCCCACCCGACGTACTCTCCAGACATCGCTCGCTCTGATTATCACCTGTTTCGATCAATGGCGCATGACCTGGCTGACCAACACTTCCGATTTTATGAAGAAGTCAAAAAGTATATCGATTCGTGAATCGCCTCCAAAGATGAAACTTTTTCGACACGGCATTCGTACGCTGCTCGAAAGATAGGAGAAAGTAGTGGCCAGCGATGAACAATACTATGAGTAATGCCTGTGTAAGCAGTTTTTTCATTAAAGCGTCATATTTTTTTTGGGGGGGGGGGGGGGGAACGGCGGAAGCAAAGTTGTACACCTTGTAGAAAGGATATTAATAGCAAGAACTCCTAATCAATGTTGAACCTTAGAACTTTACCCCGAATAGCAAGCCTATTATTGAGAATAATTACGAAACATTTTATCAGAACTTATCCAGCCTTTATCTGGCATGAAATTATTATATACACCAAACTGCACTCTTCTAAAATGTGTATCTAAACGTTGCTCTACGTATCTACGAAGCAATGCAAATTTTTATCGAAATATATGAGCGTTGACGTGAACCGTGCGTTGACGTGAAGACAAAGCTTAGTCCATTGGTAAAGTGTTGGAAGAATGAAAACTCAATGTTCGTAGGTTCGAATCTATCCACTCACCACAATACTTTATTCTTACGTGTAACGATGAAATAAGAAAAAAAAATGTATAACCGTTAAGACAAAACTTCAATCAAATCCGAAGAGAACAATACTAAAACAGTAACACAATGACATCAACCAAGAATTATTTCATGTAGCGTTTGGACGAAATTACAGCTGTCAACGGTTGCAGAAGTAAAAATAGGCTGATAGACGTAATGCAGTCTAGACTTCTGAAACTTCCGTATTGGTAAAACCTTTCAGTTGGAAGTGAAATGACTTTTTACACAAACTAAATCAGTTTTAAATCAATAAATGTCTATGTGTAAAAATAAGTGTATCTTATGTGTAGTTCTGAGTTCTTTTCACTTTGAAGCGACAAATGAGAGAAGAAAGTATGGTGATCGAAAAACAAATCAAATTTAAGATTTCAACGAATTTACACGTATTATAGTTCCTAATACCGAAGAAGTTATTTTTCGATACACATCTATCTATTCGTGCGTCCGTTCGCTACACTTTTCTGTGCACTCGCCTAGAGGCCATACCGTTCAACTTACCTGCACCAAATTTTAGTTTAAGATTTTCATACCTAGGTAGTATTTCCTGTTTTTTTTTTTTTCCTCCTACTCCCAAAACAAGGGTAGTTTCCTGTACGATGAAAATAGAAAAAAGATATTTTCTCATAACTGGCTCTAACGATCTTGTTTTCTTTCTTTTTTTATAAATCAATATTTAATTAACCCTTTTTTGTGGTATAAGGCATTTATCTCTGAAAAATTTACCAGGGGTAGTTTATACTTAGGGGTGAGTTTTTTCTCAGTGATTTTCTTAAAATGGACTCGAGCGTTTTCGTTCATATTTCATAAATAAATATTTCAGTATCAAACTGACAATATGGCATAAGTCATTTGATCCGAAAAATGTATGAGGGGTAATTTATTCTGAGCCTTTTTCAACGATTTTCTCAAACACGACCTAGGAGATTTTGTTTATACTTCATAAATAAATATTTCATTAATAACCTAACAATATGGCATGACTCATTTGTCCTTAAAAAAAATATCCGATGGGTAGTTTATTCTTGGTGGAGTGTGTTGTCTGGGCGATTTTCTCAAAAACGATTCAAAAGAGTTTATTTATATTTCAAAAATAAATATTTCGTTAATAACCTAACGATGTGGCAAAACTCGTTTGTCCTGAAAAAAATATGGTTTACTCTTGGGGGTGTTTTTCCTCCGCGATTTTCTCAAAAATGAGACAAGCAATTTTGTTTATACTCAGAAATAAATATTTCATTAAAAACCTAATAATATGGAATAACTCACTTATCCTGAAAGAATCCTCAAGAGATAGTTTATTCGGGGAGTTATTTTTCCCTCACGATTTTCTCAAAAATTACTCGAGCAATTTTATTTATAATTCATAAATAAGTATTTCATTAATAACCCTTTATTTTAGTATAAGTTATTTCTATGGAAAAAAAATTACGACGGATAGTTTATTTTGGAAGGTCAAGGTCTTTCCCGACAATTTTCTCGAGCGACAGACGATTTTGTTCAAATTTCGCAAATAAATATTTCATTAATAACCAAAAGTATATCTTAACTCATTGTCCGAAACAATTCACAAGAGGTAGGTTACTCCTGACGTGTTCTTTTTTTGAACGACTTTCTTAAAAATGATTCATTTGATTTTTTTATATTTCATAAACAATTATTGGATTAATTGCTCTATTATATGTCTAATAAAAATGTGCTCAAAATGTGAGTTAGTTTTGTAGTTTGGATTTTCTTCAATCGAAGTTTTTTATTCGATAATCAACATTTGGATAATACGATAATTTTATTCGTATTATTCAAATACACACTTCAGTAACAACTGCGGCCTAACACAGTTAAGAAATTGAATTGAAAAAATTTAGTGCGGTGGCCCGTATCCTGTAATTGAATATTTTTGGTAAACTCTGTGTACCCTTTTGTGGTAAACAAACGCTTTTCTTTTTCGAGCAACAAAACAGAGAAGAAAATATTGTGATTGTGAAAATAATATATCAAATTCAGATTTCAACGGATGTTTCATGGCTCCTACATACCAAAAATGTTATTTTTCGATACCCATTCTTCCGGTCCGTCCGTTCGTTACACTTTTCTGTGCACTCGCCTAGAGGCCATACCGTTCAATGTATCTGCACCAAATTTTAAACTTTGGGTTTACATAGTATTCCTACAGGAGATTTTCCATTCCTTTTCCTACCGCCTAAAATAAGTGTGGTTTACTAACAGCCGAAAATCGAAAAAGGCTACTTTCTCAAAAATGGTTTTAAGAATTTTGTTTATTTTTCATTAATCATATTTAATTAACAACCATATATTGAGGTATCAGATATTTCTCTCACGAGGGGTAGTTTGTTCTGGGAGGTGACCTTTTCTCGACGATTTTCTCAGAAAAGACTGTGGCATAAAATATATGAGTAGTAGTTTATTCTTGGAGTTGAATTTATTCCCAGTGAGTTTCTCAAACACGACTTAGTGGATTTTGTTTGTATTTCATAAAATATAAAAGAAATAGGGTGAACCTAAAAGATGTGTACATACTTCAGGAAGTGATTCGTGACATCGAAAGAAAACAAAAAGTCCTGTTGCAGTTTTTCAAATTCAGCTTCGTTTTCGAGATACAGGGTTGCAACTTGAAATCCTAAATCTACTCATGACATTTGGAAATGAGTACAAACATGTGGAGAAGCTTCTGGAGGTGATTCTTGAGATCAAAACAAGACAAAAAGTAATTAAACACCTAGGGAATCTGTTATCAAAATGTCCAATGTGAAACTTTATAAAATTGTGCAAATTAGAATTAACATTTACTGAGATACATTCGTTATAAACCAGCGAGCATATAGTGGGCAGTGAGCGCAGAGGAAATAATTACGAAACTGTTTACAAAAAAAAAATTAGGCACACTAATGCAAGTGCGACAACGATATTTTTTCTTTTCTTTCTTTTTGATATTGTTATGAGTTTTACACACGTTACAATTTGTTTCTTTCCCACATAAAATAATAAATAAAATAAGCATAGTAATAAAAATGACAACTGCACATCTATGGGATTCGAACCAACTACCTGCGGCATACAGACTCGTTGCTTTAACTAACTGAGCGATTTGTTTTTTACGTGAACTGAACATGTTCTAGGGTAAAGACGGTTTTCCATTACGATCGTGCTACCAATTCGTTCTTTTCCATAGGTAATTTCCAGGGTGGATTGATTTAAATCAGTCTGATTTAAATCACGATTTTAATCAAGATTTAAATCACTTGATTTTTTAAATAAAAATCGTTGATTTAAATCAAATTCCGAAATGAATTAATTTAAAGTGAAAGTAAGTAGATCCCGTTTCTCTTCTGTTATTTCGATTATGGAAGATAATAATCATAATGCAATGAGACTCAAATGTATGTAAGCACAGTATGAAAACTAGTATCATGTAGGGAACGATCAGGGAAAATCCCGTTTGAACGGGTTACGGGTGAACCCTGCTTTCTTCTCTTTGTAACACAAGGTTTTAAAATTTCTATTCCAACGGGGAAATCACCATGGACATTTAAGATGAAAACTCTTTTGTGTACACGTCTATTTGTTTGTTTCCAGATAGAGGGTCCGATCCTCTAAAAAAATTAGATTTTAAAATTTTGGGCCAAATTTATGTACTAAACACAAAGAAGTTCCTCGGGATCGTAATACGACAAATTTTGGATGCGTTAAAGTATCGAATAATACTTTTGATAAAGTGGATACTTGACCCCATTGCAGAACATGCCGCGATCTGCGATGTGATCGCAAAAAAATTGCCGTGCCTGTGCAGGAAAAATTGTCAGAGGAAATAAAATAGCCAACAGAAAAGTATAAAAACGTGCCTGTTATGTATAGATGTCTTAAATGCACGGACAACTCGCATTTGAAATGTTTTTCACGTCACATAAAGCATATTTTTAACAATCATAAGTGTTTCTTCTTCTGGAACTGATCATCTTGATTTTCTTATTTTGGAATTCCTGCAGAAAATTCCTACAGAGAATTCGTGTTATGATTCAGTTCAAAATCTCTTATCGTCGCGAATTGTGTCGAGGAATTTGAAGCTTTAAAATATATAAAACGATAATTATGCGTGTTGTGCTGTATGGTTGTGAAACATGGTCGCTTACGCTGAGGGAAGAACGCAGACAAAGTAATTGAGAATAAAATCCTGAAACGAATATTCGGAACCAAAAGGAACAGAAATGAGGAATGGCGAAAACTTCATGATGAGGAACTGCATAATTTATACCATTTACCAAACTTTGTTAGGGTCATCAAATCTTGGAGGCCCAGGTGGGCAGGACATGTAGCGAGAATGGAAGAAAGTAGGAACGCTTTCAAAGTTTTAACTGGAAGTCCAATCCGAAAACGACCATTAGGAAGCCTAGGCGCAGATGGGAGGACAATATTAAGTTGCATCTCGCAGAAATAGGAATACAAAGTAAAAACTGGATCCAGTTTACTAAGGATAGAAGTCAGTGGAGAGCTTTTGTGAACATGGCACTGAACCTCCGGGTTCCATAGGTCATAGAGTGAGTTAGTTAATTTTAGGCGAAATTTATGTACTTTATATGGATTTCGTGCCGCTAGCTAGTCCAATTGTTTAAAAATATGCCCCTGCCAAATATCAGTGACTTTCTTGAAAAGAAAAGTGTCATGTTGATATACATTGCTGTACTTTTTCCTTAATGCTTAAGAAACATTGTTTGGGATTGAAATAGATTAATGATTGGGAATTAATTCAAAATTTAAACCCAATACTTTCACGTAAATGACATAATTAACATTTAATACTAATTCCTAACGTGTTTTCTTCAGTTCGCGACTTGTATTATACGAAGAAAAAGATTTGATTTAAATCAAAAAAATTGATTTAAATAAAAAAAAATCAACAAATATGATTTTTTTGAAAAAAATCATGATTTTTTTCCACCCTGGTAATTTCCACTATTTGCTCTATCTATACGTTAATACTTGGCATAGATTCATGTATTTGGAATTTGCAGATAATGCACGTAATAAGACATATTAGAAATGTTTCGTTAAAAGTTTCGTATGTAGATTGAATCCACTTTTTCTCAATAACATAGATGTCGCTGCTTCGTGTTGAACTGCAGAATTCCCTCGCGTTCTTGAAAATTTCCCACTTTAGTAGAGTTGGTAATTCTCATAATCTCGGTCGATTTAATGTTTTTTTTTCTAATTTATTTATTTGAAGCTAATATCTAACACAAATATTAAAAACGGGTTTGTTATTAACTTTTCCTGCTGGGGAAACCTTCCGAAATTTCGAACATATAAAGAAAACTGAGATATTAAAAAAAAAAAAAAAAAAAAAAAAAAAAATCAAAATAAAGAGACACGTAATTTATTTTGTTTTTAGTTGCACCTTCACGTTGAATATTATGGTATTAGCATAACTTGTTTCGAATGAACAGGAACAAAGTTACCAGAGCTTAAATATTTGATTTTTTTAAAAAACTCTTTATTTCGAAAAAACAAAAAACAAAAATAATAAGTATCAGTTCTAGTTTATTATATGTTTGTAATGGACATGTAAATTATTTTATCGCCTCAAATTTGCAACACTACTTAAATCATGTAGTCGTGAGAACTTGTAATTATAGCTACAAAAAGCTATTGCTGTAATGCTATAAAAGAGAAGGAAAAATAACAATCATTTTGAATGTTTTCAACAAACACGCAATTTTCTGTAGTGTTGCGAATTTTATCAATGTTTATCATATCTCCGGACCGTTTGAGATATCGAAGTGCTGTAAATGGCAAAATAATTTGTATGTCGATTGCAAACCGTACAAGTGACTAGATATGATACGTATCTAAGCATTTTTTCGAAATAAAGCATTTCAAAACAATTCAAACTTTCAAGACCTAGAAACTTCGTTCCTATTCATTCGAAACAAGTTATACCATGAACATGGTATCTATTGTTGAGATGGTTCCGATGTGTATTATCCTGTCTATCTCTATTGGGATGTATGTATGTTAAAGGCTTCCTTTGGATGTTTGTGATACTGTAACATCCTTAGTTTGCAACACTGAATAATAATATTTTAAGTTTTCGTTTGAATATTGATTTGAAATATGTAATAATCTGACGTAATGCCATTTGAAAAATATAACTTTATATTGGGCTTGCAACATTGTTTATTGGGTATTTCTGTTTAATACATGCAAATATGCCCCCTCCTTATAGTTGCTTCGTGCAAAGTTTCACTTTTCTCCCTCTTTTAGTTTCTACATTATCATGGCTGGTTTAATATTATATATATATATATATATATATATATATATATATATATATATATATATATATATATATTTATTGAGTCCATGGATTTTTTGTAACTTCCAAGAGAGATATTAGAGTGAAGAGAAATAATAAAATATAGAAGCTTAAATGGCTAACAAAAGGTTGTGTAACTTTTTTTTTCATATTTTGTGCCAGTTTGGAATTTTGTGTTTCTGCGTAATTTGGTGCGTAAAATATTTGTTATACATACCTTATATACTCGAATCTTTTTAAACTTCAAAAGTTGTGCCAATTTCTTGGATTCAGTTCTAAGACACATCCTGGATATTCAATGAAGAAACTCAGAATTTGACAGTACATGCATCCCTGTTTTTATACTGAAATTTTGGCAGAAAAAGTGTGTCTTTGATTCAAATATATACCTATTTTTTTTTTTAAATTTTAAATAATTTACAAACTAATTGAGTCGTTATATGTACAGAATTACTTTTGGTTTTGCCAGAGTATATCTATTAAGACTTTTAGAGAAAGAAAAAAAGTTTTTCATGGCTTTCTTCCCTGGAAAATTTTGGTTTTAAGCAATATTTCAACTTAATGAAGAAATAACAGTTCGTCTTATCTTACTTTTACCATTAGTACACGAAAACGCGTTGAAGAAGAAAAATGAGAAGTTCAGTAATCAAAGAGAAACTGTCACTCAATAGGAAAGGAAAAACGCAAATCAGAGAACGCAATGGCTTTTCCAGCTCGAGCGCATTGTTTATAGAGTTATTAAGAATGATAATCTACGACAAAAATGCTCCAGTAAAAATTTAATAATGTTAGTAGTAACTGTTCTAAAAATGTAATAGTTAGACTTAGTGAAACAAAATTACTGTTTAGAATTTATGCCGAAGTTAAACTACAGTTAAAACTAACTTTCTTGGAGCTGAAGACACGTTTTGTGTTGGAGGTTACGCGGAGAAAATATATTTATGTATCAAAGATTAACACAATATAAAGAATAGATTCTGAAAAAAAAAAAAAAAAAAAAAAAAAAAATCTGTAAATAAACTTTTACTGTCGTTAAACTAACATCATACCCAGGTCCGGCTCTACCATAATTACAATATGTGCATTTGCATGGCGCGGCAAGTTTTGAGGGGCGGCTAAATCTGTCATATCTATATTACTTAAAATGAATATTTCTTGTTGGAAACAGACTTCATGATGATGGTAGTTAAATTTACTAACCTGATCTTCTATTTGAATACTACATTTGTAAATCATGTTAAGTTTGCATTAGTTTGTTACGTGGACAGTGCTAAAGCAGATGTTCAAACAAATCCCACCATAAATTGCTTGATGGTTGTCAAATACAAGAACTCAGTTCTCGAAAAAGTAGCGAACATGTGTTTTATTTAGTTAGTTATCGCAGTTCTGATATGAAAACTAGTATTGTCTTTGTAACAAACAAGTTCCTTATCATTGAAAGTGGAAAAGGAAATATCAAGAAATAAATATAAAAGAGCTACTTGCATTGGAAAGGCAAACTGGTATATTGAGATTGAATTCTATAAAAAGAATTAACATCTCCTCTGCAGATGTGTTTGCTTTATCTTTCATTAACATAATAGATTTATTACCCTTTATATATATATATATATATATATATATATATATATATATTTGGTCTAGGAATTAATTCGTGCGGGTGGACAAGAGATGGCGCAACGAACACGGAGCGTCCCACAGTTCCGTGTATCCACACATGTGTTGCAAACCCCTGTCATCGCGTATCGTTCGTAGTATAGGGCAGTGGATTAAAGCGTCAACAACACCAGTTTGTAGTTAAGTGAACATGGCGCAATTTGTGCCTGATAAAGTGTTTTTGCGGGGTGTCCTGCTGCATTACTTTAACATGCAGAAAAGTGCGACTGAAAGTCATCGTATTTTGGTGGAAGTGTATGGTGACCATGCTCTAGCTGAGCGAACGTGTCAGAAGTGGTTTGCACGGTTTAGAAGTGGTGATTTCGGCTTGGCAGACCAAGAGCGAGCTGGACAGCCAAAAAAATTTCAAGACGAAGAATTGACAGCATTGCTCGAGCAGGATTCGTGTCAAACGCAGGAACAACTTGCAGCAGCATTAGGCGTTGATCAAACAACAGTCTCCAAACGCTTGAAAGCCATGGGAATGATTCAAAAGATGTCACATTGGGTTCCACATGAATTGAAAGACAGAGACGTTGAAAGACGAAAAACCATTTGCGAATTGCTGCTTCAACGACAGAGCAGAAAGGGGTTTCTGCATCGAATTATTACGGGTGATGAGAAGTGGATCCATTACGAGAACCCTAAACGAAAAAAGGCCTGGGTGAAACCAGGTGAACCAGGTCCATCACAACCAAAACGAGATATTCACTGTGCAAAGGTTATGCTGTGCATATGGTGGGATATGAAAGGTGTGGTGTACTATGAGCTGCTGCAACCGGGTGAAACTATGAATGGAGAACGTTATCGACGACAATTAATGCGTTTGAAGCAAGCTCTGGCCAGAACACGACCAGAATGGGAGAACAGACATGATAAACTTATTGTTCAACATGATAACGCTCGCCCACATGTCGCAAAACCGGTCAAAACCTATTTAGAAAATGTCGGATGGGAAGTTTTACCCCACCCGCCGTATTCACCAGACGTTGCTCCTTCGGACTACTACTTGTTCGATTGCATGAACAACGATTTGATTGGACAGCGGTTTACTTCTTCAGAAGATATCGAAACATGGGTCTCTGACTGGATCGCTTCCAAGGATGAGGACTTCTTTCGCCACGGAATCCGTACATTGCCTGACAGATGGGGCGAAAGTGGTGGCTAGCGATGGACAATATTTTTCTTAAGGTATTTATGTATTTTGTGTTTGTACTACAGCTTCAATGTGTGCGTACCAACCGCACGAATTAATTCCTAGACCAAATATATATATATATATATATATATATATATATAAAGGAGACAACGAGATTATATTTGCAGTGTTTAGGCCTTTCTAAATGAAAGTGTCCCTTCTTTCTCCTCCGTTGTCCATGATGGGGTAGCATATTTAAAATCATAGCTTTTAAGATTTGTTCATTCTGGGGAAAACGGGAGGGGGGGCGGATGATGCCATTGCACGGGGCGACAACTTGCCTAGGGCTAGTCCTAATCATACTGACTGTTCATGTATTTAATGTTGTAAACTGAACTTATATTAGGTTGTAACAGAATATCCCGAAGCTCACAATAGTGTTTCCCGGAGAAAGAGATGTAAGCGAAATTCTATACCAAAACAAATATGATTTTGTATCTGTTTCTTCGCTTACGACACTTTCTTGTTTGCCAGTTCAAGTCTAGGGAACTTGTTCAATACATACGACAAAAATTGTAACTTTCAGATACTTAGTATGGTGAGTAGGCAACCAACATGACCCTCGTAATATGTTGGGTTGTATTACTTGCTGGCTACTAACAAAATACCATTTCGAAAATCAGTTGGCAAGCCCTGGACTAAGCATAGAACTCGTAAGTAGTTAACGTTGTAAAGTCATCTTTTTAATTCTAAAGTCGCTACAGTCAAAAATATAATACTTAAATAAGAAAATCATAAAAAGTAAAAAAAAGAAAATTTCCTTTATCCCCCCCCCCAAAAAAAAAAAGCCTGCTTTTTCATCTCTAGTGATAAAATTATATATTAATTTCAGAAAGAGTTAAAATAAATGAGAATAAATAGTCGTGTTGTACATTCTTTTTCTGATATTTTTTATTATTATTTTCAGAGGAAAGTAACACTGAAGATAGTGCTGTTACTCCTGAGATGATAGAAAATAGTATCAAAGCAAAACTAGGTATGTATTCTATTTTCATATTACTTAGCGGGTAATAGGTAGTGACACTTTCTTTCTTTCCTCTTTATATGTCTCTCTCTTCCTCTTTTCTCCAAGGCTAGTGGCATAGTCCTGCAATCGAGCTCTCTCGGAGGGGAGATAGTGCAGTGGGAAACGGTATATACTATGAGGGTTGGTCTTGTATGATCTGACAAGGAAAGTACATGAACCTGTCAACGGGACTTCCTAATCAAACCTAGTCCATTCAACAAACATAACAAAGATATGTTCATGCACAAAAAATTAGGTGCCATGGACAACGGGGTAAGTCCCTGGGGCCCATTTTCTCCCATAAACTTTGGACCCCTTTGGAGTAGCCCTGGATAAAAGCACACAATCCAACTATATCTCGAAAAATACTATAGGGAATAAGAAATGTGTATACCAAGTTTTGTATTGATAGACGGAATAGATATGAAGGAAAATCGTGTATTGGTATACAAGCTGTTCCCTCATATCTATTCCGTCTATCAATACAAAACTGGGTGCAAACATTTCTTATCCCTATAGTATTGTTTGAGATACATTGTGTGTTTTTACCTTGGGCCACTTCAAAGGGGTCCAATGTTGATGGGAGAAATTTCTGAGGGAAGTTTCCCGGTTTCCCGACATTCTCCCAGTTTTCCGTGTTCAAGTATGTTAGGGGCCCCAATACATAGCAGCTCTGGAAAGCTTGCTTCATGCTGAAGAGAATGAACTATAAAACATGACTTCCCAATGAACAGTGTTGATGCAGTAGATATTTCACTGCGAGTCTACAATTTTCTTTCTACTAACAGGGTCAATGGGCCCCAGGGACTTACTCCGTTAGCCATGACACTTAATTTTTTGTGCATGAACATATCTTTGTTATGTTTATCGAATAGACTAGGTTTGATTAGGAAGTTCCCGTTGACAGGTTCATGTCCTTTCCTTGTGAGCACCTGCAGCTGCACCAAATTCAGGCTCAAGCCGTAGTTCGGAGCCCACCTGTAATAGTAGGTTTCGTTTCATAACCTCGGTGCTGCATATGAACCTCAACATTTTTAAGGCCATATGACTATACTTGCATTTCTGTTATGTCTATTCGTTTCCAATGTTTTAAATATCTACTCAGTAAATTAAATGTCTTATTTCCATTCCGTGTAGGTCAAAAGTGTGATCATACATTAGACTCCTCTTTTGTCCTTAGTCGTTGTTCTGACTGCAATGGATTGCGCATCTCCAACTTTTGCGATTAAGACCGTGGCGTTCCGTAATGGATCAAACAGAAGAATAATGTTTATAATATATACAGTATAAAACGTAATATTGATAACTTACTGGTATATTAACACTTGCGAAAACTACAATAAAGGGCACTGAGACTTAATGTATCATCTTGTCAAAAAAGTGGAATACACACATAGAAGTGCGTTAAACAGTTTGTCACTATTTCACCATTTTGCAGAATAAGAGAACAATTAGTTAAATTAACATTAGGATGTTAATGATCTATAACCATTGATAAGAAACAACTATCTTATGTCTAAGTACTCCAATAATAACAACGTAATAAAAGTTCAGTTTAATAACGTGAACTTAGATCTAATAGATATTCATACATGCAATTAAAATATGGTTAAGGAAATGCAAGAGAGGAAAATAATTATCACCATTCCGTAGCCTAAACATCAATGAGAGAATTATGAAAATGTAATTAGTTTCGTATAAGTAGTAAAAGGTCTGCAAAACTTTATTTATTTATTTATTTTTTTTTTTTTTTAAATTTATGATCGAAACTTTTTCCCACACGCGGAACACCTTTAGAGCAGTTGACTATTATAAGACTCAAGGAAAGAATAATGTAGGAGTATCCGTTTCTTGAGTTTCTTCGGGGGTGGTTAATGTGCCGCATGTACAAAGTCGTAACGAAATAGTGAGCGTGGCAAAGTAAGGTAGATACTATATTGCTCATTATTATTCCATGATTTTTTTTTTTAAATGACATTCAAAGTTGTATATCTTACTTATAAAACAGACTTGTAGAATTATACAGTTCAAAATTTGTCATTAGTTAACGTTAGAGACTTTTGTCTCAAAATGTACATGTTCTGCTTTGAGTTGTTCAACCGTTCAAATTAAATAGTTTTCGGAAGAATCGACTGTGACCAGTTAATCTTCTGAAACAGGATAATGTAGACTATAGAATAGAAAAATGTAGGGTAAATATCACTGTAGAAAGCTGAAGAAATGCCTGAGCAGTAGGGTGTAAAAGTGAAAATAAATAAATAAAAAATAAATAAATGTAAAAAACTGTCTTTTGCAAAGAAAACTAAAGCAGTTTTAAGTGTAAATTGTTATTGCAGCGTCTGTTATTGCCGAAGCATGACAACAAATTTTATTAAAAGAAATGTAGATTACTTCAATAGATTTTACAATTACATCTTTCTTTACTATTGCTAATTTGTTTTTCATAGTGAATTTGGTTGTATGGTTGTTATATACTTACTATATGCGTAAAAATAAGATTTAGTTTATTTTCGTTGGTATGCGTGAAAAACGTATTTCCAAATTTCTTGTTTTTTGTACAGTCAGGACAAAGATTTTGTCCCTTCTAGAAAAGAAAAAGTGATGATAATAGTACACCCATGAAAAAATTAAGTTTCTAACTTATTGCTCTATAAAACTGTAAGACGAAATTCAAATCTGCCAGTTGTGATTAGTAGAAAATTGTTTTCAGAAAAGAGAGAAAATTTTTGTTGCTGATTGTACAAAACTTGAGCTCATTCACTTTGGTTCGGTTCTGATTAGTTAAAGATACCACACTAGTTCGAGTTCATTAAGCTTTTTTCTGAAGTATTCGCTAATTTGTAGTTTCTTGTTCAAACTATACGACTCAGTAAAACAATAAATTTCCTTTCATTTTAGATTTTGAATCACTTAAGTCTTATTTCAGCGTTAATTGGTAAAATCGCGGAAGATATTGCTTCACTCCACTAAAATTACATTAAATGCATTTAGATATTTTAATACACCAAATATTAACATACTTCATCTGCTGTCGTATGCATATCTGATATTGTTCCTTTGAATATTTCGACTAACATGCTATTTATTTTTATTTAAAATGTGACAATTTTCCACCTCGTTTGCATCTTTATTTTTAAAATTCTGTTTTATAGTAAGTATTTCTTTTTACGAAAAAAAAATAATAAATAGTACATTTGTGTTACTGTGGAGATAATTGTATTGTTGTGAATAATACTGTAACATAGAACTCTCCAGAGTAACGATATAGTATCTTTCCTTACAGCCACAAGAATATTATTAGCAAAGTTAGATTGCGTTGGAAATCACGTACCGGAAAACGAAGAAACATACGTAAACATAAAGGAAGAAGGATGTGCACAATCGTCCATCATAAGCAATTTACGTAGGCATCTTTCCAGGCGTGCAGAGATCTTCGTATAGATTGAACTACGTAATCGGCCTTTATGCTGTTTATATGATACGCTTTCTTAGAAACTACTTATTAGGTTTCCGACATGACCTCAGTTGGAGTCTGTCAGGATGCAGAGCGTATTAATTTATTAACGTATTTACGTCTTTAAGACTGATAGGCCGATTTCATCGTAGTTTCTCTAGATTAAAGAGAAACTGATTTTAAGAAGGAATACTGTATTCTAATTAGGCAATTCATTCAAATTAAGATAAAATATTTTTAAGAAGAATCTACTTTTGAGTATGACTATAAAATTAGTATCAAAATAATTTGTTGTTCATACTGTGTTTTATTTAAAAGCCAATTACTTACAAAACCGAGATGAAGTAGAAATACTTCTGACTTAATCAGTTTTATATATGTTTTGTCCAAAAGAAGTGAAGGTTACATAGGTTTTATTATCTCTATACATGAGAATAAATTCGTATATTTCTTCTTCAATTTGATAGTCTTTGTATTATGTAAAAGAAGAAAAATACAGTAAATGAGCGTCTCGGTAGAAACAAAATGGTAAGCGCAAGAAACAAGTGTTTAAGGTGATGAAAACAAAATTAAAACTTATCTCCGAATCTGAAATAAGTTATTGTGTTCAGTACATGATATCATTATCATATGTCAATGCAGATACTGTAACTGCACTAAACGTAACGCCAATGGTGTGTAGTAACACCTAAATTGAACAATGTGGTAAAGACCTCTGTGCTCTGTGACATCTCAGTGTTTCACATTGAAATAATAAGGTTAATCATATTGATAAGTATTTGAAAGATATTTTCTTAAGTATGTCGGTAATTTTATACCAACAGTATCAAGTATTTTGTGATTTCCTTAGGTTATATTGGTACATATGCATGTATGTTTATCTATTGAATGATTTGCCCATCTGAAATACAAAGGACATTTTTATAATACCATTGCAATATGTAGTATTGGTAGTATAGCAAAGAATAGTTTATTGCATTACAAGGTATGTACGAGTAATTGCACTGATACTTGCAATTTGTTTGTTAATAATACCTTTTATATAAATGAACTGTTTTGTTGGCATGCATTGACGAATTAAATGCTTCCGCCAATTATACAAATTTCCTTCTATATATTCCTTCTTCTGCTTTGGTGTTCTTTTATGCGTCCTGTCGTTTGTTCGAAATCTTATGTTTAGTCATAAAGAAAATAAAACAAAGCTACAGTGTACTTACAACTGTAGTGTTAACATGTTTAAACACGTAACCGTGGACTACAAACGAAAAGTAATACATGCTTTTAGTTGAGCTTGACGTAGGTTTAAAAATAGATATCAGAAAACTAAGAAATGTTCATATTTGTGAAATTATAATGTACACTCATGTTCAAAATTATTGTCGCATGTCTATAAATATGTTGTTATACGAATATAATTCGATAACAAATTCGCCCAGTATTTCTTATAATGTTAGTATGTGTATAATAGTCAAAGACATGTATGTGGCAAATTTCATGTCAAAAGAGCAGCAAATAAGAACAATAGAACGAAAAGAAAACTTTCTTGTCCATTTAGCAACATTTTGTTTGACTCATTCTAATTTTCGTCTTTATAATTCTTTTCCTATAAAATTTACCTCAAATTTACATTTCCCGATTATCAGTATTAAAAGTATCCTGGAAAATCATTAGCAAATTATATTCTTACAAGAAGACAGTTATAGATATGTGACAATCATTTTGGACATGAATGTACATTCATTTTTGAGAAATTACTTAAGCATGCATATGAAGAAAAATATAAGAAACCATCGTTATTTTGATATCAATTGTTCTGAAAGCATAAATGCTATGGAATTTGAAGAGTGCTAATATGTGCCTGAGCCAAGTAGTTTTAACACAGTGCCGAGAAATATTCGTTAATGTTTTCCGGGAATTATTCAGTATCATTCCATTTGCACTGATAATATGAACATTGTAAATTAAAAAAAAATATCCGCTAGTTTTTACAATGAAAATTGTAGTAACCTTCAAAGAAACGAAGTGAAATTAAATCTTTCAGTTTAACATCCCACGATTAATGCCTTTTAAGCTAAAGGAAATGGGTGATTAGGGCAAGTGATTGATGATGTCAAAGAAACGAAGAAATACGTCTTGTATATTACCGAAAGATAAAAGTGGAAGCTTGTGCAAAAGAGATTGGTATTCACGATATTCGAAATATAATCGAAATCAAAGACATTATTTACCATTCTCATACACACAATGTGGTCTGGATTGTAATTGAGACAAGAATTGCTGTGTTTATAGCATATCCTCTGCCAAATAGAAGAGGATGCACATGGGCATTTATTACCTTCCAGTATGTTCTCTATTGCCTACCATTTTGTTACAATAGTAGATGAAACATGTTTTCCGTAGTGCAGTTTGTGAAGCAGATTGAGTGCGTACCATTCCCGTAGCGCGTGACACTAGCAGATAATTAAAATATTCATTCAGGTGCTGCTTACCAATTTGTTTCCTCGATACGTACAATCGGTAAAAAAATACGTAAAAATGTAAGTTCTATAGCTGGTTACTATGTATTTTGTCAGTTCTGGTTATGAAGCATATGCAACTAAACACATTCAACCAATAGATTATTTGTAAGTGCGCGGAAGTAAATAAACACAAAATCAATTGTTGCCAATTGAAGGAAAAGAATCATTGTCTAATCTTGTGTTATTGGGGTGTAACGGTGTAGAGCAAAACTGTAACATGATATAGAGGCACTGAGTTCATACGCTTTATTATGAAATCGATGATATAGAGGCACTGAGTTCATACGCTTTATTATGAAATCGATGATATAGAGGCACTGAGTTCATGCCCTTGATTATAAAATCGTCGGAGATAGCGAATATAATATGCGCATCCTGTGAAAATAATTTTCCTGATATACTAAAAATAAACATTCTTCTTATATCTTTGTACATTTTAAAACTGAATAAATTAATAAGTAAATAAAAATGAAAAATTCTCATTAGCAAAATAGATTTCCCCGTCAATGAATGGGTTACGTATGGTATTTGACTTCATATTAATCCAACTTCGAATTTTATTAATTACGAAGCTGAGCGTAATTAACTGAAAGGATATGGTTGTAGAATATGATACGTGAAACTAAATAAACGAATACATACAAGTGTATTGTAAATTTGTTGGATTTGGTATTCGATTTCTAAATTTTAATCAATTTGGATATTGAAATACACCTGTTTAATTTAAAGTTTATATATATAATAACTCAGAGAGATCGTTAAATGATACGTATTATTTCATTCTTGCGACTAAAATTTAAAAAGCGTATTCTCCAAACCAATATCAGCTTAGGTAGACTTAAACTTAAGACTGGTTGATATTCGAATTACATGACAACTAGTTTTTATTAATTTTTCCCCATTTCTGTTCTTAGACGTTCTTGAGAATATTTTCCTGTATGTATAAATCAAAGATAATGACAATCAAGAAGAAATTGTACGGGAATTCTTTGTGTGAATTATTCACCAATTCAATATAGAAGTGGGTGGAAGAAGTGGAAACAATGAGCGAAGTAACACTGAATGGTGAAACCTGTACATGCCGTATTACTCTAGTACTTTGAGGTCTTGTTATTGATGCAGTGAACGAAGTGTTACTTCACCGGCACATTTTATTGTAATAAGAAATACGTATGAATTCGACTCGGTTATCAACAGTGTAAAACAGAAGACGCATCTTTTGTATTTAAGTTACTAAAGATGAAGCGACTACCTGCTAATTTACTACTACCAGTGAACCTCAGAAATTAATATTTTGTAAATATACCATCATTTAGCTTTCGATGAATTGCTTAGGCGGGGTCGGTGACTTGTTCCTGTGTTCCAGCTCTCTTGGAGACTAGATAGTCTGGTGAGGAAGGGCCAGCACTGTGAAAGTTCATCTTGCATTATGTTGTGTGCAGCTGCTAACTGCTTTGCATTCAAGCACTGATCGTTGTTCTAAGCCCACGTTAATAGTAGGTCCCTCTGTCACCCCGTTGTTATTAAGGGTGCAAATCGTGAGTTCAAAATTCGAAGAGTCGCTTGTCGACCATCAGATGAAGAGAGACAGAGTTTCGGAATGAAGAGAATGATGTGATACTTGTTGATTTGTGTGTCCCTCATTCATGACACGTCATTGAGGCTCATAGCCATTGTGGAAGTAAGACTTGCCTTACTTACTCGACTTCTGCATATTACAGAAGTTGATTTAGTCAGCATACTCGGCCTTCCTTTCATTTCAGATTTACCCAAATATATTTTACAGGGCTCGATGAATCCCTGAGTCACCTGTGAATGAGGGTAAAATGAGAAATAACACAGGTCTTTAACCAGAAAAGCTGTTTGCATAAGTTTAGCTGATTTTTATTTACTCTTCTGGGTGCACCGAAGTCGAAAATGACCCCCGTTTCTTCGTGGGATGTCAAGTTTTGTTCAATCGAAATGTAACATGGTTAAACAGGTGGCTGAAAATCGCTAAATTGCAAATGCATCACACGAAAATAAAAATGAATATGGAAGATTAAATGTATTTGTGCTCCCCGAAACATGAAAATACATGTATATTGGTCTGGATGGGGATCACTGACACTGATCGTAATGTGTCATGAATGAGAGTACGAGATTACAAAGAAAAACCAAAAGCCATAAATCTGTTCATAAAACGAATTTAGTAAGATTACATCTTAGATTTGTAAAACGTTTAATTAGTTCTGGCTACACTGTTTGCTCAAATACTACGAGTATTCGGGATTTTTTGGCCCTAACTCATTAGAAAACTCATATCCGACAAAGACTTCATCAGTTCAATGACTCCAACTCAAAAAGAGGCTTGGGTTGCCTTTACTGTGGTCATCAAAATGTTTTTGAGAAACCGAAAGGACCCACAGTACAAGGAAATGGCGGAAAAAATGTTGCACGCGTTCCGAAAGCTTGGTTGCTCCATGAGCTTAAAAGTACATTTTCTCAACCCCCACTTTGACTACTTTTCTGGTAATGTGGGAGCAGTGAGTGAAGAGCAGGGGTAGCGTTTCCATCAAGATATCAAAGAAATGGGACGACGGTATCAGAGGAACTGGAGTGTTACGATGATGGAAGACTACTGTTGGATGTTGTTTAGGGATCTTCCGGCAGCCACCTACAAAAGGACAAGCTCCAAACGAAGTTTGACCTATAAAAAAAGACGATTTCACAAGCAATCTGATTGAGGGCGCTATTACTTTTTGTCTTCACGTGTGTGCGTGTTTCTGCACATTAATTTTTGTTTCGCTGTTAATGGCGTTTCTGTAAATGGCATATTTGTATTCGTGTTTTTTGTTCAACAATGACCACCCGTTTGTTCGAAACTCTGACGTCCCAGGACAAAACGGTTGTCATTCCTGGACTCAGCGCATCCCAGCACAGTTAACTAAACCGAATCAGTTAACTAAACCGAAACAGTTTAGCATTGTTTTATGTTTGCAGATCTGTGTAATTCCTGTCCTCCTTGGGAGTCGAACCTAGGGCATTCGGTTAGTAGGAAGACGCGTTACTGACTACGCCTCCACAACTTAGAGATACTGATTAGGTGACATTTATGAGGACTAACTGAAAATCTGCAAGTCAGTGATGCACTTACATGTCGAGTTCGGAACAAACTTTTTCTACATAGTTCCCCTCGACTACAAGACGAGTACTCCAGCAATCCTGCAACATTCGAATGCTTTTGAAATAGAAGCTTTCTTCCTACATATTCAGAAAGGCTTCCACAGACTCCATGACTTCAGTGTCCGATGAAAATGTAGTATCAGCAAAATGTTTTTGTAAGCTTGGAAACAAGTGATAGTCCGAGAAGGCTAGATCTGGAAAATAGTGGGTGAGAGTGCATAAGATCGAAGTTACACTCTTGGACTTGCGGCATTGGAATAGCTGAATCATAAGCGGTTACATTTTCGACATTAAGCAGACTCTTTCTTCAATAGTCTCCTAGTTTTTTCCTGATTGTAGACTGTAAATCGCAGCTTGTCGAAAAGTGAAGCATAGTATTGCTTAGTTACAGGTTGACAGCAAGAAAAATTACCAACAAAACACTCCTACAATCTCAAAGATATAGCCCTTCATCTTTCCAGTATATGGCAGCACTTTTGACTTGTTTTGAGTCAGTGAAGAAACGCGCTTCCACTTAATACACTGTTCTTTGTATTGAGGTTGGAAATGTTTAACTTACGTTTCATTCATTGTTACATATCTGGCATAAAAATCCTCAGAATCCGCTTAAAGCAACTGCAAAGTCTGCTGAAAGTTAGCAGGTACGTTGTTTCTGATGAAATTTCAATACTCTGAAGATCCATCGCTATAATATCTGATTGATCCCCAAGATTGTACTGAGGATATACTGAACGTCTTACTTATTGTCCTGGTTGTGAGCTGTCGGTCATCCATTACAATTTCATGCACTCTTTCCACATTTCGTCCATAGTAGAGTTGCATGGGTGTCTACTTGGAGGGCATCTTCAGGTTGCAGTGATGATATTTAAATTCTGCAAACCAGTTTTGGACAGTGGCATCTTTCCTCTCAAAATACCTATATTGTCTTCATATGTGTCGGCGTCATAATTTTCTTTTTGAAATGTTGAATCACAGTCCAAATTGCAATTTTCTCTCTAGTTGAGACTGGGTTACATGTACTTGTTTTTAATAGATTGCAAAAAAGAAACGAAGGAAGCATTAAGCAATAGCTGTGGAACTATGATTATATAACAGTAAAGTTAGACAGTGATATTAGATAACTTTCATTAGTCTATCCGTACCCTTTCATCTGTCTTAAGCCTTTTCAGCCAACTATCGTATATTTTCTGTAACTTAACAGCATTTTAATGGTGCTGCTTTCTTATGTTCCTCAACGCAAAAGAAAGCCAAAATTGACATTCAGTAATGATATTTAAAATTGATATCAGATCAACAAGAAGTGTAAAGATAACGAGGACGAGAAGCGGCTGTAAATTCACTTGACAATAAATATCGTACATGCAGGTACTTGTCAGTCTAAGAAAACATCTTAGGTTAGGTTGGATGTTTGAGTTGGTCATGGAAAGGCGCCGACTGTAGCACTATGCTGTTAGTGATGTGTGTGTTAGGACTCTGCGTGAGAAGCAAAAACAGCAATATACAGTAAACTGAGTAGACGTGATATTGTGAAATAGGTGACGTTGAAATCTCGTAATTTTCAAAGGGGGCAAATTGTTGGGGCTCGGTTATGGTGTGAGCATGACAAAAGTGAGAAATGTGTTGTATATATATGAAAAACAGCCCAAGGTAATGATGGTCTACAAAACTGAGGCAAAACGGTTTCGGCGAAGAGGAAAAGTGGTCGGAAGAAAACCTTCAGTGATGGGTTTCGCGAAGCTTTAGAGGGAATTGTCACCCAGAATTGTCATGCGACTGTGGTGGAAATAACGGAGGAGCTCGAGTAGCACTTGCCACATCTTGTGTTGACAATCACAGTAATCTGCAAGTCACATAACATAGCCATACAGAGTCGGATTGCACGGACGAAACCGCTAAAAACAGACTATAACGCTTTAGCACGATGCCAGTGGTACCGTGAAACATTAACTTCTGATGAATGGAAACGTGAGATATTGTCAGATGAGTCATCGATTACATTATTTCAAACGACGAGTCGTTTTCGTGAATAGCGAAGATGCAAGGAACCATATGAAATATAGCGACTGCCTGGCCGTGAAACATAGCGGAGTCAATCCTTTCTAAGTGATCAAGCATGTGCCGCTCGACCATCTCCAAAAAATCTAAGTTTTTCATGAATATTTATCCTATATTAGGGTACTTCAAAACCACAATTAATTATTTTTTACATCCCATTATGACACAGGGGCTGGCGCCATTTTGCGCTTTTTCTATTTTAAGCGTTTACGTTGTTTTGAATATCTCAGCATGCGTTTGTCCTAACAGATTGAAAGTTGTTGGACGTCTCCAACTCGTGCAGAGCTAAAACTTTGATCTCAGAACATTTTTGCCTAAAACCACTTGAAGGGGGTGAAATCAGGGTCTACAGTAGCAACATTTTTGGACATTAAAAACATGTTTGGGAAGAGGAAACAGCTGACGTAGAGGTCTGAATTTGTGTGTGCATGTAGTCCGGGGACATAAGTTAATACACAAAAATTTACAGATCTGTAGCTGCTCAAAAGGCCTAAAAAAATCGTAAAGTCGGGGAATTATGCCAATTTAGCATATTTCACTGTCCAATATCTCCAATGGGCCTGGATAGAAAAATCTGAAATTTTGGGAATAGTTAGTCCTTTAGTATACCATAACACACAACAAAGCGCGTTTTGTGCTTTTGAGCAGAAGGGTGTCAAAGTACTAAGTAATGACGTCATACTCTAGGAGGTGTTTTGTTCATAAAATCTACTGGAAATTTGTTGTTGTGAAGAAAAATAAAGTAGGATGAATGGTTAGTCCAGTCAAGGCTCTCAAGATTGCTTCTTTCCTCTGTTGTAACACTGTCTTATTAGACCCACAGGAGGACTGGTGAACAATGCCGCTATCAGCAGAAGGCGAGGAAAGTCAAAATGCACTCTTTAGATTTTTTTCGGTCCTTTAGGAGCAGCTACAGGTCTGTAAATTTTTGTGTATTAACTTATGACCCCGGACTACATGTACTCACAAATTCAGACCTCTACGTAAGTTGTTTCCTCTTCCCAAACATGTTTTCAATGCCCAAAAAAGATTTTATGAACAAAACATCTCCTAGAGTATGACGTCATTACTTAGTACTTTGACCCCCTTCTGCTAAAAAGCACAAAACGCGCTTTGTTGTGTGTTATGGTATACTAAACGACTAACTATTCCGAAAATTTCAGATTTTCTTATAAAGGCCCGTTGGAGATATTGGACAGTGAAATACTCTAAATTGTCATAATTCCCCAACTTTACGATCTTTGGGATCAGCTAATGACCCTGGACTACATGCACACACAAATTCAGACCTCTACATCAGTTGTTTCCTCTTCTCAAACATGTTTTCAATATCCAAAAATGTTGCTACTGTAGGCCCTGATTTCATCCCCTTCAAATGGTTTTAGGCAAAAATGTTAGATCAAAGTTTTAGCTCTGCACAAGTTGGAGACGTCCAGCAATTTTCAGTTTGGTAGGACAAAATACATGCTGAGATATTCAAAACAACTTAAACGCCTAAAATCGAAAACATGCAAAATGGCGGCAGCCGTTGTGTCGCCATGGGATGTTGTAAAAAAATAATTAATTGTGGTTTTGAAGTACCCTGATATAGGATAAACATTCATGAAAAAATTGGATTTTTTGAAAAGGTCGAGCGGCAATTTTTCTTTTTTCTCGATCACTTTGCATGGATTGACCCAGCGACTAACCTGTGATGCTGTGTGCTGCAATATCTTGATTTTCAGTGGGTCCTGTGCTGACGCGTACCGTTGGCTTCACTATCCGTGATTATGTCGCCATTTTAGGGGATTGTGTGTCCATCTTACGGCCTGCATGTTGTTTCCGGGCATTAAAACCGTATTCCAGGATGGTATGCACTCATTCACACAGCTCTGAGAAACGTCAGAATAAAGTTGAACATTTCCCTTTGCCTGTTCAGTTTGGACTTTAATCTAATTGAACATCTGTTGTCCGTTTTGGACACACGAAGCCAGTTGAGATTTCCACCTCCGTCCTCTCTCATAGAACTGATAGATACACTACACGCAGAATGGTTTAATATTCCACTTGCTACCATTCATGACCCCTGTGATATCATTCAATGTCGCATCAGATCTATTCTGAAAACGAAAGTTGATTCAACGCCATATTAATCTAGTAAGATGTACTTGCTTTACAGTGTTTCAGTGTTTCCAGGAAAAAGGAAATATTCAGCATCTGAAAACGGAGGAGTTTAAGGGGATCTTATAACTTTTACCACTGGCTTCTCAGTCTCCATAAGATAACATGTAAATTTTACTTCATGAATATCTAACGAAATATGGTGCATAACAACTTAAAATCTTCCATATGAATAGAGAAAATCAATAGAAATTAAATCGTTGTTTCAATTTCACGCTTAATGACGTAGATCGCGAGTAATGAACATTTTTTGGCATCATTGTAGTGGACTATATATATATATTACATAGTGGTTGAATGTATCTGCTCCAATTTGGTCTTCACGAACAGATGTGCTGCTGACAGGCAGGGATTTCCCTCCCCCTCTCAAGTCCTTTTCCAATGGGTGTGGTAGAACGCCACCCTCATCCTATTTGTTTCCTTCGTTTCTGCAGAGCAGGTAGACATTCTTGTAAGCGCCAGAAAGAAAGAACACGACAATTTGAACTCTTTGCTTCTTACGATTTCCTGCTGCTGCGTTAGTTAGTTCCAACTTTATAATAGCACTGCCTCAACTGTTAAAAATATACTGTGGGTAGTAGGATCAACAGTTCATTACAGATCATGGCTGAAATTTAGCGTTCCTTTGCAGCACTAAGTTTGTATGAGACATTTACATGAATACAAAATACTTAATTCCCTCTAGTGACTGGGACTTGAAATTCGCAGCGGGTAGTTACTTCCACTTCCTGGCAACATTATTCAAATTTTCAGTAATGAAAAAATCAACTTTACTTCAGGATCCATTCAACAGAAACGATGGACTGAAACCCATGAACCAAATTGCCTGTGAATAAACATACGTAACATTTCAAAAATACAGCAGTTCTACCCGCTGGTATAGTGCCTAGCTCGCTCATTTTGGAGCACGGATCTCGGGTTCGATACCCGGTGGAAGAGCCTTGAAATTTCAATGCCTTACTAAGGATACGGATCCCATTGAAGGCTCCGTAATCACCAGTCTCTTACAACACTGGTGCAGAAAGGGAAGCTAAACGCTAAACCCACAAAGCCAACCAAGCTAATAAAAGACGGATGCAGTAATATCATCATAATTTAGACTATGTGGGCGATTTTATAATGTTTCAGACTATGGTCATAAATATAAGTAGAAGTAGGGCTTCGGACATTTCTAGTTCTTGTTACTCGAAAGTAAGTAAGTGTAATATATACACATGGTGTTAGGAAATAACTTTGGGAAGTAAATCCTCACACGCAAACGTGAAAAAGTCTATAGACCAATCTTGGTGCACAAATGCGTTATTTCAGAGATATAGTCCGCAGAAAGTTGGTTGTAATGGTACAAAAAAGAAATAACTAGAGAGCGAAATGTTGGATAAGTAATTATTTTCAGCCTAGATTCTAGTGGATACAGGAAGTGTGTCAGTTTTCCAGGATTCTCCAGGAAAGGGGTTGCATTTTCTTGTATCTCTAAAAATAAGAGTAGTTTCCCGAAGAGTGAAAATTAGGGGAAGAAAAGATTTTCTCGGAAACGTGTCCAACGGATTTTGTTTGTTTCCATACATCAATATTGTATTTACAACCCTATACTGTGTTATAAGTTTTTAGAAAAAAAAAAAAAAAAAAAAAAAAAGTATTTCAGTCTTGGGCTGAGTTCTTTTCTGACGGAAAAGAAAAAAGACCCAGGCCATTCTGTTTGTAACCTGACACTATAGTGTACTCATTTGTTCTACAAAGAATCCACGGGGTAGTTTACTCTTGGAAATAAGTTTCGATTTTCTAAAAATCATGACCCAGACAACTTTGTTAAATAAATATTTTATTAATAACGCAAACAGGCCCAACTCGAGGTCAAAGGTCGACTAGCTCTTTTCGCTCAGAATCAAGACTTTCATTACAAAAATGTATAAGCGCTTACGAATTTTATTGAAGATTATGTAACCTAATTGGTTGTCATAGAATAGCGTAATGGAAGGTTTTATACTTTCAGCTTTATCCTAACTTAGCTCTAACCCAATCTATCTTAGGCTCTTATCTATTTCTTAACTATAACTGTATGAACCAAATAATCTCTCAGATGTTTACAATTTCTTATCCCTTATTACAAATCTAAAGTAGATTTAACTTTATGCAAATAATCTTATATATGTTTCCATAACTCAATCCCTTGTTCAGACGCGCTACTCGGTTTGGCTTAGTCAATCTTGAACAGTGCTGAATGGGCAGACTAGTAAATAATTTGTGCTCTACTGGCAACTAGTTTACGTATGACATCAAGTTTGACTTATTTTATGGTTTAAAAAATAGAGGCCACGATTATCCATAAGGTAAAGAAAATGGTTCAAAAACAAGTAGCAGTACCACGTGTAGACCACGCAAAGGAGTTTGGTTTCTGTGGTACGATATTTTCACAATTAATATTGAAAATGGAAGTTGTAGTAGATTTCTACACTTCCGGTTTTAATAGAGAGACTAGACTAGAGACGAAATAGATTCGAGACGCCTAATTGATTGCAGAAAACCACTTTTGTTGTCTATTACAGTTTTTATTCTATAGCTATCACCATTAAAACCGGAAGTGGTTGATTTCCATCTCTTTCGGTTTGAATAGAGGCTAAGACTGAAGATAGTAGTTACTTTTAGAACGCTGGATAGAAAGTAAAAAAACACTTCTCGCTTTTACCATTCCTGTTCTATGGAGATCACTATTGAAACCGGAAGTGGTTAATTTCTACGACTTCAGGTTTCAATTGAAGATCAAAAGAGGAGATGAAAGGTAGACTTGAGACGCTCGAGAGCTACTCGATTGGAGGAAACCGCTTTTTTGTGTGTGTGTGTTTGTTGCCGTTTTTGCTCTACGTAGATCAATATTTATTGAAACCAAAATTATAGTTAATTTGAATCATTTTCGGTTTTGGTAGAGAGTTAATAATAGAGATTAAATGTGTTCTTACGAAGCACAAAACCGGATCTCACTACATATTACCGTTTTCGATTTATGGTGATCAATGATCAAACCGGAAATGGTTTATTTAAACCACTTCCAGTTTGAGCAGTGGTGCCCACCCACCCCTTATGTCCATGACGCACCCCCCAATTGTCTGCCCGTAGGTGTTCTTCTATGAAAAAAATCTTCTTTTCGATTAATTTTTACACTACCTCAAACATGTTTATACAGATTTTTACCCCCCCAAATATTTCAATGACGCACTTTGCGTCATAGCCACCCCCCCCCCCTTGTGGGCACGCCTGAGTTTGAGTACATGGTTTTAATAACAAACTCAACTCCTGATTTTTGGCTCTATATTTTGATCAAATTTGGTGATAATCCAGGAAGTGGTTCTTTAGTTTTTTTTTTTTTCTTTTTCAACACACATGGACAGAAATGCATACACGGATATGGTAAATATATAAAGGAGTTTTGGTAAACCAAACTAGTTATTAAAAAAAAAAAAAAAAAAAATGGAAAACGGTTTTTGCCACCCCTGCATTACAATTAATACGTTCTAACCGCAGAAACATCATACTATGGTTTTCTGTGATGAATAATATAAAACGAAAAGAAAACTATCCATCCAGACAACAAAACAAATAGGCAAATAAGAAACATTTAGACTTACTTTGGTTGTATAGTACTATAGTTGTCAGTGGCAGAGATGAAAGCCGTTCGGAGAATCTTTCCGTTTGAAGCAACAAAAGATGTAGAAAAGCAATCGGAAACATATATCCGATACTGAGGTTTCAAAGATCATTATCTTTGTTCTATAGTTGCCGTCGTAAAGTTGTAGGAACTTAGTAGGGAAGTAGAGGTAGGGCTGGGATGGAAGGCTGCTCAAGGCGTAAATGATTATGAAAATGGAGGCGGTAGACACTAGTTTCGCTCCTCAAAATGGCATGATGCATTCCTCCCCAGCATGTGTTCTTCAAAGAACGTCACCCGTAGTAATTTATGAAGTATGAAAGTTGTCTCTGAAGTAGTCATTACGGAAGTAATTATTACAATTAATCTAAGTCATTAAGTTTAAAATTGAGATAACCATCTGCTGTGTATTGCTCTTGGGCATTCGTATAGAAAATTGCAAGTTTCTAGGTGCAGTATGTAGTAAGATATTTATGAATTAAATTTTACATGTTACCTTATGGAGATTCTGAAGCCTGTGATGATGGGTAGACATCCACTTAATTAAAAAAAAATAAATAAATAAATAAATAAATAAAAAATAAAGAAGGATCAGGTGAGAGGGAAATATATTGAAGTGTCGAATAGATTTTCGGTTTTAGAAGGTTTGGAATGACTAATGTTAAGGATACTTGGGTTAAAATTAGATATAACATTACAATTTCACCAAAAGAAAAATTGGGACACGCTGAAATTTATAGGAAGAAACGTGGTTCGGCCAGGAATTCATTAAAGTAGTAAAGACGAAAAAACAGGCAAAACTGTTGGCTACAAAATCCGAATGATATAATTGATCGTTGACATCATACGGGAAACTAAAATATTTTTAGAACGAAGAAACGTTGATTTTTTTGAAAGCTAAAGTTATTGAACTTGAAGTAAAAACAAAACTATTTGGGACATGTATAAGGACATCAACACATTTAAGAAAGACTATCAGCCTCGGGCTCATATATTAAAGAAAGCGGACGTCATAATTCTCGCGGATGCGAATATTATTTTCAGCAGATGGAAAGATTTTTTTGACAGTTTGCTTAACATGCAGCCAAAAAGTAATGTTCGTGGAAAAAGTGAAATGCATACACCAGAACGATATATTCCAGAGCCTACCAAACAGAAATAGAAATTGCAATGGCGAAATTAAAGAAACACAATCTCCAGGTGTAGACGGAATACCTGCTGAGTAAATTTTGACTGAAGGGAAAAATTAAGGAACGCTGGAACAAGGAGGAATTGCCACAAGAATGAAAAGAATCAATCATTCTTCCCATTCACAAGAAAGACGACAAAAGTAGTTGTACTAATTACCGAGGCATATTCCTTTCGTCACAATCATATAAAATTCTCTTAAACATTCTGTTAGCTAAATTGACTACATATACATGAAATTATTGAGGATTATCAGTGCGGATTTAGGCGAAATCGGTCAACTATCGAAGAGATATTTACCGTTCGTCCAATTCTACAAAAAAAGTGAGAATAAAGTACTCCGCCACATAAATTGTTTATTGATTTCAGAAGGCCACGTCCAGTTAGAGGGAAACATTGCACAGTATTCTTATTGAGCTTGATATACTGAGAATGTTAGTTAGATTAATTAAAATGTGTTTAAATGAATCCCAAAATTAAGTGAGAGTAGGGACATATTGGTCCACGAGTTTTCACTTCGAGAATGGTTTAAAACAGAAAAATGTGTTGCCATTATTATTTAGTTTTGTTCTGGAACACGCTATATAGAAAATCAGATAGTAACCAGCGCTAGAACTGAATGGTACTCACCAAGTTATGACGTATGCTGATGATGTAAATCTGATAAATGATAGAGACGATTTTTCGGATCAAGAGGGACGAGAATGAAAATAGCGGATACTTCGTAACGAGGAACTGCATAGTTTGTACTGTTTAAGTAATATTATTAGAGTCATTAAGCATAAAGCCTAAGCGGTCAGGTCATGTAGCCAAAATGAAGGAAAGTAGAAATACTTATAAAATTTTAAGTGGAAACCCAATCAGAAAAAGAGCATTAGGAAGAGCTAGGCGCGGATGGTGGACAGCATTAGGATGAGTCTTGCAAAAATAGGAACAACGTAGAAACTGAACCTATTGGCTAAGGACAGAAGTCAGTGGATAGCTTTGGTGAATGTGGCATTGAATCTTAAGGTTAGTTTCTCTTAACGTATTGCAGTTCACATTGCAGCTACGATGCTTGTAGACCAATCAATAGAAGTTCGAAGATCACTTTGCAGACCAGGCTTGTCTGTGATCAGTGATAGTATCTTCATCGATAAAATATGTACCCGTAAAGTCCATTTTTTGGTTATGAGAAGAAGTAATAGTTATATGATACCGTGTAGTCTGGGGAAACAATACAAATGCTCTTGTGTTTAGAACCGTAACTCCTGCAGTTTGTCTTATGCTGTGTGTCTTGGCGTATGGGCTCCATCGCTTCCTTTCGCGGTTTCTTCAGTGAAGCTTTCAGTTGGATCAAGTATGTGATCAGTGATGGTTGCATATCACTGGGTGTAATATTCCAGCGGGATACGCACAGTGCGTGCCCGTTTTTATACCTATATGTTCGAATCTAAGTAAGCTGCTAATTCCAACTCTTTGTATTTTTTATACATGGTATCCAGCCTATAAACTGAAGATACGAGTTTTTTTTTTTGGTTACTTCCGTTAAGCCAACACGGAAATTACGTGAGATGAAGAAATACGGATAACCCTTATCTATTCATGGAGGTCGCACATCCACCATACCAGAAGATAGACTCATCTACAGGGCCGTGCTTTTTAGGGAGGGGGGCGAGCGGGGCGACGGCCCCGATCGCCGAAGTAAGGGGGTCGAAAAATTCGGGAGAAAAAAGGTAAAAAGATAGGAAAAATTGTTTGAAATATATGTATGGGGGCGCCGTCGCATACTCTCGCCCCGGGCGCTGATTTTCCACGGCACGGCCCTGCTCATCCATCCAGTTATTGTTTAGTAGCGAATGTGAGAAAACATCGAGTGCAATCGAGGCACTCGCCAAGTGTGAACTACGTGATGTAATTAGATTTCTCCAAGACGGCTGCTGAATTCCTTGAAATTCCTAGATCAGACAGTTCAGAATCTATATTCACGAACCACGTGATTTACGCTTTTATCAACGTTGTCTTCCGCCACAGATATGCACCCCTGGCTACTCTCCTTACGTACGTTGGTAAGGCTTTATTTAAACACTCATAGCACTTGTGCACACAGCACTCACTCATGTTCCCATCACCCACATGGAGAAATCGAATTACTAATGTAATTCATCTTGGGAGGTGCTTCGATTGCAGTCGATACATTTCAGGCTCACGCAGTAATTGAACACCAGAGACTGTGCTTCAGTATGGGGGATATGTAATCTCCAATGAATAGGTTTGGCTGATTCGCGTTTTGCCATCTCACGTGGTTCTCCTCTGCTAGCATAACGAAGATTAAGGAAATCTAAATATTTTCAAAATATACGACTATTCATATTTTTCAAACTATCGCGCGTGTTTTAAAACGATCTCACCTCCGTAGTTAACGCAGAAAATATTAGGCTTTACATCATGGGAATAATCAATAATGTTTGTTCATTTCATTTCATTACCATTAGCCATAGGTATGTGACTTTGAAATCAGTAATCGTGGAATAAGAAAAACTACAAAAAGAACGTCATGTTGCCAGATACAACGATACTCTATCAGCAGGTATTTCAAACACCTACAAACTACCATAAATAAATAAATAAAAATAATGAATCGTAAATTACCACGAATTGTCAGCAACTATAGAGAGACAGGCATGTAACACATAAAAGACCTTAGTTCATTCTAAATAATCAACCCGGACATTGGCATTATGAACAGAAGTTAGAATAACATAATTGACAACTTTCACCAAGTCACCAATCATGAAAGAAGCACAATAGAAGGTATTAACATGTAAAGAAATCCAGATTGGAAGCCTCAAAATGCTTATATATTAGTGTACATAGTTATTACCCGTCACATTCATCTTACTTCACTAATGTCCTTTACAAAGGTATATCTTGTTCTTCTTGACAGTGGTTACCCTGAACGGAAGAAAGAATCGACGATTAGTGATCAGTAGGGCCCGGAACTTGAGGAGAAATCCTCTTTTTGACGAATGCCCGAAGACTAGGCTTAACATAATATATGTTCATTTTGGTCACTATGTTAGAAGATGGTGGATTTTCTCTCTTTTTTGGCCTTTTTCGGAGTTTTGGTCTTTTTTAAGCTTTTAATAGATCTTAACGTCTTTCGACAATAACTTTGCTGGTCATTAACTCGAATCACCACCCCCTCTTAAACATCTTTTCTTTAGTTAAGAAAATTCAAAAGATAAGATATTCCTCAACGACTTAGACTGATAAGACCAGATCTGCAATAATCACAAGTCAGATAAGTAGGCGTGACAATGTCCTCCAAGTAGGGAGAGTGAGGGTGGGGAAATTTTCTTACTTTAGTTTGTATTTCAGTTTGTGGAAGGACAGATCGTTAACCTACCAGAAACTTGTATTTCTTGAACATTATATTCATTAAATATGTAATTCTAATTAAATTGGGTCTTATTTTTAGGTCCTTGTTTCCAGTTTTTAGGCCTTTTTTTTATATAGATATTAGTTTTTTTTATAGGTCCTTTTTAGGCAATTTTTAGGTCTTCATCTTCCGAGCCCTAGAGATCAGTAACACATAGAGAAGAGCACAATGAGTGTCTTTTGAGAGTTACATTAACAATTAATCTTATACTTATTGGAGTAGGTGCACCGGTTTCGAATTGAAGTCACTTGTCTCCATGTAACCATTCTGTTGGGTGTGCTAGGCGTTGTGTTGGTCTTAGTTTTGGATTTACCCAGCGCCAAACAACTCTGTTATTAGGTGTACTACTTGTTGCATAACTGCAAATTGAACGAAGTGAAGTAAAAGAACACGAAATGGGAATTCAGAATACGCGTCTATAATGGAAATAAGTTCGAAAGAAACTTTGGAAGCGTAGTTGATTCGTAGAAGAATAGAGTTTGAAAGGCGCAGGATCCTTACAAGTACGTGTAGGTCAAGAACCTGAATCTTATTTTATGAAAAATACACTTGCGAAATAACACTTAGTACTTTAATTGCTAGTAATTAACCCTAGGAATCTCAAGTTGGGGCGCGAGACTCCTTAACAAAAATAAGGTAGTTTTTCGTCGCAGCGCCTGGAAGAACCGCTGTGTGTTAAAACCACAACTTTTTAGAAGAAGCACAAAACATTCCGAACTTAAAATTTTGCCAAATATACACGGAAACACTTTAAAAATGTAATAAAATTGGTTATGTTTATATTATGCACTGGGCATTTTGTATCTTCCTTCAACAATATTATATTACTATTTTTGTGTTTACGTAGCACCTTTTGCGCCTTTATAAGCAAATAGAGGATTTGTATACATTAATCAACACGGGTACGTGATGAGAACCTGAAGCCTTTAATTTCAGTCTATAAGTTTTTCATTGTTGTGGCGAAACAATTGAATATTAACTTATCACATTATAAGGGTCGCTGCTTGACAGCTTTCAGGTTTATTTGCACGGCATAACTCATTTTCGACAAAAATGTCACATAGCGGTTCTTCAAGGCGCAGCGACGTTTTGTTTTTTGATAACAAAATGTTCTCAAAATTAACAACTTTTTTTTTTTTTATATAGTTATTTCCTAGTTGCGGTTATTTAGACAATTTGCCATAGTAATAAGTTTATAGGGAGGTTAGAAAATAGAATAATGGGTTCGAGGAGTCCCCTTCCCCTCCCCTCTTAGGACTACTTTGACTCATTTCATTTGAAGATCATAAATTTTATCTTAAATACCAGACTATTATGTGGCCAGAATATAAAAGGTAATTTTATTTCCCTGTCCCCGAATTAAAGTGTGTGTCTGGTCACACTGGCGAAGCAGGCAACAGTTAGGTACTATTGGGGGCAGTTGTGTCTGTTTTTGTGAGTCATTGTAGTTAACAAGGATTACTGTAGGTTTTTGTAGAAAAAACGAAATAACTCTTAAGTGATTTAAGTACATGTAGACTATGGGCTAAGAAAATTTAAAATAAGTCCTTTACCTTTCATTATATGTATAAACATATTACTAAGTAGGTTTGACGAGCTTCTCCCCCTCTCTCCCTCCCGGGATGACCTGTTACCTAAAATAACTTGAGAATCCTACGGTTAATGTTAATGACTGCATCAGCATTTTAAATGTGAAATTTTATTCCAGACCTTAAAAATATAAAGTACGAATAAAATATCAAGACTAGGTGAAGTTAACGTATGTCAAAAGTTTTAAATAATTCCAATTGTTACCGACTTGATGGGGAAATTTCCACATATGTAATTGTTTCTAAAGTCATTTGGATTGAAAATAATTCGAAGAAGTTGTTTTGAACATAATTTTAAAGCTTACATTGCACAAACTGGCCACACTGTTGAAGTTCACTGCAAAGAACATGCAAACTATATAAATGCAAATATTGCTCTCAAGCACAGCTAAAATTAGATGCACTTGAAAAAAAAAGTTTGATGATTTCATGTGAGTGCCAGTAGTTTTACATTATTTTGAAAATTGTTGGGTTACGAGAAATTTATAAATATTGCTCTCAATCAGTATTAAAAATATTTGTAAAAATTTAATTCTTCGTATTTTGAGCATTTCAAGTTGAGTGTCAGTTGTTTTACATTGTATGAGAAATGTGTAAATATTCTCTCGAGTACAGCTAACCAAATGCTTTATAAAAATTCTAAACCGCCAAAATGATTGTCGAATATCTATAACTGTCTTCTTGTAAGAATATAATTTGATAATGATTTTGCATAGTACTTTTAATACTGATACTATGTGTATAATTTGGAAATGTATGTTTGTGGTAAATTTCGTAGGAAAAGAATTATAAATACAAAAGTTAAAGTGAGTAAAACAAAATGTTGCTAAATGGACAAGAAAGTTTTATTTTCGTTTTATTGTTTTATTTACTGTTCTTTTGACATGAAATTTACCACATACGCGTCTTTGCCGATTATACACATACTAACATTACAAGAAATACCGAGCGAATTTGTTATCAAATTATACTCCTACAACAACATATTTATAGACATGCGACAATAATTTTAGACATGAGTGTACATACGATATTATCATTAAATTAAAGCAACTTATCACCACGTCAGACTCTACAAGATAAAACAGTAATAATAGATTAGCGACATATATGAAGATATATGTTAATAGCAATACTTAAAAAATGCAATGATATTATTTCACATTCTGAGACATAGTAACTCATTACCTTTATTTTCCCGTTAAAATAAATGAACTATATTAATTTGTTAAGAACTAATCGCTTTGAAAGTTAAACGCGTAATGCTCTTGCTGTACCAGTACTTTATTACACAATCCAGAACGCTACACGCCGCATTAAACTAGCTTAATTGTGTTTTAAGACATGGGAAAGATCTTAGTATCGATTAAAAAGTTCTGATTGTGTTCCTTTAATTATTTTTGGATGTTTTTTATCTGTGATAGTAGTGATGATTTCAGAAGATTTTCTTCGGGGTGAATTTCAGTATATGGGGAGTGAAAAGCGCTGCAAAAATACTGATAATCCACAGAAAGTACGATCGGAGATATGGGTCTGGATGAAGTTACCCCCTGAAATCATCACTGCGTAATAGTTTCATAGCCATTTGTTATGAAATGATTATGGAGAAGCGTAAATAGCCATTGTATGCAAAAAAAAAAAGAAAGAAAAAAAGTTGCCTCCATTTTTTAAATAGGGCGGCAATGTGTAAACACCATACTCACTTATGTTACTTCTACTCTCTGTTATCTTTAATTTGGCACAAGAAAGAAGTTTCTAACTTATTGTGAGAATATATACCAGTTTCAGTATAATTCTGTGCCTTTGCGCCAGATCCATCTTGAAATTTTCCAGTAAGGTTTTGGATTGTCAAATGGTTACCTTCGATTTATTTATTTGTTTATTTCATTGTTTAATCATCATCTAACAGATTCAGAGGAGAACTGGTGTCATTCCTTGCACTTTTACAGCTCGTATGGTCAGTCTGGATTATTTCCGTTGTAATTGATCTAAGAATCGACAGTCAAATTGAAGCTTTAACTGTTACAAATGTGCTTTATTTTCAAGATAGAATAGTCAGACACTTGATAAGGCAAAATAAATAACGTCTCATCTGGCTTGCAAGTGCTACTATCATCTGTATAGTCAGGATCATAGAGAGCTAGCCCTTTGTACAGTGCTACAAACTTCGGGTCCTTCGCTTTCTTTTCTTTTTCCTTATATATATATATCAGCTTTCGCTTCTAAGAATCCGGTTACTAGTGAGGATCCTGGGTGTAATCGAGCTGTGAGAACCCCTGGAATCAAAAGTGAGTACGTTAACTATTACGCCACTGCTTTCGCCCTGTGGCTTGTTTCTTAATGTTTCACTCTTATGTGCCAGTTCCATAAGCCGACCATGTTCCTGCTAACTTCTGATTAATTCTTCGATCAATACCGTGTCAGAAAGATGCTTCTAGTGGAATAGTCTATACATACAACTGCTGTTAACAACTTAGGCTCCATCTCCTTGTTGGCGTGAGTATAATATTTTAATAGGGGTATGACCACTTAATTATGAGAATCACTCGGCTTGTGGCCCAGCAGTGTTCTAGAGGACTCAAGCACTTCCACTTACGCCTGTGCTTTTGCCTCCCATTCTTCGGACTCGCGTATCTGATGACACCCAAAATTTTAAGTGGCATGGTATATAGTTTGATGCGCCGTCATTGTAGATTCCTTTTTCGTGTAGGGCACCGTTTCCGAAGTGGCCAGATAAACCTTACAGTTAAATTATAACTATTTCGTGAACGGTGTAAAAATAAAGCATTATATAAGTTGTTTGTTTTCCATCATCTACTCAATGATGTATTAACTAACGTAAAATGTTTGGGTGACCTACTTCCCTCGGAGCCCGTGATAGGGAACCCCTTAGAGCAAGCAGAACGCTCCATTTGAAGAACGTACTGACATGTTGGTATCTCACTTTTTGTTTTATTCTTCTGTATCCAGTCATTTGTAATTTATAAGCATCAGACTTTTCATCTTAAATATCCGATATATGTACAGTTATTGTCAAAAGTCTGAGTACACTTTATTGAATTTCAGGATTTTCCAAATAAAAGACAGTGTGTCCAACCATGTTTATTGGACTAATTTTTAAAAACAAAAAGGATACGAAAATTCATATTCTTGTTAACATCAGGCAAATTTATTCAGGAAACCTGCGTTCCAGTAAACAGATAGCAAATGAACATACACTTTGATGATGCATTGTCTCAACGACGCCTTGTCAGTAGTTGTATAAACCCTTGTCAGTACTTGTCTCTTTATTTCAACGGACAGTTGTATGTGCTCTGTTCAGTCATGGGCAAACTTGGATCCAAATCGATGACATACGATCTTACTGTTTTCATTCGCGTGAACCAGTTAAATAGTGCAAAGAACATGCAAATATTATAAAATGCAGAAGAGAAACTGTTAAATAAGGGTCGAAGCACGTGTTCAAGTAGCAATTTTGAGAGAAGTGATTCATTCTCTGCGAAACATCGCTTACCGATCGGGCGGAGCAGTGCGTCGGCTCTTGAAAGATAGTCACAAAGTGATGTAAATATTACTTCACTGTTCGTCCAAAAATAGCTTCTCGTAAGGGTAAGTTCACTGAAAAAAGAAGCAAGCAGAATAGACGTTAACTGCTCAGGAAGAATCAATAGAACTATGGAGAAAACATTTCCAATCGATATCAAATAGGATGCTGGCCCAGCACCTTCAGATCTATGATCCTGGGGGTAGGAATGCCGGAAAGAAAAATAAAAAAATCTTTAGAGCAGGAAACATTTCAAAGAGATGCACTTGGACCAAAATAATAAATGACACTCTGAACTGGGGATCTAAATTCCTACTTTTCACTTTCCAATACGGTATTAGAAGTTTATGCGTCGTCGTCCCTAAGAGCACTTTCATCACGACCGTGTAAACCTACAGCAAGGCACGGAGAAGATAGCGTCACTGTTTCGGGATGCTTTACAGACTACCAAGTTGATAAGATAGTTCAAATTAGTAGAATAATTGATACAAAGGTGTTTCACAGCGTTTCAGTGAGGCAATGTAACTTCATCAGAAACGTGGATTTGGGGCAGTAAGTTTCTGCTACAACAGGATTACCACCCCAGACATTCTTTTAAGCTATGCAGTAACTATCTGCAATGCAGAGAAGACGCTTACATCACCAACAAATGGAATAGTCGTCACAGTCACCGGATTGGTTAGCCATCGAGTTCTTGTAAGATGAACTTGACAGAATAGTCCATAAATAGATGTCAACGAATACTAAAGGTCTTTGGGAGGCTCTTCCGAGCTACTGGAGTCACATAGATTGACAAAAGTTGAATAAATTAATCAAACAAATCGAACAATTACTTAATCAAAAAATTAATCAAACAATGGAATTTGTAATGCTCTTATCAAGGCTAAGGGTCAGCATTTCATTGAAAGTAAATATACTCAATACATTTGTGTAAGTGGAAACGACCATATGCTTCAACTTTTTTCATGTGAGCAACAATGTTTATTTTACAGAACAAGTCCAGCAAACTGGATTTTATATATATATATATATATATATATATATATATATATATATATATATATATAAAGAGGGAAGGTTCTGAAAAATCAGTATAGTAGTCAACTTTTGATAACATATGTCTGAACAGTATTGAGCCTTTTGCACACGAGATGGCACTAGTGGCCAGAGTATGAGTCGCAGTGGGTCAGGCCTAACGAAATTCGATGTAGATATGTAAAAATGTTAGAATTTGTAGAGAGAGACGCAAATATCACGCCGTGAAAATGGGTTAGTTTTCCGCAAAACCGCGCTACACTTTACAGTTTTATTTCGATTAAGATATAAATGATGAGTAGATTCGTGAAGAAATTTGTGTTGTTTATGGGCAAGATACGTTATCAAGAGGTGGTTTAGTCGCTTTCGTTCTATAAATTTCGATGCCCAAGATACTCCTCGCAGTGGGCGATCAATTATTGCGAAAATGAATGATATTCTGACAAAATCGAGCAAAACCGGCATGTAAGTAGTCATGACATCGCCAATGACCTAAACATCCATAACCGAATAGTGTTAAACCATTTGGAGAAAGCTGGCTACAAAAAGGAGCTCGACGTTTGGGTACTACATGATCTGACTCAAAAACATTTACTTGATCGAATTTCTGGCAATTTCGACTGAAACGTAACGACTCGAGTCATTTCTGAAGCGGTTGATGCGAGTGATGAAAAATGGATGATCTACGACAGCAGTGTGCAAAAAAAGATTGTTTGAAGTGAGAAGAAGCTCCACAATCTGTGGCTAAGCCCACACTGACGCCTAAGAAGGTTATGCCGTACATTTGGTGTGATTGGAAGAGAATAATGCATCACAAGCAGTTGCCACGGGCAGATTCCTACATTCCGACCTGTACTATCGACAATTAGTACGAGTGCGCCTAACAATTCAAAAGAAACGGTCGGAATCGAACAAGAGAAATGGTGTCGTACACCACGCTGGCAACGCTAGACCACATCTTTAACGACCTGTCAGAAAGTAAGAGAACTTGGCTGGAAGGTTGTAATGCATCCACCTACACCCCGGACTTGACACCGCCAGACTATTTATTATTATTATTATTATTATTATTATTATTATTATTATTATTATTATTATTATTATTATTATTATTATTATTATTATTATTATTATTTCGTCTGCAGAACTTCCTGAAAGGTGTTAAGTTAGTTTCATACTAGATATGTGGAAAAATGCGTCACGATTTTCGACCATATAGGTATTGTGTATTTTCACGCGTAACTTCAACATAGGTGCACCGATTTTAATTGTTCTTTGTTTCTTTAATCTTTTGAAAAAGTATTCTTCTCTGGTGCTCCCAGATAAATTTTATAAGGATGTAACTATGGTTTTGGAAGCTAGGCCATGAAACTTCTCAATGAGTGGCATTGTTCATACCATAATTGTGTGTATGATCACGCATAACTCCAGCATATATACACCGATTTTGATGTTTCTTTTTTGTTTGAAAGAGTATTCTTTCCTGATGGTTTCAGGTAAATTTCATCAGATAAAATTCCTCAATGGCTGAAAGTGTTCATATCATATTTGTGTGTATGATCACTCATAACTTCGACATAGGTGCACCAAATTTTATTTATTTACTTAGTGTATACTTTCGCGGTGATTCCATATAAATTTTATTAGCATTTGATAATAGTATTTGGAATTAGACTATGCAATTCTTCAAAGGCTGACAGTGTTAATATCGTAATTAACTGATTTCATTGTATGTATATTCTCGAAGAGAGCTCTTATTAAAGTATTGATCCTAATTATTAGCTTTTAATTTCAGAGAGTGTACTTTCTCACAGGTTCCATATAAGTTTTGTCATGATCTAATGAAAGTCTTGGGAGTCAGACCATGAAACTACACAATAGATGATAGTGTCAGTACGATGTATATAATTCCGTAACGCGTACACCGATATATGATTTGGTCACGAATGTTTCGTAGGCAGATCCATTTTATATGAAGTTTGTGTTCTGCCTTTAGTTTAGGTATCTAACCAGTCTACTGGAGATAGCGAGAAACTATAAAAATTATATAAAAATGAAATAAAAATAATCCACTATGAGAACGCACTATAAAACAGAAAACCTTTTTAAAAAAATATTAACTAACCAACAAAAGTGCTGAAAAGCAGAATGTAATGAAGTGCATAAAAGCAGAAAATAATTCATTGCATTTTATATATACATATATAAATGAAGTTGTGCTAAGACAAATTAATGCCTCATAAAATCACTGTTCAAAATAATTTTATATTAGGCATTAATTGGTTTACTTGGCACAGACTGCCAAACCAGGTGTGGCGCATTGAAACTCAAATATTTATTTGCTTTCGGTCGTCTGTAAAGCAAATGAGAATTTATTTGACCATTTACTTTCAGTACCAAGACGTTCACCAACGGTTTAACGTTGAATCTTAATGATATGTCTTCCTACCGGGAATCGAACCCTGGTATCCCATGCGGAAGACGTGTTTGAAACCATGTATCAATGTGAAAGCTCCAAAATGTGCGTAAAATATCTCAGGTACAGTGGGGACCGAATTTATTGACCACCTTCCCCCGTGAGTGTTCCTAAACTACCCTACACGACTCGACAATTGGGTATTCTCTACTTGTTGCTGTTTTATAATTTATTTATTTGAATTACAAGCCTAACACTTGTATACTAATATGTCTGCTTCCACAATAACATTTCAGTGGTGTATCAATTTACAATGCGGTTAAGAGTATTCATTCATTCTCTAAATGCTTGTAGAAAATAGGTATTATTAAATTCCAAAAACCTAAAGCGCATTAAGTGTTTTATTATTCTATATAATAATTTATATATGAGCGTCCTAAAAAAAAAAACCTATTGCGGAGTTATCTCACCCTTGAAACAGTATGATTAATTCTTTCGCGACTATAACGTCTTTCGTCCTACGCCCACTTTCAGTGTGTGGAGCACGCAAAACCACCACAGAGCTGAAAGGCTCCATCCTGCTGTCCACCAACTTCACTCTCTCTCTGCTCATCTGCCGCAAGAAGGTAGGTAGATAGCACTTTTTTTTGTCATTAAAAGTGTGATTACCTTGTGCATAATAGCAGGCATTTAAAGGGCTGTTGCCTAAGAAAGGACAACGCGAGCGAAAGCCAATTGAAAACAAGTGAACAGAGACTAACATTAAGCATCGTAGCGTACACAATATTGTCAAATCTCTTATAAACATGAATCAGTGTTGCAGACTCCATGTTGCAATAATTAAAATTTTCGTTCTGTCGCTTCTCATTCCTAAACAGGAATAAATGTTCATAATAATAATAATAATAATAATAATAATAATAATAATAATAATAATAATAATAATAATAATAATTATTATTATTATTATTATTATTATTATTATTATTATTATTATTATTATTATTATTATTATTATTATTATTATTATTATTATTATTATTATTATTATTATTATTATTATTGTGTTGGAACGGCACGTGGCTTTGTAACTTCATTACAGAGCCGCCTCTGTTCACTTCTAGAGATTAGTCCAAACCATGGTATGATAAGCTACGGTATCACAAAAACTCCTTTAGCTTGAATAATACTCCGCACCCTGCGAATGGAATTCTTTGTTGATCTGTCAGTACACTCGATGACTTGTGTTATTGGAGTAAACATAGAAACGCGATTCGTCGGACCAAATTACACTTTTCTAATCTGCTACGTCCAGTGTCTATGTTCTGAAGCCCATTGAAGACATGTACCTTTATGTGGCGCAGTAAGAAATGGCATTTTTCGTAGTACTCGGCTTCATGGCGTTCATTCCGTACCAGTCTTCGCAAAATTGTGCATACAGGTGCTAAACTCCTTCGTGATCTCTCTTGTTTAGGATTTTTCAGCGACAGCAGTTCAGACCCGTTTTGCTTTTACGAGCGTGTAAGATCATTCCTTGTGAGTAATTTTCTTAGTTTGATTCACGAAAAAGTCAATTTTGTATCCATAGGAATCCTTAACACAATGCCCCTTTTTGCAATTGCCACATCTTTGTTTTGACCTGCGGTGCACTCACTCTAACAGCAATAAACATGCGTGAGGAATAATGAGTTTAGTCTCTTACTACTAGGGTTTGTTGAACAGTCTCTAACTTTCTTAAGAAAAACAAGTCATGGTCTAAGTTTTATGATGGATTTATTCAACATGCTCCACTTCCAATTCGGTGCATTTTTTTTTTTTTTTTGCTATGCTCCACTTCCAATTCGATGCATTTTTTTTTTGCTTCGATTGTATAGTTTGTTCAGAAATAAATAAAATTCGGTTGGGTGTCAAGCCCTACATTTGCAGCTGCAGTCGCGTAGAAATGTTGCCCATTTCTTTCCCTTCAAGATTTTTTTAAATTTGGGAGTAGGTGGTAGTCACATTAGGTTACGTTAAGAGAATAGGGTGTTGATTCAAGGTTTCAAAACATAATGTAACCAGTTTGCTTATTGCAATATTACTCCTGTGAGAAAATGATTTGCTCTTAGCATAAGAGTAGATAACGTTTCGGGACAACTTTCCATGACATTTTTTCCATAACTCTGAGCGAAGCATAGTAGCTAGTCCTCGGTTATGGTGTTACGTTTTGTAGATAACAGCAAAAATGGCGCCATTCTGATCTCAGAATACACTAGCAAGAAGCTTTGAACTGGATTTTTGCACCAGAAAATTCTTTGGCCTCGGTGAACCACTGTGACAGCATTCTTTAGATCGTCTTTTGTATCTGGATCATACAAATAGGTTAATATTTCATCCTCCATGACCAAATGTGTAACAAAATTAGTGGCATCCTGCTGAAAACTCTCTGGAAGCAAGCACCCTTGCATGCTTCAGGTCTGGGCACTTACTCGGCGAAAAGTTTTCTCGTGTCAGGATGATCACGAATAATGACACTAAGGGTTCACGGGAGGTGCTAGAGCCTCTGCTATTTTTTAAAAATCAAAACTGCATCGTCTGAGAGCATTTAATTCACCTTTTAAGTAGTTTTGGGCAAATCACTATGGAGGGTCTCCCAGGAGTACATAAATTTGACAATCCAGTTCTTAGCAGTGACATAGCATGGGGCGTGAATCCCATTATTTGTAGTATCTATTCTGGATGTTCTTTGCAGACTTTCCTGGAGAGGAGGAACTTGATGATTGTTCTGGTTTCAATATCATTGAACTCTACTTGCTGACCCATAATCCTTACCTGAAATAAAAATACGACCATTAGTTCCAGCACTTAGATTCTGAGTCACAAACATTACCTAGGTAATAATAATAATAATAATAATAATAATAAGAAGAAGAAGAAGAAGAAAGAGGCCAGAGTGAGTTCTAACATATTTATTTATTTATTTAAATGAGGAATTACTTTCTATGATCAGTCTAAGGACGTAAGTGTGTATTGTTCTCTGAGTTGGCACTGGAGATCTCGCAACTAACATCAAATCTAAAGATAATTTCGCAGCGCAGTGTTGCGCTGATCCCGTATAGCTTGAGAACCGGTCTGCTTGAGAAACGAAAAATTTCTGGCGATCCTTGAATCAATCACATTATCTCTTTTCGTGGAAAATGACAACACTGGGTCATTACACTAACGTAATCTTCTTGATGGACTAGGGTAAAGAATTAAAGAATCTTATATATACAGTATATATATTTAATGGATAGCCCATCTAACTAGTAAATAATCTTTTTAAACAAGGATTTTCGTTGCATTTGGCCGTAATTAACACCTAAAGGCATGAATTTATAACATTACTAAAGTCTTGGCCAACCTAAGTTTTCAGTGACGTAATTTCAGTAGCTCCAAATCGCTAACCATAAGTAATTCCAAGTAATGTTGGAACTGCACCATTCTGAAAGAGTTTCCTCCTACAGAACCTCATTTTTTAGATTTACCTGCTCATAGTTAAAATTATTAGTACTTTGAAATGACAAATAGTTAATTTATACATAATGCATGCTCGCAAAGACGCAGTGATCTTAAGTTATAGAAACGAACACAGGGCTGCAACATTTTCTGTAACAAGCAATGCGGTTTGTCGATGCGGGCAAACAATTAATCCTAAATTTTAAAGATTACCCTGTATGTAGAACAAATTGTGCACTTATGATTTGATAACAGACCTTCAATATATCTGTAATGTACAATAATTCATACATATTTATAAAATAGCTTTTTTTGCTTGCAGTACAGGTGCAGTATGGCGTCCTGTGCAAGGGAAATTCAGTATGTCTGTTCACCTGCGTGTTATTTTCGATTATATAGAGATGACAGTCCATTAAATAACCAAGCAAGGCAAATTGTTTTAAACGCGTGTTCATATTTATAATATAGCGATCCCTGTAATGATGTGAGTGATGATGTTAGCCTTACCGCTATGAGAAGTGATTTTTTGTTGAAAAAGGAATTCTTGGAAGAGGGGAAAGTGTCAACACCCGTAAAAACAAGTGACATGGCGATAAATAAAGATACACGTATTATCTATCAAAAAAGTGCATAAATTTTGATCCAATGGAAGCAACAACAGCAATGAAAGCTCCCACGGTGAAGGAAATTTCGGCTGAAATCAAAAGCGATTCTGGTTTACAAAAAAAAAAAAAAAGGTTTTTTTAGCTTTAGAATACAAGTTGTATCGCCTCTTTCTACAAACTTCAATGTGAACAACACAAACCTGCGCGCCGACTACGTGGTTGCTCCGGCACACAAATAATCTTGTGGGTGCGCCGCATCCACAAGACTTTTAATTTGGACCCGGGTTTGAACCCGTTTCTCTTGCGTTTACGTCCACCGTGTTACCGACTGACCTAGGACAGCCTCGAATTATCCTTATAATATCGGTATATTTTACTTTATCACAGCACAGCCTTTTGTGACAGTGTTCATAAAATACTTTAACTAAAAACAAATTGATCAAATATTGAGATTTCCCTGAAAACATATAGCCTAACACGTTTCGCCATTGATATGCACCCACATAAATTTGGACAGAAATAATATAAAACCTAGACAAGCATTTAAGCTTCCTTGGTTATATGGTTAGCGTACGGGCTTTCAGTGCGGGAAACCCAGCTTCGATTCCCCCTGGGAACCTATATTAGGCTGTAGGTCCAAGCATCATGTCCCCTCAGTATTGTAAGGAACTCCGATTCAACCAAACAGCTACGCATTTTTAAGTAAACACACAGCAGAAGTACAGGGAATAGTACAATGTACTTTATTGAGATCCGATTATCTGTAATAATTCGCATCTTTAAAATTTTCCTATTTACCACGAGGTTTCTCACAACGTATTAAAGACAGAGCCTTTCATCGTACAATTTGCTGATCACAACGCAACGTAAAAAGTAATGAGCAATTATAACTGCTAAGCTTGTTATATCGCAAATTAAGATGTAATTGTTGCATTGCGTTGACGAAAACTCTACCGAATAAGGTCTAGAGACAACGAAGGATTTTTTTTTTTTTTTTTTTTTAAGCAAATCTCATTCTTTTCCATTCTATATGGGGACACGGTGACTCAGTGGTAGGTCGCTTTTTCTTTTCTTTTCTTTCTTTCTTTTTCTTTTTTTGATTGGTGTCAGAAAGTGTATAAATTTTGGTGCAATGGAAGGAACAAAGATCCAACGGATACAGAAATTTCGAATGTTTCTTTTGTACTGTTTGTTAACTGATCCTCGAGCGTGATTGACTGGTATGTGATCGTCAATCGGAAGCCCTGTCTCGATCCCTACGCACGGACACGGAGAGTTGCTCGAGACCAGTGTTGGGCAAAATCAATTGAAATCAATTGCAATTGATCAATCAATTGAAAGTAATTGCTCTGAAAATCAATTGCAATTGATTTCAATTGCAATTGATTTCAATTTGTAATTGACAATTAATTTCAATTGCAATTGAATTCAATCATAAAATTTGCAATTAAATTTTCGTCAATTGTTAATTGTTAATTGGTCACCAGGCAATTGAAACTTTTAATTGTTAATTGTCAATTGCAAAGGGTGCAATTGAAACATTTAATTGTTAATTGCAATTGACAATTGAAACTTGTAATTGTTAATTGTAATTGAAATCAGCAATTAAAACTGAAGATAAGAAGATGTGTGTGTATTGTGTTGTCCACTTGTTACTGTTTTACATATTTCAAATAAGGTACTTATAAGAAATGCTGGATACCTACCATCCCTTTCCCCCCCCCCCTGGGAAGAAAGATAGGAAACTAAGTATTTTTTAAAATATATTATGTTTATGGTTCTATCCCCCTCGAAAGAACTCTATATGCCCGTCATGCATACAATACGAATGGGCACCAGCGAGTTCGAGCGAGTTTTCTTTAAAACTCGACTCGACTCGAAGCAGACATCTTTGAGCTCGACTTGAGATCTCGGCTCGAAAAATTTCCCCCAACTCGACTCGAATTCGGATCGAGTTTCCAGTCGAGTCGAGCCAATTCGAGCTAAATCCTTTGTGTAGTTCCAAGTACTACTATCTTCAAGTATCCTACATAGACAATATAATAATCAATGATACTACTACTACTACTATAATTAATTATCATTATAACACCGTGTACCTGTATAAACATGGAATATAGGCGGTTTGTATCGGAATACTAAAAATTAGTTGACTGTCGATTTTGGTCGTCAAGAAATCTTCAGGAGGCAAGGACATCGGTCACGAGGTTCTTGGTTTGAGTTCAGGAGGAGCAAGTATTCGGGCTCGAGCCAAAAATTGTTAGAAGTTATGGGACTCCAGCCAAACATGTTCAAAACTGCTCGACCCGGGCTTAGGGTTGTCAACAGCTCAAGCGGCTCGCTCACAGCTTATTCACTTATCGAGCCGAACCGAGAAGTAAGCCGAGCCAACAGCTCATCCAACCGAGCCAGCTCCAGCCGATGGCTCACACGAGCCGAGCCGAATTGAGCTGATTGCTTACCCCAACCGAGCCCGTTCGAACCATCGGCTCAGTTGAGCTGACTCGAACCCAGCCTATGGACTCGTTTCAACGGAGCTGGTTCGAGCCATTGGCTCCAATCGAGCCGAGCCGATGACTCGTCTTTACCGAGCCGGTTCAAGCCATTGGCTCAATTGAGCCCAGTCGATGGGTAATCCCAACCAAGCCAGCTCAAGCTGTACGCTCAGTTGAACCAAGCCGAGTCGGTTGACATCACTATTCCGGTTGGGCTTCTACTTTGGCTAAAAAATTGGACCGTGCAGTTCTCAGCCTTGATGGTAAGAACTACAAAAAATGATAAGAAATCTTTAGTTTTACGTCTCACGCTTATGCCGGATAGGCAAAAGGAGACGGTGATGATAGGAAATGAATGAAATGAAGAAAGTGGGAGGAAACGGGAGAACCCCGAGAAAATACACGAGCACGGTGTTTGTCCACCACAAAGTACAAACTGCGCGAGCTGGGATCGAACCAGGGACCTCAAGCACCGGAGGTGAACGCTCTACCACTGACCCACCGCGCCAACTGGTAAGAACTACAGTATATACTTATATTGGTGCTCACGGCGTCATTAACTTGTTCCGCCACCAACGAATTTCAAGGTACTTTGTTCTGCATCTTTTGTGTCGCTTTATGCGCCTATTCCCACATTTTGTGCATCACCGGAAGTGGGTCAAAATGGGCCTACAAATATGGCGGAACAAGTTATTGCTCTTCTGCCACCAATGAATTTCGAGATTGTTTCCTTCACATCGTTTTGTGCCGTTTTGTGCGTCTACTTCCGTTTGGTACGTCGTGGGAAGTGGGTTAAAATGAGTCCCCAAGGTGGGACGAAAACGATCAAGAGTTCCGCCACTATTAAATCTCGAGGTCGTTTATTTCACATCGCGTACCCTTTTGTACGTCTATTTCGACGTTTTGTGCGTTACTGGAAGACGGTCAAAATGGGCCTCGAAGGTGGGACGAAAATGACCCACTGCTCCGCCACTACCGAATTTCGATATCCTTCCTTTCGCATCGACTACTGAATTTTCGTGCTGTTTCGTTCCCCCATTTCCACGTTTCGTGCGTCACCAGAAATGGGTCAAAATGGGTTTCCAAGGTAGGACGAAAATGACACATTGTTCCGCCACTATCGAATTTCGAGGTTGTTAATTTTACATCGCGTACCCTTTTGTGCGCCTATTTCGACGTTTTGTACGTCACTGGAAGATGGTCAAAATGGGCTCGAAGGTGGGATGAAAATGACCAAGAGTTTCGCCACTACTGAATTTCGATATCCTTCCTTTTGCATCGACTAGTGGATTTTCGTGCCGTTTCGTGCCCTTATTTCCACGTTTAGTGCGTCACCGAAAGTGGGTCAAAATGGGCTTCCAAGATGGGACGAAAATGACCGAGAGTTCCGCCACTATTTAATCTCGAGGTTGTTAATTTCACATCGCGTACCCTTTTGTACGTCTATTTCGACGTTTTGTGCGTCACTGGAAGACGGTCAAAATGGGCCTCGAAGGTGGGACGAAAATGACCCACTGCTCCACCACTATACCTAACGAATTTCGTGGTCCTTCCTTTCGCGTCGAGTAGTGAATGTTTCGTGCCGTTTCGTGCTCTTATTTCCACGTTTTGCGCGTCACCAGAAGTGTGTGAAAATGGACGTCCAAAGTGTGACCAAAATGACCCATTGTTCCGACACTATCGAATTTCTAGGTCGTTTCTTTCGCATCGTTTAGTGATTATTTTTTTTAAATGTTTTCTGTGCCTACTTCCTCGTCTTGTGGTCACCGGAAGTGAGTTAAACGGGCCTTTAAAGTGGGAGTTAAATGGCTCACTATTCCGCCACTATCGAATTTCGGGGTTGGTTCTTTCGCATCGTTTAGTGTGTATTTTGTACCGTTCTGTTCGCCTACTTCCACGTTTTGAGCATCACCAGAAATGCGTCAAAATGGTCCGAGAAACTAGAGCCATTGTTCCGCCACTATCAAATTTGGGGGGTCGTTTCTTTCGCATCGTATAGTGCCTGCTTTGTACCGTTTTGTGCTCCTATTTCCACTTTAGTGCTTCTATTTCCACTTTAGTGCGACAACAAAAATGGGTCAAAATGGCCTACAAGTATAGCGGAATAACTTAATGCTGTTCCGTCACCATCAAATGAGGTCGTTTCCTTCACACTTTTTATACATGATTTGTGTCGCTTTGTGCATCAGTGGAAGAGGGTCAAAATGGACCTTGAAAGTGGAATGAATATGTCAATATTTGTAGGTCACCTTTGACCCACTTTTGTTGGCCTACAAAACGTGAAAGTATGCGCAGAAACGGTATAAATATGCACTAAACAATGCGAAAAAAGCAACCTTGAAATTCGATACTGGTGGGAGAGTGGATCAGTTTTCTTCCCACATTGAATGCCCATTTTGACCCACTACCATTGATTCACAAAACGTGGAAATAGGCTTACAAAACGGTAGAAAACACGCACAAGACGATGTGAAGGAAACAACCTCGAAATCGTTCCTGACGGAACAACATTAACTTGTTCCGCCATATTTGTAGGACCCATTTCCGGTGACGCAGAAAACGAGGAAATAGGCGCACAAAACGACACAAAAATGGTAATTTAGCTTAATTACATGGAAATTTTAAGTTTGTAAGCTTAATTATATGGAAAATTTTATACATTTTTCCTTTAAGTTGGTCTACTTTACGTTGATTTGGGACTTTTAAATTGTATTCATTTTTCCACTGAAAAATATGTATAATTCAACAAGTTGATTTGATTTTGAGTTGCTTTTGGGGTTTAACGTCCCGGTCAGCAGCGAGGCTATATGAGACATGGACCTACTGATTAACGTGGAATCCGAACCACATGAGCTCCCGCAGGGAATCGAACCCGGGTTTCCCACGCCAAAGGCGCGTACGCTAACCGCTTAGCCACGGAGGAGCTCTATAATTCAACAAGGAAATAATTATTAATTATAATTATTATCTATATAATTGAATTCATTGTAATTTGGTCCATAACAAACACTTTACCATTTCGTACTAGCTGTTATACCCGTTCTTCGCACGGATCAGATAAAATATCAATGTAAACAAATTGAACAACGGGAGAACAATTAAGAAACATTTCTAACATTGGATATATTTTGTGTGAATATATATCCAACAACGTACATGTGCTTTCATTGGGAAGGCCGATGGGGCTGAATTTGAACGTAAACACTATCGGGGGTGTCACTATACGTCTGAGCAACCCCGATAAATATGGATTCGACACAAATTCTACTACTTTTACATGTCCCGGTGAACACCCCCTCAGACTCCCTTGGTTCGTATTGTGAAACAATCTCCTCTGGCCCCCACCAACCCCCAACTAATACCACGAAAACTATGAATGTGACACTAACATCTGCCCTTTTCTACTACTTTTTACATATGCCGGTAAAAATCCCTATAATCCTCTGGTTCCAATTTTGAAAAAAACAATGCCTCTGGTCTGCAGCCGATGGGGGCTGTATTTGGAAGTCAACGCCTGTGGAAGTATCACCATTCATCTCAGCGACAGCTAAAACTATGGATTTGACACTAATATCGGTCACTTTCCATTAGTTTTACATGTCTCGCAAATCCCCACCCCCGGTGACTCCCGGACCGCATACAATGCTGGCTAAATTTGAAAATCATCGCTAATGAAAGTATCACCATTAATCTCAGCCACCGCGAAAACTACGGAATTGACATCGGTCATTGTGGATTATTTTTACATGTCTCGTGATCCCCTTCATAATGCCCCCGTTTCTTATCTGATGGGGGCTAAATGTGAAAGTAAACGCGGTCTTGAGTTTCACCAATGAGCTCAGCTACCCCGAAAATTATGAATTTGACATTAATATCGGTCATTTTCGATTATTTTTTTACATGTCTCGGAATTCACCCCTCTGGTGATCCAAGGCCCGCATACAACGGTGGATGAATTTGAAAGTCATCGCTAATGGTAGTGTCACCATTGATATCAGCAACCGCGAAAACTATGGATTTGACACTAATATCGGTCATTTTGGATTACTTGTACGTTTCGGTATTTCCCCCCTCCCCCCCATTGACCCACGGCCCGTAGCAGAATACGGTGAATTTGGAAGTTAATGCGATCGGAGTTTCACCATTGATCTCAGCGACCGCGAAAACTATGAAATCGACACTGATATCGGTCATTTTCTACTACTTTTACATGTCCCGGTAAACGCCCCCCTGAGACCCCCTGGTTCGAATTTTTTCGAAAAAGCTTTGCCTTGGTGTGAAACCTGGACCAAGGTATCTTTGACCAAAATTTGGTAACTCTCGGTCGACTTGTCTGGTCCCCAGGCCGGTCCCGAAAACGTCTCCTGGAGACCCCATAGTAAGGAATTAAAAAAAAAAACTCTTCGTCTTGGTCTGGGGCCTAGACCAAGCTACCCGTGACCAAATTTTGAAAACTTTCGGTCCACTCGTCCCGTCCACAGGCCGCACAAAGATAGACACACAGACACACGAACAAACTAGTTTATTTATATTAGAAAGGTCAGATCCGCTGTTATTGTATTAGTGCGATGCTTGAGCGATTGATCGTAGAAATTCAAACTCCGATGAGTGATAATTTTATAGGCTTGTTTTATTACAAGTTTAAACTCTTTAGTCAGTAGGGCGTGAATCATGGGTCAGAGTTGATGACAATGGGTTTTGGCGGGTCTGTGGGTCACAGTGGGTAAGAGTGATTTATGGTGGGTGGTGGGTCAGAGTGGGTCACGGTGGGTCGTGGGTCACGACGGGTGGTGAGTCAATTGGTCGTGGCTAAAGTTTTCATTGCCCCACGCCCTCTCTGAACTACAGTGTTGAAAATTAATCAGTGAAAATCAATTGCAATTGATCAATCAATTGAAAGTAATTGCTGTGGAAATCAATTGCAATTGAATCAATTGCCAATTAATTTCAATTGCAATTGAATTACAGAATTCAATTGCAATTACTTTTCCACTGCAATTACTTTCAATCAATTGATCAATTGCAATTGATTTTCCTTTTTTAATGGCCAACTGCAATTAACAATTAACCATTACTTATTTCAATTGTTAATTGCAATTAACAATTAAATTTACAGATTAATTGTTAATTGTTAATTCAATTGAAATTTGCCCAACACTGCTCGAGACAGTTGTGCGAGAGCGGTCGGTGATGGCAACTGTAGTTCCCTGGTACGAACGCAACAATTCAAAGCAATGCTTCACAAGCAGTTGCGTCACTTACGAATAATCAGTAAATCGGATGATGAAGACTTGGATAATTGTAGGGGTGACTGCGAACAGTAGGATCATCCGTGACGAATTTAGAAGACAGCAGTGTGCAACAAAGCAGACGCCTTATACCTGCCATGTGCACCACGTGAGCGGTTACCTTCTTACCAAACAACAACTACTAACGGGTTATATCTATTTAATTCAAACTAAAAGAACTTCCGGAAAAGTAGGAAGCCAACTTCTGTGTTAAATAGTTATAAATTGTATTAATAGTTTTAATTTGTCCCTTGTACGTTCGAGTGAAATGTCAATCAGCCTTCTCTAACGAAAATAAACGATGTATTACCCGTCGCACGAGTCAGTGCATTTGTTTTGTAGTGGCGCTGCTGTTGTGTTTATATTTTTGGCACTTGGCAAAGGGGTTGGTGGGAGGGAAGGCTGGAATGGTTTTCTGTATGCCTTTACAGGGTTGCCAGTACGTCTTCAGGTCGGGTAGCCATCTAGATATTTTAATGTTTGATTCCATATCATATAGTTTTACACAGGCTATTCCTCGCAAAACGACTTGAAATATGTACTTACTACTCTCACGCAAATTTGATTCTGTTCATATCCTTTTGATTTTCTCGAAAACCTGACCATAAAAAAAAAATCTAAAGAAACTAGTACTTCTGGTGACTCTGCCATTTTGCTCCTACCACTTGTAAACTAGGAAGTTAGTTCCCAACTTCACCGCATGCAGAGAAAAATCAGACGAGTAATTGTGGTACAATTCTTTCACATGATGTGACGCAACTTGCTATCATTCATTACTGAACACTATAACTCGGAGCGTTGCATGTGAAATAACAAATCGATCCACGAATAGGCTACCATACAATTCAAGGTATCTCTGTCGTGATTCAAGAAATTTAAGATACGGTACCCCATTGAATCACAAAAATCACTCTGCGTGGACAGAATCTCCGTTGCACAGCGAACGAGTTTGTAGGAACAAGTTGTCTAATGAAACGTTTTGACCTTCAGTCATGTTAAGTCTTCACTGCAGATCAAAACCGATTTCTGAAAAAAATATACACTGGGACAACTCTGGCAACAAATGGGGGGGGGGGGGAAGTCCGCTCTACATTTGGGTCAATGACAGCTACTACACGTATCTGTATGATTATATCAGTTATCTCGATGGATGGAACCCTTCTGTACCGTTTGACGGTGGAATTCCTTGGCAAACTTACTGCAAACAAGCCTTGCAATAATATAATATCATTTTTGCCCAGAAAGACATTCCATATATTCAAGATCGACTTCCAACCATTCCTTTAGATACCTTGTGCTCAGATATGTACGTGAGGCATATCATCCTGCTTTGTTATATAATCAAGACAATGACTCAGTCAACTCGACTGTTTCGGATTATGTTCAGTTTAATAACCAGTCAGTACCTCCCATGTGTACTGGTTTGATTCATCCACTATCAGACGTTTGATTATTCATACCTTAGGAAACACTTGTGATATTTATCCCAGACAGTGATATCAGTTGATGGTTTCAATATCTAGCATCGTGACAGTTACATTCTCCTGCAAGCGTTCACAATATCTGTTCAGCACTTTCGCAGTTTCGTACACCACGCATTTTTCAAAGTTGGATGAGTTAAACAGCATCCAGACCAAATTCAAACGGTTTTTGAATATTATTTTAGTACCAAACTGTTAGTATTATGCATGCGCTAATCGCAGTTTTTTTCTTACTTCCACATGTGCATCTTTTTTGTGTATTTTCATTTCGCTTCACTCACTCACTCACTGAAAAAAGTGCTTCAAGTTACCTGCATGGGTAACACTAGTTTTCTTTTCACTGTAGCGCATCTTTCATTTGTTTCTCGTCTTAATATCGTTGTAACTCTGTTACAATAACATTCTTGTACTGATTTGCACGTCTATTACCGCGATGTGCTAATTCTTATTTCACCTGTAATCTATTTACCTATTTGTTGCCTCTTGTGCTCATGTATTTTTATACCATTCACGCATCATACATGCGTATCAGTATACGTCTTCTTGCGCAAGTATGATGAAATTTTGAGCGTTTTTCGAAAATTCTAAACGCCGTTTACGTCCGTGGCAATACATATCCATTATCCATACACATGTCTTAGCTTCCCAACAGATCAAAACTCATGCGATACACAAGGGTAAGTTCTGTTGAAGGTCAGTAGCTTACAACTTGTCATTTGACTGTCATTGTACCATTTATTGCTTTGTAAATCTCTCTCAGTTGTGTTTTTTGTCAGCCAGAACATTACATATTGTGTTCGTAGCTCCTGATCAGTTACCACATTAATTACATTCTTATATACGAGTAACGCTATAGTTCCACAGATTTCATTTTTGGCTTATTATTATTTTTAAACATTCTAGTCCGGATTAATATATCACATTCATAGCGTCCTTTTTACAGTTTTCCGCTGAATTTTAAATGACCCCGGAGCCTTTGCCTGTCAGGTAAACTTGGTGCTGACAATCTTACAAATTAAAAAAAATAAAAAAAAATAACGGTGTTGGAATGTTTTTTTTTTTTTTCTTCTTCAGCACCAGTCACATTTGACATGTAGAAAACAGTTTAAGAATGTTCATCAGCTTCGAGCCCTTTCTGTGTTTCTTTAAAAATTTACGAGAATCGATACTAAAATTTATTCGTAGTTATTTAGTATTTTTTTTAAATGCATCTTCAAATGTATATTATGAGGTAAGTTTAGATAGTGAAGCGAACAAGAATTAATACATTTCAGAAACATTGACTAATTGACTCACCGGTAGGACGCACACACACGCACAAAAGCACAAAATTAGATACCTTTTGGCTCGTTTGGCTAGATTTGACTCATTTTGGCTCGACTCGACTCGAAATTCGACCCGAATTCTGAGTGACAATCTGTTTTGATGCTTGGCGGGATCTGTCCCAAAAATTTTCTTGCGACCAGCTTCTCTTTGATGATATGGTTTTAGTTCAGTTTTGTTGGCCGTCATCACTTAAGACACTGTTCCTCTTATCACTGGCGTCCCGCTCGCAACACATAAGTGAGCTGTATCAATTTGCCCTCTTTGAAAATCAGAGAACTAGCCCATTTTACTCTTATCACTTTCTGCTTGGTTCACTGCAGTAGCGTCATTTCGGATTTTGCTTTGGGGGGGGGGCGACAAGACCCCTTGATATATGTAGTAAAATTTTGCGTTTTCCACTGACTTACTACTATTCTATTGATAACATCTATATAAATCTCACTCAGCGGGACAAATGCCTCTCCCAGCCCCCTAAATGACGTCCCTGGTCACTGCACACGACCGTAATACTGCTTCTCACATAATACTAAATTGCCTTAACATTGCCATTGGTCGCTGCTGTGGTCTTCGCCAACCCAGGCAATTGTTTCCAACTACAGGCGTTTCTATTATTTTGATAACCAACTGTTGACGTATTCATCATTGCGGTTAAGGCTCTCTGCAAAGCCTACCCTCAGTTTTTTTTTTTTTTTGAATTGTAATGAAGAACTTAAAGACAATGAAAAAACTTAAAAAAAAAAAGGTGGAAGTGAGCCAGATAGTAAATGCAGAAAGCTATCATACTACATGAACTTATTCATATATATGTATGTATATATTTTAAGAACTTTCATGTTGTGTATAATTATAAATATAGTGATTAATTATAAAACCTAATATGAAAATAAAATCATGTAACGAGCTCCAGTTTTAAAAAGAAATTAGAGAAATTTGTGTAAGAAATTAAACTTCTTAGTGGACTTAAAAATAACAAAATGTAATATCCATATTAAATTTGAGAATTCGTGAAAGTCTGACCACAGACGACACTACCTTAATTTTTAAGGAGGGCCATTGACGGTGCCAGCTTTATTTCTTGCTATTATTTTGTATATCGAAAATAATAGTTGTATATTACTTGATCTATATTACAATTCAAAATCTGGAGGGCGAACGGTGCTACTGGGGGTGCTTATCCCCTTCCCCTTCTCTAGTTTCGTCACTAGGTAAGTAGAGAGGTAGAAATATATTTTTGGAGAACCGTTATTTATTCACAAACTAAATATCACTTTCTTACAAGGCTGTCTATAATCTTTATTATAAATTAACTAGAAATGTTACAGATTCGGAAGTTAATTAATATTTATTTTAGTTAATATATGTTAAAAGAAATATAAAGATTTGTTAACAATGTATTATGTATGTTAAGAATTTAAAAATGTCACAACAATGGACATATATATTGAATTTTAATAAAAAGTGATTTCTGATTGTCAGAGATAACAAATGATGAAATGCTATTTATGATTTCAGTTAGAGTAGTAGTCTGAAGAAGGAAGTGATATACTTCCGAAACTAACATTTCTAGTTAATTTATAATAAAGATTATAGACAGCCTTGTAAGGAAGTTGTATTTAGTTTGTGTTTAAGATGGACACAACGCCTTTTTATCATAATATCCACGTTATTTATTATTATTAATAATAATTATTTTGCATCAGAAAATTTATTCATATTACTTGACCTACCTTACAATAAACATGTCTGAAGGGGAAGGAGGTCGTCTGGGTCTTCGCCTCGTTGCCACCCACTCTAGCATCGTTACTAAGTCTGACCCTTAATATCTTTCCCCTTTTGGATATGATGTTAAATTATCTGTATGTGTATGAATTTAGGAAATAACATGAAACATCTACATTTGCTTTAGTCTATTACACGCGAAAACTGTCGGTATTTGTCATCTGCAAATTAAAGGATTAGGCCTTCAGTAAAAATTCATAAGAATATGATTTCTTCTTAGCATTATTTGAAAAATACCGTGCGTACGCGTCAGAATACTTTCGTTAAAAATAAGGTTTCCAATTTTAATAATAATAATAATAATAATAATAATAATAATAATAATAATAATAATAATAATAAAGTGCCATTTTGCTGTTAACATTTTGTTCAAGAATTATCAGTTGGAACAAATTTTCTTTACTGACAATGGAGATATTTTATTATTATTTAGTGTTCAGATATTTCAATATCCGATAAATCCAAGTATTACGCAGCATGAAAATATAATTACAGGCCTAATTCTTCGCACGTAGCCTAATTAGTTGCATTGCATTCTGTAATCACATAATCGAATATATGTCGGGCATTATGCACATTGGAATATGTTTTTTTCGTATTCTTGCATCGGAACAGAGAAAAGACAGAAAAATTCTCCTGCCTAGTGTGTAATTTAAATATGGTGCTTACCTTCGAAAGTTAGTAACAATAACAAGGAGGAGTTGGCAACTCTGTGGATGTGTTTTCATGTGGTTCTGAGGAGGACAGTATGAACGGTCGGAGAGTAACAGGGTATTTTGATATGTATCATTATAAGCGTGAGTATTTGTACCATTCTCACAATATATTTTATAAAGCATGTTATATAGTGCGATAGTTCTCAATACATTATTGAATAAAGAAAAGTTTGTTGTGCAAAGTGAGCAACAGGTTGCTATATCAAAATAGGCTATGTATTAATTAGCATTTAATTGTTCTTATTAACTAACCCTATCCATAAAAGTAGTACTTCTGTAGAATTATTATATATTGAATAGTAGTGAAGTTTAATGATAGACAAACCATATAAGGTACGTTTTGATACATTTCTTGCTTATGCTTATAGGCGAATTCCTTGCACTGACCATGTGTGAACGCGGGCCCAATAAATATTTAGTAATAACAAATGTCAACAGTGGATAATTATGATAAATTTCAGCTACGATATTTTTCTTTGTTTAATTTAACATACGGTTTCTGTCATGATTGGAGACAAATTTGAGAAACTGAAGAGAAGTGTCTTCTTGAATAAATGGCGTAAGCTTGAATGAAGAACAAAGAAAAGCGGGAATCTTATCATTGTTTATGTTTGATCAATTGTCCCTTGTACGCTCAGAGGATGAAAACTCATACATGTGAATGTTATCGACAGTGTATAGTAACAACTATGTAACGATAGTAAGAAATGATGTGGGTGAGTCGGTACGAATTAAGAATATGGGTGCCAAGCTGTCAACATTTGGAAAACTCACTATGTAAGGGTTGCATATGGAATAATATTGTAACGTGCAGGAAAATACTTCGTGGAGATTCGAAAGGAGTATATTTAAAAAGCGCCCGATCCTGCGCATTTGATACTAACCGTTAATTTCTTATTTTTTCTTAATTTCGTAGACTTACCAATGGACTGTAAAACAAATCTCTGTAAACATGCCTGATAGAATCACACTAAGTGATGCCTAAGACATTTTGAGTTGACTTTATGTATACAAGGTACAACTAACGTAGTAAGGCAAAATACAGACATTACTCGAGCAGCCGGTTCTTTTCAAATTTTGACGCATTTCTTACATTTTCAGGTTAGGTTAGAGCGTTGTATTTCTTTTAACAAGGCATCAACTAAATGAGCTCCATTAGTACTTGCAGATTGACTCAGTGTAAATACTGTGTGGCATAAAACGCACACCAACTTGTGCTAGGTGACCACTGAAAAGAACGAATCCTATCTGACCAAGTTCTCGCATCAGCGGAGCAAGGGCCCTCGAGCGGTATCGAGGGGGTGCAGGCGCGTCTGCGACGTACGATACGCGCAAAAATGAGGATAGTGGAAGAGCACACTTACACACACACACACCATATTTCCATCATAACTCAAAAATTATTTCAATATGCTGTGCACTCTCAGCAATTACTTACATTCACACTCTCATACCTTCACTAAAAATGTTTCACAACGTATTTTACCTAGAAATGTTCTATGTGGTAGAACCAACCATCTGTTCGAAGGACCCAAAATAAATATTATAACGAAATCCGAAGTAACTAAATTTGGAATTCGCGCAGGTTTTCTTTTGGTACACCCCTTGAAATAGTGGTTGAAAAAGTATAATTCTTTCAATAATTTACTTCTTATTGTCTTTTAATTAATTTGTGCTAGTGATATGAAAGCATTTCACTTGGCATAGATAAAATTCAAGGGGGCATCAGAGGTGATTGTTGAAAAATTATGTACGTTACGATTTGTGTATAAATACGGCGTCCGGGTGTTTGGCATAAAAATTACAGTGCAGTTAACACACACCATCCTTGCTATCCATCCTTGTGGCTGATAAAAAGCACAAATTCTAACTAACCGAGTCAGAGTAGAGCGAACTTGATGTGTCCGCCCGGGCCGTCCAAAGGGAGAAGGCTCGTCAACGAAAGCGGGTATACGCGTAAGGATGGTAGTGAAAACAAAGTGGGTTTTGGCAATATGACTTTCAATAACACTTATGGTTTCAAATTAGTAGTGCTCCCTATGTATATATAAAATTCAACTTTCTGTACGTTATACAGGAATACACCACCAGTGGAAAATATTACAACTTTCATATGCACTGACTTATTTTATCCGTTATAAAGCACTTGTTATCTAAAATAACGGCTGTATTACTTTGTATTTAATTCTATCGCCAGCAAAAAATTTTTCTTTGTAAATATATATTTTCATGCAGGATATTGAATTTTACCTCAAAATCTTCCATTAGTGTGCCAAAAGTATGCCAGCTCCTTGGATTTTGCTGCAGTTGCCTAAATCACCATGGCTTCGGGTGCTGGTTCGATCCCAGTCCCTACCAAATGGACTTCGTGATCGACAGACACTGTGTACATTTTTCTCGGGTTCTCCCGTTTCCCCTCACTTTAATCTAATTGTTATCATCATTCGTCTCACCATCGCCATCCCCCTTAGTCTCAAAATGTAATCGTGAGACATTGTTTTTTCTTCTTTGTAATTTTTGTCTATTTCAGTCTCGCAAGAAAATCCATAAAGATCCATCCGCGTTTGTGGGAGACACTTTGCGTCATTGACACTTGATTATATGATTTCTAAAAAGAACTAAGTAAACAATTTTGTAAAACAACGAAGAGGTGAACAATTCTCCACAATGTAGAATGCGAATAAAATCTTTCATTACACTCAGGATTCAACTCCGAGAGCCAGCCGTTCGGAGTGAAGGTTCTTTTAGTTTCCCTCAAAACACGCCGGGCAAATATTGGAATTGTATCTCAAGCTCAGAAGTCAGATAAAAAAAAAAAAGTTTTATTAAACATTAGAGATGAGAGGGCTCGAGGAAAAAACCGGCTTTTGTGAAAAAAACTTGGTTTTTTTCTGCTTCGCTTTTTTGCTTGGGAAATTTTGGACTTTTTTTCAAAATGTTGCTTTAAATTGATAAAACAGACTTCGCTTCGCTTCTCTACAGCACAAGAACTCATTTGATTAGTCAGGGTGTCTATCAGTCATGAAGTCAGAACACGGTCATGAAAATCAAGAAATTTAGCTTTAGGGTCAGGATTTTTTTTTTTTTTTTTTTTTTCATCTGTACAAATATAAGCACAGACTGGAGAATTTTGTTCTATAAAATGTCAAAATTCACCACCAAAAATGTCTTTATGTTGAGCTTTAGACGCTACTGATTCGCAAGCAAAATATTCTATCGCATGCTGAAAATTCGGCCTAATTTGCACCCGAATTCGCTCTTGAGAATAATAGGAAATTTTATGGTTTGGTAAAAAAGAAGTCACGAAATTTCATTTTGGAATTTTAGTAGACACCCTGTTAGTGGTTGATGTAGATAATAATATAGAACCTCTAAAATAAACCATGAATTTCGAAAAGATTTTTTAAAAATTCTTAACATATTTATATTATGAATTCCAAAGGATAACCATATATATATATATATATAATTTTTTAAATTCTTATACACAAAAATAAGTACTTTTTTAAAAAGAAGATACACAAATAGCTAGCAAAATTGTGTGTAGTATATTTACTTCAAAATATCACACATCCTCTTTTTGAAACAAAAAATAAAACATGAGTGAAAAGCTTCACATCAAGAGCTTGTTTCGGGTGGTTCTGTACATTTTTGAAAGTTTTAACTTTAATATACATTATATGAATATTCGAACAAATTTTTCATTCATTGATGACATACGTAATAATGTTACCACGTATCAAGTATTTGGAATCTGAAAAATCGGTAAAATTTCGAATTCTATAATGCACTGACTGTTCTTTAAGCTTGTTTAGAATCGGGTAAGTACCAAATTTTCTGTTTATGGATCATATGCTTAATAGACTGTTCATCTGATCGTGCTGTTTCCTAGACTTATAACCATCATCACGGTTTACCCAGCCCGAAGGTTTCTGAATTTTTAACGACAGGAATTCAACATATCATGAAACTATAAAATACATTTAAGAAGAGTGGAAAGAATCAATCACTGTTCGAATTCACAAGAAAGGCGACAAGACAATGTAATAATTATCGAGGCATTTCTCTTAACATTTTATTAACAAAACTGATTCCATACGCAGATGAATATCAGTGTAGATGTAGGAAAATCGATCAACTATCGACCAGATATTTACTATTCGATAAATACTCGAAAAGAAATGAGAATATATTAACCAGTACATCAGCTGTTTATTGGTTTTAAAAAGGCTTACGACTCGCATAGGAGGGACACATTGTACGACATTCTTACAGAATTCGGAATACCGAAAAAGCTAGTTAGATTAATTAAAATGTGTTTAAATGAATCCCAAAGTAAAGTCCGAGCGGAAAAATTGTTGTCCATGAACTTCCACGTCGAGAATGGCCTGAAACAAGGAGATGCGTTATCGCCATTATTGTTCAGCTTTGTACCTGAGTACGCTATAAAGAAAATTAAAGATAGCAACCAGGTCCTAGAGCTGAATTGTATTCATCGGGTTACGACATATACTGATGATGTAATTTTAATAGGGGATGATGGGAGAACAATGGAAAGAAATGTAGAGTCCTTATTAAACGCTTGCAGCGACATTGGTTTAAAAGTAAATGCAGAGAAAACTAAATACATGGAAGTTCACCGGGATCGTAATATGGCAAATTATGGATGCTTTAAAATATCAAATAAGGGGCCGCGGTGGCTCAGTGGTAGAGCGTTCACCTCTGGTGCTTGAGGTCCCGGGTTCGATCCCAGCCCCCGCCAAGTGAACTTTGTGGTGGACAAACACCGTGTGCGTGGGTTTTCTCGGGGTTCTCCCGTTTCCTCCCACTTTCTTCATTCCACCATTTCATTCATTGCTCATCATCACCGTCTTCTTTAGCCTAACCGGCATAACCGTGGGACGTAAAACTTAAAGATTTCATTTCAAAATATCAAATAATACTTTCGACAAAGTGGATATTTTCAAATATCTGGGATCAATATCACCAGACCAAAATCATATCCACAAGGAAATTAAATGTCGACTGAAATAAGGAAATTTCGTGTTATTATTCAGTTGAAAGTATTTTATCGTCGCGAATTCTGTCGAGGAATTTAAAGCTTAAAATATATAAAACGATAATCATGCCTGTTATGTTTTATGGTTGTGAAACATGGTCGCTTGATGGAAGAACGTAGACTGAAAGTATCTGAAAATAAAATCCTGAGATGAAATAAAAGGCTGATGTAAGACGCAGAACCGCTCGCCAGACGATGACAGGGATCTCACTAGAACAGTATGATGCTTGTGCGTAGACTTGAGAAAGCCAACAGTGTATATATATATATATATATATGTATATATATATCAGAGTTTGAAAGGGCCTAGGTTGTGATTGCCAGACGGCTGGGAGCGACCATCTCGGAAACTTCGCAAGCTGCTGTGGTTAGTGTGTTTCAAAAGTGAACCAAAGACGCATGGGGCAGCCACATCTCACAAAAGATGTCGAACGTCATAGGCTATTGAGGTTAGTAAAACAGAGTACGGCACAACTAACACTGGACAAAGCACGATATCTGAACGCACAATTCAGTTAGATATAGACCGCAGCTGACGTTCCTAATATGTGCCAGTTTTAACTGTATAGCATCGTCGATTGCGATTGGAATGTGCACGTGCCCATCTTAACCCAATTGAACTTTTCCCAGCTCGCGCCGTGTGGACTTTGTGGTGGACAAACACCGTGCTCGTGGGTTTTCTCGGGGTTCTCCCGTTTCCTCCCACTCTCTTCATTTCACTCATTTCTCATTATCACCGTCTCCTTTAGTCTAACCGGCATAACCGTGGGACGTTAAACTTAAAGACTTCATTTCATTTTTCCAATTGAACTTCTTTGGGATGTCATTGAAAGTCATATCAAGAGTTCATTCCTTCTCTCCGCAGAATTTACAGGAATTACGTGAATTCCTGTAAGCACCATGTATGAAGGTGTGGTGTTCCATGTCTTCAACCACCTACCAAGGCCTCATTGTTTCCATGCCAAATCGCATTGTTCCTTTCCTGCAAGCCAGAGGTGGACATACCACATACTGTATAGGTGATGATAATGTTCTAGCTAGTAGGGTATAAACTTGTTTACTTTTGGTGCTGGAAACCCGGTCGTAGGTGGTAGTAGGTATGCTTCGGATCCCAAGTTAAATTCGATTTATTAGTAATATAGTTAATCTCCAATGCGAAGGGTCTTTTGTTTGATTTCGGGTCTTGTAATTTGAAATGTATAATACATTGAAAGATTTCTCGTTTTCTTCTATTATATGTGTTCCATAAATTGTGCCATCATTCACCTTTCATCTCATTTGAACTTCAAGAGATAAGCATACCTATGTAGAGGGGAGACGATCGAATGCCAATGCAACTCGTACTACAACGAGACGTCTGAGCGGGGTGCGGAATACATTAACTCAAGGGAAATGTATGTGTAATGCAAAACTGTGGCTGAGAAGCCTAGAGGAAGGAAATTGAATGGCAGAGGGGATGCATGGATAGAATCAAGTAGATTGGTTCTGTTTCTATGGCGAGTTACCTCAGTTTCTTCATGCCGTAAGATTTAGTAGTTAATTATTAGCCATTCGATTTGGTAGGACCTAAAACCATCACTGTGGTGCTCGCGGACAGGAGTTACAGGAGAAATTTGAAAACTCATTGAAAAGATGCAAGACGTGAGACACAGCAAAAGATCAGCAGGCAATTACGCAACTCATCTTTTAAACTGGTAATTCGTAATTAGTAAAAGCGTAATGATATGTAATTTTGTAATGTTCAATCCTTAATAATTGCACATGTTTATTTATCAATGTGGATTTAGTATCGTGAATCGATTCAGTAAACTACTTTAACTTAAGAAGAAGCTAAATTCGGCCGAGAAAATTAAAAACACGTCATTATGTGTGATGTTCTAATGACACTTTAAAAAAAAAATAAATAAATGCACAAAATGATTATCTCGTGACAACTAAGAGCACTCTTCAATCGGGGGCTCTTTCCGTAACGTTTTGCGTCAACACAAATTCTGCGTTTCAGTTTGCAGTATTAAGTTTATCAAATTATTAATTTTGCTTTGCGTTGTGGTCTTCAAAGTTTGCGAAGAGTAGTACGGAATAAAACCTAGGGTGCCAGTCTGTAAATTAGTAATTTCTTGGGCCTTATTTCGTAGCGGCTGTCACAAAAGTTGTGGAGCGTAACGTTTGGTGCACACATTCATTATAGTTGACTCAGCATCATGAAGTGATTCCTTAGCTAATTTAGTTAAGATAGAATATAATCCTATCGAAATCAAGAGTCCTTCATTGATGTTTAGGGCGCCTCACCCATTAAGAACGGTTTAGTTATTTAATACTTAAAATCATTTTCAATTGTAATCACTAACGATATAAAAAATTTTGCTGTCAGTCTGTTCATTCCTTATTCCGTGAGGCAGACTGTGAAGTTAGAATTCATATGATGAATACCTGTCGAGGACGTAATTTTGTTATTTTTAACACAAAGAGTAATGACCCATGGTGAACACTAACGACATCCAAACTTTGTCCGAAGTGGATTTACGTCTGTTATAGATAAGAGAAGTTCAAAGATATAGTTCAGATATGCGTGTACAGGATTCAAATAAATACATTAGGACATGCATTGATCATTGTCGACCCGGGATCGTGAGGTGATTGGGTATCTACTTACGTGAAGAAAAAGCAAAATCCAGTAGAGAAAATTAAAAATAAGACCACGTTGGTTGTAAATTAGGAACACTTGTTTAGTACATAAAAACATTGACTTGCGACCAGTAGTAATATGGAAAATTTAGTGATAAACTGTTCATCGGTTGTTTCGTATTTTTGGTAAGCTATAAACTGGGGAATGAATCCAGTAATAAATACATATAGGGACAGTTCCCAAGCCACGTAAATTCATACTTACAAAAGGAATTTCCGGTATAAGTAAAATTTACAAACGTTACACTTACATCTGAAGTAAGAAGTAGTATGCTTCTTATAATTAGGTAATTAACTATTATTGAACTGTTATTTAGTTGATACTAAATAAGGTTCTATACCCTATTTGTAAAGGATATTATGTGATTTAGTTTTTGCGTTACAGTATTACTAAACAGTATTTTTTCATACAAATATGCCACAGATTTTAGGTTATAATAAAAAATTCTACTTACGGAAATTTTCACATGCGTACAGAGCCTTGAAACTTCTGTATCATGATACGAGGAAACGAGGGAGATTACAACATATCATCTTTTCGTGTCTTTAAATATATGTAATTTCTCTTTATTAGAATCGACGTCGGTGTGTATAAGTCACGTTGCTTTTTGCAAAAGTACGATATAACTGTATTACTAATAAATGTAAAACAGAGATGTGCATCAGAGAGTTGACATCGGGTCAGCCTTTCTCATGCAGATCGTATCAACATTTCTCTCATAATTTCTTACTTTTAGCTGCAACTTCTTTCTACAGATGTTTGCACAGTTCAGTTTTACTAGTTTCTTTTGCCGGGGATCATTGGCGTGGTCCTGTAAAACTTCATTCTTCTAGGCTACATAATGTACTGGAGAGCGACCTGTAGTGTGAGAACTTGCGCACTCACCAGCTGTTCCGGCTTCAAATTACGGTCGTAATTCTGAACCAACATTCTTCATAATTTCGGTGTTGCATAAAGACGTAAAACACAAGAGACTCAAATCAGTTTCTTTTATTTATCGTAGTTGAGTTTCCACATTGTGGGAAAGAGAAGTTATTAATACAGTAATTATAATATGATAACAGATAGTGAACATTTTTCTTGTAAAGAAAAGTGTAGGTTAAAATTGTGCCAAGTACTTCAGTTTGTGAATATAGATGCATCTTTCATTGCTAAGTACTGCATATTTTCTAAATTATGGGCTGTCGAATCCCAACCTGTACCTGTATTTATATTTTAGCTTCATTTTCCTTCTATATTGGGGTACTGCAATAGAAATTGTTTGTGACAAAGGCTTAGGACTCAGATCATACTATATATATGTTCAGAGAATCATTTCTATATTATGTGCCATGTCGTTTGGAAAGTTGTAGGTTATGTGGCGTTACATAAATAAAGCGATAACCAGAGATCTTACTATAAACGGTGACACACACTTTTCTGTGTAAAAGTAGTCTTAATCTCCTTTACAAGCAGAGAATGTGATGCTTCTGTGATATAACAGCAAACCAAGTAGTAAACTCGTAGCATCCTCCAAAAGTATGACAGTGTTCGTTAGTTTCAACAAAATAATTAATAATAATAATAATAATATAAAGTTTAATTTGCAAAAGGGAATTCGGAACTCAATCATTTTTCCAAAAATTGAATTGGATTGAAATTTTCCCGCTTTTCATAGTGCTGTAACAGTACAAGCACAGAATGTGTGATTCCCAATGTTTAGTGTGATGTCTAAATATTTTATGTAGTTCAGTAAGGTCAAGGTCTTCAAAGAGTATGACATAGTTAAATTCAGTTCATCATATATTCGTAAACCCCTAAGATCTCGAAATCATTAACTACTGTATTTAAATTATAACAGTAAAATCACAACACTTTTCCAAATATGAAAAAGTGCTGTCGTTCGTAAAGACTACGGAGCTCAGTGGTACGTAACTCAGATTCTGACTATTTGTTTAATAAAAAAAATACTGTAATTTCAAATGATAGGAAAGTTTTGTTGATAATGAAGCATTTGTTTAACGTGATTGTCAATTAAAATTCGAATTCTGTGGTATATACTAGGGTAATCCCAAAAGTAAGATTTCCAAAGCACTGAGGAAGCAGGAAAACTGTTCCTGCGGCTTTGGTAACACTTTCGTTGTTTCGTCCAATCCCAATCAAGCCTGTACGCAACTGGCTAAGACGTTCAATCTCGGCTTGCCAGCCGTTTGTAAAGGAGCTACCTCCAAATGCGAGATTCAAGCAATTCGATTTCTCAACATAAAAGCGTAAAGCCGATTGAAATTCATCGCTAATTGACGGAAGTGTATAACAAATCGTCATTGGTGTCAAAAACGTTCCCAAGTTGTGTAGGGAGGTTGCAGTTTATTGTACTAAAATTCGCGAGGAAAGAAAGTTGAGACCTTGAACGATTTAGATGGGACATCATCATCCACCCACTGTGTAGTCCGGACTTGGCGACGTGATAGGACACGATATACAAAAGCATTGACAAAAATGCATTGACCGAAATAGCAGTTATGGAGAAATATGGATAAATGTACAAGCTTTAAATTCATGTACACATTGAAAATGTTTCTTTGTATTTATACTTTAAAAAAACTTCTGGGGTTACCCTCGTAATAAGTTCAATATGGTACTTCAGAAATATAAAATTCCTGAAATAATATGTTGCTGTTTCGTGCGTCAAAATTCTAATTTTTTTTTTTTTTTTTTAATGTTGTTGCAGAGAGAAAGAAATCAGTGGCTGCAGCTATAGCAGCTGTTGAGGAGGAAATTCGTCGTAGCAGAAGACGAAGAGAGAAAAGGAGAAGGGAACGTCAGGAGAGGCATAAACTGAATAAGGTGGCTAGGGTAAGTTAGAGTATACTGTAAATCTGTCTTTTAGGGTAGAGCTAAAAGTAATGATGCACGGGAAGTTTGGACTTCCTCAATCACCTTTTATTATAACATTTCTAATTATGTACAGTAGTAATAATAATTATTGTTCAAATATAAGTTCCTCTTGGGTATTTGGTGGTTTGTGGGTGAGAGTGTAAGGACCCAGAGACTATACGTCCTAGGGTAACAGGATCCAAGACTTTTTGAGACCAAACAGTGTGTACGGGTACCTCTCAGAGATCAGACGTCCTGACAAAAGGAACTCTTGAGACTAGACGTTCTAGAGAGTAGTAGGGATAAAGAAGCTCTCAGAGACGAGGCCTCCTTGAGAATGGACATTAACAGCATTAGATCAGGATCTGAAATTGAGTAAGAATATGTGTACATGGCAGGAAAAGGCAACGAGAGTATGACAAGGATACTTTACATAAATGAGGACAAGTAATGGTTAAGACTAGCAAACAAAGCAGTAATTTCAGAGAAAGCAACACACACCGGTTTGCCGCAGTTCACGAGGATATGAAGATTAAGGATCTTCCGAAATGCAATTTACAACCCTTATTAAAAGTATCAGTAAATGTGAAAGATACTTTAACGTTTCAAGGGTTATTTAACAAAACGGCGTGATATCTGAATTATATCCTGTTATATTGCGATTTGAAAAGCAGGCACGTAACAACAAAAGAGCTAATCTATGTGAAATCACTCAATATTTAAAAGATGCTGATTTTTTAAATTTTTATGTACAAAGTTGTACTATATTTAGAGAGTAGAAAACAAGCATTCATTCACTTCTTAGATGTTGAGTTTTCTTCTGAGTGTTCATTTTGTGTGGGCACATAAGCCAATCTTGCACTTCACGAAGGTTTGCGGAAAATGTTCTAACCCTGTTATTTTTGGAGATTTTGCTTTCAAACAAGAATCATTTCGAAGAGAATTAAATGTGAAACGTGCTAGGTCTAGTGCACATTCAAGCCTACTGTACTACAAATACATTAAAATACTTGTTAAAAGTTAGTTTGAAAAACGCTGTCATTTCTGAAATTAAAAATTTTAAAGAAAAAAAATAACAGTTATGTATGTATGTATTTTAGATATAGGCTTTGTGGTATAGATTCCCTATAAAAGTGTTACATCTAAGTGTCTCGCCCTCTTTTTATTGTGGATGTTCAAACATTGCAATTTTTCAACAATCGGTTATACTTAACCTGAAATATAACGAAAGAAACACTTGTAAAACTCAGATTTGCAGTCGTTGTTAGTGTAGTAATGAGTGGTTAAAGTTTGATCACTGAGGCTTGATTAGCATCTGAGGTTCGTTTCCTATGAAAAATGAAATGAAATGAAATCTTTTAGTTGAATGTCCCACGATTATGCGTGTGAGGTTAAAGGAGACGGATAATTAAGGTAAGTGAACGATGATGAAAGAATTGATGGAATGAGAATATGGGAGGAAAGGGAAGTACTCCGAGAAAACCCACGAACAAAATGTTATCCACCACAAACTTACTTGGCAGGGGATCGAACCAGGTCCCCACACACCAGAGGTAAGCGCTCTATCATTTCTTGTTATGTGTCAAAATAACAAGAAGTAATACGTTGTAGAACATGATCAAAACTGTTGTAAATGAGAGTAATATATTAGTAACTATCCTAGTGTATTTTCTTTATTTATATAGTTCATACTTAAGCAAAGTTACAAACAACTGTTAAACATTTTCTTTTTAATTTTAACTTATGTATATAGTTTTTCACTGATATTGGAACTTCGACCTGTATCAGTTGAAACTGTAAGGCGATAGTTTCTGTAGGGCCTTACTAATTGGCTAGTTGGCACGCATACTTTGTTATCTTCAGATATTTGAAAAGGAATTCTGGGGCCACCGTATGAAAAAGCTGAAAAGAAAGATTGTTGTTTTTCTCACTTGCTTCTTCAATTGTTCTGGTCCATCAGTTCTTGTAAGTGCAAGTTGTGGTATTTTATATTTTCAATGACAACATACTTTCTTCTGAAATTGCTGTAGTGCTGCAATCGGTAAAGTTATTTTATTATTATTATCATCAAGTTAGAGGTACAAATCTATGAAATTGATAATGGATTCTTTGAAATACCTGAATAACACTATATATAGTAACAATAATAGATTCGTAACCATTGTTTATCCGAAACTCAGGATGAGCGGAAAATACATATGTGAAAAAATTCTGTTCAAATCTTACACTAATTGTATGGCCGTAGGTTCAATGCCACTTTCACAAAAAACTCCATTGACTTCTGTCCCAACTGAATCTAGTTTCTTCTTTGTATTTCTATTTCTGAGAGATCCAGCTTAATACTGTTCTATGTTGGCGTAGGTCTGCCTAATGGTTGTTTTCCGATTGGATTTCCAGTTAAAAATTTGAAAGTTCCTACTTTGTTTCATTCTGGCTACATGACTTGCCCACCTATACCTCCTAGACTTGATGACCCTAACAATGTTTAGTAAACTGTATAAATCATTTGAAGTTTCTGCCATTCCCATTTCCGTTTCTCTTGGATCCGAATATTCGCCCCAGGATTTGTTCTCAAATACTTTGCATTCTTCCTCAGAGTAAGTGCCCATACTTCAGTAGGAACAGAAATAGAGTACATATATAAAATAAGAATAGTCAGTGTGTAGAAGGGTGTGTTACACAAATAAGATAAGTAAGTGGGACATTCCATGTCAAATCTACAAGTCTTTAGACTTGACCGTCTCAGTTTTTTCTAAAAATTGGTGTACAGCTTTACTACAGTGGGAGATGAAAAAATCCCAAATATTACCTCTCCCCTCTGAAAGTGTCTCCATACAGGGTGTTCAAAAATGTCAAAAAATTGCATTTTCTCAGTTACAGTGATTATTAAAAATTGTCATAAAATGGTTAATATATGCACTAGAGACATAAAACAAACACCATTGGAAAGCTCAAAGATTGCTCTACAAGTTGTACTATATTAAAAAACCTGTAAAATAAAAAATAATACTTCAAATTTGAATTTTGGATTTCGCATAGAAATGTCCCTTTGAATTTGTTCAAAATTGTTTAGATTCTAGTCTCATATGTGTGCTAAAATACCACAAAGTTGCGTTTTGGGCACTCAATGGGATCCGATTCAAAATGCAACATAAACCAAGCATTGCACGATATTGACCATGTGAATATCTGGGTTCAGATCGATAACCATTTGCCTGGAGCTATTTCCTGCAGCATCAAAGGAATTTATATTCAATTTCATTTGTTTCTTGATGTATTCATTTTAAGTTACACAATTATCCACCTTCTGAGATATTTAGAGAGGTATTACGTTTCCGAACAGCACTTAATATAGGCCTTTATTCTTGTTAGTCAGTATGGATGTTTCTAAATTTATATTGGCTACATTGATACATGTTATTTTCATTCCTTTGTTTCAGGATTGCTGTCACAGATATGTGGAAGTGGATAATTGAAATAGGAAAAAGAATTTATTGACTAATTGTTTGTGCTGCAGGTGTGTGAAGTGATTGTGAGCAGTGTCACTGTGTTTCATAACACATTTCATACAAATATTGTGAAATGGAGGAAAATATATCCCTCCCTTTCATAATATGTTCTGTAATAGCAATTCTGAAACAAAGAAATGAAAATAACATGTATCAATGTAGCCAACATATTTAGAAACATCCATACTGTCTTAACAAGAATAATAACCTGTATTAAGTACTGTTTGGAAACTTGATACCTCTCTAAATATCTCCAAAAGTGGATAATTGTGTGAACTCAAATGAATACATCAAGAAACAAATGAAATTGAATATAAATTCCTTTGATGCAGGTAAATAGCTCCAGGCAAATGGTTATCGATCTGAACCCAGATATTCACATGGTCAATATCGTGCAATGCTTGGTTTATGTTGAATTTTGAATCGGATCCCATTTAGTGCCCAAAATGCAACTTTGTGGTGTTTTAGTACACATATGAGACTACAATCTGGACAATTTTGAACAAATTCAGAGGGACATTTCTATGCGAAATTCAAAATTCAAATCTTAATTTGAATTTTTGAAGTATTATTTTTTATTTTACAGGTTTTTTCAATATAGTACAACTTCTAGAGCAATCTTTAAGCTTTCCAATGGTGTTTGTTCCACGTCTCTAGTGCACATTATAACCATTTTATGACAATTTTTAATAATCACTGTAACTGAAAAAAAAAAATGCCTTTTTTTGTCATTTTTGAACACACTGTATGGGGACACTTTCAGGAGGAGAGAGGTAATATTTGGGATTTTTTTCATCTCCCACTGTCATAAAGCTATGCACCAATTTTTACAAAAATCTAAGATCGTCAGGTCAGATTTTGCCATTTCATTGGTTGATTTCACATGAAATGTCCCATGTTTAAGTTACAAGAAAACTCCCAAAATTACAAAAACATCAGATAAAACTTCCCGTTATACTTTTACTGTATCTAAGAAATTATGATACATTTACGAGAAATGTAATCTAAAATTAGCATTTGTTAATTTTAAGTGTAAGAAAATTATTTCATTGGCAATGTAAAACTATAAAAATACATCTAGTTTAATTCGGATACGAAGGCAGATATATAAGAATGGTAAAAAGATTAGAGTTAAGAAACATATTAAGTCAAAAAAGATTGGTGTGTTTTTAGTATGTTGTTCCATTGATTTTAATTTTATCTTAAGTTCTCAGTACTGTCAGGTCAGGTCAGGTCAATACTCTTAATGTTATATCTTTCAAAACAATTGATGAACATATAAAAACATACAGTTACAATTTGTGCAAGTTTTACACAAATCTCTGAATGAAATTCTTACGAATAATTTTATATACATGCAAAGCAACCAACATTCAAGATTAATAATTTTAGTAAGTCATCAGATGAAATTATGGAAATAGGCAAAGTTTCGAGAATTTAATTTAAAATTTAGATTTAATGCAGCACATATACTAATAGACACACCAATCTGTTTCTTAATAATACTTTATTAAAGCATTTTGCAAGATTACAAAAAAAAAAAAATTATATGGATAGTAAATATTCAGATATGAATATTTCAATGCAGAACAATTTCACACATGAACCTGGCAGCTGCCCATTTGAAATTAGAAAAAGAAAAGTTAAAAATGAAGTAAACAAAAGTAATTTTTCTTTTCTATAAAAAAAATGAAGGGAAAAATAAGGATGAATTAAGACAAGGTGGATAACACACCAAACTATAAGTATAGTGAAGTTATTTACAGAGTTCTTAATTACACACTGTTTCGAGAGGTCCCGGGTTCAATTGCCGGTGGGGGCATTCGGTTGAAAAAGTATAAAAAGCTTTTTCAGACCAGCCATCCTGAATGAGATTTTTCTGAGTTTTCCTTATTCGCACCAGGCAAATGCTGGTGTGGTATCTAACTTATAGGTCCCAGGCCACTTTCTTCCTTCTCCAATCCTTTCTTCCTGCCCTTTTCTCAAATAGTGTGATCACCGAGGGACGTCATCCTTCATACGTGACGGGCTAAATGGCCATAGATGCCGAAAGCCCAGAAATCTAAATCCTCAATCCCACATACTGTTTTGTAGCTTAAGAGCTAGAGAAAGGTATCGAATATTCAAAATTCACTAGCTGAACCTGCGCTCTCTACACAGCTTATCATTTGCATATGAGCATAAATCTCCTTCTCATTCCTCACTACATATGTACATGTCCCTTTACAGACACAAGTGAAAGACGTCTTGATAAAATCGGCAAGGGGTATCATAAAGGGGAGATTTTTTCGATTACTTTTTTTCAGTATCTTGCGCCGTTTTCAAGATTTCAGCCTACTTTCGGTTGGAGTTTCTAATTCATGTATGACCAGTGTTTTCTTTCTTCTTGCATGCAGTATGTAATAAGCAAATACATTACATATACAATTAATTATAATGCCAGTTATATATAGTGTTCATTGTTCAAAACACAAAAAATAAAGATTTATCTTAGACTCGAGAAATGGTTATCCTTCCTTTTTCATTATTATTTGGCCATGAAACAAACGCCTGAGACATATACAACCCCAATATACAACAATGTGCTGTTGGAATATATAACGCATAGGATATGATGCTTTAGTTTTTTTTGTTTGTTTGTTTGTTTGTTTCAACGCTTCCAGTGTACCCTAAAAAATGTAATAAAGAAATAATGGCCATGTTTTTTTTTTTTTTTTTTTTTTTTTTAAATATTCAATTAGAACTGGACAATACGCAAAATTTCCAATCGATCAGTGAAAACGTCATCTTTCTAGAGTCTGTAGTTTCCGAGATCTCGTTGTCGAAAGGATTGACCACAAGCATATAAACATTCTCAACATATAGTTTAAAAGAACTCGGAAGCACAATTCACATGCATTGATTTTAGAGAAGCCTTATTAAAATATAAAGGCTTTGAACAATAATTTTATAACATAAACTTTATGAAAAAGATATAGTTAACTAATTTAGACTATTCAAAGTACAGTTACTTAAAATGTTTGTCTCTGTTAAACGTGAAATCACACACAACCGTAAATGAAAGATTTGAAAGCTAAAGTTATAGGTTGGAGCTCAGGCGCTTTTAAATGCTATTGTAGAATTTTTATAGGTAGATAAAATAAATGAAAAAGTATATAAACTTAAATTTTTGATAAAGGAAACTCAAATAGAACATCGAATGGTAATGTAGAAAGGTATGAAAGAAAATTTAAATCAAAATAATCAAAAATGTCACTAATCATTTATTATAATTAAAAGCTTACATAAACAAATTACGCAACTAGTTTAACAACCACGAACCATTTCTGTGGGCTCCGAGAATCCTAATTGGATGATTATTTCCTAGTATAATCCTGGTTCTGTTTCCTGCGGCCGCCAGACACAAATTGAAGAGCATAGGCTTTACAGAGATACTTATGTGATGCGAGAAATTTTCGCCCTACTCCAAAAGGAGCGAAAAACGCACCCGCTATATATTTGCACTGGGATGTTTGTGCCCTACAATTCAACCAGTTTTGTATCTTATAAAGTACAGTGTCGGATCTAGCCCTGACCGGGGGATGGGAAGGGGGCTAGAACCCCCGGTTTTAAGTGACAAAAATAATTCAAGCTATTATTTATATATTTTTAAAGTTTATATCGTAGTGAACTCATGATATACCTATCCTAGTCTGGGTTTTGGCTGCACACACTTTTTATCTTCTAGACTCGCCAGTGGTAAAGTAGCTTCCCTTGGGACTGTCAGAAAAGTGAACCATAGCTGTTCCTTTTTCTAGCGTGTTTAGAAGTTCATGCAGGAAACTCTTTCCCTTGTCATTTCTTTTTTTATTACTGTGCCTTGGTAATATTACGCAGGGAACTCTTCCCATTGTCATGTATCTGTATTTGGCCTTAATATTATGTAAGAAACTCTGTCCTGTGTCATCCTTTGTTAGCGAGAAATTATTTCTCTTGTCATACTTGTTACTGCGCGTTTACATTGTTTTCTCGTTTTTACTTCAATTTTTGGATATAGGTAAACTTCTCAAACATTGAACAATATCTTGGAACGAACTTGTATCTGTGCAGCATTTTTTTTTTCAATTTTGTTGTCAGGTGGTACATATATCTTTTTTTTATCTTCCAAACGGATCATAATGCAAAGCAGCTTCTTGTTTCAGTGCTTGTAAAAAGCACAAAGAAATTTGGTTGTAAGCTAACCCTGCTCTTGAGCTTGTTGTTCCATCCTTCAACGGCAAAATGTGTTCGATACCCTTCACTTTCGCAGTTGCAGACACTTTATCTTCTATTGGCACAATACTCTGTATTGCTACCCAGCCATCTTTAACGTCTTCCCGGGAATAATAGCCAAAACGCTGCATATGCGGATATGTAGCCCTTACATATTAATTTTGTTTGTACACAGATGCTAACCCTAGTTCTTACACTTTGCATCATAATCATTGATTGAAATGAAAATGGCAACCCTTAATCGTACAATCCGGAAAGTTGGAAATAAGCGCATAAATACACGCCTCTTCAAAGTCAATCATGATCTTTTGTGGAGCCCAACCCGATAAACACTTCTTTAATTTCTTGGAATGGAAGTCGTAAGTTTCTTTCTTTTTTCTTTTCTTTTCTTTTTTTTTTGTTGTTGTTGTTGTTGTTGTTGTTGTTCTTGTTCTTGTTCTTGTTGTTATTGTTGTTCAGCAGGATGGCAAGAGCTACCTGGACAATATTTGTTTCTTTCTCCATACTGCCAACATCTATGTAAATCGAATAAAGTTGGGCGAACTGCTTCCTGCACGATTTGAAATTTTCATCCAAAAAGAAGGTTTTTCCAAGCTGCAATATTTCCTAACCTTCCGAGAAAACATGAATTCTCTGTTCCGTGTCCTTCGTCCAGGGGAGAAAAAAAAAAGTTCCTGCCCATCCTCAGGTTTTCCTCGGTCAACACACGATGTTTCGTTTTGAATCCGGTTCTCGAATATCTCCACGCTCGTGATGCCTTACATGATTCATTTTGCTCTTGAAGATGTTATACTCGGGAACTTCCGTCACGAAATCAAATCCTCGGTTAAACAGAGTATCCATTTCTTTGCAGTAGATCTTCGATAGGGGCTTCTCAGGTTCTCTTCTTTGTTGCCATCCGTTGAACTCGAATTTCTGGTTTAGCGACATCTAGTTGACATTTGTGTTCCGTTGACTTAATTAGTACTTTTGCCTTTGTTACTGTCGCCTGCACTTATCTTTCTTCTCTCTCACACACAACTGAGCTTCGTGACTAAGCGGTTAGCGTACGCGCCTTTGGCGTGGGAGACCCGGGTTCGATTCCGGGCGGGAGCTCATGTTGTTCGGATTTCACGTTAATCAGTAGGTCCCGTCTCATATAGCCTCGATGCTGAAAGGGACGTTAAACTCAACGTCAACCCAACTCAATTCGCGCACACAACCAAATTTTCGTCTCAATACTCTGCTTCTGGAGTAATAATAATAATAATAATAATAATAATAATAATAATAATAATTTATTTGTACTTAACACCCGAAGGCAATTACAAAGCACAAATTGTTAATTTTATAATGGTGCAGAATGTGCTACATGTAAAGTAATTCTAACAACCAACCATTACTCTTGTTTTGTTCACGTACAGTCAATAAGTACCAGATATAATAACAATCTTTACACTTTATTAAGTAACATTTGGAGGCATTTTTGTTTAAATATTGAGCATCTTAATTGAAATATGTCCAGACCCATAGAATGTATTTTATTGCCTCTATCACATATCCTATACAATGGAGAGTTTTTTGCTAAATTTGTTTTGATGTCAGGCATATAAAACATTTGTCTGAACCTCAAGTTTTGACGAGGACAATAGAATGGTAATTTACCTAAGAAAGACATATTATCCTCTTGGTTATCAATAAGTTTTTTCAAGTACAATGCACATTGAATAAACCTTCTATCCTCCAGTGACAAAAGCTGAAACCTCCTGAGAAGTATATTGTAAGATACATAACGAGTTGTTATATTATCTATTTTATAACTAATATATTTTAACATTTTCTTTTGTACCTTTTCTATTTGTTGCTTTGGTTTTTGGTAGTATGGTTCCCAAATTATAGAAGCGTACTCTAATTTTGTTCTTACAAAAGAGTTATATAAAGTTAATATTGTTTTTATGTTTTTAAAATGACAGCACGATCGTTTAATAAATCCAAGCATTTTAAACGCCTCATTTGTTTTGATATCCATATGATATGTAAACTTTAGATTTGCATCAAACCATACTCCCAGATCCCTGACAACTTCTTTCCTCTCCAGTACTTGATTCCCTATAATATATTTAAATATAACAGGTTTCTTTGTGATTGAAAATGTTACAACATTGCATTTTGAAATATTGAGTTCAAATTTGTTTCTTTGACACCATTCACTCAACCTCACCAGATCTCTCTGTAATTTTGCACAATCATCTCTTGTAGAAATTTGTTTGTATAATTTAGTATCATCAGCAAACATTAGACACGAAGAATATTGAAACTCATCAGGTAAATCGTTTATCATAATTAAAAATAGCAAAGGCCCTAAATTGGATCCTTGTGGTACTCCAGAATATACAGAATATTGTTTAGATTTACAATTATTATATGTTACATATTGGATTCTGTTGCTTAAATATGACTTAAATAGTCGGATTAATTCATTTGAAATACCAAATCCTTTAATCTTTTTAAGAAGTATTTCGTGATTAATCAAATCAAAGGCTCGCTTAAAATCTGTATACACTACATCAATTTGAGACCTTACGGTAAGCGCTTCACTAATTGCTTGACTTATATTCAACAAATTTGTTACTGTTGATCTATTATGTCTAAAACCATATTGGGAATCAGAGAGATATCGTGAGATGTGATTAAACAGGTGTTTACAGATTACTGATTCGAATATTTTAGCTGGAGAAGAAATCAAACTTACCGGCCTATGGTCTTGTATTAATTTTACAGGATTAATTTTTGGAACTGGACATATTGCTGATATTTTAAATTTTGCAGGAAAATAACACTGAGTGATAGACAGATTAAATATGTAGGTCAATGGCTTAACAATAAATTCCTTACAACCTTTAAAAATGTAAGATGGTATACCATCATTACTAATTGACCTTTTACCTTTCATTTTGTCAATAGCTTCGATTACTTCTGTTTCAGTGATCCTATCCAGTGACATTGTATCTACAATCGTAGAAACATCATTCAGAAAAATATCTGATAGTTTAATATTAGGTATTTCAGAACTATATACTGATTGAAAATGCTTAGCAAAAGCTTCGCATTTCAATTTATTGTCAACAATTTTTTCTTTGTTATATTCAAGTACAAATTGATTTATGTTTGAAGATTTTTTCTTATTAATATAGTTCCAAAATTTCCTAGGTTCCTTTACAATTTGCTCTTCTATTGCGTTGTTATAATCACGAAAAGCTATTTCAATACTATTTTTTACTTGTGTCCTTAGTGCAATAAATTGCATGTAATCTGAGTAAAGTCTTGATTTTTTAAATTTCTTTCTATAACGTTCTTTCTTCCTTAACATTTTTATTATTTCAGGAGTAAACCAGGTTGGATATGAATGTTTCCTCTTGATATTTTTAGGTGTACATTCATTTAAAACTCCATATAATTCAGAATAGAAAAACTCGACACAATTATCAATATCCTTAATCTCATATAAGGAATCCCATTTCTTACATCTCAATAACTGATAAAGTTTCAAGAAATCACACTTACAAAAGTTGTAGACTACGTCTTCCATTTCATTTCGTGTCTTACAGTTTTTATAAAACGGAATATTAATATTCAAACATGGGTGATGACGATCTGGTTGAACAAAATGAACATCAGATTCAAGAACTTCAACGTGTAATACATTAGTAAATACAACATCTAAAATTCTATTGTTTAGATTTCTTACTTTATTGATTTGTGAGAAATTTAAAAAATTTACTTTATGTAAGACATTGTTCTCCAAATTAGGCAAATTTAAAAAATAGTTACCATCCAAATAATCTGTTAAAAGCGTCAAATTCAAATCTCCTATAATAAAAACATTTTGAGATAATGTTAGTTCATTAAATCTTTCAATATTTCGAAAAAAATTTAAATATAATTCTTCTGAACTATGTGGCGGGAAATAAACTACACAAATATATATACATGTTAAATCTGATAACTGAATTTTAGCCCACAAATCCTCATTATCTGGCAATTCAAATCTTGTTATTCTTTCAGAGATATAATTATTGTGAACAGCTAAGAGAACACCACCTCCATCTTTCATATTACTACGCTCTAGGTTACGATCTTTTCTGTAGACCAAATATTTATCGTCAAACAACTCATTATTAAATATTTCAGGTCTTAGCCATGATTCAGTAATGGCAACACAATCAAAATTAAACATGGTAGAGCTTAGGTAAAATTCGTTAATTTTAGTTTTTAACCCATTCACATTCTGGTAATATATATCAAACGTACTTTTAACTACTGCCATCTTAAATTATAGCCTACATATTTCAAGATTACACTGGAATAGAATTTGGAAATCCTGGTACATCTTCTTCAGTTTTAATAATCATAACCTGGCTATTTTCGTTTTTCCTAATTAAAATTTGTCCATTGCCATTTACCCAACAGTATTTATGCTGTGTATTTCTTGCAGCTGTTCTAGCTTTCCAAAATAATTGCTTATTTTTAGGAGTTAAATTTACATTCACAAATATTCTACTATCATTACTTCCAGATACTAAATTATTACTAACTAAACCCGTATTTCTTTTAGTCAACCACATATCTCTCACTGTGCGCGTTGTAAATTGTACAATTATTGCTTTTGGTTTATTTTTACCGTTTGATAATCGGTGAACAACATCAATATCTTCCTCCCCACATTTTATTCTTAATTTTTGAGCCATGTCGATTACAACTTCCTTTAAATTTTCACCAGTACGCTCCTGTATACCATGTATTTCAATATTTTTATTACGTCCATACTGATTAAGATCATTTATTTCTACATCCTGTAATTTTAATTGCTTTTTCAATTCTATGTTTTCTGCTTTTAGCTTGGCTATATCCTTATCCCGTTGAATATTACCCTTAATCTCTAGTTCAAGTTTCTTCAACAATTCATCGTGTTGATTAGACATAAATTGAACACTAGCTGTTAATTGAGCTATTTGAGCACAGAGTTCCTCAAGCTTCATTCCTATATCAGAAGGATTCAAAGATTTGTCATCCAATTTTGAGGATGTACTTTTGTTAATTACCATTGACTCAGTTGCGCTCGGTGGTACAGTTTTTGTAATTACTACCTCCCTCGATTTAGAACCACTACAATCTCTACATACCCATTCCTTTATAATACCCGTCTGCTTCATGTCCGTATATTTCTCCACAGATATTTTGTAACACACTATATGAAATAATTTATTACAATTCTTTTTTGAACATTGTAGTGCGTCATCATAGCGACTAACTTTTGAATTACAAATTGTACAAGAAGACATTGTGATCGCACTACTGTATTAAATATATTTAAATCGGGATTCAAAATGGCGTCAAAGTTTACGTTCCTGCTTATGTTCCTGCTTCGGTATCCGTTCAGTATGGTTCCTGCTTATCAAAGAATTTGACACTAGTACTCTAATTCTCGATAACCAAATTGAACCACATATAACAGTATATTTATACTATACAGCACACTATGTTAATTATACTTATATTGAGATCCAAAATGGCGGCAAGTTTTAATAGTGGATGCTGCTAGTCATCGTTTTAGAAATTGGCACACTAATTTTCCATAACACAGGGATTCGGAGAAGCAAAAACACATAAGTAATATGTTGTATGCTATATACAGTACTAATACTGAGATTGAATCACAGAAATAGTATTTAGTAAAGGAAAATAAACTTCAGTAATGTACTAGATTAAACTTCTAGCATATAAGTCTAACTATTCAACTTACTTGTTGAAGATAATTTCACAATTGCAATAACAGACTCAGCTCTGCTCAGTTGTTTGTTTACATTTGTAACTAAACGCCTAAACTGGATAATTATTCACTTCTATCACCTACAGATGGTATTATCACAATCTCTGGCTATTCATATTCATGTCGCTGTCTCAAATGAGTTGAAAAATCAGTAGAACTCTTTAAATTAAATTATTTGCAGAGAGCACTCACTCAACACATCCACCTTGCACCGCAGTATGCACTGAAATAAATGATACACATACTGGAATTCTTCTTACACCGCGCTGGGCTTGCCTTTCATCGTCTCAGTGATAGTTATTTCATCCATTGTAATATACCGAACTAAACAAAAATACAATTATAGTTCACTAAAGGGCAATCCACACGAATACAATTTTTTATTATGCTACAATAATGACAGCTCTTCAGGTAAAACCACCGTTAATCAGGAAGATGGCAATGAGACTGAGCCTGTGGACTCCAATAACACCTGTGTCTGTGATTCAGATATGTTAAGTGTAGCTATGCACGGGAAGTTTCTGACACATCAAACGAAGTGCAATGCCTACATTGCAGTAAATATTTTCTTAATCAACTGGGTTTGTCCGTTCATATTGGCAAGTGCCATCGCGATATATTCAAAAATAAACGAACCATCGCAAAATCAAACCACCTCGTCAATTACACTGTGTTACAGTGGTTTTCTTTCCTGGAAGTTATTCATTGATTGTAGTCGTATGTCTTGCTCTGATCTTAAAACCATAAGTCGTTCATTTATGTCAGCCTTCATTTTCCGAAAAATGGGGGAAACGGGAATTTTTAATAATAAATTTTCCCTTCTTGAGTTGGCAACACTTTCTGCTGCGTATTTGCAACACTGTGTAAAAGTATTTATCAGTGAAATTGTGTTCATTGTTTGGACTCCCTTATTTGCGATTTTGCTGCTGGTGGAAGGACTGGCAAGTTTTACACTGGAAATATACAGCATTTTTATTGTTGATAGCTGAACTTGTTGGACAAAGATAAAAGTGTGTTGCTGGATATTACTCTTAGATTTGTTCGTCTAAAAAGTACTTGTATGTATGTTTTGTGAAGTAAGTCATGCCGAGAAATTGCTTGAATAACTGTAACAGATCTTGTTACATATGTGGGAGAGTGACTGTTAAATCCAATATTACACTCCACTTGTGTGAAAAGCTTATGAATTGAACTTTGAGTGCAAAGTTGAGGAAGATGCTAAAAAGTGGACTCCACGTTTGAATTGTATATCTTGTACAGTGCATCTTCTGAGGTGGTTGAATGGAACACACAAAACAATACCATTTTCCGTGCCAATGGTGTGGCGTGAGCCGAAAGACCGCACGTCAGACTGATGTGTTTGTTTAACAAACGTAAGCGGAATAACTTCAAAAACCAATAAGTCAATGATATACCCAAATTTACTTTCCGCTGTTCGACCTTTTCCATACAGCAAAGAGTTACATGTGCCTGTTCCACCGAGAAAATTGTGGTTGGATGATTGATAAATGTGTTACTTTCTTAGATCATGATTCCGAAATCGAAGAAGAGAAATATCCTGTCTATACTGAAAAATCGTCGGAGCCGGAATTAATATATCAAAGAAATTAAATGACCCTGTTAGGGATTTGCTTGTCCAAGTCTCAGGCTGAACTAGTATCGTTTTCGCAGATGTGATCTAGTGAAATTTTTCAACTTTCACGAAGGTTTGGTGATCTGTACAGATGTTTGCGGACTCATGTCCGGATTGAACGTTATATCGATATGAATGGTTCGCGGTTATTCATTGATTCTTCCAAATTCAGTCTAAAAGTCATGTTATTACACAATAAAAATAGCCACCCTGCTATTCCGGTAGCTTATGCTGTAGGTATGAAAGAAACATACGGAAATATGAAGCTTTTACTTGAAAACTTTGAGTACGCGGAACATTTGTGGTGATTTTAAAGTTCTTGGCCTGCTTTAGGGGCGGGGTATATGGATTTTTTTTTTTTTTTTTTTCTCGAATGGGACAGCAGGGCAAAAGATCAACACTACAACGTAAACCAAGAAAGTTTTTGACTCCCTGACAGAAAAGTGATAAATACGAACCTATTGTTGAACAGGAAAACGTGTACTTAACGCCATTATACATAAAATTAGGATTAACGAAGATTTTCGTCAAGGCTATAGGTAAAGAGGGTGGTGGCTTCCGTTATCTGAAGGCACTATTTCCCCGCATCACAGATGCAAAATTTAAGGAAAGGATAGTCGTTGGATCAGAAATAAGAAAAGTGATGAAAGATCCACAATTCTACGAAACCATGAGCGAAAACGAGAGAAGAGCGTGAGGTGCACTGAAGAATGTGGTAAACTTTTTTTCGGGATAACAGAAAATTTGAACAATGTGTCCAAATTGTTGAAGAACTGATACTGAGTTTTCAAGAAATTTGTTGCAATATGTCTTTGAAACTTCATTTTCTCCACAACCACTTGGACTTCTTTTCCGAGAATATAGGTGCAGCATCAGATAAAAACTGTGAAAGATTTCATCAAACAATTCGTGATCCGAAAGAAAGATACTCGGGGAAATGTGATGGGGAATCTCTATGCTAACTGACTATTGTTAGACCGTGCATATAGAACATGAAGGTGTCTACAAAAGGAAACTCCGCGCCGATAATATCGTTAAGCAAGACAGTTTTCGTATTTTGTTTTAGTAACAGAGAACATGAAAGTGTGTACAAAAGGTAATACCGAAAAGAACATTTTGTGAAACAGTATATTATTCTTATTTTATTTCATTTTTGTATGTTGTGTTTCACTAATTTTGTTTCAATACATATTTTATGTGCATTTTAAGTTAATGTTCAAGTTTACATTTAGGTCTTTGACTCACTGTAATGTAACTATGGGGTGTGTGGATGAATTTACTCCCCCAATTGTCCATCAAACATTCTCTGGTGCCATGGATGCCCATAGGATCTTTCACAAGGGAACAAACCCTTGAAAAGTAGGCAGTTTTGTCACAAAATCGTTCAAACTGTAGACACAATTGCATAAAAGAACTTTTTCTAAATGACAGTCCAGGGGGCAAATCCCCCTTTGAGGCACTCACGGTAAGGTATTAGTAGGGATTTGTATCTGAAAGGTGCCGCCTAAATTTCATACGGTTCCTTCAAAATTTAGAGTCTTTACGAGCTCTGTAATGTTTAACCTAGCATATTATAATAATATTATGATATGTGTGAAGTATAATATAATATAATATATGAATAGAGTTTTGTTGAAAGGGTATCAGTCCATAAAATAAAACCTTTGGAAAATTACAAGAGAATGCCACTTTAACAAAAAATCGTTAAGTTTTGGTTGCTAATGTAGACATACAAAATGTCTGTTTATACTAATACAGCCATTCTTATAACATGATTCAGTAGCCCTAGGAAGTTATTATAAAATTGTTAAGAAAATGAATATGCCATACAATTGGACATGCTCTTTTACAAACTCGATTCATGTACCCATAGAAATTTATTTTGTCCTTCTTTGTGTCCGAGAAATCTCAGGAAATCGATTCTTTCCGCCTTTTTGATTTTGACCTATATGTCACTTATTTCTTAAAAAAATAATGATCTGTCGCTAGTTTAAAAGTTGTATAAACCAGTGATTCAGAATATGTATAATATATGTTTTCTTCATGTGTTGTTTTGAAGAGTGACTCGAGCAGCAGGTCATTCGCTCAAAATAATCAAATATGTAAAAATTTGACCAAGACTTATTCTCCAGAAGGCTCTTGCAACTTCCTTTATAGATTGTTGGCAAAGACGTGGAAATAGTGCTAGTTTAATAGCTTTTCTAAAAGTAGATGGCTCACTTTATTTATTTATTTATTTCGACTTATTTTACATGTCGAGGTTAAGGCTATATGAAGCCTTATCTAACACCTACACATGATATAAAATTGAAAGATCAAAAAATATAGTTAACAATAGCAAAAAAAAAAAAAAAAAAAAAGTTAGAAAGTAAAACACACACACACACGCACACATAACGCAAATATAATATAGTGCTACACGAAAGTACATACATGTTACAATATGTAATAAATGTTGAGTTTTATATATTTATGGCAAGCTTCTCTATTGGCTCTTCTGTCTCTGTGTCCATTCAACCCTGCTTCGATAACAATAAATTGTTAACTGCTCTTTTAAAAGATGCTAAAGAGTTGACTCACGTACCGAGGTTGGCAAGGTATTCCAATCACGACACGTTGAAATTATATATGATTTGGAGGAATAAGTTGATCTATGAATAGGAATTGCAAGCTGGCTATTAAAACGTGATCTTGTGTCCCTCTGATGGAAATCGCTTAAAAAATTAAGGTGTTTTAGAAGATAGGAAGGTTCTGTAAAAGTAAGTGTTTTATACAGCATTACCGTCGAGTGCAGTTTTCGCCGTTGCTGCATCTTCAGCCATTGCAGCTTTTTAAAGAATGGCATTACATGATTTGAGAATTTTAAGTTAAAAATAAAACGTATACAAGCATTTTGTACTCGTTGCAAACGCTTTTGTAAATGTATATCAGCGTCAGTTAAGGCGGTGTCACAGTACTTCAAATGTGGTACCACTAGGGTTTGAACAGGAGTTTTTTTCAACTGTGTTGGTAAAAAGTTTTTTAATTTGCCGAGAGAATGAAGAATTCCAAAAGCCTTCTTGCATGATGCGTTAATTTGATCGGACCAAGTTAAATATTTGTTAAGTATGACGCCAAGATTTTTCACAGAGGAAGAGAAGGGAATATTAACGCCTTCTAAAGTTATATTGGGAACAAGTGAAGCATCTATTAACGTCGTTGCACTTTAGGAAGTAATTAAAATTGACTTTGATTTGACTGGATTTATAATCAAACTATTTGCTGACCATTTAGCTAAATTACTCAAGTCTTCGTTCATCTTTGTTATACAAGTATCTATTTGCCTTGGTGAAGAAGATAGATACAATTGAACATCGTCCGCATACATGTGATACAGTGTTTTAGAGATTGTGGTAAGTCATTAATATAAAGGCAGAAAAGAAGAGACCCTAAAACACTACCTTGAGGAACCCCACAAGGGAGGTTATGCTGACCAGAAACTAAGTTGGCAACCACCACATACTGTTTTCGGTCGCATAAGTAATTTTGGACCCACTTAGCAGCTGAAGTAGAGAAACTAAATTTTTGTACAAGTTTCTGTAGCAAAATGTCGTGGTTTACTGACTGGAATGCTTTGCTAAATACAGTAAGGTAAGTATGGTTATCTCTCTCTTGTCCAAAGCAGAACGTATATCATCAGTAATACTGGTAAGGGCTGTAGAAGTGCTGCAATGTTTACGAAACCCGGATTGAAAAGTGTCTAAAAGGTTATACGTTCGAAGGTGCTCACATATTTGGTCACTTATATTCAAGAGCTTTAGATAGGGCAGGTAATATTGAAATAGGCCTTAAGTCTTCTGCAGACCGGACATCCTTAGTCTTAGGGAGAGGCAGGACTCGTGCTGTCTTCCACAAGACTGAGAATGTTCCGGTAGTAAGGGAAAGATTAAATAAATTGGTAATTGGGGAGAGGACGAAAGGTAATATTTTCTTGATCAGTGTTATGCTTATTTCATCAGCAGTGGATTTTATCCTCTTAATCGTTTTCATTACATCCTGTAGGGTAACACGAGTGAAAGAGAAAACATTTTCTTCAAAATTAGGGATTTGTCCTGTATTATCAGATCTTGCATTTATCTGTGAGCTAGAAATATCAATTCTACAGAAATAATTGTTAAGATAATCGGCAGAGAAAGGGGCAGCTACATCCGGCTGGACTCTTTTGCTGCTACGAATGCCAAGTAGCTTCACATTTCTCCAAAGATGGGACGGATTCTTGTTCTCAAGCAGGGTGTAGGAAAATTTTAACTTCACATTACGCACGGCTTGATTACATCTATTTCTAAGGATCCTATATTCCTCAAATTTGTCATTTAAGTTGGGTAGATTCAGTTTACGTGCTTTCTTAAATTTACTATACGCTCTGTCGCGACAAGCCATTAAACTTCGAATTTCATCTGTAATCCAGGGCGAAGGAGAACGAGAAACAAGTTTTTCTCTCAAGGGGGCATGAATGTTCAGAGGATAAAAAAATAACTCATTGAAATAAGATAGTTGGTCACCCACAGAAGGAAAAGAACTTATTAGATGTCAAGGCAATAACGCAGCATCACGCAAGAGTGCTTTATTGTTAATGTTGGCTAAATCTCTGTATAAAACAACTTTAGGCTTGAATTTGGGAGTCTTAATAGAATAGCAAACGAAGATAAGATCATGACGCGAAATGCCAGGTACTGAAAATTGACCGAAATGAAGAACTCGATCAATGTCGGAAGTTAAGATTAAGTCGAGAAGTGAATCTGAGGTGGTAGTATGAAACATAGCTTCGAGCGGACAGATGGAAAAATTTAAGGATGTAGTAATCTCGCGGAATGTTTCTACTTCACGTTTAGAGGACAATAAATCAAAGTTCATGTCTCCAAGTATCATAGACTATGCATATAAAGTGGTGAGATATGAGAAATATCTTCGAAATACTTAAATGATGCCCCTGGTGGGCGGTACACACAAGCCAAAAGTAATTTTTGGTTCTCAATACATATCTCAACTATGATGTACTCAGATTCGAAGCTATAATGACCACCTGATTGACAAAGAATTTTTGCGTCAATGTCATTTCGCAGAAAGATTGCAACCTCACCACCACCTTTGTTAATGCGATCGTTTCGGATAATTTTGAAGTTATTTAACAATACCAGATCATTAGAAAGAGTTGGCTTTAACCAAGTCTCGGAAACTAATATTGCATGCAAGTTCTCAACGGAATGAAAAAGAACTTCGAACTCAGTATAATGTCTGACAAGGCTCTGGGCATTAATGTGCACAGCAACGAACGTTGGTCGCTTCGGTTTATTAAGTTCTGTTTGCAATAAATACTGAGGGCCTTCGTAAGACGCTTGGAGATCGGGCGAAAGGTTCATTGTCTTCGAAAATAGAGGGACATATTTTATTTAGTTTGGTTAAAATGAATGAAGAGGTGCTATGTTTGTTGCTTGTATTGTTAGTCATTGTGCTCATGTAATATTGAATATTTCAATGGCAGGTATTGCGAAAAACAGAAAGACTATAGAATGGAGATTTACCGTTTCCTTGTTGCTTATGTTTAAAAAAGAAAGAAAGAAAACATTTCCATTGCCTCATAACATGCGAATTGTGCCTCAAACGAGGTTATTGCTTGCTCTTCCCGAAACGGAGTGGCTATTGGTGTCTTGGGGGGGGGGGGGTGAGAGAGAAGAAAAGAAAAAAACATAGCACTGACCTTGAGGAGGAGGCGAGCCGAAACTGGAAACAACAGGGGTGAAAGAACACGGAGACGGAGGCCTTCCTGTGCTGATGTTGGGAGGGAACACTTTTGTATCCATTCCCACATTAGAATCACTAGAAGCTTCACTCGTATTGAGCTTGACAAATGCATGTAAACATATCATTGATAACCACATCCAACACAAAATATTGACGACAAATAAAAATAGCAACAAAACCACACATTTTTCAGAAAAAGCGAGCACACCATACTTGTTGAAAATACTGTCAGACAAATATAAAGCTCATAAATCACATAGCTACTGCAGTTATCGCTTCTGTGTATTTTAGAATTTAAACACTGACAAATATGCACACATAAAGAGACATAGGACGTTGAAACACACGCACACGCGCACAAACAATTCAGATACACACAATATTCATACTTAGATATACATTTAACAAAAGAGGATATATGTATTAATAAAATAGTAAAAGAAAAACAAATCTCTAACATATCACACACAGTACAATATGTACACGTTTCGTGCTGCGATATTATGCCACTAACTGTTGGCGATATTCGCTATTTCTATGTGACCTCACAAGCTATTAAATTCATCCTTGGTAGAGACGAAATGTCTAGTTCCGTTTTTAAGGACAACTATTCCGTCTTGAGTATACACCTGCTTGTAACCATACTTCTTACTGCAGAACGGAACAATTCCAATCGATGATGGCACAAGTCTTCTTTGATGGTGATGTTGAAGCCCTTCAGTTTTCTTTTATTGCTGAACACCTTAGCCCTGGTTCGGTAGCTTGCAAACTTGACAATTATTGGACTTGGTTTTCCCTTTATACATTTTCTGTAGTGTTTATATATATATATGTGTGATAATAACTATTTTTTTGTGGTGTAAGATTGAACGTGGAGAGCGTAACGAAGAGCTTTACAAATAAAAAGAACATGGAAAAGATACTTCCGAAATAAGTTACAGTGATTTTATTGCGTGTTAGAATAGTTAAAAGTATCACCAGCATTCTAATATTACAATTCCGTAGTGGATACTAAAGTATTCATGTGTATAGTAAAATATTAGTAAAATAATGGTTAATTAGGAGAAATGGTTTGTAATACTCCCTTTTCTTTATATGCAGAAAGAATTGTTTGGGGAGGCAGAAAATGATACAGCTAGTAGTATTGTCGACCAGCTAAACGACCCTGATATGGATCCCGAGGAACTCAGATTGATTCAGGTAAAACAACTATAAAATTACTATTACTTGCATATTTTATAGAAGTGTTTGGTTATGCTGTTGATAATTTTTCTTATAAATTTTTGTAGGAATTTAATTTGTATGTGAGTTGTGCAGCTTCGCATTTTGTTAACTGTAGTTGTCTACATTTATATTTAATGTGATAAATTTACAAGATGCGAATTACTTTAATTGTGACAGGATTTCAAAGTATTTACTTTTCCTGCTTGTAGTAGCACTGTTTGCTACAGATAATCCAGATAAACAACAGTCTTCAGATATTGGATAGAATCGTCCTACAGACGGTACAAGTATAACAGTAACTATAATAATGAGTCAGTCAGTTTGGTTGAAAGTTGAAGAGTATTTACTTTGGGTGCAAGAAATAGAAGTGAAACAAACATTGGAAAACGTGCTGTAAAAGCATCGTCAAACATCCTAACAGTCCTGTCCCAATTCCTACAACGCTTTACAATCTGTCAGCCAGATAGTGAATCCCTCGTTTATGTAAGTCTGGGGACTTTGATCCGAATCCGAACGCTGTATGTTGCATCATGCATTGTCTTTCTATCAAAGTGGTTTTGAAAATTGCGAAACAAACTAAAATCATTATGTGCAAGGTTCAGTGAATTTCACAAACTTGGCATGTGTGGAGGGTGAACACACTCTTCAGTTAACTAGTGTAGGGCATGTTTTCAACAGTGCTGCCCAAGCCGTTCCACCTCTGCCGTGAGTGTTTGGTCGGATGGCGAAAGCTCAAAGTGAACAATGCGAACATATTCCACCAAATCCGAACCATTTTACAGGGGTGAGGCTGCTGTTTTTCTGCTGTAGCTTCGTCCGGCACCCAGTGACGTTCGACTTTATTTTTGCAGTAAAGGGCTCGCTTTTCTTCTCCCTTCGTATCATGTTCAGAAATATCTTCCGTGACGAGAAAGAACGAAATATACACACGTTTCTTTGTTTTCTTTGGTGGCAACTAACGAAATAATGTTGGTACGATAAAAAGAAACGATGCTGTCTTCTTACTGGTATTTACATGTACTCAGTTACATCGTAAGTACGGGTTATGCAACGTACCTTGCACCTAACATATATAAGGAGTGAGTCGAAAAAGTGAATTTTGTAATATTGAATTCTAATGGTGCAGAAAAGTTACGTAGTTACATCCCTATAAAGGGGAAAACAGGAAAAGAGAAAGAAAGAAAAGAAATAAAGGGGAGAAAGGTCTGGCAAACGAGGCGAACACTCCACATGACCACTTCTCCCAATCCAGTGAGGAAAATTGTCATTTAACCAATCTCCTAACAGCTGCAGCAAAATCGGCTGGGGCCCCACCTTGCTGAAACCAGTCTGGAAGTCCCTCGCCCAAATGCTAAATTTGATGCATCAATTTGTCTCTCAGCATGTTCAGATAAGTCTCGCCCGTTACATGTTCATCAAAGAAGAAAGGTCCTAGCACATGAGCTTTCCATAAACCACACCACACCACACCATGACTTTTTGGCAGCCCTGCTCTTTGGATGTATTCATCCAGTGTGGATTGCCTTGAGACCAGTATCGAAGATTTTGTCTGTTCACCATTGACGTAAAACTCAGCTTCATCACTGAACAACACACAGTCTTTAGTAAAATTGATATGTTCATCCAATTTATCTGCAAACCATTCACACATATGCATTTGTCTATCAGGTTCATCTTCATTTAAGTGATACATTGTCTGTAACTTGTACGGATGAAACTACTTCTCTGTCAGGATTTTGTGGATGGTTGACCTTCAACACCCAACTGCGTGGATGTCCGATGAAGCAATTTCTTTGACCTAGTGTAAACCTTAGCCAAGACAGCCTCTTTCGTTTCGTCTGAAGTGTTTGGTCGTCCGAAACGGGGTTTGTCCAATACACTGACTGTTTCTTTAAACTTGGTGATTAATTTCCCGACAGCAGTATAGCAAATAGGTTGACGATGAGGGTGTCGAAGGTTAAATTCTTCCGCAATTTTGCGATATGACCATTCTTTTCGTCCACTTAATAGTACCAACGCGACTCGTTCTCCTTTAGACAGAGCTATCATTCAATCTGGAAAAACAAAAACAAATTATTAGAATTCCCTATGTATCCAGACTTTGTGGACGCACTGTATATATTCAGATTTGAGATGAAAACATTAGCTTACAATTTTTCACCCATTTTGCAAAATTATTTTTGCTAAGATAAACCCAGATTCCACCACGTTGGGGTGGCTGCATTTCGAGATTTACTCACGTCCTACCCAACCATTCAGGACATGTTAAATCATGTTGTTCCACCATTATCAGTCTCGGGTGTCATGACACTGATTTGAGTTTCCGATGTAATTAAGGCATCAAAGATTGCAGTGTTGTTCTAATATAGTCATATGTTATCCTCTGCGCGTTTTTCTGGTGCACTCGGTCACAAATTTAATTACATGTTTCCATAGTTTGAGTGTGACAAAGGAAATTAATAAATTCAAATCCAGGCAGGGTGTTATTTCCCATGGGTGATAAAATATTTCCTCTTTGTCAAGCCTTCCGTCATTGACAGGGATGACAGGTTACATTTCGTCCAAATAGCTCAATGTAGTCTTCGGCATCAAAATATGTTAAAAGAGGCGTAGAAATTCTAACACATTTTCCCTTCGTGTGTTGTCTCCCAGCCACCATCATCGCCAACAACATGGTCTTATGAATACAGAAAAATCTCGTTTCTCTTGCTGAACTGATGGGTTCCAGTCATTGCAGATGGTTTGCATGTATACTCAGTCTTACGATTATTTATTTCTCAAACTAGTGTGAAGATACAAGGCACTTGGATTATGAAAACCTCGATATTAATCCTTCAAGACAGAAGCGGGAGTACGCGCTTGCCTGCCCTGTGGGGGGGAATCTTAACACGTTTTCACTAAATACAAAGTAATAAAAAATTCAGAATTTTCGCTCACGCTAAATTTTCGTGAGCGAATTCACTGCCTCATTTCTTTTGATCAATTAAATAATTAAAAAGAAAAAGTGTTTAAAAAAATAAGGAAGTCGTATAATTGTAAATAGTATTAATAATCTTTTAACTGTTTCGAGGTTGTTTATTATTATTATTATTATTATTATTATTATTATTTTTTTTTTTTTATATCTCAGACATCTGTATTCAGATTTTTGTAATGTTGAGTGGGACAGCTAATACGCTTTCCAGAATCGTCATGTTGTTTATGGTTATTAAGTTACTTACAGAAAACTGTTGGAGACCTTAGTGAGGAACTTTAACAAAAGTTCTTTATCTGAAAAGCCATAGATCTTACAAGTTTCCATAATACTTCTGTAAAATAATCGGTATTCCTTATGGGACTGTTATAGTTTCGGATTTTATAATCCTGCTTTCTCAAAAATATTAGAACTTTAATTTTTCCGAGATAGATTTTTTTGTACATGATCCTACAGAGGCCGTCAGTAATCGGTAATATTGCAGTAGCTGTTACACTAGTACCATCTGCATCTCATTGATAGAATAGTCGTTGTTTATGCAGCTTGTCTGTTCTTCTAGTCATTATTTTGACATAAAATCACTTTGCTTCAGCGTGTTTTAGTCTGGAGAACATTGAAAAAGTTGGGAAGTATTTTTCTGAAGAAGGTTTTGACATTGAACAGACTTTGTAGTTAGGCTTTAGTATTGAATAAATAAATGATGACACTGCTGAAACAACATTCGTCCGGTGTGAGTAACTGTATTAAAGCGATATTGCTTTTGAACACAGTGAGAAAGGAAGAAAAAAGCTTGAATTTCTTAAAGGTAGACTTGAAATCATTGTGTTAAGTGGTGCAATTTGGTTATAAAGAAAGATCTTCTTCAGATTTCTTAAAACGTTCTAAAATCCCTTCGTCCTAATGCAATGTATGGAAAATACGGCGTATTGATTACTGTTGTGTTACTTTTTTAAATTTCTGTGGTAAATTAGCACATGAGTGGAAGGAAGTTTATATATATTCAGAACTTGTAACTGTGTGAAAGGGATCACAGTTCAGTAATTTCCCAATGTTGTAAATGCATAATCCGCTACTGAAAGTAGTCTGTTGGCGATACAAGATGGCAGCCCTTAGGTAAATTACTCTGTGATGCCATTTTTCACACTCTCTGCCTGGGGTCAGCGTCTGTCCTGCAAGAAATTTGCGATTGAAATAATCAGATAATACACTGGATGGACAAGTACTGGGATGTAGACTATGTGAACTCAAATTTTCTGGACCAGTTCACAGATTTGTAAAAAAGTGTTAACTCTATGTATCGGTTCCGTATTACTGAGTAGCTATGGTAGATAACATCGTATTTCCACTGTAGCTGATTCGGATTCAGGTTCTCAGTAAACAGAACCCTCTTTGTTCCACCAGGTGATTCTTTCAAAAAGCCTGCCTTTGAATCAAACAGCTGTGTCGAATCTTCCAAAAAGTAATTGTTTTTTCATATGAAGATAACTAATAGGGCTGTGCGATATTGACATTCGATATTTTTCTGATATCGATATCGACAACATCCAATATTGATATCGACAACATCAAATATGAATATTCAACATATTGATTGGTCTTGAATATTCATGTTGTTATAGACAATTTGGTCTCAAAACGTTTTAATGGCGGATATCTCAGAATACTTGTTAGTCACAGAAAACAGACTTGTGTGCCTTCTAATCCACCACTCTTACCTCTGAAAAAGTTAATAAAAAGAGCTATTTAATTTCTTTCCCAGCTATCATATTCGTTATCATTGCGGAAATAATGGGAGTGAAACAGGGTAACATAGAATATGCGTTTTATTTGTGTGTAGGTGTTTATTTTATGTACGTGCATTTGTGAATGTGCACGTGTGGCGGTATGCGTTTCAAAGAGAGAGAGAGAAAGTTCTTTCTATAACATAACACGTGCGTGCGTTGTATTTTAAGCTCACGCACAAACAATACTTGATCCAGATATGGACAATAGGGGCCGCGGTGGCTCAGTGGTAGAGCGTTCACCTCTGGTGCGTGAGGTCCCGGTTTCAAACCCTGCTCCCGCCAAGTAAACTTTGTGGTGGACAAACAGCGTTGCGTGGGTTACCTTAGGGTTCTCCCGTTTCCTCTCACTTTCTTCATTCCACCATTTTCATTCATTTCTCATTATCACCGTCTCCTTTAGCCTATTTCATTTCATTTCATTTCAGAGATGGACGATTGACGTACCCGATCAACAAAAACAAAATCGGGGAATTCCCGTTTCTCTTTTGTGCTAATCATTTGATGCCTTATTGCAACAGGAAATCGATGCATATCTTCCAGTGCCATCTAGACAGTGGTGCTATTCAGCCGGTTCGCTATAACCATTGTTAATATATTTCGAGTTTTCTAAACCGTTTGTTATACCCAGACATGGCAGTAAATTTTACCCAGTTATACCAAAGAACGCGAAAGTTTCAGTTTGTTTAGCTTTGTTCTTAGAAATTTTTACAGCTACAGGATTAGATATATGATCTCTCAGAACAAGGTATAAGCGATTTTTTCTTAATTTCAAATGGGCTGGTTAGATATCAACAATGAAAAATTGGATCACATCAGTGCAGTGATGAGGGTTATTTACATTTGAAACACATATATACCATTATCAACACTTGTTGATCATTGCCAAGTTAAGGTGTTTCCAATACTACTTGACAAACATCTATTTTGGATAATTCGTTTCCAAGATATTCTTAATGCTACCTACAACACCTTGTATTAGGTTGCTGTGTAGGTCTCTACTTGTCACTTGTGGCATCTAGTGAAAAATTTGCTTTTGTCTATCTTATATGATTTGCTTCCTAAGAGAGAGGGAGAGAGACATCTTTCTATGTATCCGTCTACTATCTCTTTCTCATATATATAACAAATTGTTAGAAAATTAGAATAGCACCACTGCCTACAGATATGGAAGAAAATCTTCACTGGAGGAAATCTCATGACAGTGACTTTCCAAAATTAGCTTTTCTGGCTCGTAAGTGTTTGTGTAGGTACCAGCGTTCTATCGGAAAGAGTATTTAGTTGTGGATGCAATATCCTAACTGATGCTCATAGTTCACTTAGTGCAGAACATTCGAAACAACTGATTTTCTTTCCATGAATAAAAAAGCTCGTTCCAAAATAGCATGTGTCATGAACTACAATGTATCATACATTTCTAGTTGAAAACTCAGTGCTAATACGCATATTTCTAAACAAGGCAGTTATTGTTCATTTTTCTCTGTGTGTGTGTTCTTCTAAGTTAATCCGTTGGCTTTACAAATTTAACACTTGAACTTATTCTTTTGTAGTGTTCTATTTTAATATTCAATTAAAAACACACGCGATCAATCGAGATCTCTGTCATGTTATTAATAAATTGATAATCTTTTGTATTAAAGAGCTTTACGCAAAGACGTGACATCTCCCACATGAACTGGAGAGGTTTCTTGTTATTGTTTTTGTGCAAACTCATACAGATCAGAAAAATGGAAACACCTGTAGTTGGCAACACGTCAGATGTATGGGTTGGCAGTGGTGTTGTGGCGCCCGCAGCGCCGGACCGCTGGTGTTGGTGTGTTAGGTCGGTCTCCATACTACGTCAGGCGCAGTGGAACAGCAGTTTCCAGTGGCTGCAGCACACGGAGGTAGTGTAAAATGGGAGACCTCTCAGATTTTCAAATTGGGCAGATTGTTGGTGCGCGGTTATGTGGAGTGAGTGTGACGGCAGTGGCTACTCTGTTAGGTGTGTCGCGTGGGACAGTGTCGAAGGTGATGACGGCCTACACAACACACGGGAAAACCACATCGGGGAAGTGGAACAGTGGGCGGAAGAAAATCATGAGTGACAGGTCACGCCGGGTATTAAAGCGCATTGTCACGCAGAACCGTCGTGCCACTGCAGAGCAAGTGACGGAGGAACTCAATCAGCACCTCCCCCACCCTGTTTCGACAATCACAGTCCGCCGCGAATTACATGACATGAACTTACGGGGTCGTGTTGCACGGGCCAAACCGCTCATCAGGAACCATAACGCTTTCGCACGCCGCAAATGGTGCCGCGACCATGCAACTTGGACCGTTGATGACTGGAAACGTGTGATATGGTCTGATAAGTCATCCTTCAGCCTATTCCCAACCACGGGCCGTGTTTTGTGTGGAGAACGCCCAAAGAAGCTTATGATCTGCAGTGTCTCCGCCCAACTGTGAAACATGGCGGCGGCTCGGTGATGCTGTGGGCCGCAATATCATGGTTTTCATTGGGTCCTGTGGTCACACTTAGCGGACGAATCACTGCCAACGATTATGTCGCAATTTTAGGAGACCACTTCCATCCTATGGTCCGGATATTGTTCCCGGACAATGACGCAATCTTCCAGGATGATAATGCACCCATTCACACAGCGTGGTTTGAGGAACATCGGGATGAAGTTCAACACCTCCCCTGGCCCGCCCAATCCCCAGATCTCAACATAATTGAACATCTGTGGTCCGTCTTGGAAACACGACGCCGGCGACGATTTCACCTCCATCCTCTTTCACAGAACTGTCCGATGGCCTGCACGAGGAATGGTGTAAAATTCCACTTGCTATTATTCACGACCTCTATGCCTCCATTCCACGTCGCATCAAAACTGTTCTGAAAGCGAAAGGTGGCCCGACACCATATTAATCTGGTAAGTTGCAATTTCGTTTAGGTATTTCCATTTTTCTGATCACCATCTGTATCTAAAAGTGTTGATGTTTCTCATTAAATTTAGGCTAAAGCTTATGTCTTACACCATTATTCAGTTTTGCTTATGAAATCGATTTAGAAAGGTTCTAAGTCATTCCTAATAATAGTGCACCTAATAATGCATATTTTAATACTTAAATCCAAAGAAATAGAGAAGTGTTGATACTACCTAAACAGAATATGTAGGTCTGTGTAGTGAAATGACAGAATGGAGGCTTTTGTTTGTTTTAGTGGGCTGAGTTATGTGGCTCAACTTACATCTAGTAACCACATACAAATAAACGGAAAATTACTACTTTGCACAGGAAACGAGTATATTCTTGTTTCCCTGTCTTCCCTGTCTGTTTAGATTTAAGCAGATATTAGCACTGGCATTTGATTCTTCACTCGCAATGACAATACAGCACAAACATTAATTGTAGTGAGCATATCAAGTTGACTCCGTTAAGGAATGCAGCCATGTTAATGATGAGAAATATTTTGGAGGGCATAGTTCCCCGGCTCTGCACTGGTTTTAGCTTTACCTTCGAAAGGAACATCATTTCTGCCCAATATAATTTTTGCACAAGTTTGGTTTGATTCGGTGAAGAAGTGCAGCCGATAATGTAAGTTAAATGTACAATATTTAGGTGGATTAAGTAGACGTAGAAACATTCCTACCCCACCGCCGATTTGGACTATCTTCAAAAAGGAACCAAATTTTTAACCCATACTAATCCTGTGTAAATTTGTTTTCATTCTGTTAAGAAATGAAGTCAACAATAGCAACAAAATAAATAAATAAATAAAGTAAATATTAACATGGAATGTTTTGGGCATAGTCCCCAAGCCCTACATTAATTTAACTCATGAAACGGGGCGTTTTTCTGCCTCATACGAGTATCGTGCAGTTTGGTTTTATTCGGTTAAGAAATGCAAATGCAGCTGCTATCGCGAGCCAAAAAGCGTTAGGGTGTATATATATATATATATATATATATATGAAGCAAAACCCGCCGCGGTTTTTTCGAGGCAATGTCAAATGCCAATATCGAATATCGATATATCGACATATCGCACAGCCCTAATAACTGAGAAAGATCTACTTTGCATTCGTTAAGTGTGTCAAACGTGTGGTAATATGAATTATGCATGTAATTGTAATAGCGTGTAACAAATTGCCAAGCTTACAGTGGGGTAAACTTGCATTCGTTAAGCGTGTCTAGCGTGTAACAAATTGCCAAGCTTACAGTGGGGTGAACTCACGGGAAGTCATTCGGTGTTACTTGCAATTGAAATAACCTTGTGGAATTGACGAACGGGTGACATGGGGTGCATGGGCCTCCTATGTAAGACGTGAGCTGAAATTTATTAATAGAACCATTTCTTTGTTTCCATCTCCCCTTATTTGCCCCCTAGGGCCGCGGTGACTCAGTGGTAGAGCGTTCACCTCTGGTGCTTGGGGTCCCGGGTTCAATCCCAGCCCCCGCCAAATGAACTTCGTGGTGGAGAAACACCGTGTGTGTGGGTTTTCTCGGGGTTCTCCCGTTTCCTCCCACTTTCTTCATTCCACCATTTCATTCATTACTCATCATCACCGTCTCCTTTAGCCTAACCGGCATAACCGTGGGACGTAAAACTCAAAGATTTCATTTCATTTTTTTTATTTGCCCCCTTTCAACCTTCCTCGGTACCCCGTAAAAGCAGGGAAGCTTCTGAAATCTGATAGAGTACCAAATTCTTCTAAACAAAGTGTTTTCTCGTAAAAATTTGCGTCTACAATTCGGAAAGTGTATTTTTCTGTTGCACTGTAACATGATGTTATGTTTTTAAAGGAATTTTCAGTTTCCACACCTTGATGTGATGGCTTATTCTTCTTGCACTTACCATCTTGACTTTTCGATTTTCTCTTAGACTCAAACTACCTATGTGCAACTAAAGATCCGTATTTTGTCAGTGCTAAACATGTATAAACAAAGTACTCTATTACTCTATACTATTTCACGATAAAATAAATAAATAAATAAAAAGCAAAAGCATGTTACGCTTCTTCTCTGAAACACTCCAACTTTCCATAAACCACTCTAGAATGTCCTTTCCTTTCAACAGTCTCTTGCAGAATATTTTTTTTTCATTATTTTTTTTAATAAGCTAGTTGTATTGGATAAAAAGGCAACAGAACTAGTTTCTTTCACTCGTGTGCTTAAAATACAACAGAAATTAATTCTTGCATTTAAGGAAATCTTTTATAGTCCGCCGCCGATTGTTATAGAAAGGAGAAACCATATGCCATTGAAATACAACTACCAAATATTATTAATGCGTGATAAGTGTACTTATTTTGCCACCTACTACTTTTATTGCATGGTGAAGCTTACTTAAGATGTCAGATTTCATTGCATTTGATCGAAGTCTATGAAATGTTTGTTCATTGAGTTTTATTGTAACGGAACAAAAACAACAACGGTGTTGACGAGTAGGATGGAAATATGAATATCACAGTTAATCAAAGCTTTTTTGTAATGTTCAAATTTCAAAGCCATACATACTTGGAGAAAGTTACGTAATCTTTCCATTCTTTCTGTGCCTTTCGCTCTCTCTCTGATTTATTTTCTTTAGTGTGTGTGAGCTCCTTCGTGGCATACGCGCCTTTGGCGTGGGAGACCCGGGTTCGATTCCCAGCGGGAGCTCATGTGGTTCGGTTTCCACGTTAATCAGTATAAAAAGAATCACAGGATTGTACTGTTAACTAGTAAATGAAACCAAGAAAGTAAAGTTTGATGGAAAAAGTTTAATAATATTAATCTTTAAACGAAAGTCCTGAAATATTAAACCTGTGGATCTATTCGAGGGAAGCGACTGAAAGGTAAGGAAATAAAAGCCATATTTGTAAATAATAGGATAATAATGGTTAGTTGGTTGAGTGAAGTTTTGTATGAGACGAGGCTTCTGTTTAAAGTGGGATCCGATCCATTACTCGGGTTTGTTTCCGATACGAGTAACTCTACCGGAAATTAAACTGCGTCACTCTCTCTCACACACACACTCTCTCTCACACACTCGCGTTAGCGACTCGGACAGGAAGTGAGACTATACAGTTGTAATGGTAAGATTAAAGGGAGAGGATTTTGTGTTAATACGGATATAAGAAACCAACTATTAAAGGGGAAGAGAACAATGAACAATGGGATATACAGTAGTTGTGATGGGAGATTTAAATGTTGTTTGGGTAAAGTAGGAAGGTAATAAGTAAATACGGGTCAGGAAGAAAAATAGGTCAGCCTTTGTTGCCAACTCACTTGATAACACTGTCCTACAAATTTTCACTTTTCTTTTTCCTGAATGAAAGTAGGTGTTCTTTACAGTTTTTGACCTTAATACGAATCTGAAGTCAGACATGCTGTATCAGGTCTAGTTGTTGAGAAATTTGTAAGGCTTTTTTTTTTCTTTTTTTAATGTATGAATTTTAATAAATATTGTGACTTTGATGTAAAAACGACGTAGTGCAAAAAATATACACGTAGCATATCTGGCCCTCAGAAATATAAACGAAAATGTATATCTTTGTATTTCGTGGCATTTCCATTCATATTAAACTGGCAAGCAATGAATAGGGGCAAGGGTTTTTTCGCAAGTTGATGGAGTACGTATATTAAGCCTGTATTAGAGGTTATATAATATTGTATTTTTAATCTTGTAAACTAATTTACTTGGCATCAAAATGCGCAATTGTATAGCTCAAAATGCGACGAAATGCGAGATTTGTAAAAACAAATGCGACATTTTGTATGTCAAACTGCGAAAAACTCCTATGCCCCTAACAATGAAAACTAGAAAACTACAAAGTTTCCACTTGTAAGTGAGGAAAAGCCGCGGCTGAAATCACTGCATTTATACATTGGCACTCAAATAAAAAGAAACACGAAGCTTACCTCTTCTGTGATGTGGGAAGCGTGTCACGTGCCAAGTTCCAGCAGAAATCGGCGAGCACACCAGATTTTCCTTTGTACCGCTTCTCCAGAGTCTGAATGGATTGGTGAAACCTCTCACCGTGCTCATCAGACACAGCTCCTAGGTTTTCGGGGAAGAAAGACAGGTGACTGTGTAGAAAATGCACTTCCAGTGACATGTTGCATCCCATAGTATGCAGGTTTGACAACTCCTCCTAGTTGCACATAGTTCACACTTTTTTTAATTCTATTTCCTAGAAAGTTTTCTGAGACGCTCTTAAAAGAATTCCAGGTTTTCCGTTCCACATCAGTCAGTTTTGATTCGAATATGTCGTCTTTCATCAATTGACGTATCTGGGGTCCAATGAATACTCCTTCTTCTAGTTTAGCATCTGATATTTTTGGGAACGTTTCGTGGAGATACTTAAATCCTTGTCCTTCCTTTTTCAACCCTTTCACGGACATTTTCATAAGGCCTAATTTAATGTGCAGGGAAGGCAGAAAAATCTTGGGATCAACAAGGGGTTTCTCTTTCACATTCTTAATTCCGGAAGAAGTGAGGGATGTACGAGTAGGTCATTCTCTTTGTGTGTAGTGTAGATCCCTTGCTTTACTGTCCCACTCACAGAAAACAACAATACTTTGTATAGCCCAACTGTAACCCTAACACCAAACCAGTCACCTTTAAATCGCCACACATATTCCACTGATGTTCAGCATATCTCACTTTGTCGAAAAGGAGTTTCACATTTTGATACGTCTCTTTCAAATTAACGAAATATCCAATTGAAATGGAAAAATACGTATTACTGTTATGGAGGAGAACACACTTCATACTTGCTTTTGACGAGCCCAAGAATAATCGCCACTCATTGATTTCATACTTTATTTGTAATGCCTGCATCAGTCCTTCCACGTCAGTACAATATATGCAATCATCACTACTGCTGTAAAACTTGAAGTCATGTTGTCTATCACGATAAAATATCACTTTCGATTCCTTTTGGAGAAGGTTCCAACCTTGAAGTCTTGAAGCTAAGAGTTCAGCTTGTTTGGATAGATTCAAGTCTCTAATAAGGTCGTTCACTTTCTTGCGTTATCAAATGTGGTTCTGGTACGTGCATTGTATGTGGAGTCTTCACTCTCAGTATCCATAACATCTTCACTTTCAACAACATCACTGTGTGTACTGTCCATACGTCTGGCGACACTGGCACAGGAAAACCTTCACCACGTGGGATGGGTCTTGTAGCCGATTGTAGATCTGAGTATTGTACTGATCGTTTACCCTTGGAGGTTATTCCCTTTACATTTGATAGACAAAAGTAACAGTCGTGTACATGGTCACGTGATTCAAACCGTAACATTGGTATAGCAAATGACATACACTTGTGAGAACCACGTAACCAGCCCTTAGATTTACTACACAGGATTTACAACAGAATTTCGGCGCCCAGGGTTTTTCTACGTCGACTTTCGATGAAAAATACAATTCATACGCTTTTTTCACAACATGCATCATCTTAGTGAGCTTCGATTTTGGAGTTATCCGTCCACACACATAACAGAAGTTGTCAGGATCATTTTTATACTTCCTAGGCATTTTCAAAATTGTACCACTATAAAATATAAAACACAATAATGTTTTCAAATGTTACCCAATTCAACAACAAAATATCCACAAGTTATGAATCACAAGAACATACGTTTCAGTGTATTTTATCTTCTATTAGCACAGTACGCCAAGAGAAATTGCAGCTCACCACACCAACAAGCAAGGTTGTAAACACAATATTGATGCTCAGTTGTTTCACCGCCGTCCGATGTTGCCAGGTGTAGGTGGGAAAAGTTAGTTCCGACGGTAAAGTTTCCACTTTTTCCCGCAACATTTTTCAACTTTCATCTACGGCAGGGCTGGAAGTAATGTATTTTCCATTAATGAACGTGTGTATTTTATATATTGCAATGTATGAATAACGCATGCTGTGTGCATTGTATATATATATATCATTATTATAAAAAGGATATGTTTAATAACAAATCCAAATTAGTCCCAGAATGTAGAAACTTACAATTACATTTTCCGGGTTTTCCAAAAATTGAAACCTGATACGCAAAAACTATTATTATTTTCGAATTCAGTGGGACAAACCCTTTCAGAATCGCCTATTAGTTTTCAGGAAAGAAATTTGGGTTGAACAGTGTAATAAAGAAATGTAGTTCCCGTCACAGAAGAAGATAATGCACTTGAGAGTAATGGCATATGTTCTGAATGTAGATTGAAAGAGTTGGATACAAGAAGACATCAGTCAAAACTCCGAGAGGTATTTCGTTACACAAAATGAAAGAAAGAAAAAAATGCTCCAATGAACGTGGATCGGGAAATACCTACCTTCAAAACTGTGTTTTGGAGTTTGTACGGTCAAAATTTCGATGAGTAGAAGTTTTCTTAGCATTCTCATTTGTAAGTTACAAATAGTGTGTCACTATTTTGCTACATATACAATACATAAATAAATAACAAATTTCTTCAAATTTTCAATCGTTTTTGGCAACGAAAATACTGGTACATTTTAGCACCACACAGGTTTGTTTTCTCGAAACTAGACGTGAGAATATTCCCTGAAACATATTGCCTTATTCAGCTTGATATGATCTGTTTACTAATATATGACTTACATTTGGACAATATTAAATGAATTAATGATAATTTTAGGCCATATCACAGGATATACCATGTACTGTCACCTGGCTAGTGAAAAGCTTAGTAAGGGTATATTTTAGTATCAGTTTCACCTGAATAAGTCGCATGATTCTTGTACAGCATCACATTTTAAGTTTACAAATTAACTGTTTTTTCTCTATTTTCTTCGAAACTACTCATCCATTTTACATCCATTTTTATCATTTTTTCAGCGTAGTGAGATTGTTGATTCGTATATATATAATATGTGTGTGTGTTTGTGTGTATGTATAATCTTTAGTTTTCTTTTTCCCCACTAAACGCTAATATTGTAGAATATAACTTAGCGTAAGCATTCCAAGAGACTGTACAAACATTAGTAAACGTTCCACTTAAGTAGCTATGTTTGCCAACTGTATTGTATCTATACAACCTATCTAAGTAAATAAAACTGGTTATCAGAAATTTTAACAGTTACTCTTCTTCCCGAAGTCTTTTCCATACGTATAACATGGTTCGAAAGTGATATTTAAATAAAATTATATTTCGAAATACTTAACGTACCTCTTTTCATCCAAACGCCCAATGCGCGTGCTTATTCTGCACGTGGTCTTGCCTTCAATCCCCGGTGGGAGCACTAACTTTGGATACGAACCTAAGGTTCGCATTCCACTTTAGACAGTTGGTTCTGTCTTATAATAACCTTAGTAATGAAAAAAGACATTTAAACTCATAGAACCACTAAAGTTAGGTCACATAATTTGGAAGCTGTGGCTGCTATAAAACTGTGTTTTGAACTTCACGCATCTTACAGCTGAAAGGAGATCCAAAAAACCGCGAACAAGCAAATCCAGGTTCAAAATCATATAATTATGATTTAGAATATTAAAAAAAGAAAAAAAAAATGTTGCAATTATTCGTGAAAATTAATTCTGAAAGTCTGCACTTACTTCCTTTATGTGCTTTTTAGTCGTTTATTCGTGGATGTGCATTCATTACAGAACTTTTATAATTCATACAAGTCTACCATCATGAAACTTTTCTGTCGCAAGAAATAGGGCTTTTGAATGAAACTGAGTTCTTAATATGCTGTGTGCCCTGGTAAAGTTTTATTAATTTTAACCAAATTATTACTTAAAAAGAACAGTAGGTGAATTTCACTAATACTCGTGCACGAAAACATAATTACTATTATTTAATATTCTAATATGCACTTTTATATAAACTTTATGTACAAAATTTTGTATGTTAACAAATATCCCTTGAACCACCCGACCGATCTGGATAAAATGTTTAACATAGATGAGGTTTTCGCCTGGGATGTTTTTTTTTATCATTTCACTTGGACGGTGCAAATTGGGGGAAGGGAGGGGCAGAGATATTCGAAAATGTCCAATATTAGTGTCGAATCCATAGTTTTCGGGACCGCTGAGATGAATAGTGACACTTGAGATGCCGTTTAAATCCAAATTTAGTCCTCATTAGTATTCCTAAGGGGATGGTGACATGTAAAAATAAGTGAAAATGGCCGATATTAGTGTCGAATTCATAGTTTTTGGGGTCCTTAAGTTGATTGGTGGCAGTTTTGGTGTCCTTTATGTCCAGAATGAAACGTATTCTCCCCGTGCGAAAAACTGGTATTCCGCAAGTTTGTAATAATAACTAACGGAAGTTTCATATATTCAACCTTTTAATATATTTACTCACTTGCGGTGTATGTAAATAAAATCATATTTCTTTTTGAGTTGTTCTAAAAATATACAAATAATAAAGAGGAATTTTACTAGAAATCAGAAAACTAAGAAGTAAAATTAAAACCTGTTGCTTTAAGTATTGTTCAATTTACTAAAATCTTGAAGGTATACAGGCGACAAGGAACAACAAATTAAAACTGATTGATACAAATAGATTTGGGGATCATTCCAACTATTTGAAAATTAACAATTCTATAAGGATTTACATTTTTTTCCCACTATAATCACTTTATTCTGCACACATTGTTTCCAGAAATCTAAAGTCATTAAATACACAATAATATTTTTTTCTTTCGAGAGTTTGGTGAGAGGAAAGTGATTACAAAAGGAAAATTTCGTCCAAAGCTTTTCCCGGAGGGAAGGTTCCTAGCATCGCTGCTACGTTCCCTCTTTGCACAGCCATACTTATCCTTTGTATAAGGTAGGATGAAGCTCGGGTGTCTCCTGTGTTAATAGCTATACGGTGTCCAACTTCATTAATGAAGTTTAGACCTTCCTGACCCCAGGACCCACAAGTTTCAATGGCTGTGGTGACGAAGTGGTATTTGTCCAACAGGTTGCTATACTTTCGTCTCTTTTCATATTCTCTGCGAGTTGCAACCGTCCCAGCTTTTGTCGAGGATGAAGGAAGATTAGAGGGTGTTAGGGTATCGGTACAAGTGAAATCCCATATTAAAGCCTTCCCTCGGTTCCAAGGCACCAAAGACATTCCATCAGGTCTCTTGCCATCAGAGCGACTACACCCCATTGGCTCTCTCACGGAAGGCGTTCCAGAGGATATGAGGGCTCTCATAATGAGATCCTTAACAGTGGAGTGTCGAGAGTATCTGTCAGCACTGTGAACACATGATAGGCCATGTATACCTTTCTTACCCACTAATGTTGCTTTAAGTATTTTTGCTGTTCGCGAAATACATTGTACAATCCGCGGCAAAAAACCTGCAACATGAGCATATAAGTTTATTGTGAAATGCCGAAGTCTTTTGCTCCAAAATAAGTGTGCACGGGAGGAGATCGAGGTTTATCCTGGCGTGATTCGTTCCACTTAGACATTATGTTCATTCCCTGTGCTGTTAGGCGTAGTTTCACAATAAACTTACATCCTCATGTTGCAGGTTTTTTGCCGCGGATTGTACATATGCTTCAGACAGGTTACAGCAAATAAGATTAGCATCAGGCGAAGAAGGTTACAGCAAATAAGATTAGCATCAGGCGAAGAAATGTTTTTTGGATTTTTGCCAATATTTCCAAACAAAAAATTTTTCATAATGGGTTCAAAATTACGGAAATTTTACGCAGCACAAGGAAGATATCTCTATAAAAATATATATTTGATTTTGACATATGAACTAAAATGATTCTGGTCGCATTATTTTAACACTTCCCTACCATCAAGAGGAAACTTCATAAGATTGCTTAAGATAATTTTAATGCTTGTATATTAATTAACCCCTTACCGCATGCCGTGCCATATATAGCACATACCCTGTTTTCACTTTAGCTTTTTTTGTGATTTATCAAGGGCACCAAGTGACTGTTTCGTCTGCTGCATGACATATTGACGCGTATGAATAAGAGATTTTGCTGTCATCTGGCATGTTCTTTGTGAGTTGTAAGTGTGTCATATATGGCACTTACTTATTTCTCGTCGGAATTAAGTGAAAAATCTAAAATTCAAGCGTTAATTCATTTTTCAAGTTCCCATATTAGGATTTCCAATACTGATTATTTTTTTGTTTCGCTAAAAGAAAAAAATAAGGCAGAAAGGGGTTAATCCAACTATGATTATATTTTAGTTTCTTTTGTACCCATAGCTCCATTTTATCACGGTGTTAACTTTAAAGTGTTTAGATGAGTAGTGCGCATATTATTTGTTGCCACAAAATTTTCCTATTCTAATACAGGAAATGTAAGTAATCAATGATCTTAACTGTAAACTAGTAAATATAAAATAGTTTTAATTTTTAAAGCATAATATAGCCTAAAGCGTTTTTCACAGTCCTTTGCATCTTTCAGAAACAAACCGCGTAACTTGATGTTGTATCACTGCGCGCACGACATTTGCTGATTGGTGAAGAGGAAATTGTTTCGTCTGTTTCCCGCAATATTTCTGTTGCAGCACGTGCATGTATTTGTGCTACTGCGATGTGCATTACTCGCCTCACTCTCACATCATTACCGTGACATAGGACAAAATACCCAATACTATATAATCCCCCCTCCTTTAAGAGCAACTGAACATTGTTATTTTTCTCCCAACTGTAATTATAGATGAAATTACAATGAATTATGTCAAATTATCAACTGAACGATAAAGAGATGGCGCTGGTATGTAACAGCAAGCATATTTATCATTATGGGAGATTATTTCCTTTTCATCTAGTACCTAAATCATTACGCATATCCATGAAAAACAGATGGTACTTTTCCCCCTTAAATTCAATTTATTGATGTGCTTTCTTACATTGTATAGCATACGAATGTACACATACTAACTTCAGTACTACAAAGTAAGTAAATAAATATTCTATGAGAACATGACAATTAGCTATTATAAGTCTTAATTTTCTTCAAGTGAATTGAACAACGTTGATATCTTTTGATAAAGTATTTGCTTTTCTTCTGCACGTACGGGTATGCTTTGTTTATGTTTAACGGAATAACAAGGAGCAGCAGGTAACCTGCTGGCTTCCTTGGGCGACATCTTTAAATTATGTCGCGCACTTCGTGTGTTTAGTCATTTGTTGTAACAGTTTTCTGTTACAAATTCGATTTTGGTTCAAGATTTCGATCCCATATGGATACATACTTTGAGTCGGATCCTAAATGTTCTTACTGTGCCTCAACAATACATTAATTACCACAATACATTGCATTTGTTGTGTACTATTTGCTCATGGAAGAATAAACTGTTATTGGTCTAATTTTCAATGTTGTTAACTCATGGTTATTTTTAAGTTTTTCACAAAGAATGGTTGTCAAACAGTTGTGTCATTTCATGAAAATGGGCTAAGAAAATGAAAAAGAGAAATCAAGTGAACTCGCTGTTCTTATTGAAGATAATAAGTTCCTTATAGTATTTCAGATCTTTGTTTGACCTTTCATTAGAGATGAGGAAATAGTGATTAAAAAAAAAAAAAGAGAGGGGGGGGATAGAGAGAAGTTAAAGAGGATAAAACCTGTTTTAGTGATTCATTACGAAGTAATATGAGGCTAATTTTTTCAGCTATAATTTGTATATCGCCTTTTGAAAATGCGATCAGAATAAATGACCATTTTAAAGATGCAAAAACCGAATATTCGGTGCCAGAAATGAAATAATGTACAAAGGAATCTTCAACATTTAAGAATTTTTATAATATTAGATAGGAATGTTCATAGTTTTGAGTCTTATTTTTTTCTAGCTGCAGTGAAATTAAGAGGGGGTACTATGTGCATATTAAATAATGTGTCTTTATTCCTATGTATAATCTAAAAAGTTTCTTGGAATTTGTTGAATAAGATGTCGATAGAGTCTTCATACTCTCACGACTGGTATTAGTTTATGGCGTAGCATTTCTGTTAGATATCAAATGAAAGGATAAGTCACGAGGATTCAAAATATATTTTATAGGTAATTTATTACATATAACAAAGGAAATAAAAATAATAAATTCTCTATTTAATAAATAAGTAAACTCAGTAGTTTTCAAGTTCTTGCAGAATGAACAATTGCTTGTTCCAAACACTCGCTCGCCTGTAATGGAAACGTACAAGGAGCTCAATTTTGAAATGAAATGAAATAAAATCTTTTGAGTTTTATGTCCCACGATTATGCAGGCTAGGCTAAAGGAAACGGTGATGATGAAAAAATGAATGAAATGGTGGGATGAAGAAAGTTAGAAGAAACTGAAGGACCCAGAGGAAACCCACGCGCACGGTGTTTGTCCATCACAAGGTTCACTGGCGCGAGCTAGGATCGAACCAGGAAACCCATGTGCCAGAAGTGAACGCTCTACCACTGAGCCACCGCGGCCCCACAACAGCTCAATTTTGAATAGATGTCGTGAGTACAACTGCACATGTTTCTAGATCTGATAATTAACTCCTTTGTGGCTATATGATCCGCATACTCGTCGTCGGGCGGGAGACCCGCGTTTGATTTCCGGAAGAAATACATGTAGTTCGGATCATTTGTTCGGCTGTAGGTCCTAATCTCATAGAACCTTGTTGTTGAAGGGGACGATAAACTTTAATCCATCCACCCAACCATAGATCTGCTTAGTAGGAACATTAAGTCATCATGTAATAGTGGCTCTGAATCCTAAGATTTTAGGTAGATTCCCAGCTAGAGAAAACGTTATGAATGGGAATAGTAAGTTTTAGTTGTAATTTACACTGGTAGAAGAAATTCAACATTCTTCACTTCTTCCTCCTGGTGCGTGTCTGTGTTTACATAGTAGTTCAAAGATTCAGGAGAGCAGTGCGTACGCCACTGCGAACGAGTGAAAATGGTTCCTGATTGTCCTATCACAAGCCCATGCCATTTTATTTTTAATTTAATTGTTTTTGCTCCTTCAGTTTGTTTATTCATTTCTTAGCACAAAATTGTATACAACATTTTTTGTTTAATTAGTTGGCAACATTTCTGCACTGCAGTCTGCATTGTTTACAAGGAGTGCAAAGCTTCGTGAAAATCAGAGTAGTAAAATATTCGAAAATTTCACTTTTCCTAAACTTCCCGTTTTTTCAATAGTTTTCATTTTAAAAGCATAACGTAATAAAATATTGGAAAATTTCAATTTTCCCGAACTTTCCGTTTTTTTCCGAGCTCGGGAAAAACAAAGAACTTTATTTTTTAACCCAAAATTTCCGGTTTTCCCAGACCTTCACAGCAGTAATTACACTCAATGTTCTTCTGTGTCATTCTGTTCGTGAGAACCACACTGTCAATAGCCACTATTGCAGGTCATTTCCACATTACTATCTGAGTTGTATACTGCAACGGAAACGTCCAGCACTGTTGGACAACGCTATAACCAGAATAATAACACTACCGTCTTCACGTCAGCAAGTCGTCTTGGACCTGTTACATTGGTATCAGTGGAAAGTCTTAAGAGGAAGCGCATTGGTACCAATAAGACCGTAGTGGTATTTCGGCGACAGGTGGTACACGTTGGTAGATTACACACAGCCGATAGTATACACAACGCCAAGCTTATTGTTGACAAAGAAAGATGTATAGACATCGTAGGGAGCTATTTTGAGGGATATTAGATGTTTGCTGTCTACATACCGTAGCTTTCTTTGTGACTTTGTAATTTTGAGTTTGTGCACTTACTAAACTTGATCATGCAATTCATTCGTTTGCACGTTAACTTGCCATATCCTCGTGCCGTTAGCTTGTGCTTTTAGCAGGGTTGTTGGAAAATTAAAGAAGAAATTATTGGAAGTCTTCGTATGATATTACAAGACGATTGAACATTACAAGGCTAACTCTTTTGTGCTTTTACCAGGGTTGATATGTTTAAAACATGTTTTAAACGAGGGCTGTTGTTTTATTCAGTTTGTTTTAAACGTTTTAAACAAATTGTTTTAATTTTTTTTTTTTCGATGGTGGTTGGACATGTTTAAAACAACTAAAATATCAGATTGAAGAAGCTAATTTAATTTTCTAACAAACAACCCATCCTCCGCAGGATTTGTGCATGAAGTAAATTACAAGCAGAGTTATATTCTTATTATAACAACAATTACTGAACGAAATTCTGTACATCAATGTGCGTATAACTAAACCAACAGAAATTCAAGTGAAGTATTTGAACATTTCTTAATTTCCAAGAATAATTTGAGGTTAAACACACTATACACTATTCTAAGTAGAGATGCAAAAAAGCCGGCTTTTTTGAATCGATAGTTTTTTTCACATAAAAAGCCGGCTTTTTTGGAAAAAAACCGAGAATTTTGGAAATTTTGGCTTTTTTCATTTTCATGATTTTTCTATCCAAATAGCTTTCTTATAGTATATTCTATAGTTAGATAAGATTTCCACGACCTGAATGCCATATTTAGCTCTGTAATTCACCATCAAGATGGATGGAGCACATATTTTACGAATTAAAGCTAACATGAAGAATGTAGTATTTGAGGGCAATTTTACAGGTTATTTAACTTTTGAGTTATCGACATTTTTTTCCTTCTCTAGATCATTTTAGTTTGTCATCCGTGTTTCATTTCTAAGAGCTTGGTACTCCAGCTTCTAGCACGAAAGTTAAACTTACGTTTTTCTATATATCCGTCAAGGCATACGTTTTTCAATATGTCCGTCAAACCGTACTTCTACATTTCTGTTATAATGTAGTTGTGTAATGATTTAGCAATAATTTCCCAGTTACAACCTTGAATACCAATTTATACAAATAATCAGTAGTGGATTTAGAAAAGTACTTTGGGAGGGGTTTCTCTGATTGTTTCGTTTTCTAAAACGTCCTAATTTTATTGGGAGGTGCTTGAAGTTTATGAGTACAGGCATAACTAATATTTCTTTTCGTTTATATGTTTAGCAATAATCTTCCGGATACAACCTTGAAGATCATTTTATACTGAGAATCAGTGGCGAATTTAAAAAAGTGTTTTGGGAGGGGTTTTCTTGCTACTAATGTTTAGTTTTTCTAAACATTCGTAATTTTTATTTGACGGGAGCTTAAAGTTTATGAGTAAAGGCATAACTAATAGATATTTCGTTCGTTTTAAACATTCCACAACTTTGGAGAACAGGCTTCAGTCCGAAAGACCGATCCCCTAACTTTCGCAAAACCGTCACTGCTGGTAATTAGTAATAATAACGATTTAAAAACAATAAGAAAGGAAGTCGGCCAACTCCTACACTCCTAGTCGGCCAGTACACGCACTATTTCTACATTCTCAGATGGAATGAAGGAAGGCTTTGTCAGAATGGTCGAATGCTGGGTTGAATCCCGGACTTCCCGATAGAAGCGCAAAAGCCAACCACTCAGTCACGTTTGTTGTGCAGTTGTATTTAGCTTAACTTAAATATATTCCTTAGTTTTTTGTTCCGTAATGATATGTTGAATCCCTCTTGTTAAAAATTCAGAAAACTTGAGGACTGGGTAAACCGTGATGGTGATCAAGGGCGCCCATGTTGTGGTTTCCAAGGAGGGGCAAGTATAAGCGACGTTTCAAAAATAGTTTCAAATTTTGCTGTAACTAATGTAAAAATCCTATTGGATTTTCAATATTCTGAAGTACATTTTCCTCTAGGGGAGGCAAGCGCCCCCTTAACCCCTCTGATGGGCGCCCTTGATGGTGGTTATAAAAAACTTGACTGTAGAATTTCAAGAATATACAGAACCATGTGCAGCCTTTAATTGTATCATACAAATCTAAGTATTTCTCTTATGTTTTATTTTAATTTTATTTTGTTTCAAAAAGAGGGTATGGAATATTTTGAAGTAAAAATACTACATACAATTTTGCTAGTTATTTGTGTATTTTTTGAAAGAAGTTTTTACTCTTAGGGTTGGCTCGTTTACACCAGCTGTTTTTTTAAATAACTGGTTTAAACTAAAAAAATTAAAAAGAACAATAATGCGAATCGTGTGAACTTCATGGTGACGTTTCACATGTCAAACCATCTGCATTAGTCTTATTTCCTTTTCACCTTTTAATTAAGGTGTCCCATGTTCAATTCTCGGTCGAACCACAACCCTTCTTTCATGTGTAAACCAAGTACTCTTTCGGATGTCACTTTAAGCGAAAGTCTTCTCCTTGATAACCTCGGTATTACGTAAGGATGTTAAGCCTAAACATACAAAACGAAACCAAATTATATATTTCTGCATGCCTGAATGCCTGTTGTTTTATAAAGAAGCGAAGGTTGCTTAAATATATAGATTAAAATTGGTAAAATTTATCGATTGCCTACTTAGCTTCCAACATTAGCTTGGATTGGACTTTCAATGATACCTACATACTAAATTTGTAATTTAATACCTCAGTTTTAGAAAAATAAACACACTGCTGAACAAGATTTTCAATGATACCTACATACTAAATTTGTAATTTAATACCTCAGTTTTAGAAAAATAAACACACTGCTGTACACTCACGTCTGATGAGGATCTTGGATAGAAGATCGAAACGTCACGTGTAAATGTGTTTTTATATTAAATAAGTGCAGTCTTGTTCAGCAGTGTGTTTATTTTTCTGATTTTATTCGTAAGACGTTGACTATGATTGTGTGTCACTCAGTTTTAGCGTACTGATTATAATGCGTTGACCTTTAAATTTTACATGCAAATTAAATTTTACAGGATTTTCCCGTTATTGTTTTACATTTAAAAGAATGATGGGATTTTCCCGATGGCTAGGGCGGGAGTTTCTCAATTTAAGAAATTTACTGACCGGACTTCTTTAAGCTTATGGGACCTCTTCCAGCATAACCCCGTTGTTGAATAATAACACCAAGGCGAAACAAACTTATTTCTGTGAATATGTAATATAAATACATAAAGCAAAATATCTAAATCAAAAAACCTGGTTTAAGCCCCAAAAAAGCCTGGTTTAAACTGTCCCCCCAAAACGGGTTTTTGGCATTTTCAGAAACAACCATGGTTCTTGCCAGCTCTGCTTACTTTTGTATATAGGAGGTTAAAATGTGTTTATTATATACATTGGTTAATCCTTTGGAATTCATAATGTAAAAATGTTGAAGTAAAATTGTTTAAAATATCTTTTCGAAATTCATGGTTTACTTTCGAGGTTTTATATTATTATCGGCATCAACCACTAATTAAATGACTTTCTGTGTTATAGAGAAACGAAACAAAGTTTGCTTTATCGATTTAAAGCAGAATTTTGAAAAAAGCCCAAAATTTCCCAAGCAAAAAAGCAAAGCAGAAAAAACCGAGTTTTTTTCCAAAAAAGCCGGTTTTTTTCCGAGCCCTTGCATCTCTAATTCTAAGATCCAAATTCACAAATTCAAAACTTGAGTATTTTTTGGTCACTATCATTTCCATAATAATGAACAGTTCTCACATCATAAGCTAGAAGAAATACTCTGACAAATACAGTACAACTCATAGAAAAGAGCAGTGACTTGCCTACAAGGAGCAAATGACATCTTTTAACTAAACAGTTTTCAAGATACATCTCTATCTGCAACATGGATAGTTAACAATGATTAGTGTCTACGGCATAACAACACAATTAACCTTTAGACGCACGCCAGGGATTTTAACAAAATGGTAGACTCTCACGTTCGGGCCTCTGGTGACCCTCCTAATTATCACAGAGTCATGATTTATACACAGTTGGAAAGCTTATAGACCACAGATTCCATCGAGGTGAAATTCCTGCCGTATTTGTAGAAACGAACAGACACAAAAATCATTAAAAAATCAAATCATAAAAATATTGACTTTGCAGGGCCCTGGCAACTATTGCAGTCACCGCAAAATGCTGCTTAAAATGTGCAAAATGTGTGCTTTTGCGTTGACAAAATGATGCTAATTTGTAGGCCACATACTTGTGACAATAATACAAGAAATGGTAGCCAGTGCTGCCATTGCGTAACGAATTGGTTTTATGTAGGAAGTATTTAAAAGAAATGTGCAGAAAAACATTCATTGAATTAGACATTCTCTCCCACGACAGTACCACGTCCATATGGAAATCATTTTTGCTGCACATATCATGTATACGAACAAAAATTATACTTCTAGACCACTTCAGTAAAATATATCTTGCCTTATATGGAACCGTTCTGAAACTAAATGTAAATTAGCAAAATTTGACCCCCTCTTCCTCTATAAACAGAAGTACATATACAGGTTACTATAATGTAGGGAACTACTTCATTGTTTCACATACTAATTTTTGTGGATGTACCTAAAAGGGGGAGGGATGACCTCCAAAATCTGATGAAAAATTGATTTAAAAAATTTAAAAAACGAACTCAGGGTGTCTATCGGTCACGAAAGTCACGAAATTTGGCTTTTGGGTCATGATTTTTTTTTAACTGTGCAAATGTAAGTACAGATTTGAAAATTTTGTTCTATAAAACATCAAAATTCAACACCAAAAATGTCTATGGTCTGCTTTAGACGCTACCAAATCGCAAGCAAAGTACGTTTGTATCGCATGAATGAAAATTCAGCTTAATTCGCACCCAAATTCGCTCTTGAAAATTTTAGGAAATTTTATGATTTGGTAAATAAAAGGTCACGAAATTTCATTGTAGAATTTTAGTAGACACCCTGGAACTTCATCCTCCCTCTCTCGACCGTACATAAATACCCACTACATACATAATATGAAGGGATGTCCACGAGCGAGTTTCGAGTCGAGTCGAACGAAATGCTGTGTGTAGTTTCAAGTACTTTCTTCAAGTATCCTACATAGACAATATGATTATTATCAGTGATACTTGCTATTACTGCAACATGATTATTATTATTATTATTATTATTATTATTATTATTATTATAACACCAGCGTGTATAAACATGAATGGTAAGCGGTTTGTATCTGAATACTAAAAACTAGTTGACAGCTGACCTCGGAAAATATGAAGTCAAGGAGGCAAGGACATCGTTCACGAGGTTCTGGGTTTCAGTTCCGGAGGAGCAAGTATCCAGGCTCGAACCAAAAATCGTTAAAAGTTAGACTGCTTCGGCCAAACATGTTCAAACCTGCTCGGCTTGAGTTCTCAACGGTTCTAGCGGCTCGGCTCACAGCTCATTCACTATCGAACCGAGCCAACAGCTCACCCAACCGAGCCGGCTCGAGCTGATGGCTTACCTGATACGAATCGGTGCCTCATCTCAACCGAGCCGGCTCGAGCCCCTTCTCAGTTGAACCGAACTGAGCTAGTTAACATCACTACCTGGGTTGGGCTTCTGCTTCGGCTTAAAAGTTAGATCGTGCAGGTCTCAGCCTCGGTGGTAAGGACCGGTGGTATATACCGGTGTTTACATTTGAGGCTGTCTCGTTATAAAAATCTATAGTCGTCTTGTTAATCCAACACGACACGAGATGCGAGCAGTGTCCTATCTTCTGAGCAACACTAAAAATGTTCCATATTACTGCGAACATTTCTTATGACTTTCGCTTTCCAGTCTAATCAGGCCATGATTTCAAAACGAGCTAAACGAGCGAGCCGTTTATCAAACTCGACTCGACTCGAAACTCGACCTCAAAACAGTGACTTTGCTTGAAACTCGACTCGAGAAAATTACCTTTGACTCGACTCGTGCCCATCCCTAATAAAATGCATACTAGCGGAAGGCTTCATTCCTCAGGAATACTTTGGTACTAAATCATCTTTCTAGCTTAATTAGGGGCTGAGCTATTGGTGCTTGTAAAAATAAATGTAATTTATGTCAAAAAAACAAACTCCAAAAATTGTCTAGCTTTGCCCCCTCCCTGCTCCCCCATATAAGCAAGAAGTACAAATACACGATATTACCATGTAGTGGCCTACTTCATTGCTTCACGTACCAATTTTTATGTATCTCTCCCCAAAGAGGGGGAATGGCTCCCAAAAAACCATTTAAAAAGACACAAAAGAACACGATATTTACACTCCTCCCACCGCCACGTGGTACCCCCACATAGATAAGATGCACACCAGCGGAAAGCTGCATCCTTCAGGAATAAATTGGTTCCAAAACTATCTTCAAGCCTTAATTAGGGACTGAGTCATTGAGGTTTAAAGCCCTGATACAGCAGTTGCGTCAATGGGCGTTTAAAGATTAAGAATGCAGACGACCAGTAGAACGTAACAGAAAGAAACTATATATTCAGTGAACAGAAATCGGGAAAACCCCGATTTCTTTGTCCGTAATTGAACATTTGGACGGATCGAGATTATTGAAGTTCCAGAAATTTGATCTAACTGTTTAATATAGATGGCAAGCAATAACTGTGAGCGTGTAAAAATGGAATATATATGCCTATTTAGATTATTGTTTTAAACAAAATAAGCGTTTTAAACAAAAAACATGTTTTAAACATAAAAAACGTTCTTTTTGTTTTTTAAAACGTTTTTTTTTTTTCAACCCTGGCTGTTACACAAGGCAATATGGATGTGGAGAATAATGAGAAAACGAATGGAAGAATGTTGTGAACAATGGGAAAGCAAAAAGCAGAGTTGAAAAGAGAAGAAACTGGTTTGTTCACTGTGAAGAAATTACATTTACAGAAACGTGATAGAAAGTATGTAGTACTGAAAACGAGGCAGAAGAAAAACATGTTAAACGAAGTGCAGAGGAAGAGGTTAGCTGGCAACAATATTGGATGGAATCGATTTAGTTTGCGACCTGTTATTGATTTAAGAATAAAGTGTATGCCAGGTACATGAACTGATTTAAAAGTTGTATAAAATATTGATAACGTATCGCTATTATTTGCTTAACTGTAGCCCCAGCACTCACTTGTTGTCTATATCTCAGAGAACGTCGTAACTGCTTTCCTCGTTGACCTATCATATCCCGTGTGTATTTCATTGGTAATTAGGGGTCATGTTTTTGAAAGAAAAGTACCGAATATCTTCCATCACAGTTACGTAGTGTAATAAGGAATATTTATTCCGTAGATTTTCTGTGAGAACACATTCTCTTTTACATTTTGAAGACATATGAAATAATTTCGATTCATAGCAGATCAGTGTCATATCAAGTAACTCGTTCTCAGTGCCGCATCCGCAAGTGGCACAACTCCCTCAATACTGAAGTATTACGAGTGAATGAATCGAATAATTTCGTCACATCCGCTCTCAATCTAAAGTGCAAGGTCCCACAACTCGGTTCCAAACATTACATCTGCTAGGAAAGGAAAGCCTAAGGCGGAATATGTTTCACTTTATTTTCATGTAAGTTAGTTTCCTTACTTCCTTACCATTGACCCGTTTCCTCTTTAAAATTTAATCCTCTCGTAAATTTAAACAAACACTTTAACTTTTCCTTTTATTAAAATATTTGTAAGTCAGTGCAAAATATAAAAATTGTAAGTTACATATGTAGCTCATGACTTTGTAACCCACCAGAAACAAATAATACTAGAACCACTGGCGGAAACACACCATACTTAACCTATTCATTGATATGACTCTTATAACGACAGCTATCGATTTCTTGGCAATTAGAGTTTTAATTTTAAGAGTGAGAACGGGTTAAATACAAATCCACAACAACGAGACAATTCTGCGTCCCCAAATAATTTTGTCGATAACCCTAGACACATAATCGTAATACAAGGCAATCCCGTAAAATACGAAGTACACGAATCCTATGCTAATATTCTGCTTACAAGTGAATCCTTGAAAACGATTTCTGTGTAGATTTGCATTGGGAAATATATTTTGATTCGTAAGCAACCGAGAATTTGTGTATTCTATGTTCTGTGATAACATTATTTTTAGAACAATGGAAGTTGCCACTCTTGCAGGAACGACACTACATCTTAGGCATAGTCCCGTTTTCCTTGCGATCGTGGTGGTCATTGATAAAGGCATGCAATCGTGGTTCGATAAATGTTTCCCATTACGTATTAATGTTGATAGTCCTACCGGAAACAAAGGGTGGGAAACATTGCCATCTCCGTCAATAACCTACCACTCATGTATTCTCTTCGTATCTTTTGCTATCGGCTTCAATTAACCACAATATCTGTTCTTATGGTTGTTTGGGTGCAATTTCGGTCTTACCACTTTTGCGCGTTTGCCGTAAACGTTACCTGTCAGTGTTGTGACTAAAATTATTTTTAAGCCATCATCCAGTTTTGTGTAATCTTATTTGTTACTTATTTACTTTTATGGAGGGTAATGTTATTTGCATTCTATATTCATTACATAAAACACTTAAAAGAAAGATACTATGGCTAGAACAGATTAATTGTATCACAATAATAAATTAATTGTATTTACATTAATTTCAGTGAGGAAAATAATTTTGGTTCACGATCATCGTTACAAAATAGTTTAAGCAGTGGGGTGGGTAATGTTCTCACTGTGCGTATGTTAAATATATTTTGTTGTTTTCACAATGCGTATTTTAAATACATGTAATTTATTTCCTGCTCTTCCACACTTGAATCTCCGTTATTACTGTCAACGAATGTTTGAATTTCGTATAATCCTTACCTTATGTATTTCTAGGAGGCTATCTCTGAAGTTCCTGGGGAGGAGGATGGTGAACAGCTGGAAAAAGCTAAGTTAAAAGCGAAAAAGAAAAAGAAGAAGAAAAAGACTGTTGAAGTTATTCCATTGCCACCCGCAGGAAGAGGAATTCTTATATCACCAGGGTTCAGGTAAGCGTAGGAATTCATTTCAGTATATTGTTTTCTGCTTCTACAGTTTGGATTGGTGGGACCTACTCATTTATAGTAAATTTTGTATCGGTGTATTTATTTTAATACTTTATTATTTAAACTGTGCGAATATGAGTTTTACAGTTAGGTTCAAAAATGGATTTGCCCAAGAAGATTACTTTTGCCAATATTTTTCAAAGAGATGAGACAATTGTAAAAATGAAATTAGTAGTATGTTCTAATTAAACAGTTATTCAAAACTTATGAATAAAAAAAACATACAAAAGGTAGTTACATGTTAAATAATAAAGGTGTCACTTGTACCTCCTGAAGAAATACCGTGACGCCACCAGTAGCTGTGCTTAATGTGATAGTCCTGTCTGTGAGCTCTTGTCCTTTATCTGATTTTCCACTTTGAATTCTGCCCCGCTCTCCTTAGCAAGACAGTCGACGTCCCAGAGTTCGTTTCAACAACGGAAACTCGCAGAAATCTATGGAAGAGGCATGAGTAGATCTAACAGGGATGTATGTAAAAGGAATTGCATGAATTTCCATGACACAATCCATCTGATCCATGTTCGTCACCGTTAAGTTTGCAATATGACTGGACTCTTTACTCTGGTGGATGATAACCCTAGATGTGTCACTGATAGACAAGGGCGAAAAATTATAATAGTGTAGTAGCTTCAAAATGATTCGATAGTGGGTTGCATAGAGGAAGTTTTCCATCGTAACGGCAACTACCATCATCGACAAAGCCGCGGGGAAAACTTTCAGATCATTCATGCATTCAGTCAGAACGATTCATGGGTTCATTTACAATAGTAGATTATTTTTAAAAAGAAAAATCAATCTATGTCGAGTCTGCCTTTTTAGAGTCGAACTGCTCTAAGAACGAGTCGAGAAAACGTTCTGTCTAGGACCACTAAAAACTTCCAGTAGTTCCCTATAAGATAATAATCGTTCATATTTCGATTGCTCTTGTTTTCTATGGTATGTGAGAGACGTAGCATATGAACTCTACTCTTAAGTTTCTTTACAAGTTGTAAATATTGAACAGTTGAACGTCGCGGAAGAACGTTGCTCTCACGACGCACCAAGAAACGCACTTCAATACAATCTGCATCACTGCGGATCCCAGCTACAGTATGGATCCCCATTTTGCTGCTATTCAGCAAACTGCGTTGATTTCTTCCTATGTTTTACGGAAACCTTTATTCTCATACTGTTTACTTAATCAGCAAACTATAACTAATTTCGGAAAGGGCACAAATATTGTCCTCTCAAAAGTCCGCAGTTTTCGGGAAGTTATCAACATTCACATACACTTCAACCAGGGGCGTACGCAGGAATTTCTTTCGGGAGGAGTGCAAAGCCTTTTGGGGGGTCCAAACACAATTTCAGGCTAAATTAGATTAAAAATTGCCCCTAAAATTAGACTAAATTTACAAAAATAAGTCCGGATTTGGGGGGGGGGTGTCCTCAGGGAAAATGGTGCAGGTCAGTGAAACTCCGGAATAAAGACGGGAAATCAGGGAAATTTTATAAAATGCATTATTTCGAACATCAATTGTACACCAATTTTAGCTTAGCCAACCATTAATGATCACATTATAGAACGTTGCTCAGTTTTTTGTGTGTTTTAAGTTAAATGTACGTATGAGCAATTGATTATTTGTCTTTATAGAATAAATGTTCTCATATATAAATATTCACCGTTATTTATTCCCTATTTATATGTCAGCGTCATCTGACACCTGTCATTAAAGTCAGGGAATTTCCTTCCAAAGGCCAGGGAAATAATTTCTCCAGATCAGTTAGAACCCTGTATTATCTTGCTTAAAGAAAACTGGATTAAAGATCCCATTCCCGGCTAGTGAACTTTTCAAGTTCTAAGGAAAGCAGAATTCTAGTTCTGCTTTCAATATCAGAGCCAGATTTGTATTTTTGAATTTACTTTGAGTACTGCTCGTTTCGTGTCATCCTGCCTCTACTGTCCCTTAACCAAAGCCGAGTTCATAACCATGGAATTCCTTGCCATAAAGTGCGACACTTAAATGGAGGAAATTTTTTTTTATCATATTACAAGAATTTTCTAACAACATACTGTGAATGAGAATTATTTCTAATTCAAAAAGGCTGTTTGTTTTGGTTGAACATAATCCACCGTGTATGAAGTATAAAAATAATGTACTGTAAAATACTTCTTAAGAACATAACGGCCGTTTTAAATACATTGTTGGGGAATATAACGTACAGGTTCCAGCACCTCTGAAAAAAAAAGAAGAAAAAAAAAGTATTTTTAAACGTGTCCGGAACGTAGCTACCTAGAGGTAGATGAAGACAACATGAGTTTTCGAAAAATCTATGGGGTCATACTGTTCATCGTTATTGGTATCTACAAGTAATGTAGTAATTTAATACGTCATGTAGACTTGTTTTTTTATATAAAGAGGTACGTTGTTTAAGAAATCGTGTAAACTGAAATCGAGATTGAATCTGTTTCATTTGTTCATAGTGCCCCAGTATCTGGTTGAAATAGGCATTGGGTGGACATTGTAACTAGAATGCTATCGCTTCCAGTTGAAATTGCTTTCATGTTTGTATAATAAAAGTTTAAACTTGTATCATAACCGTTTAAACTAAGTTACTGTCAAAATATAAATACGCCCCTTGGTGATGAGGAAATCGAAGCTCAACTCAAATAATCTAATTTCAGTAACTTCTGGGTATTGAAATTCAAATCATTTCCGGAACTTAATAATGATACTAATTTGATGAAAACTTTATCAGGAGTGAGCATCCTTGCCCAAATTTATGGACTCATCTTGATGAGTTTGACCCTCATATTAAATATGACCATCAAATTAAATATGAAGTTGGAAATGAGTGCAGGGGCAGGTGGGTGGCCAAATATAATGACTCGTGATGAAGTTGAATGAAGGTTGGAAAAAGTGTCCCTCTCTGGGTACATCTGCATTATTGGTATGTTAGTAGTTGTTTCTATTTCTTTCCTGTGTTTAGTAAAACAGTGACGTGCTTAAGTGAAATAGACAGAAACAAGAAGCTGTGCGTTTATGTTAAAGAGATCAATAAGGGTCAGGATACAGGTATCTTCAAAAATTAGGCATTGTTTTCATTTCATTTCTTTATATCTCAGTTGTGTGCAGCTTAAAGAAACTTCTCATGTATCGTAGGAAACATTTTGTAATAAAGAAAGGTCATTGAAGAGATTTACGGGAGATATTTAGCACTTGTATAATAAATTATGCACAAGGTATTTGATTATACTCGACAATTGGGCGGTATTACAAGTTTCGTATTTGGCATACTATGTAGTTAAATGTTGAGAGTTTCATTTCATGTGGTGTTCAAATGAGAGACTTCCGTCGTTTTTATCAAAACTATTGTAAAATAAAAGTGAATTGTGGCCTGGGGGGGGAGGGGTACTTTATGATATACCTTTACAAAGTATCTTTCTTTTATCGTATTTCGGCCATCGACTACACATGAACTATCATGTATATCTGCACACTGTTTCTCAGGCTTCAGTAGAAATTAGATAAATTAGACCAACGTCACATGATAAATAGTTTGTGTTTCAAATGTGAACACGTCATAGAATTGACAAGTTATGAGGTTTAAAAGGGTTTTCATGATTGGTTGTGTTATGGAATTAAACAATAAAGGGAGGCTAAGGTAAACGTTTAGCAAAATAAATAAAATATAAATGAATAATTCAACCAAATAAACTTTAGATTTTGAAATTTATCTCAAACTTGTAGGTTGTATGAGAGAGAATAGAATCAATAAAAGAAGTTGCAGTTGATAATATTATTTAGCAAATCCATTTAATTCAGTACACAATTGTGTGCGTATAAACGAATTTCTCATTACAGGTTGTTATTTGTATTTAACATTGGGACAGTTGCCAAAATAAACACCACTGTAACAAGATTATAAATTCTAGTCCGTAGCGATCTTTTCATCTGTATCCAAGATTAACTATTATAGTATTTTAAATTGATATTTAAAAAATGCTAAAATAGCAAAGTTATAGTATTTGCTCCACATTTTGTTCTGAAAGAATTAGGTAGGCCTTGTGTATGACTAAGTTCGAGGGTCTGTCTGTTCCTTGTACATAACATATTTTCTGTTGTAATCTGGAAATAATTATCGCTGTTTCACAGAATATATCTGTTGAATGGAACTGCTTAGCACTGAAAAGAAGGTCGTAAAATATGCTTCAAGTCCAATATGTTTATTTCCTAAAGGTTGTAAATTACATATTGTTTAAAATCAGATTTGATTATCTAATTCCTACAAATGTTAGACACTGTCAAACTAATCTGTTATTTTTTTGTTGTACTTCATTTGACATTAATTTTTAGTGTCGTTTTCGTACTTTTTGAAATAATTGAGAGCCGTGAGACCACGTAAAAGGAGTAAAGTGTCATAAGAGCTTATCTTTCACCTCGACTAGCAGGAAAGGAGTTAGCGTAATACAAAAATTATATTCTTGCACAGGGTTTTTCAAAATGTATTATTATGATGGGTTTTCAAAATGATTGTCGAGGTTATAACAAGCACTGTATTTTATATAATGAAGATACATTCATACATGTATACAAATACATGCAAAATGTCAGAAAATTCACAAAGTTTAATTGTGAACTATTACAGATGTTCTCTGGCAGCACTGCAGATATTTAGATGATACTTCGATTTCATACCATACACCGCCTGCCATGTCACGTGTAATAGTGTAGATGGCATTGGTTATGCGTGCCTTTAGCTCATCAAGGGTACGCCGTAATGAAGGAAAGTAAACTGCGTCTTAGACGCAGCCCCAGAGAGTAAACTGCAGCAGGAAAACTCTGGGGAACGTGGTGGCCGTGACAGAAATTTGTCATAATCATCACTTCCGCGAACAATCCAACGATGTGATAATTTTCTTTTCACGAATGATCTCACCTTGCTGTGGAAATGTTATGGGGTTCCAGCCGATTGCATGACATAAATATTACAATCTTCATACAGTTGAGGAAATAATCACTCTGTTAGCATATCAAGGAAGATAAATTCCGTAACCATTACCTCCATGACAAAGAAGAAACTATTTTCTTGATAGCACACATCACCTTTATTTTAGGGGAGTTCCGAACTAGTTGAACAAACTCGTGTGCTTTTCCGTGCTCCGAATAAGCACTTATGTGTTTACGTTTCCGCTTACATGGAATGTCGCCTTTTCTGTAAAACACAAGGTTCTCGGAAAGATTGCCATCTTCACCCATGGATACACGCATATCAATGCAGAATTTCTCGTGCACGACGGTCGTCAGTTATCATATGAGTAACATTAGTTCGGTACGGTTTCATTGGTAGACATTTACGTAGAATACACCATAATGTTGTGAGTAGAATTTCTTCAAGTTCCCTGGATTCAGCAGGAAGCGATTTCTTCGGACTTAAAGGTTGCACGAACTCTTTGCACAACGTACTCAGACATTGAAGATCTACCACTGCTTTTGGCGTTGCAATTGCAACATTTTCCCTTGAAATGTGCGTACCACCTTCTAATGAAATTGTCAGATGGTACATCTTTCCCAGAACGCTTACAAAAATGTTGCACAATTGTAACTGGCCTCGTGTGATATTCAAGGACACAAAAGGCCTTTTCACTAACAATATCAGCCATACTGCACAATTGCAAAGCTGCTGCCTAGCGGCAGAATCTGAAAACAGGTATCGAAACAAATAACGAACAAAAGTTGTTCAGTTACACTACATTTAAATGAGTTGCGTTAACTGGTGAATCACGCAGATCTAATGCAACAATGACGAAAATTCGACCATCATTTTGAAAGATCCTGTATATATTTATTATTTTGTATTGATGTAACATGACATTATGAAAATATAAATATAATATTTAAAATTAATGTGATTATAGAGGGAGAAAATTCACAATGTACTACAAACTGATTTTGATAATGGTGTCAATATGATCATGATGGTTTTCACCAGGGTGGAAAAAAATCATGATTTTTTTAATAAAAATCATTTTTGTTGATTTTTTGATTTAAATCGATTTTTTTTATTTAAATCAATCCTTTCTCCTCGTATAATACAAGTCGCGAACTGGAGAAAAAACATTAGGAATTAATACTAAATGACAATTATGCCATTTAAGTGAAAGTATTTTGGTTTAATTTCGAATTAATCCTCAATCCTTAACCTATTTCAATCCGAAACAATATTTCGTAAGCATTAAGGAAAAAACGTACAGCAACGTTTATCAACATGGCACTTTTCTTTTCACGAAAGTTCCTGATATTTGGCAGGAGTATATTTTTTAAAACATCGAAACTACCCAGCGGCACGAAATATATCTAAAATACATAAATTTCGCCCAAAATTAATAAGTTTTAATTGTAGAGTAGTAGATTTTGTTTTGGCCTTCTAGGATCTGAAATATATATAGATTTCTTATTGTGCCGAACGCAACTTTCTTCGATCCATTATTACACTGACGCAAACTTGCTTAGCCCCATTAGTGCGTAATATGCTGTAACATTGAAATTGTTGCTGTCTGGTACATTTTTCTGCAACATGCCTTTCTCATGTTATATATATACAGTGGATCCTCTTTAATTCGAAGTCCAAGGGGATACGAAAAAAATTCGAATTATCCAACAACGTTCATTTTCACATATATAACAACAAACAAACCAAAGTACTGTGCATCAAAAACATATTCATATGGTGTAGACTTTATCTTTAAAGAAGCTTATTATTTGCGTGATCGAATACCGCAAACTAACAAACAACATTGACTCCACATAATTCAAACTACGTGCACAATGGAAAATATATTTACGTACAACACTACAACATACATTGAATAGCCCAAACAATTAAACACCAGTAACAATTTGAATATTCTGTTCTCACTTTTAAGAAGTTGTAAACCTCATTTGCTTAAATTTGATTGTTTTTGTACGGTCAATAAATCTTGAATTTCATGTATGCGTGGAATACGATATTAATAACATTTGGTTGACTTTATCAATAATTCATCTTAAATTTTCAACCAATTCTGAAACAAGATGAGATTGGCACACGTTCTCTATCTTCTTCTCCAACTCACCTTCATCTTTATCATTACATAGATTTTCTATTTATATTTTGTATTACTCCTCCCTATGGCTGCATCTGGATAACTGAAAATACGTTAAAACTGTATTTCTCTGTTTACATCTGTCCAACATTACAAATTTTTAACTGTATTTGCTTCGAATTATCCAAAACATAGGTTCAAAAGTTCGATTTATCCACGATTTTTTACTATTGTTTTCAATACAGTTTTCAAGGGGAATGAACTTAAGTTCGAATTAACGAGACTCCATTGTGTGTATATATATTACAATAATTGCGGTGTAATGCAAAATATAGTTTCATACATGAAACATGTATGTGCCATTAAATATACGGTATATAGTAGGGATGGTCAATTTCGGAATTTAAAAACATCCGATTTCGAAAAATTTCTGGAATTTTTCCGATTCCTGAAAATTTTGACATCCCTAGTATGTAGCCTAGATGAAATGTAGTTACAAAGTTTGTCATATGTGGAAGTTGATCTTGGTGTAAAAAAAATATACACCGTGCTCGTTCACTCGTTTTACTATGCCGTCTATCTGCCTTTTTTGTTTGTTTTGTATGGTGTGACAACAATGAGGATAATGTTGTTTGCCAAATCACTAGTGAAGGTCAATAAAGGTAAAATAAATACTTTAGTATACCAAATAAAATCAAATTGCATTATTAGTTACAAAATTTTCTAGTGGCGTAAAGAATACACCGCCCCCGTTCTGACGTTACAGACTACAGCACCTGTTCCGAAAAAAAAAATTAAAAAATAGTTGATTAATAAATTGATTTTATTGACTTCCTAGTGGGGGTTTATCGGATACAAATCCAAGAAGTAGTTCGGATTCCACCTCAATAAGTTCTGCCTTACCTGGTCGCAATACTGAAAAGGGATATTAAATTTCACTCAGTAACTTACTCATAATGACAGGGCTCATAGCGAGTCACTTTTTTAACTAAAAGTTACTTTTTTTCAAGTTGATCACTAAAAGTTACTTTTTTTCAAATTTGTTACTAAATGTTACTTTTTTGGGAGGTAAAGTTACGTTTTCTTGTAATTTATGTTTTGCATTGGGAGTTTTCTAAGAAAAATAAATGGAAAAAGGCAGAAACTTGTTACTCGTTACTCTACTGAAAGCTTCAGTACTTGCTGCCACATGTGAAACAGTCAGCTTTTATTCTTTCTAAAGCACAGTGGATGGTTGGTGGATGCTGAAGCTCTCAAGGTGGGGTTGATAACCCTTCTGTGTCTATTCTTTCTTCTATCATAATAGTCTTTTAGTTTTCTCTCGTAATAGTTAACGCTCTGCTCAACGTTGTGTGTGTGTGTGTATTTGTGTGGTTCGTCATGTTCGTCTTGTATTATGCTTTTTGTATGTTCTTTTTACGAGTAGGTGATGAATTTGAATATTTCATGGCTTTGAGAACTTTCAATGCTAAGTTAAATATAATGTCTGGGATAAAGAAATTCGGAAATAGGCCAGAACTGGTTCTACTTACTCAGAAGCTTCTTACATCTGCTAAGTCTGCTTACCGTAACTACAAAGCATACTTAGAAAAACTAAGAAAGGAGGAAGCTCAAAAAGAAGTCGTTAAAAAAAAAAAAAAAGATGAAACAAAACAGCAAACAAAGAGAGAGGTGATGGAGAAATTGACAAAGGAAAAAAGGAGCATGATGAGATTTTGGTCACTTTTCAACTATTTACAGACCAGACCACTATGAGCCCTATAATGATCAATACTCGATGCAGTGTAACCATGGAAATAATGTGATTGAACTAATGTTTTTGAAGTTATTCGAATTGTTGGACTATGTGATGTTAGAACATCATGTCGTTTTTGAGGATTTTGTACATTCTCCATTTGCAATTTCATTGATTGTATGTATCATCTTAAAACTAAAATATCGTAAATACTGAGTGTTAAAATTTGCATGTAGTGTAATTGAACCATTGAAGTATAGAGAGTACAATGTTTACTGTACAATTTTTGGTTGTACTTGGTAAATGAAAATAGGAAACTTGAATAAAATTCGTTAGAAATAAAATAATGTACTTAATGAGGGAGTTCGTGACAACCAATCATACGGATTATTATTATTATTATTATTATTATTATTATTATTATTATTATCGTTTAGTTCGAGATTTTATAATGGATAAAGTGACAACTTCTGGGACGACGAAAGCCAAGCCCTGTGCTGCGTATTAAAGATTCAAGTATCATGTGAAGAAGCAGATTGCTGAGACAACAACTTGGCTGTGTGTGAGAGAGAAGAAAGATATGTGCAGAAAACAGTTAGTAACAAAGGGAAAAGTAAGAAGTCAATGGAACACAAATGTCAACCAGACGTCGCTAAAGCAGAAGTTTGAGTTCAACGGATGGCAAGAAAGAAGAGAGTCAGAGAAAGTGACGAACCTCTATCGAAGATCTACCACGAAGAAATGGGTACGGTGTTTAATCGTGGATTGGATTTCGTGACGGAAGTTCCGACTACAATAGCTTCAATAGAAACATGAATTATATGTGAGGCGACAAGAGCGAGGAGATCTTCGAGACCCAAATTCAAGACTGTAGTCGCTAACGCTCTCGCCTTTGGTGCGAGCGGTCCTGGTCTCGATTTCCGATGGGGATACTCGGTCGAAAATGTGTAACAGCTTTTTCAGGCCAGCCATCTTGAGTGAGGTTTTTCCTGGATTTCCCTCATTCATACTAGGCAAATGCCGGGACGGTATCTAGCATAATAATCCCAGGCTACTTCTTTTCCTTTCCCAATTCTTTCTTCCTTCTTTTGCTGGAAAATTCAAGCTTTCTTTTGCTGGATAAAGGGCACAATTGCAGCATAAAAAAAAAAAAAAAAAAAAAAACTCTTTTTGGATGAAACTTTCAAATTGGGCAGCAAGCAATTTGCTCAACTGTATACGTTTTACGCAGATGTTGGCAGTATGAAGAATGAAATCTATATCATTTCGGTAGCTTGTGCCTTCCTGCTGAACAATAAAAAGAGAACTTACGACTTCCTTTTCAATAAATCAAAGGAGTGTTTACCGGGTTGGGCTCCACAAAAGATCATGCTTGACTTTGAAGAGGTGTGTATTTTAGCGCTTGTTTCCAACTTTCCGGATTGTACGGTTAAGGGTTGCAATTTTCATTTGAGTCAATGCTTGTGGCGTAAAGTGCAAGAACTAGCTTTGGCATTTGTGTACAAAGAAAATGAAAAGTTATCCGCATGTGAAGCACTTTATTATTTCCTGGGAATACGTTGATGATGATTATTTAATAATACTGAGTACTATGCCAATTAAAGATTAAGTTACAGTATTTATAGATTACTTTGTGAACGAATGGATGCAAAATGTGAATGTGTTGATCGATGTCTGGAACTGCGAAGGGGAACGGCATCGAGCAAATAATGCCGTTGATGGGTGGAACAACAAGATCAAGAATAGGATTAACTTGCATCCATCTGAATTTCTATGTGCTTAAAACACTGAAACAGGAAGCTAACACAGTGCTTTACATTATGATAGGATTTTTCTCGGTTTAGAAGGGGAGAGAGGGAAAATGCATATGTACGAGTACGACTAGACAACAGAGTTGAAAAAAAACTGCACAGATATAAAACTAGCTCACTCAAAGATATTGTTCAGTGTCTGAGAAGTCAAGCTTATATCCAAAGAATTGGAGTGAAAACGAGGAAGCAATATAAACACACAGTAACAAGGATGAAAAGGGAAATAATTGAATAAAGAATAACAAACGATGATAAAGGACAGAGTTTCCTTCATAATTTTATCAAAGCACAATAAAAATAAATGACAAGGGGAAGGATTCCCTGCATAATGTTATCAAGGAATAATAATAATAATAATAATAATAATAATAATAATGAAATGACAAGGGAAAGAGTTTCCTGCTTGAGCTTGTAAACACGCCAGAAAAAGGAACAAGTTTGGTTCACTTTTCTGATAGAACCAAATCTGGTTCATGTGTGAGGGGAAGCTACTTTACACGATATAAAAACGAATTGTAGGGCGCAAACATCCCGATACAAATCTATAGCGGGCGCATTTTTCCCGCTGTTTGGGATAGGGCGCAAAGTTCCCACAACCTCTATATTTATGTTCGCCTGCCTTGTTTAAATATTGCAAAACGTTTTTTTTTTTTTTTTTTTTCTTCCTAATATAAAGATAACTTAGTACATTTCAGTAATATTTACTTCGAAAATATACATACTGTGAATTTACAAGTTACAACATAATGTCTTATTCCAGGAGATTGTCCTGCAAATCCTTTCTTTCCAATAGTGAAATCTGCTTATTTTTGTTAACCCGAGTAGTAGAAGTTGCTTTTGAATTTTGGAAGACTACTAATTGTTTACCTTACGCGCAGTTTTCGTAAGTCTTTTTCATTTTTCAACATTGGTACTCTTCTCATTGTTTAAAAAATTGACTTTACCGTTGCTTTGTGTCATATTGAACTGCAGAATTATATTAAATTAAATTTTTATTTTGTGATAAAAGCATAAAATTAATCAATCTTTGTCCCTTTACACAGCAATATTATTTTGCGTTGAACTTGTTTATTGGAAGCATCTGTATTAGAAAAGTAATCTACAAAAATTAGGATACCTTGTTTCGAAAACAAGAAAGGAGAACTCAGAACTAGAATTAAAAATGAATATTTGGAACGAACAGAAATGCATAGTTACCCTTTGTAGATCGATCAAGAACTTCTAAACAGTTTGTTCAATAACATTGTTTTGCGTGTTTACTTTCATACTATTAGTATTATATTAAACTTGTCTGTAAAACAATAGTAATATAAAAGGAAAGTAGAAGAAATGTATACACAATTGTGCCCGATCTTAATGAAAGAAACACAGTTATGTTCTTTTGATGAAATTACGGTCCTAGAAAATTAACTTACTTGCCTTCTTGTTAGATTATTCATTTTTAATTCATTCATGATTCCCATTGGATAATGAACAAACTCTTGTTAAAAAGTTTAAAATAGTACGTATACACTTACAAGCTACTTTCTTGTAAATCCTTGACAGTCTCTTGAAAGTAGGTTTTTCGATTAAACGTAGTGTTATAAATACAAAACTTTTTTTTAAAAATAATAATAATAATAATAATACATAAGCTACATTCGTTAATTGCTACATTGCTTGCTGCTGTAATACAAATTCATTTAGAAAGAAGTTTCCAGTAATTTTGTGAACTTAATTCCATGTATTTCGTTTTAAAATATCAGCTAATCAAAGACGTTCATGCAAATTTGGAAGGTTGATTTATTTATTAGAAGAAATTACTTGCGCAGTCTACGAACTTCTGCCAACGAGGCAGTATTTATCAATATTCTTCGGATAAAATTAAGCATTTTTGGAGACAGAGAAGTCAGACACCACACTTTCTCTGGATCATTGCTGTTTCTGAATAAACTATTTTTTACATGGCTATCTAAGAATAATAAAGGAAATAATTAGTTGGTGAGATTCCTGGAGAATAGTCAAGATTTGAATCTTCAGAATTATCCTTGTCGTATGAAAGCGATCTTTGTTCTGTAGAGAATGCTTCCTCTCTTGACCAATGCAGACTGCCTGTGTCGGAGTATGTCCTAAGCCACAGTAGCTGGGCGCAATACTTGATCGCTTGACCATCGGCTAGCATCTGATGGTAGACATCTTTTGTTCACCGAACACACAATAGCTTTAGGCATTGAGGGGTCTGATCTGTCTGGTGCTGGTTCCTCTGACGTGAACCACTGATACAACGGCTTGGAACAAGACCCATTTCTCACTGCACGTTAAAACTCTTTGTAGGAAAGAGCCTGTGTTGTGATTGAATAGTAGTGATAACGAGGAACATATGCTGAGACGTTGAAGATTGTTGTCTAATTTCAGTTCATAGGCCATCAATTAGGACAGCTTGCACATACTAATTCGATAACCATATAGTTTTATTTGCAAGTCTTGCTTTGAGTCCTTTTCAATCGCTGCTTTCGTTGATAAGTGATCGTCCTGCACGAGGTTCATCTTTCAAGAACTCCTGCCCCTATGAAAATTTTCGGAATTATGCTCCGACTATTTTTACACTTAACTACGCTCTCTCCAAACGTTCTGCTCTTGTTTTCAGTTGCTATAGCCACCTTTGAGCACATCTTGTACACTAAGCAGCCGAATAATAGATTGTTTTCTCATTCACGTTTTGGAATTATGTGACTGCAGATATACGATTCGCGCAAGTAACACGTTAACACTCAGAAATGTATGCCCTTTTTTCGTGTGTTACCATACGATTTGTGCTACGTCCTACGCTGACACGGGGTTCAATTTGACATATAAAAAAATACACGAACTTGTTTGTTTGGCTAAGCGCTACAGCGTATTTTAAAACTCCCAAATTTTAATTGAGATTCGGAAAACCATTCAAATATTTAAAATAAAAATGTATTATGCTTTCAGATCTCTCTCTCTCTCTCTCTATCTATCTATCTATCTATCTCTATCTCTCTATCTATCTCTGTCTCATATCAAATAGTATTTACATTTCCAGCTCGGTCGGTCGCTATGTGTTGCGTATGACGCCGTTAAATATATATATACTGGTATTGTGACATCTCATAACCATCTCAACAATGGAACAAAAAGGGAATATCAGTTTCTCTTCACGTTTAAGGAGAACTCCAACGGAAGTATTTGAAACGTTGAATAAGGTTCATGGGCACAATTATTTTTCTTGATACTATTTTGAATGGCATAGAAGGTTCAGTGCTGACAGTGAGTCTGTGGAAGATGAAGAACATAGGTAGGTGGGTCTTTCAGAGCTGAAATGATAGACAAAGTTCAAGATGTCATTTTAAGTGACCGATATGCAAGTTTCAGGTTAATATCAGACCTCATGGAGGTGAATAAGGAGAGTTGTACAAGTGATAACGGAGAATTAAAGAAACAGAAGATGTAGGCATAATTTTACGCAATTCAAAAGAGACAGCAACGAGAAAGGCAGTTGTCCCCATAAACCTTTTTCAACGCGTTAGAGTTCTCAGTTTCAAGTTCCCTTAGGTGCGCGCAGAACGTAATGTTCACTCTTTGCTCTATTGGTTAAACAGTTACGAGGTATAACATTACCAGTCTGCCGATCATAGTAGAAAATTCGAAGGTCACACGCAAGGTTCACCACTATGAAAAAGCTTCCTTGCCGAAACTAACTTCGCAGAAGAGAAATTAGTCTGGTTTCTTAATTGTCGCACTGTGCATACATTTTTTGTTATTTTAGTTCTATCTCCCATGATCATGTCCTGATTTCCTGCCGGAAATCGAACTCGAAATGACACGCTTCGAAGGAATTCATAAATAATGAACACAGTATTAAGCTAGGGTGTTTTATTATGAAAATATTCTGCGTTTAAGATATAGCAACATACAAATAGTTGTAGTTAAAGATAGTTTCTTGCTTTATTTCTCTGCATTGCCTAAATTATGTTTTATGTCTCATAGGAATATGTAAAAACGTCTTGGCATTATATTATATTAAAATAATTTAGGAGATTCATACCACAACTTCTGCTATGCAGCGAAGTGCTCTATTCAATTTACATCCTTGACTGGCTAGGGTAACTCTTTTTCCAGGTTACTTTCAGTGCAAGCCTAGCAAGAGGATTCATGTTTCAGTATCATCCATGAGCATCTTAGTGGAGTTTGACCAGGATCTTCCTAAAGGTACTGGATACTATCTCATCGCATTTCCAGAAGACATTCTGATAGGAATAGGTTTTGTGAACAGAATTCATCAAATACTCTATGTATCACTCTTCTTGGAAGGAAGAAAAGATGTATTAGAAGTATATTTCGGTAGTAATACTTACAGTAACAGTAAGAAAATTTGGGAATATATCCATATGTGATATTTAGTTAATTTTCATCTGTATTGTTATTTTTTGTTCACCACGGTATATTTTGCGAATTACGATTATTGTAAATTTTCTACGCAGCGTGCAGAAGAGATGAGAGAATTCGAGAAAAGCAGTCATACATAAAATACTGACAGACACATAAACAAAAAGAATTGTTACTAGTCTTTCATCTCTTCTAAAATTTGTTTTCTCGCTACTGTCATTTATATGATACTACACTTCAGGACCGTGGGAAGCTAGTTTATTGTGTTGTTGACTGTCCTTCAAATGATGTTTAATGTTTGAAACATGTTAAAAGAAACGTAGACCATAAGGTCTGAAGTACATAAGCATTCTGTGCAAATATTTCAAATTCAAGGTGTCTATCTAGTAAGGAATCTGGATTTCTAGTTCACTTGTATGGTTTTGTCTTAACAAGATTTTCTGATCTTCCATAATGCCTCTTATCAGTTTAAGCATAAGTATTTTTTGTGTTACAATCTTGAACGGATGTCACTATCCATATGAGTGTTTTGTCCAATCTTAAAAGCACAGTGAAGTACAACCATAAAAGAATTATCCTAGCTCTAGTTGTTTTTATTTCAAACGTTTAATACAAGATGTTGGCATGATAGTTTTATGAAGAAATTATTTTAGTATAAAGTTTCACGAGAGAGAGAGAGAAATGGAAGAATTGTATAAATTAAAACTGTGTGTAGTGTATGTATGTGGTTGAAGTTAAGTTTAAATTGGAAGAAAGAAGAAACATCATATTTTTCTATTTTATTTATTATTTGTCTGATTACAGTTAACATTACATGTTATGCGTAACTACTTCTGCATTAGCGTTATACACTAAATGCGAGAGATCTTCAGATAAGTTGACATAATTATTGAGATATTATGTATGTCAGATTTTATAAAATGTGGACTTACCAATTGTGGCTTGTTTTAAATGTTAACCTATTGCAGTATTTACTTTACTATTGTTCGTTTTTTGTAATATTAAATTTGTGCAAAGGAACTGTAATAGATTCTGTTTTATGTACGTATACACTCTTAATCTTAAGTTTTTATATCACGTTATACTTAAGTGTCTTGTATTCTATACTAGATTACCAGGTATGAAGTTGATATTTGTAACTTCAATTACATAATACAACAGCCTCAGGTTGTATAAGATCCTTTTTGCTACACACAAGCAGCACACGTGCTTTACATGGAGGGTAGGTGTATTGCAGATACACCATAAATATGATACATACTAGTATGTTGTAACATTCAATAGCAAGAATCTATATTTATCTGCCAACAGATCAATCAAATCTTTTGACAATTTTAGCCTATTACCACAAAGTAGAAAATCGTTCACTGCTTGAACTTCACGACTGTTATCAAGTAAAATTTGCTTTCTTTTTCCCTTTCTTTCACTTTTCAGCTTCTAAAAAATAAAGAAAATAATCTCGTAGAACTTACAAAATGCTATTAAGTATATCGATTAGAAATATTTGGATATTCATTGTATGTCGAACATTACGTAATCCTTATGTCGTGTTAGTATAAATGTCTAACAAGGAGAGATTGTGAAACAGTGAATAAGCAAAATCATAGTAGAATGCAGCGTGTTTCACGCAAAGCAGTACTACAATATTGTGTTACTTGTGTATAGTATACGTATACTTGAAAACAAAGATCGACATCAAGAACAACTTTACAAAATACGTGGAATAAACCATTACATACACTCGTTTAGAATGGAAACTCTTTAATACACACACATTTGAAAAGATTTTTAAGTCATTTTAAAGTGGTTTCTCAGTTCAAGAATGTGAATACTGTTAGAAGCGGTTTGTTAATTAATGTAGAGAAATACCTTAAGTGTGCCTATTGTATTACAATTGTCTTGTCTAAATCATTAATACACTTTTGCACCAATAATCCCTTTTCTGGTAAACGTCTTTTATATGAACTATCCATACATTCTTACTGGATATATAATCCATATTGGGCAGAAGTATTGATGAAAGTACAAGACCAGGACAATTTAATCATCATGGGTGACTGGAACGCAGTAGTCGTCTAAGGCAAAGAAGAGAATGTAATTGGGAATTTCTGCCTAGGAGAAAGGAATCCGAGAGGTGCATGATTAGTTGAGTTCTGCAGAAGCGATAATCTGACTGCAACGAACTCACTCTTCGAACAACCACTAAGAAGATACACATGGACAAGACCAGTAGACAAAGAAAGATACCAAATAGACTACATACTGGTCCGACAAGCATTTAGAAATCAAGTGAAGAACAGTTAGAGTTACACAGGAGGAGACGTTGACTCAGACCATACTTTAGTTTGATGAAGAGCAAACTCCGACTAAAGAAGAAAAGAGTGGTAGCACCAAACAAAATATAGAACACAATCAAGCTAAGAAGAGATGGAAACATGAAACGGAAATTTGCAAATGCGACAGACAAAGAGACGTCTAAGGTAGCTTTAGCAGGTGATAACATCGACTCGAAATGGGAAGCCATGAAAGCCGGGATTACAAAGCTGCCGAAGAGCACATAGGAAGAGAAACGAGAACCCAATATAAACCCTGGATAACAGCAGAAATATTGGAAATGATGAAAGAAGACAGTTCAAGATAACAAACAAAGAAGAGGAATACAAAAGGTGCAGAAATCACATCAACAGAGAAGTAAAGAAGACCAGAGAAAACTGGGTAAAGAACTTGTGCAAAGAAATTGCGAAAATTATTGTCAAATGCAATATAGAAGCGGCATATAGAAAGGTTAAAAAACAGTTTGGTGAGAAAAAGAAACGCACAGACGTTATCATAGACAAGGACGGGACAACGCTAATAGAAGAAGAGCAAATAATAAAATGGAAGGAATACATTGAAAAACTCTACGAAGGAGGTAGAGTGAATGAAGAAGAGATAGAGAAGGCAAAAGACGTCGGTAAAAATTAATTAGGACCATCAATTTTACAGTGCGAATTTGACAATGCTTTGAAGAAAATGCAACATTGTAATGTCCCAGGAATAGATCAGAAACCAACGAAAGTGATTAACAACAAAGAATAAACTATTTAATCCTGCTAATAAAATGTACATCTCTGGTAAAATACCAAGAGACTTCGAGAAAAGCAGATTAGTGCCTTCCTGAAGAGAAGAGGCGCACGGGAATGCGAAGAACACAGAACGTTAAGTTTGGTTTCCCGTGCATCAAAAATACTGTGCAAATTATCGCACAACGAATAGAAGGAAAAATTGAAGAATGCTATCGGAGAAACAGTTTGGATTCAGGAGGAAAAGGGGGAACTAGGGAAGCAATTCTGAGTCTACAGTTGATCATGGAACAGCACATCAGAATAAACAAACCAATTGTGATAGCATTTGTAGATACACAGAGAAAGCTTTTGACAACATAAATTGGAATATGTTCAGAGCATTGAAGAATCTGAAAGTGGATTACAGAGACAGAAGAATAATATACCAATTTTATAGAAACCAGACAGCTGTTATAGGAAGAGATCAGAAGGAAGCAAGGATAGGTAAAGGAGTAAGGCAAGGATGTGGACTTTCACCTCCCCTGTTGAAGAGGCTATGAAAGAATTCTTTGATAAAAATGAGAAAGGATTAAAAGTAAATGTTCGGGTTTTCAGCACAATAAGGTTTGCTGATGACATAGCATTGATAGCGGAGAACAAAAAGGACTTGCAGGAAACACTTTCGAACTTGAATTACCAACTGGAAAAAACATACAAAATGAAGATAAATAAGAAGGAAACCAAAGTGATAAAGTGCGCAAATGCAGGACAGGAAGAAGCAAACGTATAGCTAGATGGGGAGAAAATCGAAGACGTTTCCCTATTTAGGAAGTTTAATATCCTCGGACGGAAGAAGTGAAAAAGACCTAAGTTCCAGAATACCGCAGGCTAAACAAGCATTCAATAGGAAAAGAGGACTATTTACATCAAGAATGTGCCATTGGATGTTCGTAAACGATTTATTAAGACACGTGTATGGAGCGTAACGCTTCACGGATCAGAGATGTGGATATTGAAAAAAACTGAAATATCCAAGCTGAAAGCATTTGAAATGTGGTGTTGGCGCAGAATGCTGCGCATATCATGGGCCGAAAGGAAAAGGAATGAAGATGTACTAAAGGAAATTAATGAAGGACGACAGATCATGAAGACAATTGGAAAAAGAAGAAACAGCATGCTTGTCCATCTTATTCGGCACTCCGATTAGATCACAGTGTTGATAGAGGGAAAGGCATAAGAAAAACCAGGAATCGGAAGACCAAGGATAGAATATCTAGACGTAGTTACGAAGAAAAGACCTTATCAAGGTATAAAACAGCTCTCCCAAGCGAGAGAAAAGTTGTTAAAATTTCCATGTTGCCCACCAACCTATGATTGAAGTGAATAAGAAGATATATATATATATATATATATATATATATATATAATTTCATCTATACCTTCATAATCTCTCTAGTAATCTTCTTAACAAATCAATCCATATCTTCAATCTATCTATCATTTTAATCTAATCTTGTTTTCACATGCTATATATCTTAACTACGTAACGCTCTGTGTCATATTTATAAGTACTTTATGTCATGTTCCAATGTCTAACACTTCTCCCTCCTTTACAAAATCAGAACCTACACTAAAGACAAAAAATTACAACGAATATCAAATCCAAATATAGGATTTCAAATCAAATTCCTTACCTTGCAGTTCCTCTTGACTTTTCTTTCGCCTATACCTATTGACCCTCAGAAAATTGATCTGCGCCTGTATATTTTGGTTTTCAGTGTTTCGCGCAATAATTTTACCTTGTTCCTGCAGTTGATCTGGCATTACTGTAGTCTTTTGCTCTGAATGATATTTGTTTTCCTCTAACTGCTTCGGACTGATATCACTCGTAGCATTCCTTCGTCGTTCACTTCTTCTGATGTCAATCCATTTTGCGCCTACCTGTTTAAATCTCTTTGATGAAGGGACGTCTGAAGTTTCAATGGTTCCCATTGAAGGGCGTGTTTGTTTTGCTTCTATAGAATCTGACGTACATAATTTGACTCATTTGTTTCTTCCTTGCACGGCTATTGTATGCAACTCATTTTCCGTCAGTCCGTTGCTGGTTGAGATGGAACTCGAGGAAATTTGAAATATTTTGAGCACATTCCTAATACTCAAAGGTAAACTGTTTCTGTGAATTGCATCAGTATGTTTCGTAACTGCTTATGAACCAGAACAGGGGCGTCATTTCAGACTTCACTTGAGGGGGACAAGAACACCACCGACATAAGACTCACATTTTGTACTAGTATATTAGCAGACAATCAATTAAAGTATTTCTCTGCAATTGCCCTCTCCTGCCCCCTAAACGACGCCCCCGAAATCAGAAGTACAAGGAGAGTACAGTTCTGTAATTTGTTTAATGGAATCAAACCTTTGTAAAGTCGAATTCTCAACGAATTCGATGTTTTGTATGATACCTCGACGCATACTGAAACTATCCAGTGGAATGTATGAATATTCAAAATATACACCTACTTTACTTTGCAGAAAGTGTTGCCTTATCGTGTGTAGGTATTTTGTTCACAGAAAACAGTAAATCCCAAAATTTGAAATTAAGGTTTTGAAATGTTTACAAAAGAGAAGAGCAAATTTTTACCACGTATCTTAAAACATCTTCTCACCATCTACAAGCAAACAGCGTGTTAAAGCAGATTTTGTTTAGTATTAACCGATACATTGTAACAGAAAATTAAACATAGTATACAGATAACGCACGATAATAGAAATCTTACGTCTCACGGTTATGCCGGCTAAGCTAAAAGAGACAGTGATGATAAGAAATGAATGAAATGGTGGAATAAAGAAAGTGGGAGGAAACGAAAGAACCCCGAGAGAACCTCCACACACAAGGTGTTTGTCCACCAAAATGCTCACTTGGCGCTAGCTGGGATCGCACCATAATAGAAATACACCACCATGCTCTATCATTTATTTGTAGAGAAACCCGAGCAAACAAGATTAACTGTTCATGTATTAGTCCGTAATACTCACCCTGTTCGTATATTTTGCTTCAAACATGAACAATTCTAAGCGCTCTTCTCATCCTACCAAAGATATATCTTATACCGGATGTGTCAAAAGTCCGGAGCTATAAGCTGTTCCCTTGAGCCTTCACCATATTGTTAGATACTTGAACAAGGCACGAAGTGCTTGTAAATGAGGCGCATACTGATACGTTTATTTGAGAGAATAGTTTATAACATGTGAATATAAACAAGTTATAGATTATGACGAGATTATGAAAATTTAAATTGATTTAAGGTATTGTTTGAGGAAATACGAAAGGATTAATATACTTGTGAATAAATATTGTATAGAGTACAGAGTACTGAAGGGTACAGATAAAGAATAAAAGTTCACGGAAGAATTTAAGTGAATATTGTGTGTATATTTAAGTACGGGTTTCAACACATCAACAATACAGCATCGATGAGAAACCAATTAGAAGTGCTCTACGTTCCCTCAAACGTCAATGTGCACGTTTGACTTCTTTTTAAGTAGGACACGATTCCAGTGTGGAGCCAAAACGGCTGGTGCAGTTGGAAAGATTCCACTGTTAGATTGAAACTACGTATTCCCAACAACTTACCTGTCTCTTAATTTTTTGGTATCTGTACTCGTAACATAATAGTTGGCTTATGCCCCTGGACTTCTTTGATACGCTTTGTATGTATCCTAGGCAGTGTCTTACGGAGGAAAAGTAGATTGAACAAAAGTGTGTATGTAATAGCTCTTATTTTGCTTAATTATTAGCGTTCCCACTTGATTCTGAAGTCTGATTTAATTAAGAATTTGATTTGAAAATGGGAGACGTGGGCATGTGATCAAAATCTCACATTAGCATATATATTCAATTGTAAGTCCATGCTGATTGTAAGTCTATACCCCGGAAATCGAAAACAATAATAATAATAAAACTGAAATTTACTAATGAGGCTTACAAAGCATTAGGAATAAATTTTCGTCTATTTAATTGTTTAGATAGCTATCGCTATCAGATGATTCACTTATTTCTTTGTCATTATCTTCTACAGAGCACCGGCTTTTCTCTCGTTAAGCGCGTAGCTACTTTTTCGAAACTTTTTCCTATTGCACCAATAAAGAATGTCATAATGGGATAAATACGGTAAACTGTAAGTGCCCTTACATTTCATATAGTCTAAGATTGACGTTAAACTTGTAGTAAACAAAAATAGACTTTTCGAGTATGAATGCTGTTCATTCCACCCAACAAAAGATTAGATTTTACATTTGTTATAGACGGACTTTGTCTCTGATTCATCTTTGATCGTAGGCTTTTATTACTGATTTGGCAATATAAAAGCTGTTTAATGTGCATTTTCGCGAAAATACTTTTTTTTTTTTTAATAATACATAGACACATTTAGCAACAAAAAAAAAAAAACAACGAAAATAGAAAATTACTTCTAACAATGTGAATGTTCACAATAAATAAAACTTAAGTTTCACTATAATACTTTAAAAACATAAGTTTTTGATTAGTACCTCTCTGTGGATGAGTGGCCAACGCATGTGCTTTCTGTGCACATGGATTTGATTCTCGGAGGGTATATTAAACCTTCTATACACACTTAAATGGTGATTCGGTAAACTATAGTCCCGTGTCGTAAAGTTTTGATGCTCAAAAGAGACGCTATAAATCCCAGTCAATAAGGTTTTAAGGTTTTCAGTAGGAAACTGTTCCGTTCAGTTCTTTGTGTAATGAAAGATGCTTGGTGTAGGTAAGGGGTCATTGGAAATTCAGACATATTGGACGAAACAGAAAGGGAAGGCACTTGTTGCAAACATTCAGTGTGTGAAGTTCGAGTTTTATGCTTATTTCCCCTTCTTAGACTTGCATACTATGCTATGCATTAGAGTCGAAAGTCTTATAGAGTGGGTTTGTCCGTCCGTCTGTTGACATACTATCATTAATGACAATGTCCGCACATACTACTCGACTATTCAATGCCATGGGCCCTGTTTGTGTATGATTCGCAGTCTCTCCGCTCAACCGTGAAACATGGTGGCGGCTTTGTGATTCTGTGGGCCGCAGTATCCTGGTTTTCAGAGTGTTCTGTGCTGATGCTTATCGGTTGTGTCAGTGCCCGTAATTATGTCGCTATTTTAAGGGACCATGCGTAAGTTTGAGGAACATCGGGATGAAATTGAACACCTTCCCTGGTCCATTTTGGAGACACGAATCCGGCTCAGATTTCGACCTTCATCCTCTCATACGGAATTGAGTGATGCACTGAAGGCGGAATGGCGTAATATCCCACTCGCTACAATTCGTGACCTCTTTGACTCCATTCGGTGTCGCATCAGAGCCATTCTGATGGCGAAAGGGGCCCAAAGGCGTATTCATCTGCGAAGTTGTGCTTTTTTCAAGTATTTCTAGTTTTGATAACATTTGTATGTAATGGCTCGCACCGAAATGGACTTAGAGTTACACTTGATTATTTTGATTATGCATGTGCTCATCGAACGTGACAGTTGTTTCCGTCAGTTGCGGTAGACATTATAAGAGTGCAGTACACGCTGCATCAACGGCTATTCCGTATGAAGAATTACTGGAGTATGAAATCAATTACTACTTCTCAAAAAGTATATAAGAGAGAATTTGATATTCAGTAACTACCTTGAAGTATAATATTAATGTTGGAAACAGCTGAATCTTTTATGAGTAAAAGGATAAGCATCGACTAGAGCTGTCACTTCGAAAAGCATTAAATGTCTGTCGTAGATTATAAGTGTGCCAGAGAGCCACTAATTATGCTCAGTGTGCCAGAGAGCTTCGAAGAAAGCTCAGCTAGAGTATTGTGATTACCACTGTCCAGCAGTTGCTGAAACCAGACAAGGAGAAACGTATGATATAATGCTATTGATTTTAGAAGTTTATCGTGAGAAATTATGAATAGATATTGGACATTGCCTGCTTCGTGGAGAGGGTATAGTTTCATGTGTGTGGCTATATCAATTCACAGAACACAGGCTTATAGGCCGCCAAAAATTTACACGTTGTTGAACAACCTGTGAATACATTAAAAGTTGGATTTTGGTGTAGAGTACACTAGTCTTATTAATACAAACATATTCTGTAGAACCCAAGCTACCCTAATGCTAACAAACAGAAATTCCATTCCTGGCGCGCCTTTAGGAGCCAGTTACGTTGTGTACTTTAACAACAATGACGAGTTACATAGTGATTGAAAAGTTAATACATATCAAGGAACATTATTATAATTGAATTACAGGTGTTATTAACAGTAACTTCTATTAATAAATGACACTGTAGGGTACTAACAACTAGTATACCCGTTATTTGTCGTATCGTGGTTGTACAGGGTGCGTCACGGGAAATGGGCAATTTAAAACTTTCATAAAACAAACGCAGATGAAACTGATGATTTTTATTGGCCTCCACGACATGTACGGACATTGCCATTATTGATAGACATTATTAAACATTATTCCTCACTAAAAATGATGTTATTGCTTTTCTTCGAAATCTCACTTCCATCAAATTTCCTCCATTGATTTCAGTGCACATCTGCAGACGTCCATGTATCATCTCGATTCAGTTTCACTGAAAGTTTACGAAAAATGTTCTGTATGTTTTTTGTCAACGGTCCGTAGCTGTTGCACAGTCTGTATCTCGTACAGATGATAGTGTAAATTTTTTTCAAAATTCGATGCTCTGATGCTTCGAACTTGTGCAGTGTTCTTGCATGGCGTGAACGAAAGCTTCCTTTGCTTGGGTACGCATGTGGACTGGCCATTCATTGATCTATGTCAACTAAATGACAAACCTCTGTGATGTAGAAGAACGGCATCTAGTACCTCCACGAGCTTTCGGTTGGCAGTATTGCCAGCGGCTTTTGGTCTATTTTCCGTGGCACACACTTTGGCGTCTTCAATAGATTTGTAATTGTTGTTAGGAGCATGTCATTTTCTCGAGAGCAACCACTTTTCATTGTAGAACATTATTTCGTTAGTCATTCTTACACATGTCTTGTAGAAGAGTACAGGCAGCAATATCTGGATGTGGTAGTGCCCAGTAATTCGACGGTAACTAGATTAATCTTTCGGTTTCGGAAATTCGGTTCAGTTGCAGACAGGAAGGGACTGGGCATTTTGGCTGAGGAAAGGCTGGCATAAATTAAGGAAATGATGCAGCGTTTGCCTTCAAAAAGCCAGAGGAGGCTTTCGCACAATCAGAAATGTCGTATGGAAGCGTTTAGGAAGTGATGGAGAAGTTACATCTTTGTGTATACCATGTTCGCTGTGTGCAGGAAATGGACCAAAAAAAAAAAATCGTAGGGTGCAGTACATGATTCGACTATAGTGATAAAATTTTAAACAGTCAAAACAGCAGGGCTTGACATCTGAAAATCAACGTGTATGACGGGGCAGCGGAGGCTCAGTGGTAGAGCGTTCACCTCTGGTGCGTTGGATTCCTGGTTCGATCCCCGCTCATGCCAAGTGAACTTTGTGATGGACAAACAGCGTGTGCGTGGATATTGTTCCTCTCTCTCGTTTCCGTCTTTCTCTCTCCTGCCTCTCGTTTCCTCCCACTTTCTTCACTTCACTATTTCATTCATCTCTCAACAGCACCTTCTCCTTTAGCCTACACGGCATAAACGTGGGACGTAAAACTGAAGGATTTCATTTAGTTCCACCTGTGACGTGAAATACCTTGCACTGTCAGAAAATTGGATTCTGGTGTGCTTGAAAACTCAGTGAACATTGCAATGTTTTACATTACACAGTTTATTTCGCTTTTTAAAGTCAATGAGCGCGTGTTGGTTCCAGCAACACGGTGCCGTATGTCATACTTTCAGTGAAGTCATCAATCCTTGCGCGAGTTTTTCTGTAACGATGTCATTTTGAAAAGATTATGCCTCCATATTCACCAGATTTATCACCCATAGGTTATTTTCCCTTGGGAGTACCTTGATGAAAGATTTCTACTAACAGGCCATATACACTAGAGGTCCTAAAGAGGAACATTATGCTCAAGGTTAACAGTATCAATGTACAGATGCTTTCCAAAGTAGCCTCATACGTGGTGAAAAGAGCGCGCGCATGCATTACTGAACAGGGCAGTCATTTAGAGCATATGTTGTAAAGACTTGATTTTTCATCTCTACGTTCTATGTAAGGTACAATATTAAACATAAAACGTATCTTTTGTAGTTTGTGCTTTGCACCAGCAAAACATTGCTTTGATGTCCGGGACACGTTTTCTTTTGAGTTTAACATCCTGTGGTTATGCACCGAGGCTAAGGGAGTCGGTGATGATATGGTGAATAATAACAGTGGAATGAAGTAAGTGGGAGGAAATGGGCGAACGTCGAGAAAACCCATGCAGCACTTTGTTCACCACAAAATTCACTTGCGCGGGCTGGAATCGAACCAGAAATCTCACGCACTAGAGATGAACGCTCTACCACTGAGCTACCGGTGCCTACACGAAAAGAATTTTGCAGAAAATGGTATGAGTGAAATAACCATGGAGACTGGTAACAAAATACGAACAAAATTGAACAATGTTAATGTGAGAAGCAATTTCCAGAAGATTCAGTACACAGTTAATAGTTTGTACTATACTGTATCTATACAAGTAACATTTTCTACTTTTACCTACAATCTGAGCAGGGATACTACCGATCTGGAAGAGTAAGAGAATTTTAAATACAGATTTTTACTTCTCAGAACCCATTTCTCTCTTTGCCTATACATGCACTATATAAATGCGCATGTATAGTAGATGATGAATTCTCTAGTCAAGAGAAATATATTTGCTCTTTTACATTGTGTATAGACCTAGAAAGATCAGGGAATTTGTGCTGACCAAATATGTGGGAACCCTGTCCGAGGTAGCATCGGTCCCATCCAGCTCAGATCACCGAGACTACTGTATCTGTATAAGAATAGTGAGCTCAATATATTTCAGCAATACTGAGTACACTCCCACCAGTTCATTTCGTGGAGTTTGCTGAGCAGCTCGATGATACAGAACTGCGTTGGTGAAGTGTATACCACCCCCCTCAGACGTTGGACATTTGAAGCAGAATATTGCGCATGTATCAATGCTATTTTTGCAGAGCACAGTTCTGTAAAAAGCAGCCAGAAACATTTTAATAACAAGGTGAACACTGAACAACACATCACCCACAGATATTCTTCATGTGATGTTCAAGAATGATTCCACCTTCAATTGTAGGTCCAGTTGTACAAAGTGTAACCTTAGTACTGAAAACGGGCGTTAAAGTCCAACTAACCAAAATCAAATAAAATATTATCAATTTTCATATCATTCTATTTGAACAAATAAACAGATATTTGGTCTAGGAATTAATTCGTGCGGTTGGTACGCACACATTGAAGCTGTAGTGCAAACACAAAATACATAAATACCTTAAGAAAAATATTGTCCATCGCTAGAAACCACTTTCGCCCATCTGTCAGGCAATGTACGGATTCCGTGGCGAAAGAAGTCCTCATCCTTGGAAGCGATCCAGTCAGAGACCCATGTTTCGATATCTTCTGAAGAAGTAAACCGCTGTCCAATCAAATCGTTGTTCATGCAATCGAACAAGTAGTAGTCCGAAGGAGCAACGTCTGGTGAATACGGCGGGTGGGGTAAAACTTCCCATCCGACATTTTCTAAATAGGTTTTGACCGGTTTTGCGACATGTGGGCGAGCGTTATCATGTTGAACAATAAGTTTATCATGTCTGTTCTCCCATTCTGGTCGTGTTCTGGCCAGAGCTTGCTTCAAACGCATTAATTGTCGTCGATAACGTTCTCCATTCATAGTTTCACCCGGTTGCAGCAGCTCATAGCACACCACACCTTTCATATCCCACCATATGCACAGCATAACCTTTGCACAGTGAATATCTCGTTTTGGTTGTGATGGACCTGGTTCACCTGGTTCACCTGGTTTCACCCAGGCCTTTTTTCGTTTAGGGTTCTCGTAATGGATCCACTTCTCATCACCCGTAATAATTCGATGCAGAAACCCCTTTCTGCTCTGTCGTTGAAGCAGCAATTCGCAAATGGTTTTTCGTCTTTCAACGTCTCTGTCTTTCAATTCATGTGGAACCCAATGTGACATCTTTTGAATCATTCCCATGGCTTTCAAGCGTTTGGAGACTGTTGTTTGATCAACGCCTAATGCTGCTGCAAGTTGTTCCTGCGTTTGACACGAATCCTGCTCGAGCAATGCTGTCAATTCTTCGTCTTGAAATTTTTTTGGCTGTCCAGCTCGCTCTTGGTCTGCCAAGCCGAAATCACCACTTCTAAACTGTGCAAACCACTTCTGACACGTTCGCTCAGCTAGAGCATGGTCACCATACATTTCCACCAAAATACGATGACTTTCAGTCGCACTTTTCTGCATGTTAAAGTAATGCAGCAGGACACCCCGCAAAAACACTTTATCAGGCACAAATTGCGCCATGTTCACTTAACTACAAACTGGTGTTGTTGACGCTTTAATCCACTGCCCTATACTACGAACGATACGCGATGACAGGGGTTTGCAACACATGTGTGGATACACGGAACTGTGGGACGCTCCGTTCGTTGCGCCATCTCTTGTCCACCCGCACGAATTAATTCCTAGACCAAATAAATAAATGTGTTCCGTTTATATGTATCACCGTAAAATAGCCGGAATAATTCGGAATCACGCCTATAGCTCATAAAATATAGCAACAGTGCAGTAATATTGGGTATAAGATACATTGTTCGTAACATTTTAAAAAGGTATTATTAGACCCATTTATTTGTCATATCTTGAATACACTTATTTGTGTGTTCGACGTTTTGCTTTTCTACAGTAACCGTATTCTGTTTATTTATTTCTTGAAGGATGTTTGTGCCAGTTTCGCAAGATTAAAAGTTTGTATTTAGCTTCAAATACATAAAGTTACATAAACACAGATGTATGATTAGAATATAATATAGTACAGTGTACGTTTCAGTTCGATACCAGATCTCGTTGAGAGTAATTTAGTTGAGAAACCATATAATATTGATAAATATGAATGAAAATCAATCCAATTTACAAAACATGTCGTGCTATGCCAACAGTATTAAAATATATAATAGGTAATGAATGTGTAATACTAAAATTACAAAAAGCTAGTCAAGAATATAATTATTAGTGTTAATTTGTTGTATATTGGCACCAACCTAGCAGATGAAAATTTTTGAAATCATTTCTGATATAAACAAAATGTTTCCGTTCTGCAGAGAATACTGTTCGATTGCATTGCTGCTGTGGTTGTAAGTACACAATTGCTTTTTGGTTACCATAGAACTGAGGTTAAAAAATTTTCTTCTGACCTAGGCGCCACAATAATACCACTACATGCTTTGGTTTTAGATTATAGTTTCTGTTAGAAAAAGTACAAGCACATCTCAGTCCACAGGTTGTTCCTTAAAAATAACAGCAATTGAAGGCAATGTAACTGAAGTTGTATGAAGCAGCAGTATGATGTTTTTAATCTCCATATACATATCTTGTAGTGTGAGAGACCCAATTTGTATTCCCGGTGGGAGCTCGTGTGGTTCGGATCCCATGTTAAGTAGTGGTCTACGTCTCATATAACCTCGCTACTGAGGACGCTAAAATCAAATCAAGATGTCTTGTAGTTTGAGCAGTGAAATACCAATTATCCACTGTTATGAATGGTCTAAAATCCTCTTATCATGAACCATTGATGTTAAAGTTCAAGGTAGATTGAAAACTTTGAACTTCATATTATGATTTGTTTCTAATTCAGCTAAGCACATAAAATCAAAATAACTGACAGGCCCTTTTCATTTTAAATCCTACAAGGATGACCGTCTGCTAGTGGAACTCGTATGAAAAAATATATATGTTAAAGATGTGCATTTCGATAATGCCATAATAAAGTATTATTGGTCTTGGGTGATTTGCAACAGTGTGGTAGTCTCTTGAAAATTCGCCAGCTTGAGTTGTGGTATTAATGATTGTCTTCATAAAAGCGCACTGTAAGCGTCGTGTGCTGTTTCAGTAAAATTGTAATGACTTGGTTATCGTCGGCTCGGGTTGAGTCACTTTCAATTCGAACATTCTCTGAGATTTTCGAGATACATTGATTCATAACTCAGAAGTAGTTGTATTTTAAATTACCCCTTTGGCTGGTAACCCCTTACACCAATCCTGTTTCCTGGTGCGTGGGATCCCTGGTTCGATCCAGCTCGCGCCACATGGACTTAGTGGTAGACAAACACAGTGTGCGTGGGTTTTCTCTCGGTTCTTCCATTTCACTTTTACCAATCCTGTTCCTTGTCAATATATACACTAAGAAGAGAGATAATTTCCGAAGATACCTGACAGGCCGAGACTTTAGAATCGTAATCCTGTAAATTAATTCAATTCAACACACATCATTTAGAATTGATCCTGCCGCTTTCTGAAGATCTGTATGAAACGTATAGTAAGACGGTAATACATTTTCACGATCAAAGAAAACGTTGCAAATAATGTAGGAAGAAAACAATATGTTATTCGGTAGTGTAGCGCTCATATCTAATGCCAAGGATCATGATTCGATCTCAGGTCATTTAAATCTGTTGGACAGCGTCGTGTCTGGGATTTCTGGAGATTCTTGTGCTCTTTTCTCTCTGTAAATACTGTTGTCATTCACTGTTATTTACACCTATCTCTGTTAGTCTCTAAGATGTAACCGCAGAACGGATAAATGAAGATTTCATTTATTCCACAGAATTGTTAATGTCATTTGGAACCGTGTCGGGAATTTATAATGAAAGCAAATCCGACACCATTTTGTAAGCAATTTGTTTAGAAGTTCTCTAATTTTATAGGGAATGCTTGATAAATTTTCAAACTTAGAACGGAAATGCGTCTTATACATAAACAGTATGGTGTCAAATCAGTTCACCACTGCATTGATTCTAGACTATAATCTCCGAATTAGATACAGCCAACTTACATCATCAGTTATATGTTAAATGATTATAGGTGCGTTACGTGAAACATTATCCGGAATGGTTGAGATAATGCCATTCCTTTCAGTTAGAGAAGCTTGAACATAATCTTCGTAGTTTTATCTAACCATTATCAATTTGTTGATTTTTTAATAACACGCTTCATTATACTGTTTGAATTTTACTTTTTTAGTTGAACTTGCGATGAGGTAATCTGAAACATTAAGTAATAAAACCCGAAATCGATGGTGATCAGTTACAGCGAGTGTGTGTTATTTGTGAACAATATTAAGGAACAACTCTCGTGACCGTGACTTGAAAGTGTCTTCGTAAGGCTACGTTAACTAGTAAACCTTATTAAATCTTAAGTCTTCACTTCGTGTACCACTTATAACTTGGAGACCAAAATAATTTTTCATAGTGGTAATAAACATTAATGACAAATTTAAGCACAAAGACATTTTTGATCAAGATATCTTTGAGAAATAGTAGTACAAAATCTGAAGTGACTTAATATTGAAGCTAACATTGCAACATGCGTTGGGTGTTGTAGAACTTAAGAAGTTGAACAAAAATTCTGAAATAAGTAATAAACGTTCCCAATCTCGTACCTTTGGTGGTGGGCTGTGGATACTTCCTTTGTAGAGAAGGTTAACGTCAGTGTAAAGGGTTTCTTCTCTTTGTATCCAGCAAGAAACAAGAGAGCTTAAAAAAGTTTCTCGGGGCATAGTGTTAATTTAAATAGTCTTAAGAATACAGAATTAAAGTGAATTGTGTCTGGTTACCAAGGTGGTTCTGATATTGTTTTATCTTAGTGCAGATGGATTTCTTAATCTTTCAAGAATGCATTTTAAACATTGTGAGAATATTTCTGGCCGACATAACTTTTAAGTGCAACAGAATGACAATGAAATCTGCCATAAACTAAGAATCTGTACATACAGACAAGAATGTTAATACTTGTTCAGTCGTAACTTCCGAAATGTAAGAAGTGTGAATCAACAAGAGAAAAAGAGTGAAAGAAAAGAAGGCGGCATTGAAGTATTGATAAGGGAAGAAGTTGAGAGAACAAAAAGATTTTTTAATCACTAGGATGAGATTCGTTTTCATATACTAGAGGAAATAGAAATAATAAATAAACATACATTTGTAAAACGGTAGTGAAAAGATGCGTATCTACATTGATTATCAAAATGTTTCTATAATAAATTGACGAGGAAAATTAAGTCATCGCCCTGGCACATCATCTTTGAAATCATGCTAAATTTCCTAGTGCAATACTTTCATCAACTGACCATTATATTCATAACAGTGCTTTTCTAGTCGAAACACGTTCACCCGATAAATCGTCTTAATCTTAAATTGACGTATCCCCTGTACCATTTGTGGAAGTTTTTCAGTCAACATTCTTTGAAAATTTCTGTGCTGATGCCCAGTTCGTCAACAACTTATCGGACAGTTGAACGACGATTTTTATGAATATCACGAATTGTGTAAATCTTAGTCGTCTCTTGATGTAGAAGATCGTTCAGGTCTGGTATCTTAGTCGATGGGCGTTTTTGTCATCTTTAAAATGTTTAATTTATTGTATGCTTGTGAAAGCCATTCGGTACGTTGCGCACATTTTTGGTATTTCTGTATTAGCTATGAAAAAGTACCACTGTCAGATTGGTTTGTATATATGAAAATTGCCCTTAAAATTTCACGAAAAGTAGGCACTAAAACGAATTCTCTAGGCTTTCACATAAGAAGTTGAGCACGCAATTTCCAGCTTCAATTAACTCTTACGGGGACTTATAGTTTCAGTTTGTGTGTATGTGGTACTGCAACTACTACTATTACTATTTCCTTTTTCGGTAACTACTGGCAGGATCTAAATCAAGTTAAGTGGAAAGTAGCCCATCATCTAAAGCATAGAGATCGCCATATTCGGTGGCCGAGCTCGACCAGGGAATACTCAACTCCGCAACATTAGCTCTGTTCCGCGAGGGAGCTTCTGGATTTCACCGTGTGTGCCGCTTGTTCGTGGTAAGAAATATGTCTTATGTTTATGAACATTGTAATGCATAAGTATAATATGTCCTTGTTTTCTGAGGATTCGTGGGTTCGATTCCCAGTGATGGTCGCATTGTTCAGAAACTATTTGAATTAAGGAGCGACGAGCTGGAAATAACAGCAATGGCATCCACGGTCACTTAGTAGAGAATGCTATCCAATATACAAGAATTTCAGTGGGCTATAGCGGCAGAGTGGTGAGTTTAGATTTAAAACATATTTACACTTAAATTTCGCACAATATCTTTTGTTGATTTAGTCCTACTTTTTTGCTTCTTTCTTTTCTTCAAAGTACGGCCTAATTCAAGCCGAATATTCAGGTTTCGTGTATGTGTGAAGGAGGGTCGGGAAGAATCCGAATACCTAGTATCGTCGCATTGCATAACTACACTTAAATAATAATAATTCAAAAGTGATGTGCAACCATTGTAATTCTCAACTTTTAATTAAGAAGACTGATGTTTAGAATCATACATTATTATCGTTTTTCTAATTTCTACTTCACAGAGAGAAACCGATAATGGTAGAGGAGAGTCCGGAATTAAAGAGGAAGACTGTGTCCTTTGCCGATGGTATACGACCAGGTGAAGGTACATCCCCATCGGGCGGCGAAGAGATGTCTTCGCCACCGCCACCTCCTCGGAAGCTACCCAAGGAGAAGCGTTATAAAACTAAAACAAAGAAGAAGAAGAAGGTAAGATCATCCAATTCAAATTCCATAAAAGTTTTCTTTTGTATTTTGCTTGTAATATCGACGCAATCTCCTTCAGCGGAACCTGAGAAGAGGGCGAAAGCAGGGAGACATGGGAAGCTAACAGACAGGGCTTACATATTGACTACAAACCTAAAACAAGGTTCTGTATGAAGTCTTATTCTGCGCTTCTTGGTTAGAGAATTTTCAGTGGCCACTCATTTACGCAACAATACAATAAAGAAAGTAGCCTCATATGTATAGGTTAGGTTATTTTTGAGTAAATTTTACATTCTGCTCAACTTACGAAGGTTCCAGGGCTTAGCTGGCAAATTTCTTCTATAAGGAAATTTGGGATTGGTATTTATGAAAATGATACCTGTTACTCCCGACAGAAACATTATAGTGTTACATAAGCACCGGTATCTAAAAAGCTGTTCAATCGGAACAAACCGAGGTACTAATCATATGTGTGTGAACTACAGTGGGAGCTGGAACCGCTTTAGCAAAGGTCAAGAAAACCAGCGGTCTTGGTTTGAAACTATTACACGTTCAGCCTACTGTTTTTATTTTCTTCTTTTCACTTATTCTGAAACTAAACCGGAGATAACCATATATTGCTAATGCTATGTAATGAACTCATTTGTAAGGTCAAACTGGTATCAAATACAGGATAGTTCTTTTGATAAGTAATTAACTTTCTAATCTACTTCAGGATTCTTTTGTTCTAACTATACATAGAGGAGGGACATTCAAATCAAACCGGGACTTTCAATTTACAGGTATATAAAGGGAATCTATACACAGTAGAAATGGCGCACATGGCACAGGGAAGTCCAGACACCATTAATCACGACGTCAGAAAACATTGAGTGCGTGGTGGAGTTTCTTGTGAACGAACGAGTAATATCAGCGAATATCTACAGAAGGCTGTAAGCACAGCACGGCGCTGAGACGCTCAGCCGGTGTAAAACATTGGAATGATGACAAGGAAGGCCAAGATTTGGTGGATCGCATCATTACGTCCTGAGTACGAAATCACGCAGGCTGTCCTAAGCACGGTTCACGCGTACTGATAGTATTTCCATGTCAAAGCCTTCCATGGGGGGTGAGGGGGGTAGTTGGATCCTCTGTTAAACTACAGGTCCAAGTCTCGCATAGCCTCGATGCTTAATAATGCACTAAATAAAATATCAGCCGATTCTATTGTTTGTTAGGTTCATTTACACTTCAAATTGTGTGCGCACTCAATTTAGTTGTCTATGGAGAAGGGGTAACTTCTTTTCTTACTGGAAAACAAGTGAAATTTCGTTTTTCCGTTCCTCTTTTCCTCAGGCGATACAAAGTATTCTGAATGTCTAATCCACTTATAATAGAATACTTAAAAAAAAAAGGAAGGGGGGGGGGGGTAAAGTCACAAGAGTAGAAGGAAATTGCATGATAAATGACATTGGTGATTCTACTAGAAAATTAGTCAATGGACCAACTTAACTCATCCCGTTCTTCTAGTGTTAATTGGTAATTTGTTTTTCAATTTTGTATCATTTTAATTTGTTTTTTATTAATCATCAGTTTTGTATTAAAATAGTAACTTTTTATAATAATCTATTAATTTTATCAACACCCTTAGTTTTATCTATTAAATCATACATTGTTCACAAATGAAGACAATTCAGACATTGCATAACAGTTAAAAGTGTCGTTTTTAATTTTAATTTAAGTATATTAATTTTGAAACTAATTTTAAGTTTAACCATTACTTTGTTCTTTACTTAATTATTTTTTCATAATCTTTAATTTTAATACGTTATTTTTTTTTTTTTTCATTATTTTTTCCAACTATGCTTGCTTTATATACTTTAACACCGCTTTAGATGAAACATTTAATAAATCTTGCCAATGTCCTCATTTCATTTTTAGCTTTGCCATACACAAAAAATTGGCTTCTAACACAGATACAAATTTAATATTTCGTAACAAATTGATGCAATTGAAATATTACTAACGTATGTGCACTCATGCCTAAAATGATTGTCGTATATCTATAACTGTCTTCTTGTAAGAATATAATTTGATGATTTTGCAGGATACTTTTAATACTGATACTATGTGTATAATCGGGAAATGTATATTTGTGGTAAATTTCAAATGAAAAGAATTATAAATACGAAAATTAGAATGAGTAAAACAGAATTTTGCTAAATGGACAAGAAAGTTTTATTTTCGTTTTATTGTTCTTATTTACTTCTCTTTTGACATGAAATTTTCCACATACTTGTCTTTGCCGATTATACACATACTAACATTATTAGAAATACCGGGCGAATTCGTTACCAAATTGTATTCCTAGAACAACATATTTATAGACATGCGATAATAATTTTGGACATGAGTGTACATTTAAAGAGAGAGAGAGAAATAGGAAACTAGAATACGTGTTTGGGCAAATAGTATCTGTCTGCGATGCGAAGTCCTCAACCGCACGCTGCACACTTTGTCATCAGGGAAGTTATTGAGTCAAGAAGTGATCGAGATGTCGAAAGAGGTGGTTAGTCGGATGAAGAAATGATAGGAGAATACTGCGGATGAAGTTTCATACTGCAGCTCTGTGAAAATTCTTCGCCGTCCTTTGAGTACCTGTGAGTGCATTTTCATGCAACCTAAAGACATCACGTCTGTTGACCATTGCTGGATGCCTGCGAACAAATTTCAGTGTATTGCATTCCAACATTGTAACTTTCGCTTCAACGGAGAATGACATGATAGATCACCTCACCATAGACCATTATCTCAGGAAAACAGCTTCTGTGGTTGGAGGGGTGGAAACCTCCCTGGATATAAATCACGGTTCAGTTTCTCTCCTGACATATGCAATTGTTGTAGCAAATCCATTTTTATCAACAGTGACAATCTGACGTAGGACACCTTTCTGGTTATTCCGTACACTCAGAGAACTGCGCACCTCGGATGCCGATCCTATGTGGCTGTTGTCAACTCATGTGGCGCCCATAAGTCCGACTTTCTCATCTTATCGCTTGCGCATAGTCATCGAACAATGACAGTATGCCTGATTTGTCTGGAATTACAGAAGAACAGCGTTCTGAGATCCTCTTCCATGGTGCTTCTGAGCACCTTATCTGAATATGTTGGTCGGAAATAATAGAAATAAGAAGAGAGAAGGAAATACAGTGTGCTACGACGGGCAAACTTGTTTATACACTGAAACATCAGTCACATGCATAACCACCTCCTCTTCTTGGCTAGACTCAATTGAATACTTGTAAATAACTTTAAAAGATACAACAAGTCGGCTTGGAGGAAGAAACTGGAATAACGAAGTGTTCATTTCCATTTGCTTTTTGTGTTAGTCGCTTCGCTTTCCTATAGTAGTTTCTACAATTAAACAAGTTCCTTTAAACCTACAGTACTTCTAATTGTAGATTTGATTTGAGCTGGCTATCTTGATTGCTTTTGAAATTGGTATTGTTTTGTTTGATGCAAAATTAACTCCTAGGCGCACACGTATTTGACTAACGTTAGAATTCGTGCGGAGTAAGTTTTGCCTATTAATTACTGTGTGTTGAAACATACATTTTTAACGTTACTAAAATATTCATTATTTTTGAATATAGGCATTCTCCTGTTCCTATAAACATAATTCTTTCTATATTGATTTAGAAATAGTATACTAAGTATGCAGGAGTTTGATTTTTTTAAAGCATTCCACGATTATGCTCGACACTAAGGAAGCTGATGAAGGTGATAACGAAATGATGTAATGAAGAAAGTGAGAGGAAACGGAATAATTCACGCATACGATGTTTGTTCACCACAAAACCCACTTCGCAGTGGCTGGGATCAAGCAAGGAATCCCACGCATCATAGGTAAGCACTCTACCACTGTGCCACCACGGCCTTTTGAATACTTTGCATCAGCACATTGTGACATACAATGGTAAGGCCTATTAATATAGTTCTGTAAGTGATGGATTGATAAATATCGAGCAATCACCAAATTCTTCGTCTATGGTTGTATTTTCAGATATAAGTAGATTGCTAGTTTTTTAAAATAATAATAATAATAATACAAAACTTTAAAATTTATCTCCGGCATGCGTCATTTATCCACTTTTTCTCTTAGTTATAGTTACATTGTCCTCAAATCTACAATTTATATACCTGTACCTGTAGCCATACATCATTCCAAATACCCTTGGTTTTCCAAATATTTCATAACATCACAAATATACAATACTAGCGTATACCTAACATGTTACCACGGACAGTATTTGTAATCTCTTCCTCTTCTTGCGTTTCATTCCTGTGTGTCTGATATCAAATGCAAGCAAATAACACAAACACGCCAAAATGTATTTAAACCCCCATCCTCGCAGAATATAATTTCCAAAACTTTGCCTATTTCTAGCGTAGGATGCAAGAAGAACGTTTATACCAACTTTCAAAGTTCTGCGTCTGATCGTTTCGAAACTGGTAAAGCGCCGACAAACAAACAAAAATACTATTTAAGCCCCTCTCACCCTTCGGATACGCAATCCACAAAACCACGCCATATTTTCAATTTAGGGTGCGAAGAGAACATTGTATAGAATTTCAAGGTTCTAGTGTAGTAGTTTCGGAGATCTGGTGAACGCCAAAAGAAACTGTTTAAGCCCTCATCCGCATTAAAATATGCAATTCCCGAAACCTTCCTCTATTTGGAACGTAGGATACAAGAACATCTGTACAAAGTTTCAAGTTGTGCATCTATTCGTTTCAGAGATCTGGCGAGCGCCGAAAGGAACTTTTTAAGTTCTGTATCCTCCCGTAGGATATACAATCCCAAAACCTCGCCTTATTTGCTGTCCACGTGCAAGGAGAAAACTTGTACAAAATTTCAGGGTTACCACCGACCCGGAAATGTTGGAAAAGTCAAGGACTTTAAGTAGGCCTATTAGGAAGGAGATGTTTTATTAAATAATTTAGTTTGTTTTGCAAAACTTCTCTCTATATATATACACACACTACTACATGTACATTCATGCTCATTTAATTTTGCGCGTATATTGTAGTTAACGACTCCACATTTATTAGGTTTTTCTTCCACTTTTGGCTAAAGTTGAGTGATTAGTAAGCGGAGATACTATAAAGCATTCCTTGTGTGAAAGTGTTCTTTAAAACTATCAAGAAACAAAGTTGAGTTCGGTTGAGTGACTCCTTGGAATCGCACTTTCGAGAGATTCCCGTAATAGCGTAAGGAAATTCAGAATTTCCACGAAAGGAGATGGAGAAGAGAGTAAAATGTTCAATCGTATTGGTTTAAACCTAGTGTCTAAAATATCTACCAAACATATATTTGGTTCTGTGTACGCATTTCGTACGCAGATATAGAAATAAACAGAAAAATTTTTCTTTTGAGACTCGAAGGACACTACTGCTAGAAAATTTGAATGTATAGTAAAAACCTCGTCCAACAAATTCCCCGTTTGTGAATTACAAACTCGCACAGTATTGGATCCAGTCTCATTCTGTATTTCCTTTCCTTTCTCCCCCCTCCATTTCTTACTAGGGAAGATCGCGGGGCGTTACTCTAACTTCATATCGACACTATGTTCGTTTTTACATATGAAATAATTACGCAAACGGAGAAATCCTCGATCGCAAGCATGTTTGTATTACGAGCGTTAAAAATTCAAAATTGAACAGATTTTGCAAAGTTTGAAGTAACCATTTCTTGAGATGGATGTTGCATTTTTGGTATTGGGAGTTTCGTTGGGTGCTCAGCACAATGATAAGGTAAAACATGTGCAGTTTGCAAGATAAGAGCACTTATTGTGGAAGGGGTGAAGGGTAATAGCGCCTTACAACTTGCAAATTGCCTCCTGTTTGACACACCGGGTCGATAAGCTAATAAAATGTACTTGCCACCTCTATTCGACTGTATTGTCATTCAAATGTCACTTTCCTGGATGGCCCAAAAGTTTTTTAATGACAGGGAAATTATTAAAAAAAACACTTAAATGTCAGGGAAACAAAATAGTCGTTCTCGATAATAGACACTTTAAAGTAATATGGTTATTTCAGATTTAGAGATCATATACAACAATATAGAATAACATGTTATAGGTGCATTAAGTTACTCAAAGTGTTAGATTCTTAACTTTGAAATCCGTTGAGCTACGGCATCTTGAATTCCTTAATGTAGACACTGTGTAGCATCTCTGACCTTTTGAACTGACAGTGAGATACGTCTTTGTAAACCGACTTCATAAAAATGATGATCTCAATTCGATCCGTTTGTGTATATACAGTGTGTTTTGTGTATCTTCAATCATAAGTCTTCGACACAACTCTACCTGATTTTAATGTTTTTGTTTGTTTGTTTTAAATAGTATTTTTTTCCGGTTCCGGTTTAATTTCATGAGCATCTAACCATAATCTTCCGAATTAGAGCATAAAATTTCTCAATGGCTAACAATGTTCATACATTATTCTTTGTATGGTGACGCATAATTATTAATTCAGCGTACAGCAGTTGTCCCATGTAGGTTAAAGCAGGGAGATAATAAATGCATATTAATCATAAAATAATTAGTGCAATTGAGGTAATAGGAGGAAATCAGGAAGTCCCGAGAAAAGTCACGAACACATTCCCGAATCGAGTCAAGGACGCTTAGCATCAGAAGTAAGCTCTGTATCACTGGCCCACCATGTACTTCATATGTACATTTCATGAATTGGTTCATAATACGTAATTGTTTCCTTGTGCGAGACTAAAAAATTAAAAAAAAGAAAAGAAAAGAAAATGGTTGAGCATTGGCCGTAGGTTTGCAAAGCTCCAAGTTCGATCCTTGGATGGATCTGAATGTAGTTATAAACGGCATAACTGTGTCAACTGATCTACAATATATCAACATTTATTTGGTTGGTGTGTGATCCATGTACCATATTTGTAACAAAAAATAGTGCTATTAATAAGACACATACATTAGAGATTGTATTAGTGTCATTTTTTATATTGTTATAACATACTGGATGATGTTAGTGAACGAGTACCTTTGTTACATGCAACATTCGCCCGCTGGATGACATTGCGGACTCATAGACTGACGCAAAACGCCAGTTCGGCTGACCTGGACCATAAATTAGAAGTTTGATCACAACTACAAGTTTGGCTAGGGAAAGAAGGATGATTTATTTTTTTAAAATAAATACATTTCACAGGTTTAGGTGCGTGAAACACGAGCCTTCGAAAGGATAGCATAAGCATGTACCAGAACTACACTATTCTAAAACACATAGTAGTGTGAAATACTGATATTAAATGGCTACAACAACATTCATTCAACATTAACAATTTTCATTCAGTTTCTTGGGTTATGGATAATACTTTTTTCCGGTGCGTATTCTTTTTTAAAAATATGTTTTTAAAGATTATGCCTATCGCAATATGCCTAAGAAAATTCCATGTGCCTCTTTGTGGCCAAACAACTAAAGTGTATGATCGCGGATCTGATTGTATCTAATGTATTTTGATCCAGCGTTAAAGCATGGACATCACGTCGGCGAAAAGAGATATGCCAAATGAACTGAACGAAACTAATAAGTCAAACTAAAAATATAATGTTACCAAGGTATCCAAGATACGTTATTAATATTGAGTTGGTGCAACTAAAATGGCCTTTCAAAGGGTGAAGAAAATGAAAATCTAATTACAGGTTAATCATCAGTCTAAGGCTAGAGCGACATAATTTAGACATAATTCAACTAACCATTGGACTCCCTGACAAACGAAGTATCTAGTCTACGGTTGAATGAAGTCGTTCACCGCACGTTGTACTGGCCGGACACCAGGAAAGTTCTTACCCTGCCAAGAAGTAATCTAGATACCAGAAGAGGTAGTTGGTTGGATTAAGAGGTTTTTTAAATAGCAGAAAAGGTATATGAAATGAGATGAAGAACATGGAATCCAAACCACCTTAGCTCCTGCTGGGAACCGAACACAGGTCTCCCGTACCAGAAGAAGAGGTGGCAATCGGTGAGATTTCAAGAGAATAGGGTAAGTGAGGAAGGATTTCATACTGCAGATCGTTTATAGTCTACACCGTCCTTTTAGGATGTGTACTGAAGTGCCTATATAGGCGTGCATCGAAGAAAACATTAAAACATCGTATGTGTTGAGTGAATGTTGTGGATAGATTTGCAATGCATTTGACGGAGTTCAACATTACAACGATGGTTTTACCTCGACAGAGAAAGGTATGATGCCACCATAGATGAGAATAGTAGCAAGGAAACCTTCTGCAGATGGAGAAAAGATTTTGGAAATCATTATGAGTGTTCATCACGATCCAAAACAGTTTATACTGTAATTGCCATAGCAAATCCGTCTTTAACCAAAAGTGATATTGCGGTGCAGGAAATTTTTTCGAAGTTATTCCGCACACTTAGCGAATTACACACATCCAGATAGCAGTGGTCCTTCAGTTGGCTGGTGTCAGGTCATGTCGCAACTTTTGAGTTTACCTTTTAAACCTTGCCGATTGCACAGATCCGCCGTACGACAGTCATATGATGTATGGCTAATTCTTCTGTAATAGCCTGAATACATTTCCGAGGGGCAGTTCCCACAGTGTTCTTGAGGAGGTAATGAGAACGTGCTGTTCGTCGTTAATCGTGGGTCTCAATTTTTAATTTGTTAACCGGCACGCAATTTTATACACTAACGGCCTATGGTACGTTTATTCACCACTCTTTGTCCAAATCAACTTCTCAGTTTTATCCCGACTAGATGTGCAGTGACCCAGTTTGAATTCATAAAGGAAAATCACTTGGAATTGTGTATTCCCAACGGTGAACTTTTACATAGCCCTTATCAACAATACGGTGCCTCTTGTCTGACTTGACATTCCAACCTGTTTTTTGAACGTGTATAGAGTTTGTAACATAGTATGCGTGGCCTCAGTCCATCCATTGGTTGTATTATAGGGGGCGGTTTCCCACCAAAGGCAGATACATACATTTGAATCGCACCAATCCATTTATGGATTATCAACATTTAGAATCAATGATCTATCTTAGCTTGCGAATGTATTATAACTAGTTCACTTTCACACACACAAATGGCTCTGTTTATACACTGGGTGTTTCAGATAAAATATTCTGTTTTATAAGTCACAAATTGTTGGAGATAAAAGAATGTAACAAAAAATGAATTTTAAAAAATTTCGGGGGACATGTTGAACGGAGACCAGCTTGCCCCAGAAGGTCCGCTATCATCCCCCCCGATGGATGGGATTTACCTATAATTTTAAATAACTGAAGTTTTTACCTCATTGGAAGGAGAAACAAATTACTTTCGTAGGAACTTCTTTTATTTGATTCACCGCTTGAAAAGCACAGAGTAGAAAATAATAGAATAAAAAAAAATTATATAGAATGTCAGAGGGCGCATTGAGTGAGGTGATCTGCTTTCCTCACAGGACGTCCAATCGTAGGGCTTCGGGAGATGACCCAAAAATTTTTAAACGGCAAAACATGTAGTTATTTAGGTCATGTAAAAACACATAGAAAATAATCAACTCTTGTAGGAAAATATTTTTCATGTGGGTTAGAGTTTATGAAATAGTTACCTTTGAATTGTGAATTATTGCACAGTCTGATAAAGCTAACCAGATGATTAAATAGGGGCCATTTCGTAAACAGTGCCTCCCTCAAAAATCTTTTGCATAAAAATGTATTTGATAGCCCTGATCTTTTCATTGTTGTACCAAATCACATTACCATTTAAAATTTTCAGATACTCGTCATGGTTTCCATGATATGAGGCCTGTGAGGCAAGCAGAGCACTCTAATAATGCTTTCTATATATTTTCTATCTCACGTTTTATTTTTTCCTTTTACCTAAACCGTTTGCGAATCTGCAGGATTTCACAATTAATTAAATGGTGGCCATTTCGTAAGTGGTACAACAAATGAAAAAAAAAAAGTGTTCGTATATCTTTTTCAATGATGTAAAAAAAAAAATAACTTGCCATATAAAATTTTCGGAAGAGACTCTGTGGAGCAGGCAGAGGGCCCCTTTTTGATGCGTCCTCTGATATATTTGTTTAATTTTTTGTTACATCCTTGTATCTCCAACTATTTGTGATTTATAGAAAATGGTCGTTTGATCTGAAATATTCGGTGGAAAAATTGCATTTCTTACGTGAAAGCGAAGTGATTAGTGACAAAGCGTCGTTTGCGAAGGCTTCTAATTTTGCGACAATTGAAACCCAAAAAAACTTACGCTGATAATAATTATGAGCCGTGGTTACAAAGATATAGATACGGTAGTAAATTTATGACATGAGCAAATAATAGTTACAGACAGGGACGTTAGAACTTTCTGTGAAAGAGAAGGCAGGCAGGATTATTATCCGTATTATTATTAACTACTAAATATTTTTGCCTTTCATTCGAAGAAATTTCCTACCTCCTTGTCTGTAATTATTATTTGCTGGTGTCACACATTTGCAACTTTATCCGAAATTTGCAGTCAACACTAGGGTATTTTAATATAAAGGTAAGCAAGAAAGTTCTGTCGCTTTTTCATCAAACATCGATATGTCACCTAAGACGTACCTGGAAGATCAAGAAAAAAGTCCCCATCAACATCGACGACCTTCTGCCAACGTTCTGAAAGGCTATGGATTCCATCACGGTAGAACTTGGTGGGCCTTAAAGCAAAGAAGGTATCAAGTGCATTTTGCCTCTCTACTAGGAATTCGAACTGGCGTAATCTAAGGTGATTGTCCAAGGAATGGAATAAGTGATAATCGGACGGTTCAATGTCTGGGAAGTATGGCGGATGCAATAGTGTTTCCCATCCAAGGCGTAGAATGGTGTCCCGAGTCATCCTAGCAACGTGGGGCTTAGCGTTGTCCTGTAACAGGAGAACCCCTTTACGATTCAGAAGTGCTGGTTCCAGAGTTTTTCTTGAACACGGCTCAACTGCTGACAGTATACAGTTGCATTGATGCTCTGACCAGCTGGTAGCAGTTCCCGAAGCACGATGCCGCGAGGAGTCCACCAAACACACAGGAGGACCTTCTTCTAGTGTAGTGCTGGTTTTGGCTGTTTTTGAACTAGTTCATGGGATGCTAACCAATGATGACGGCTCCGTAGAGCTTCGTACAGGACCCACCTCTCATCACATGTCAACACTCTGTCCAGAAATAGCTCCTTCCTCAGACGAGACAACAAAGAAACAGGTGTCTGCTCACGTTGCCTTCTTGCCCGGAGTCAAATCATGTAGGATCCATCGTGATCGTGGAAAAAAAAAAAAGAAAAAAAGAAAATCGTGGAAAACAGAAAGGTAGTTTGAGTTCGTTATCTATCAATACAATTGGCGTACATTCTGCAGTTTTTACGATAGGTTTTTTATGCAATACTTTCGAACCTTGTTCGAATCCCATTGGATTTTATTTGTTTAAACTTTTCTGCTATTTTTGTCGTAAGTTTTGTTGTGTGTTTTATGTACTAGACGGTAGTTGACAACTTTCTAACTTAGCCAAGTCGTACAAACGTGAAGCCTTTTCTATATTTCCTTATATATATAATATAATATACACTGTCCCATAATTCTTGTGTGCAAAATTTAATTTCATAGTACTCAGCACTCGTAAAAGCTAGAACTGTGAAATTTGCAGGCAATTTAAAGAAAGGTCATAAGATTTGTTTGATAACAAAACGAGATCATGGGTGTTTTAGTCTGCGGAGTTAAAGGATCAAAAGTCAAAATGTGATTTTTTTCCATACGGAATTTCAATGTTAAATAGTAGTCTCACATTTTTCTGAATATCCATCTCCGGTAGCAAAAATGGGTAAATTCTGATCCGGAACAATGTGGTAATGAGAAATGTGGGCAATCGTGACACGGTGACCTCTAGCAGGTCATCTGTGACCGTTGCGGAAAAAGCTCCCTTTTCAACAGCTTATGATACAGAATTAATTAGGTTGAAGATAATGTTAAAAAGCATATGCATAAACGATCTACCGAACATCCTTTTTAGCAAAGCGAAGAGGTCAGCAATATCATCATAGGTCAAAGGTCACGTAGTTAAAATGTCATATTTGATATGGTAACAAGAAACTGTGACGTTGGAAATAATGATTTGAGCTGCCATAGAACACATACATAAAGATCCTTCCAAGGAGTGTGTATGGGCATAGGAAAAGGTCAACAATGTCATAAAAGGTCAAAGTTCACGTAGTTAAATTTTCATGTTTGATATGTAAGCAAGTATGGAACTGCAACGTTTGAAAAATGGTTTGAGCTACCATAAAATACCTGCTTAAGGGTCCGTCCAAAGGGTGTGTATGGGCATAGGAAGAAGGTCAACAATTTCATGAAAGGTTAAAATTTCATGTTCGATGTATTAGCAAATATGAAACTGTGACATTGGAAATAAGGATTTGAGCTGTCATAGAACACATGCAGAAAAGTCCTTCCAAGGGTGCACATGACCATAATGAAAAGGTCAATATTGCCATAAGGTGAAGAAGCCTAATTCATGTACTGCAGTCAATGGTATGTATCTGTTTCTGTGATGTTTAAAACAATGAATAGAACATAGTATGAGTTCCACCTTTTGTTAATTACTTACCTTTGCGAAACCATTCAAAATGTCTTTTTCTTATTGAAACATATTAATAGCTATTTACTACACAGAAATATTTGAAATATTGTCTTATCTGTACAACAAATACTGACGTTCTTTTAAACTGTAAATCTTTTTAGTATAGTGCAATTTATTCCACGTGACCTCCGTGATGTGCTAAACATAAAGTTTACTCTGTGTATAAGGGTCTTCGCGAACATTTTTTCAAAAGTGTCCGGAGTTATCTGTTCAACGACATGCTGTATCGATTGTCGAAGTTGTTCTAGTATTGCTGAAGGAGTTTTGTAAACTTCTTGCTTAAGAAATTCTCACAGAAAGAAGTCACAGAGGGTTAGATCAGGACTTCTAGCTGGCCACTCAACATCAAAACCCATACTTATTAAACGGTTTTCAAACCGTCCTCTTAAAATTTGTAATGTTGACCTAGTACGATGTGCTGGAGCACCATCCTATTGAAACCACATATCATTGTGTGGATCAAGATTTAAGCGATCAAGTTGAGGGAAAAGTAATTCTCGCAACATATTTGGTATGCAAGTTGATTAACGTTTCCTTCGAAGAAAAACGGCCCTATGACACTAATTGCTGGTAGTCCCATCCATACCATAATACCCCTTATCTGCATATCGTTTAATTCTTTCCGGCGGTGGACTAGGTGCCCAGAACTGTGCATGTGATGAAGACACCGTTCCATTTAAAAAATCTCAGCTTCATCTGACATAATTTGAAATAAAAACATGTGATTTTCATTTAATTTGTCTATCAACCAGTTACAAAATAAAATTCTGGTACCAAAATCATCATCTTGTAATTTATGTACAATCTTCATTCTGTACGCCTTAACCTCAAGCACACGCAATACCCTACTCAGCGAATCTCTTTTAACATTGAGTGCAATACTGCGGCGACGGATTGATTTTCTTGGTGAATTAAGCACAGAACGAACCATTTTGCGTTTAGTGCCCTCGGTAGAGATCCTTACAGGTCGTCCTGCCTTTCGTTGTCGCTGAGCAAGATGTTCCTTGCTAAAACAGTTATTCCGAAACTGTTTGCAAACACGAAGAATTTAGGTATTGCTTATTGTCACATCCCACTGTGCAAGCGCCTTTCTCCGCGTTTTTGTAACCGACTTCCTACTAAGAACGTAACACTCAAGCAAATCGGCACGTTGTTCCATTGTTAGAGTATCCATTGTGACTTACACAATTACACACACACACACACTTAAAAACACGTAGATCTATGAGTATAGGGAAAATAAGAAATACAACAGTTTTTATTTTCTTACACAATCACAGGACACACAAGATTCACTAATTCATTTAATATTAAGTTCAACTCCTCACTCTACTGCCACACTGTCTCTGTCCAACTAGATTATCATTCGTGTAACACCAAACCACCCTTCTGAACGAAACAGACTGATTATTTGACGTGAGCCCAGACCGTGTTTATGCTTCACTCGCGAAGGGGTGTAAATAAACGATAAGATTTCGTCTCTTCCTAAGCAATTTATTTCCAGTGGAGTTATTTTTATTTTCTTCTCAATTTCCTGGGTAAGCATCAAGGCAATATTACGGCTGCCATATTAGTTTTCATGAAAATACGGGACATCTTTGTTCTTCCCTCAAACTTCTCAACACAATGCATTGTTTGGAAACAGTTTATTTTCAATGCATTATCCTATTTCAATGGATATGCATACAAAAAAATAACGAACAATCTATAGTACAGTCTGCTCTCAGGAAATTTCTTTTTTTGGAGAACTCCTGAGTGATTTGCATTTACCTGTGATATTTTCAGTGGAATATGCTACCCAAATAATATGCTTTTTATAACCTAGGAAACAAAGGAAAATCGTGCACCTACTACAGGGCGCAAAATTTCAAAGTCAGACATACTCGCCAATCCAAAAATGTTGGTCGCCAGTATCTCTCAACGTATAAATTATGAGGTCTCCATCCCCCCTCCCTCCCAAGGCCTTTGATTTGACTTAAAAAGAGATTACACCAGGGTATAACATTTCAAAACCAGACTCAGGATAATCAATTTTGAATTGGACAACTCATATACATATTTAAAATGATTGAGGGTGGGGAAAAAAGGACGAATTACAACGCTTGTGAAGACTTCACATTTCGTGTTTTCTCAGTAGCAATTACCTTTGTGCGAAACAGAAACTGAGCAGCCCTGAAAGATTAAGTAGAAATCATTTCTACTGAACACTGGCCGCCAGCTCTGAATTTCCAGTCGCCAATGGCGACCTGGCGACCGGAAATTTTGCGCCTGACCTACTATGTCCTAGAATGTCCTGAACACAATAATGCGCATTCTATAAAAACTTATTAAAATTACATATTCATGTTATGTAAAAAGAAAAGGTTTTCCGAGTCAAGAAAAATGAGCCGAGAGCTTACTTTCAAACATTATATGAATTCAATTTAACATTTCGCATAGTTCCATATCAGCAATACACGAAAAACGAACCCTTCGTGATATTTGACCCCTTATGACCATCCAAATTTTCATTTTTGTTGAAACGAAACCTTCAATAATCATTTAACGCATGTTTTCAGTGGCATCTGTGGTTGGATTAATGTTGTACTATAAGATGTTGAAAGCAGAACAATTCCCACAAAGGTCACAGTTTCCCATTTTCCTAATAAAATATTCCTAGTTTTAAATACCATACCAACTAAATCAGTTTTCAAACATTGCTGTCTCATACTTGCCAATATACGAACTATGAACATCTTATTTCATGGACTTTGACCTTTTCTTAAGCATGTATTCTACGGCCACTTTTCTGCATGTATTCTATGACAGGTCAAATCACTTTTCAAACGTCGCATTTTCATACTTGCTAATACATCAACTATGATGTTTAACTGCGTGATCTTTGAACTTTTATGATATTGTTGACCTTTTTCCTATGCCAATACACACCAATTGGAAATAACTTTATGCATATCTTCTATGGCAGCTCAAATCCTTATTTCCAATGTCACAGTTTCGTACTTGCTAATACATCAAACATGAAATTTTAACTGCGTGACCTTTGACATTTAATGACATTGTTGACCTTTTTCCTGTCCCCATACACACCCGTAGGAAGGACCCTTAAGCAGGTATTTTATGGTAGCTCAAACCATTTTTCAAACGTTGCAGTTCCATACTTGCTTACATATCAAACATGAAAATTTAACTACGTGAACTTTGACCTTTTATGACATTGTTGACCTTTTCCTATGCCCATACACACTCCTTGGAAGGATCTTTATGTATGTGTTCTATGGCAGCTCAAATCATTATTTCCAACGTCACAGTTTCTTGTTACCATATCAAATATGACATTTTAACTACGTGACCTTTGACCTATGATGATATTGCTGACCTCTTCGCTTTGCTAAAAAGGATGTTCGGTAGATCGTTTATGCATATGCTTTTTAACATTATCTTCAACCTAATTAATTCTGTATCATAAGCTGTTGAAAAGGGAGCTTTTTCCGCAACGGTCACAGATGACCTGCTAGAGGTCACCGTGTCACGATTGCCCACATTTCTCATTACCACATTATTTCGGATTAGAATTTACCAATTTTTGCTACCGGAGATGGATATTCAGAAAAATGTGAGACTACTATTTAACATTGAAATCCCGTAAGGAAAAAATCACATTTTGACTTTTGACCCTGTAACTCCGCAGACTAAAACACCCATGATCTCGTTTTGTTATCAAACAAATCTTATGACCTTTCTTTAAATTGCCTGCAAATTTCACAGTTCTAGCTTTTATGAGTGCTGAGTACTATGAAATTAAAGTTTACACACGACTTATGGGACAGTCAGTATATATATATATTTAGTGCAAGTCACTTCTTACAGTTTTCCATAAGATTTTCGTAAACCTGAAAATAAAAATCAGTTTGTCTTCAGGAAAATTATTATCAGCCATAATGTCTCCATCAATATTAGAACGTAGTTCATTATTGTCAAAATATAATATCCTCAGTTTTATTCCTCTACTCAAATTTGACGGATATAACCTTTTTTTTATTTCCCACACTGATCGCCATGAAGAAACACAATAATTGATAGCTAAAAAATAGTCTCTTTATTTGGATCCAGTATCATAGGAATAAATTATATTTCTACCTTTATATTAATGGTAAAAGGGAAAGCTGTAGAAATCCATATAACTACTAATTTTAATTCTGATTTTCTTGGATCAGAAATTGCAGTATAAAGAGAGAATGCTGTCATGTGGATTCAGCATCTGACGGACAGATTCCACCTTCGACCTTATCCCTCTGTTGCAACCGGAAGTTATGGATCTATCACTTTCGGTTTTAATACCAAAATACATAATTTGAAGATCTACTGTTGTTTCACAATACGGAACACGAATCATTTGTTCATTGAAGAGGGAAATTTAAACTGGATAATAATTGGTCAGTTAATAACACTAATAGGACTAGAAAATATTAAACTCTGTAACGAATTTCTAAGAAACTGGCTAATTATTACCAATACTACTACTACTGTTTCTATACTCGCCTTTGCTGTCTATTTGACCCAAGAGGACTTAACCTAAAAAGTAAGAAACTTTTGCCGTAGTTGTTGTTGTCATTTTAATAAACCCTACACCAATTCATATTTATAAATTTCTTTGTTATTTCATTTGGAATAAAAATTAATCAGCCTATTCAAGTGTCTTTTTTCGTGTGTGCTGGTACTTATTATTATTATTATTATTATTATTATTATTATTATTATTATTATTATTATTATTATTATTATTATTATTATTATTATTATTATTGTACGCGTCTTTGACGTGGGAGACTCGGGTTCGATTCACGGCGGGAGCTCATGTGGTTCGAAGCCCACGATAATCTGTAGGTCCACGTCTCATATAGCCACGCTGCTGAAAAGGACGCTAAACTTATAATCAAATCAAATTAGATTTATGTACGGAACAGAAAAAAAAAAGGTTCGAGGTTACTAAAATTAGGGAAACTTTTTATTTCTTCACAGTTCGTTGATTCACCTGTGAACTTTATATTGTCTTGGTGCATCAAAACAATTTTAGACTGGTTTTCGCGGCGATCTCATTTCTTTTCACTTAACCCTTCAACGCCCAATGCCACACAGGTTACACTAATTTAGAGGTCCCTTCTTCCTTGTACAGTATGTCGACTTCGAAACTTTTTTGTGTGGTGATGCAACATACATAGGTAGGTAGCTGGTACTATTGTGGTTCACTAGAACCCATTGGTAGACGATTGGTGAACAAGAAGATGCCTTCAAAGTAGTGTCACCTGCAGGTGACGCTGGGCGTTGACGGTTATAGCCTTAATAGTTCTTAATAGTATACTCCAGTCACGTATCACCTTTTGCTAGAAAGTCTATCATAAGAATGCCCTCAGAGTTCTATAAAGCCCTGGCCGTCACCTTATCCTGAACAATCACATATGGTTATTTTGGGAGCGTAGATTAGATATGTTTTTTACTCCCTTTAAACATGTTTTGTTTCAGGCTCAAAGTGATGAATGTAAGTAATATCTTCAATTAAAATTTTTACTAAAACCTGCTTGTATCCTCTTCATGAAGATAAATTAGGTGATCACAAGCGAGCACTCTCTCACATTTTCCTGTGGAAAAGTTTGTCCTGGTAGATATCAAAATAAGTTGGGCCACACTTCGACACTATTTGATATACCTTAGCTCCTGCTCAGGGCTGTTTCAACTCTGAGGGGAGAGGGGAAGAAGTATATCTGGAAAAAAACACTGAACTCGCTGAAGATTGTGCTCAGCATTCAGATTTTGGAATCTGTCTCGTCAATATTTTCTTCATGCTCTGCTCAATTTGTATCTTCAACACTTCCTCATAGGGTGTTGTAATCTCTTATGCGAAATGCCTATAATTTCTATAACACACCAAAGGTTTGATTCTGCAATACTATGTTATGGATGGCATCAGTGTTTTTTGGGTCATTATTGCTGAAGTGAGATGTTCATCATCAATGAACGTCTGATATTTTTAAAAATCTGCAGCTCAGTTCACCACAGTAGCATTAGAAGTTACACAGTTCCTCAACGATTGACATACGTATACCAAGATGGATTTTTGGGGTCATATCCTTCTAGTAAAACTCAGTAACAGCTCGATTTTTCGTCCGCTGTCTCTTAGGCATGTCTATTCGTAGGGTCATTCTGTCGCTTTACGGGGCTTGCAGCATACGTAAATTGTAGGGCCAATTATGTGAGAATTCGGTAAATTTATTTATTTATTTATTTATTTATTTGTTTATTTATTTTTGTTAGCTTGAACTGTCTATATCAATTACTGTGTATGTCGCTAAATATTTAACTCAGACAATGATAATAATAATAATAATAATGCCCACTTAATAACATTACAATATAGTACTTGGTATATGTTAAACAGCATGTGCTACCTTTTGTATGTCATTAGATCAATTTCGAATTATAACAAACTTGATATAAGGATAGGTTTTGTTTTCGTTTTTATCTTTATAGAAAAACTGGAAGGTTTGTGAAGCTATATAACTTTGATTTCACTTTTGATCCTCTTGGATCATAAACTGTAATAGATTGAGAAAATTCTTCCTTGTGGATTCAGCGTGTGAAAAACAGGTTCAATCTTCGACCTTATCTCTGTAATGCAAACGCTGCCACTTCCGTTTTTAATATTAAAACCCATAGTTTACAAATATACCGTTGTTTCCCAATACGCAACTCAATCCATTTGTTCATTAAAAAATTAACTGAACAATAATTAAAGTTGTCAGTTAATAGTACTAGTAGGACTCGAAAATATTAATTTTACAGGTATTATTGATTTATTAAAAAAAATATATATTTCCATTATCTCTAGTACTGCTTTTATAGTCACACTGAATTGTTTATTTGGCCCAAGAGTGCCTAGCCTTAAAATAAAGGAATTTCTCATCATAATCGTCGTAGTCTTCTTTTTAGATTACACTAATTCATATTTGTGGATTTCTTTATTATTTCACTTGAGTTCATTCAAGCGTTATTGCTTTTTGTATGTTGTTATGTATTTATAATTATTTGTTTCGAAAACTACGTTCCCCAGACGCAGCAGTGACATAAATGGTGAGGCTACTGTTACATGATATTAAGATCAGTAACCAGCATGGGCGCCCGAAGAAAATTTACTAAGGGGCCTATCTCCATGGTTTAATATACGTAGTTTGCTATATCACGTGTACATTTTCGTGAGCTATTGGGGGTGGCCCCTCTGTCCCCCTTTGGGCGCCCATGGTAATTAGCCTTGTAGCATTCGGTTCGACAATGTTTGGAGTGATCGCTTCAGTCTTAACGTAACATAATAAGTTATTGGTGAAGTCGTTTGTGAAACCCTTATTATATACATTATTTTATTTTATTGAATATAAGACAACCAGATTTAGAGCTCAATAGTCTAGAAATCCTTATCTAGTACACATGAAGTTTCTAACAAATTTTCGCAATGTTGAAGTTTAAATTTGCAATGCATCACACTTGTCTTTAACGTGGCCTATGCTAACTTTATGAGTACGTTTCACAATATTAATGGTGAAACTTAAAAAAGTGCCTACGTCGGACCAATATAGCGCGGAGTCGGGTAAATGCTATCCTTGGTCCATCCACGGGATGGCTCTGCTTAGTCAAATTACAGTCTTTCAGAACCTGCAAAACACTATCCACAGATGCAACAGATGAATTATTTAATACTTGACACCAGAGATCCAAAAGAATTCCATCAAAGATCGCAAACGATTCCGTTTAGTGGCAACCTAGGAATAAAGTAGGTTCTTTTTTTAGTATATTAAATATTTCTGCAGAATCCTTGGTCAGTCTATCAAGAATCAAGTTAACAAGACGTCCTTGGCAAATGCGCTAAGATTCTACCACAGCGCGAAAGTCAATATATTTCCACCGAATATACAGTATAGGTTGGTTTAGTTTAAATTTTAAAAATAAGGGACTATAATTTACAACTTCTTGCTGTCAAAAATATTAATTATTAGACTATAATTAAATAATTCGCGGAGTTTATTGACACGTATCAAGGAGCACCAGAAAATACCGGTACAAAGTTCACGATCTATTGATTTCAACTGAATCAGGGCAGCAGCAATGACTGTGGGACTGAAACATGAAAAAGAACGGAGAAAGATTAAGAACTGGAAGTTCAACTGTTTGGCATAACGTTCGAATACTTATAAATAAAGGAGAATCAGTGTGGGAATTGAATATTTTCCCCAGGAAAGATATATACGCCCAGTAATCACATGTTATATTTATGCCATTACAAACCACCCCTTCGCGTGGTGTACACGTGTAACTAGTACTTTATAACGTATGGTTGTACTGAGTTTGACGGGCAAACATACACCTACTGTATGTATAGTGACACGTGTAACACATGAAGAAGTAGTTTGTGTGTCTTGATACTTAATTAATGTTGAAACCAAAATTACATTACTACATTTCTACCACTCCGGTTGTAGTAGAGAGATTAGACTGAAGACGGAAAATATTATTGGGACGCTTCACTAATTGCAGAAAATAACTTCTTGCTATCTATGACCGCTTTTATTCTATAGGGATGACTGTTAAAATCGGAAGTGGACAATTTTCTGCTAGAGGAAACCGCTTTGTGCTATCTATTACGGGTTTTAATTCTATAGCGAATAACATTAAACCCGAAAGTGGACTATATCTGAAACTTCCGATTTCAATAGGGTTAAAACAAGATATTTTCTATTCTTAGGACGCTAGCTTGATTTTTAAATAAAACGTTTATCGCTATCTCTTATCATTTTTGGCCTGTATAGATCAATACTGAAACTGGAAATTGTAGTGGACTTGTACTGCTTCCAGTTTTAGTATAGAGCAAAGAATATAGATGAAGTATACTCTTGTAATGTTTAATCGATAGCAGCAAACCGCTTCCCTATTTGCACATCTTACCGCGTTTGGTCTATAGTGATCAAAGTAAAAACCGGTAATTGTTCATTTTTATTACCGGTTTTATTATTGCCTAAGTAATCGAACTGTATTCCTAACTTTTAACATACTGCTTACTAAACAAATTTGGTGGTAATGCATCAAGTGATCCTTCAGATGTTTTCATCTTGTGAACGAACGGAGACACGGACTGTGTAAATACGTAACGAAGTTTTGATAAACCAGTCTCCGTAACAAGATTGTTCCTAATTGTAATACTTCCGTCTGCAAAATAAAAGTCTTTCCTGTTTCTTTCTTCCTGAAGATTCAAAAGCGTTCTAGAAGGTGGAAAGTTAACCGTACCATGGATGAAAAGTTTCTTCTTCAAGTGAGCACATATTTTTGTCAGGGTGAAATTCCTAACATTCCCCCGTCAATGCACACACTTGTAAGAATAAACGCTTTAACACTATAGTGACAATTTAGTAGCATCTATGAAACTTTTAAAAGAACAACAAACGCTCAGAATATTCATTTTCTTGGTGTTTAGGAAATCTTCGGATACAAACGGTAATATCATTTGGCGACTTTCTAAAGTATGACTTCTTCTGAAGAAATTAGAAGGAAATTAATCCTAAAATCAAAAACTGTAAACTAAGAAGAGCAGAAGATGTTACTTAAAAAAATAAGCAAAAGCACCCAGTGGGATTTCAACCAGGTTCAAAAGTTTTGAGTTCCAATAGAAACAAAGATCTAAACACGCACGACTACCGAAACATAATCTAAAAGTACCGTTCCGTTGTATTGATAGAAGTGAAACTCCTTAAAATCGTATTTATTTTTTCACAATTTTCTTTCGGTCAAAAGCTTGGGTTTTTAACAGTGACGTTTTCTGCATTTGCCAAGGTACTATTTTGTTCTGAAACTAACTTTACATTAAGTAATGAAAGAGAATCTCAATACTTAAAACAGGAAACAAGAAGGTGTGTTGGAAAGGCGTCACTGCTCTTTCTTATTACTTCCACTGCTCTCTTATTAAGTTTAAGCGCGCTGTCGCCAAACTCACTATTTTAAGGAACTTAGAAAAAATCAAGTGCGCAAATATATTTTGGAGAAGTGTACATCGTGCACCTACTCCCTTGTCAGCAGTAGTACAAACTCATAATTACACTACCATCTCATATGGAGAGGGGGTGAAAATAGTACTGAGAAAATACGGATAACATACGTTGAACGTGATCCGGGATATCCACCTAAGAAAATTTCGTAGATTTTGGAGAGCAATAGAACTTCCTCCCCAGGCCATCCCTTGAAATCATCATTAGCTCACACAACTCCGAAAATATAACAACAGTGAATTTAATATAGCAATGTGACCTGAGGTATTGCTGTCTTCTTTCCAAGGCTGTCTCCTCCACTAAGGATTGAACCAGAAATCACGTGTATTGGTAGTATGCGTTAACCTTTCTCCTTTAAAAAGAGAATTTGCTTGTTTAACCAAAGTGATAGCAGATTTTACAGTGTGTTTGAATGAAACGACAGAATTTATTACATATTTTAACACACAGTATTGTTTTAATTTATATATATATATATATATATATATATATATATATATATATATATATATATATATATATATATATATATGTGTGTGTGTGTGTGTGTGTGTGAGTGTGTGAGAGAGAGAGAGAGAGAGAGATACACTCTGTCTTGAAAGGTCCATAATACTGCGCTCAGTAAGATACCTTACTCTTAGTAAAATTGAAAAGTCTGTTGTTGTTGTTTTTTTTTTTTTTTATTTCCAAAACGAAACAACTGAACACAGAAACCAAGGATGACGTGAACAGCGTACCCAAGTGGTGATATGATATAAAATCTTAATGTATTAAAACTAACCTGATATTTGGTTTGAACTGTTTTAGAACCGGAGAGAGCCTGGATAAAGACTGAAGAAGGGATTTTTCCGTTTAAAACTAGACAGCTTCATTATGAACAGAATTTTGAAGTAAAATAAATAAATAAATAAATAAAAGACTTGTCAAAAATTAATGGTGTCTCTTAAAAAAAAAAAAAAAAAAAAAAAAAAAAACTGGGAAGTCGTGCTTTTACTGAAAGAATGTCTGGAATTCGATAATATTGATATAGTTACTCTAGGCTAATGGGAATTTGTGCTTACCGATTACATTCAATATACGCCTTGTAGTGGCAAGCATGTCGTTTGGAATACTCCTCCGAAAGGGCGCTTCCTTACAGGCTTCCGTATGACCATTGTCATTGGTTAGAAACAAATTGGTTCCCTCTACTTTTTCGTTAATTGCCTGTTAAATGTTGAAACTTCACTGAATCTGAAGCAGACACGTACAGGAAAAAAAAAAAAAAAAAAGTGGGTCCGTGGAATCTTCCTCAAAGAAAGGCTCCCTGTCTTACAGCTGTGCATTGTGTTTTTGAGCAATTTTCCTCCTTCAGGGAAGGCCACCTGGAAAGCAGAAAGCAATTCCACATGCGTCAATGATCCTTGCATCACGTTCAATAAACCTTTATTCATATGTATGTCACCAAAGTTTACTAGTTTGTGAAGTTCTAAATTTTAATATCAATGATCGCATGTTGTAAGAGAAATGTGTTTTGAATGTATAATAATTTATGAGTGATTAGGGATGGGCACGCGAGTTTTCATTGAAACTCGACTTGACTCGAAACATACATCTCTGAGCTCGACTCTAGAATTCGGCTCGAGAATTTGACTCGAGTTTCGAGTCGAATCGAGCCAAAACGAGCCAAATGCTGTGTGTAGTTTCAAGTACTTTCTTCAAGTATCCTACATAGACAATATGATTATTATCAATGATATTACTACTACCATAACATTATTATTATTATTATAACACCGTGTATAAACATGAAAGATAGGTGGTTTGTATAAGAATACTAATAACTAGTTGACTGCTGACCTCGATAGTCGTGAAGTCTAGGAGGCAAGGACATCGTTCACGAGGTTCTGGGTTTGAGTTCCGGAGGAGCAAGTATCCGGGCTCGAACCAAAAATCGTTAAAAGTTAGAGGGCGCCGTCCACACATGTTCAGAACTGCTTGTTTCGGGTTTAGGGTTCTCAACGGCTCGAGCGGTTCGGCTCACAGCTCATTTCCTATCGAGCCGAGTCAACAGCTCACCCACCCAAACCTACACGGGTTGGGCTTCTGCTTCGGCTCAAAACTTTAACCGTACAGGTCTCAGCCTTGGTGGTGAGAACTATAGTATATACTTACATTAGTGCTCACGACATTTGAGGCTATCTCGTTATAGGCTAAGTCCATTGTCGCATCATTGTTAATCGAGACGAGGCGAGATGCGAGCAGTATCTCACCTCGTGACCAACACAAAGTATTCCACATTACTGCTTACATTTCTCATACCTTTCCAGTCTAATCAGGCAATGATTTCATTACGAGTTAAAACGAGCGAGCCATTTTACAAACTCGACCTCAAAAGTGACTTGGCTCGGAACTCGACTCGAAAAAATTACCTTTGACTCGTCTCGAAACTCGATTCGAATTCGCTTCGAGTTGAGTTTAGCTCGACTCGTGCCCATCCCTATGAGTGATAGTTGCTGCTGTAATCGTGGCAATAAATGTAGATATTGGAACAAGACTATCACGCAGCTACAGTATTATTTTTTAACGTATGAGCTGATAGCACTACTTGCACTCAAATAGAAGAGAGAACCTGCTTGTTGACCAGGGCCACAAGAAAAAATCTCTACAATATGGGTATGTATATGTGAATGACTAAAACATCCAACACACGCACACACAAGCATCCTCTTAACATGGGTAAAAGCTGAACATATTGTTTTGTTTCTTTCCTCCTTTATCTGATTATTATTATTATTATTATTATTATTATTATTATTATTATTATTATTATGCATTGTTTCTTGGACAATGTGGAACTGAAGACTTCATGGTACGAGAAGTTGCCTGCAGCACTTTATGTAGCTAGTAATTTTCATCATTCCTCTTCATCAGCAGGATTTTAGGCCTCCTACACTTCACATGAAAAAGAAAAAAAAACTTCTTAATTCATTTAATCGTCTCAATGCTGCGAAGCCATGCAGTTTTCATAATTAATTAAAATGGTAATTAGTAGTAGTAAGTAGCAGTACTTTTAACACAAATAACTGCAGTTAAGTATGTAATATCAAATAAAACTTACTGTTGTCTGGTACAGTTCTGATAATTTTTACAAAATTGTTACGAATCTTTTTTTTTTTTTTTTTTTTTTTTATCGAAGGGAGAATGTAAATTCACTTCTTTATTAATCATTTCAACTCAGAAAGTAAAGATTGTTGGTGAAATTGAGAAAACTGTACGCTATTTTCTTTTTCCTCTGTTTTTCTTTTCTTTATTTCTTTTATTATGAATGCCAAAAGATTGTTGGTGAAATTGAGAAAACTGTACGCTATTTTCTTTTTCCTCTGTTTTTCTTTTCTTTATTTCTTTTATTATGAATGCCATTGAGAATTCTTTTATGAAGGAGTTAAGTCTACTGTCATTCTTGATTGATTTCAACCCCAAGCAATAGGAATTGTGGGAAAGACTTAAGCAACAGGTACACCGTAACGTAAATAATTTTTATGACATTTATCGTGGTCACTTAGATAAAAATTTCAATTTTATCGCTAAAAACGAAGGTAAGAAACCTACAGCTTTCTGTAGGTATATGAAGCTTTCTTTCCTTAGCTTGTAACAGTAAACTTTAAGTGTTTACCGATGTAATTCCCCTCGAGATCTGCCACTGCATGTAATTTAATTTAAAATTAAAGAAGAGGGATAAATTCTTGACTCCTCACTCTTGACTGACTTGCAACCCAAACAACTGTAGTAATTGTGAATCTTCAGAATGAATATGATACTGGCAGAAATACCCATTTTTCGCACGGGGTATGAAATACCCAGGTTTATGCAATATACAATATTTGAAAGTAAAGAAATTAGTGCAATAAATAAATAAAGAAAGAAAGAAAAGTAACGCCTTAGTTGCCACTGTTAATTCCCGTCCAGCTGAGATGTTCCTTCCTACCTAAACTTGGATTTAAATATCATACTGTCATCAATTGCCGTACCGATCCCAAAAACTATGAATTCGACACTAATATGTGGTCATTTTGGATGTCTTTTCACAAAACACACACAAACCCACATACCTCATGATGATTGAGCTAAACTTGAACGGCATCGGGCGCGTGACTTAGTTACCTCAGCGACTCCGAAAACTATGTATTTGACACTAATATCTTCTTCATTTATGCATACATTGTTTTTTTCGACCATCTGCCAGTCGCCCCAAACCGAAAATTGAAAAGAACTTCCTATGTAATTAGATTTGATTTAAGATATATCTGTATAAAATTTGGTAGCTTAAGGTGACTTTTCTATGCAGAAATGCAATGACAAATGCATATTTTATTAAAATATTTCCAAAAAGTGTAATATCTTTTTTACGAAAGTTATCCCGAACATATTTTTTAATTGGGAGGTTAATTTAACCCTCACTGAAGTAAATTCTTCCCTGGTCGTGACTGATTTGAAGTTCAGTCAACCTCAAAGAACATAGCAGTGTGGTATAAAAATTGAATATTTTTACAAAAAATACCACGTAAGTTCTTTTAAGAAAGTATCTGGGAGAAGACAGTAAATTTACTCCTTCATTTTTAATTTATTTTAAACCCAAGCAATGATATACCATATAGTGCACTAAAACCAAATATTTCTTACTTCCAATATACGAAACCCAGTCAAATCAGATTTACTTGATCCTAAATTCAAAAAACTACCCAGAAGCTATGAACTGAATTTAAAAATCTTTTATAGTTTGTTTATCTATATCATTATAGTTTGTTTATCATTTGTTGTATTGTTACTTCGCGATTTCAGTGTATATCTTTTGCCACAAATTTTGAAATGAATATTATATGTATGTATATGTTGCTTGCAGGGGAAGCGAAATGCGGACGAGGATGACGATGATGATGATCCACCACCTCCTCCACCTCCTGGTTCACCACCACCGTCAGTAAGATATGCAGCTCAATCTAGTCAGTTGTATTCAACTGCGAACTATGTGTATCCGCAAGGATCTTTTGCAGGTGAGCTTTTGCGTACAACAGAAGATATAATGGACCATCTTAGGACTATTTACTCACCAATAGTCGTGATATAGTGATACGTATCTCTTAATCAATCGTTGCTAAAATAAAAAGAAGAGAGAGAACTTCCTTGAAGTTTTTCTTCAGTACAAGTAAATTTTATATATATGGATGTGTGACTGGCTTATTTCACACTTTTCGTTATAAACGAAACATCTAAGGTGTGATATTGTTTGTTGAACTTGTTAGATATAGAAACATAAAAGGTGACTAGTAAGAAATAATGTTCTAGTTTATTTCATCTTAACCTCAATTCCCCGCTTGATTTCATTTTAATTAAATGACAAAATTTGGGTCATCGGAAGATAAAGCCTGTTAGGTATAAATCAAATAACAATAACAGTGTCATTATTCTCAGATCATTAAAATATAAGACTTAATTTATTCCTGATTATTACAGTTTTCAAGATAGTGGTAAGTCAAGAATAATATCAAAATTTGGAAATTAGAGTGGCCAAGTGTTTATAAATTAATTGAAACAATGTAATTAGGGCTTCACAAAAGCCCTTTAACAAGATATTCTAGTGAGATGCATCATCTCCTTCAACATAACCGTGTTGACGTTGTATGGTGAGTTCTTTACGATGACGAACAAATTACCACGAAATGTTTTGAAGTTTTCTTCGCGAGATCATAGTTGACTGACTTAAATATCTCCCAGCGATAACAATATCTAGAAATACTTCGTTTTGTAATATTCTTGAGATACTAAATTCCTTTTGTTTTTTCAAATCGTGATTATCGTGTTTTCAGAAATTTTGGGAATGCTGTGAATGTACCGCAATATAAATATATATATATATAATATCTTTTAAGTTAATGTCGAGGAGTGTGTATGAAAACAAATAGGTTATAAGAAATACATTAATTGTGTGTTTAACAATACGCGATAATCTCAACCCGTAATTATGGGAGTTAGTGATCCACAAACGGGAATAATTTTCTTCCTTACCGCAATGTCATTTTGTTTCGAAAAGTTAAAAAATTAAAAAATAAGGAGGATTGGAATAGAAAATAAGAAGGGTATTATTATAGTATTTCTAAAGTACTAATTCTGTTTGCCACTATGAGGGACAGTGTTGAATTCTGGAACATGACTGGCAAATTTTTGAAGATTTACATATATTCTCTTGTTATTTCGTATTTCAGTCCTTATATTCACTTCTTAACCTCGAACATTTCATCGGTGAACAAGTCTGCTGAAATATACAGTAGAATTCAGTATTTGATAATACGAGAGATTTTGAGTTGTACGTTTATGGTTTGCATCCTTGGAGTTCTAAGACTTTCTGGTACAACACACAGGATTGTGAATTAAGAAAGAAATTGTTTACTGTTGAAGAACACTACTCTCTCATGATAGAATTTTAAATCCCACAAAACCTGGTTGAATCAAGAACAATAGAAAAAAATATATAATCAGTAAGTAGCCTGTATTGTACGGTTGTGTAATGACAAAATAAGTTACTACATAAGATACTAGTTAAATTCGAAAACTAGAATTGATGCACAAGACAATCCTTAATCTGTTCTATTTCCAATTTGTATTGTGTGTATTGCAAGATTTCATATCCACAAAGGTTAAGGTCAAAGTTAGGGTAGAGGAAATAATTTAAATTCAAAAATCAAAATTGGTACTGTGAGAGCTTGGAAGTCGAGATCAGTGAAAAATTAATCTTGAGATTACTCTTAGTTTTGTTTCTCTTTAGTATTAACTTTGAACACACATTGAACTTTTTCAAGATCCATATAGAAATATTAAGAACCTCGGGAACTTATAACACAATTGTTATTCCATTACTTATAACTAAAGCTAGGAATTTTTAAGTGCTACACCTTATTTGTATTATTATTTTCTATTAAAGTGCCCGAATTAGCTTCTCGCAAAGAAACCATTCAAAAAACATTCTAAACTATGTTTTGATTGCATTCTCTTTTAATGCACGCCCCCTGTTCTCGATGTAATCACACTTATGTACTTTACATTTTTGTGGCTCATTTGCCGCATTTTTCTCCTATAATATTTAAACAACAAACACCGAACGTTTGCGACTTCACATTACTTTATTTCATTGCAGTCCTTGTTGCGTGAAAGGAAATGTGAAGTAAAGGAATATGGTGAAGTCCAACTGACCAATAACGACTATCATTAGTCAGCATTGTTTACTGCCGGAACAAATTTAAAGTTTTAATTTTTCAGCACAGAATACGATTTGATTAGTATTGTGTGCTCCCACTATTCTGTGTTTCCAGTAATGCGAAACAAAGAGTGAACGGTAACTTTGTAGATAATATTGCTACAGTTTAGTGCAAATGATATTCAGAGTAACGAGTCTGTTCTGAAGTGCAATGTTTGTGATATTTCAATAAAAGTTAATGAAAAACACCAATGTAGTCGTATTGCGCTGCATATAGGTGGTGCAAAATATATGAAGAATAAGGTACTACAAAACATTGCGTTCTGGGATTTGATTTGGGTAGACTTTTAATACATGAGTGAATTTTGAGTCCTTATATGATGGAATTGCATTTGAAATTTGCACCTTTGTCTACTACCAAAATTTTCACCTTTTTACCACAATTTTTCCGCCTAAAATTCCTAGCTCTAATCATAACGCATATCTTACATCAGCAACTAATAAAACACCATTCTGTTTTTCACTCAGCCGACGATAAAATGTGCACTTTTCTTTTAACCTTTTATTGCCGTTATCTTCCCATTAACACAGCATCATAATTACAACCATATACTACCATCAGTTCCTTGCAGTTTGTATATTCAGAAGTTAACTCGACACAGTGATTTTGTGCGATAACTGTTAACTGAATTGAGCGAGAAATAAATCCTCATAAATTTAATAATCGCATTTCTGTCGAAAGTGCACACACAAAAAGTTGCGGGGAAGTCAGAAGACTGAAAGAGGGGTGAGTTGAGTAAGTGGGGTGTTTGGCGGGGAATGTCAAGCATACACACAGGCTCTGCTCAGTTGCCTATATAGCATTACAGCACTCGGATCGTTATCAAGATGAAATGGTTTTCAGTTTCGCGTCATGGTGAGAATTGCTGTGTATTATGATGATGTTCACCACCACAATCTCACATAGCCTAGGATCAAATCAGGGACACCTTGCAGCAGAGGAGAGCGCTCTACCATACTTTCCTATGAGTACGAGACTTTGTCCAAACACAAGTTTGAGGATGATATAAGGCATGAAAGAAAACGTGGAAGACTAATAACGTTCCAGACGCTTAACAACGTCCAAAACTCACGAACATGTGGCTAAAATGAAGTATGATTTTTAAAGCATAAACGTAATCACAGATATAGTGGACCTGCCGAAATGAGATATGCATCATCTCTCCGCACGTGAGCAAACATGTTGCAACGCTTCCCACCTACCGTACAGTCTGGACCTAATTCCTGCTGACTTTTTCTTGTGTTGCTGAGTCTCAAGGTCGGCTTGAAGACACATTTGTGATAGTTTCAAAGATCCAAATAGCTGCGGCTAATGCTTTGCAGGGTATTTTAAATCAAGACCTGGTGTCTGCTATGAGCAGAATCCCTGTATTAACGCTGAAGGATCCTGTTTTCAAAAATATTGAGTATATTTGAACCTACTGAGATAGATTGTTGCCAGAATAGTCTTATTTGTTTGGGACAAATTCTGTTACGTTTTTCAAGTGTATGAGTAATCAGAAAAAATGTCGAGAAAATACTAGTAAATATGACAAGCAAATTAGTGCAGTATTCATATTTGGTATTATATATATACATATATATTGGTAGTAGATAAAAGAAAGACATGCGAAATAGATGGCAAATAAATTTTTTAATCATTCTGTATTAAATGAATGTATTTATTGGTATTGTTAGGTTGAATTGTTGTAACACTACCGAGTTAGACTCTGGTTTGGTACGTTTGGCCAAGCTATGAAAATAATTTGAGATGAAAATATTTTAAAAGATTAAAGCTGTTAAAATGATGGAGACGTTGATAATTACAGAAGTCGAAGTAGAATAGATGACTACTTTTCAATATCTAGGTAAAATTTTTAAGGAAGATATGAAAGCAAACGATAAATAGAAAGCGGATGATTGTGGTGAGAACGATAAACAGTACACTATTAGAGTCACTGATTGAAGAATTACAATTCAAAAAGGACTCGGTTGTAGGGCATTGCGTTGTACAAACAGAAACGTAAACATTACTAGAAAACGATTAAAAATATCGTTCTTTAATGAGAATGGATAAATTTAGTTGACTAGAATAATACACCAATGAAATCATAGGAATAATAAAATGTGAAAATTAAAAAGAAGTTAAGCCATTGTTGCAGAAGAAATTGTACTCTTAGTAACATGGTAGAAGGTATGATGGAAGGAAATCAAGAAAGGTAGAGAAATTTAAAATTAATGAATAGTATTAATGATATAACTCCTACATCAAGACGAAGCTCCCTTAGAATCACAGTATACTTCTAAATATGTAGCAAGTGAACTGTCAGTGGTGGGAGAAAATTGTAAAGAATTATATCAGTAGAGATAGGAACTAGTTCTCTCTACCGTTGAATTCCAGTAATTTCCCATTTACCCCACAATTTTGACGTAAATCTAGTTGAAGTTCACAAGTATTGTTGAATCTAGTCGTCTTCCTCAATTTTTACAGGCCAGAGATCCCATGCTGTGACACGTGCAATCGACCCTATCAACTGTCCTGAGTCTACTTTGTGTGTCCCGAAGTTTATTTCCGGAACGCAAATGTCGATTCCAATACGATGTCAGTAGAGCAACCCTAACCTCTTGCTCAGATAAGGCATCACCATGTACGTACATGAAGCAACACATAAATATCCCACAGCTTGATTGAGATGAAAGCAACCAAGCATACTCAAATAATTTAAGATAATTATTTTCATTGAACTATTTGCACATAATGGACATAATCCTGATCTAAATAAATAAAATTAAATAAAAAGTGTTTAATTAATCAACGTGACGATGAGATACCTAAATCAAACAATTAATACCAGAGCAGTGAGCAAATCTGATAGAAACGCAGATGTCATATTCGTAAATAAACATAAGAAGCATATTCAATGTTGAATCCAATCTGATTCTTTGATTTGGATGTATCGATTCTTTAGCCAATGTTATATCCTTACTTTTACCGGAAGTATATAGGAGCATGATCCGAGAAGCAGAGCTGAAAATTAATTCTAAGGGTTTTGCATTGAGTGTTTCTTTGCCATTATTTTCATCATCAGTATTTTCTGGTGGAAGGCTTTTTCAAAATGATATCCTCTGTATGCCGTGTAAATTCTACACAGAATATCAGCAAGAATCGGAGCATATATCGGAGGGTTGTACATGTGTACCCCCAACATGGTAGAAGATATGATGGAAGGAAAACAAGAGAGGTAGAGAAATTTAAAGGAAATTGTCACCTAAAGGTAGGAAGAGAGCAAATTGTCACCTAAAGTTATTTATCAGCATACAAAGATGTACCTTTGAGAAAATTTCGTATGGGCTCTTAAACGACGTTCACAAATATGTAGAGCTCAAAAGGGCAACATATTGAACATGTTCCTTGAAGTACAATGTATACCGTTGAACATGTAATAGCTTGGAAACAAGTTTTTTTTTTTAACGATAACGCATCCGTAATCGCATTTCTAACCAGTTAGGTAATTTCCCGTGAGTTTTACATGTAAGCTACCTTTATCTACATTTCATATTAAATTAAATATGACCGACTCAGAACAGCTGAAAATTCGACGGATGTGTCAGAGATACATTGCGGGCCACAATAAGATTCACCATTATAAACCTTAGTAACTCTGTACAGAAATCACCTACAGTAACAATACGTATCTCGTTGAATTCAACTTTTTTGCCATTTATGCTCAGAATGGGTGGCATTCCTGATGGTAGCCGTACAAGTTTCGACGGTATTCTCATTGGTGACATCGGTACTCAACGTCGTCAGTTGAATTGTCCCTTTTGTGTTACACTTTACAAAGTTCAAAATTGTTAGCTTGGAGGGTGCGCAACTCATTCAGTTGCCTAAACTGTCTTTGCAGAGTCAACGGTGGTTTCTTTTTCGTATACTCTATTTCGTTGTTGTATACTCGTTCAAAATGAAAACACGCTTTACACTGTACGGCGCCATTTTGTGCGATGTCACATATTTGTTGCCAGATAAACAAAATAGTTTTTGAGTTGCTGAACTCAATGAGCCATGTATCGTAACCATACGTGTTTTTGTATCGAATTGTTAGCGTTGATAATACTGAACCATACTGTGGTCTCCACTATACAATAGCACACAGAAACACGTAGTTACATTCATATGCTATCCAATTTGTGGCTATTGTAGCAGTGGTTCCACACCTTTGAATTATTCCTGTAGTAAACTTTAGTTCGGCCATAACCAGATAGAAAAAATAAAAGACACCTATCACATTAATAACCTCAAATTTAGTAAAAGGGCGCACAGTGACTCAGTGGTAGAATGTTCACATCTCATGATAGGAATTCCTAGTTCGATCTCAGGCCTTATGAGTTGGTGGTCAACAACAGTCCTGTTCGTGGGTTTTCTCGGAGTTCACTTTTCTCCCACATTCTCATTCTGCCAATTCTTTCACAATCATTCATTTCCATTAATCATCCGCCTCCTTAACCTAAAGGACATAACTATAGGATTTAAAACTTAATTTCATTTCTTTTTGTTTCAAAAAAAAAAAATCACTTTAGATTGGCATTCACTTAGAAAGGTGTTCCATGATGTAGTTCATAGAAATTATATTTTCTATTAGCTTCTCACCAATCTTATTTTTACTTAGAAAATCCTAATAGACTTTAAATAGATGGAAAACCAAAAGCATTTCTGATTAAAGATTCTTAGGAGCATACAGACCAATCTATAGGGAAGCATAGGCGCTCTTGAGGTAGTAGTTGGTAACGGTATAAATCAGTGGATTACAAGGTAAAAGATAAACTAGAAATTCTATTTCTTTTCATTTTAACGGGAAACTGTTGTAAGTACACGTAACATGGAAGTGGCAATTGTTAAAACTGAATTATCCCCAAATTGCTAAAGCAAGAAAACTCTGAATCCTTTACTGCAAAATTAAACTTCATGGATTGAAAATGGAATGTCAGCAGGTGCCCAAACATAGCAGGTAAGTTAAAAATCAGAAGAAAGAAAAAAAAAAAATTCAGCCAGTGGGGATTAGTTAAGTAAATTGAAATGAGTAAGATGATTTCAGATCAGGTGAGCCTAGAATTGTTAATTTCGAAACAGAAAACGAAATAAATGTAGTTCCGTTCATAGTGAATCAGAAAATACGACAATGTGTAAGAAGTTAAAATCTAATAAACGACAGTAATAACGAAAGAGCTAGTTACGAAATCAACGGATTCAACTTTTGCCTTGATGTATATCCAAATGAAAGCTTACAGTGATGTGCATAGATAAAGCAAGTGAATAAGGTGCTGAAAGACTCACGAAAGAAGAAAAAGAAAACATTTTGCTGGTCAAAGAATATAATGTGGTTGTAGAACTCAGAAAGAAAAGAAAAAACTGAAAATACAGACTAAGTATGCGCAGCGGAAAAGAAAGGCTAGAACAGGAACGTAATCACAAAATCTGAAATGTACAATTTGAAGCTGGAAAATTCTTGTGAGTCATTTCACTCAACGTGACACCAAAGTTTTGATATCCATGAGGAAGAATTCATTCGGCTGGGCGCTACACCATCTGCGTAGGGCGTGATAACATATTGTCACTGCGAAAGTATTGAGCAGCAAGTGTTCGTTAAGTGGTTCGAAAAAGGAAAGTGACGGAGCCAGATCTGAACTGTATGTTAAATGCATCATAGTTTCCCAATTCCAAGATTGAAGTTTTTGTTAACACTGTTACAGCAATATGGGGATTCACATTATCATACAGGATTATTACTTCCAGAGATTTTGTTGGATTATTTCGGCGCAGAGCAGCTCGTAGACGATCTAATATGACACAATATACAGCAACATTGATGCTTTGTACTTTTACTGCAAAATCATCAAATCACATGCCAGCTGTTCCAGAAGACCATGAACAAACTTTCTTCTAGAGGGGATGTATTTTTAGTGGGAGAGTTTTTTCTTTGTTTTGTTTTGTTTTTACGTCATACTCTGGTGCTTTCCTTCCAGGATGTAATGAAACACACTTTTCGTTACACCACTAAGAATGCGCTTCCATTCCGCTTTACCGGAACAAATGCTTAAGAGAGCATGCCATCCGGATCGCGCTTTGCTTTGAACTTTGCATACCAGTTACACATGTTTGTGAGCATAATACACTTGTCACCATACGTTGGACACAACTCACCATAGATGACAAGGCTCTTCCCTTCTGACCATAGAAACATCATCACACTGTACAGCTCCATTGGTTTAAATATGTCGAACCTAGATATCGTTTCCAGACAGCTGTTGTTGTTATTATTACTATTTGTTTCTGTCGTAATTGTGGAAGTTACCTAGGAGCGATGTGGCCAATGACCAAACTTAGTGGTGAAGGCTGAGCGGAAATGTATTTAAAAAAAAGTGAGGAAAGAAAACATGTAAAAGTCGATACAGGATTGCTGAAAAACTAAGAAATCCAAGAATGTTTAATAAAAAAGACAGATAACATAGATAACATGAAAACTAACGAACAAAAAATTAACTAGGAAGGGTCACACACAAAAACTGGCCTACTTACCGGGGGCGCGGTGGCTCAGTGGTAGAGCGCTCACCTCCGGTGCTTGGGGTCCCTGATTCGTTCCCAGCTCGCGCCATTTGTGGTAAACAAACACCGTGCTCAGGGTTCTCCCGTTTCCTCCCACTTTCTTCATTCCACCATTTCACTCATCTCTCATCATCACCGTCTCCTTTAGCCTAACCGGCATAACCGTGGGACGTAAAACTTAGTTTTTTTCCTACTTACCACCGTGAAGGGAGTGTTTATCACGAAGAAGAAATTACAAGAAAAGAATGAATCTAGAATTTACTTAAATTCTAGAATTAATGGACAGAAGAAACTTAAATAGCAACAATAACAACAAAGTTAAAGGAGCACTATAAAAGAACAAGAAATCATATCAATTGAAATCGCAAATTCGAAAGAAGAAAATGGATAAGACAGAAATGTCAAACAAGAAAGGATATTAACGCAGGAAGTGTATATGACTTACGAGAAAATTAGGCCACGAAGACCGAAAGAACAATATGCTAGAAAATAAATAAAGAAGATCTATAACTAATACTAAAGTGAAAATATAAAAAAAAAAAATAATCAGAAAAGTTCTACTAAAGCAACAAGCTTTTTTCTTTCTTTTTTTAAGAGGAATTTCATACTAAGATCCAAATTCAATAAAATATAACAAGACCTGAAACATGAAGAACTCTCAGATATAGATGAGAGACCAGCAAAAATACATAGTAAGTGACAGAATGTATAAATTAGAGAATTTATAAAGAAGGAAAGGTTACCCGAAATTTCCAAAAGAGCAAGATAATGACAGTATTAGAAACAGCAGATGCTGAGGAATGTGAGAATTCAAGAACGATAAGTGTGCGCGGCACATGCTTCAAAGATCTTGATAAAGATAGTTCCCTATTTTAACTTGACTCTTCTATAGACGTAATAGCAAAGGTTTGGTTTTAGAAAGAATATAGAAACGCAGGAAGCACTACTTACATCAAAGGGATTGGTAGGAAAAAGAATTCGAGTTGGAAAATCAACATACATAGGTGGCATTTATGGACTTGGAGAAAGTATTTAATGTATATTGAAGCAAAATGGTCAAAATTTTGGAAGAATCAAGGATAAAACCTATATGGAGCAAATAATAATATATAACTTGTACAAAGAACAGGAGTCAGGCAGATGCTCACTGTCATCCATTTTAAAATTAACTTCTTTTAGGACCTACTAAATCGGTTCTAGTATCCCAAAATTTAAATACTCCCAGCACAATTTTGCTCTCCCACCCGAAAGAGGTAGACTCACCAGTTTCATAAAAATCCTATGCTTACCTAATTAAAGAAAAGCGAAACGAATTCTCCCTGAGTTGAGATCTTGCTAAATCTTATTAAAAACGGTTTGTAGCAAAAGTGTATGTCAGACGTAATACGAATCACTATTGTTTAAAAGAAAAAAATATTCAAGAAGGCGTACGTGTAGGTCGTCATATAGCGTATGAGATTTGTCTCATGTATCTAACATTTCTGCAGTCTTTGCGTTTTTATATATATTAGTCACCCCTTCTGAAATTAACATTGCTGTGAAAAAAAAAAAAAAAAAAAGTCACAAAAAGATCCTAACCCAGAGAGACCGCCGATGAGTTCAACGCCTGGTCAAGGAAAATAATTTCCGAACTCGGCAGTAATAAACCATGTTAATTTGGTTATTCAAGTGTTACCATTTGTCCAACATCTTCATCCTCTAACGAAGACTAGTATTTGACAATTGCATGAAAATAATTTTTGTGAATTACATCTTTTTATTTTATTATTTCGAACAAAGACTAGAATTTAACAATAACAAAATATACAACTTCCTTGCAATAAAATATGCTTAAGACTTTAAATATCAGTTCATCTTGTTGTACTGTTCCATTTATTTGTCTGTATTTGAAGTACAATCAACCGAAGGCAGAACAAGTTTCACAGTAAATAGGATATGGCAACATCGAATCACATGCAAATATTGTTGGAAAATATTTCACCAAAGATAAAATAATTTCTACACTTGAAATATTGAAGTATAACACTTTTGTTACTTTACAATGTAATGTGCGAAATATATTTATAAATTATGTAATACCTTGAAGAAGTGGTTTCTGAAAATACAATTTTTTAGGCACACTCGTACTCTTGAATACTCTTGAGTCACCATCTGCAGGGAAATGGCACCGTTAACCTTTATGCTACTTCGTGTCTAAAGGTACATACTTACGTCAATGAGACATTTTTGTACATTTAGGTAAAGTTTGAATTTTAAAGTTTCGTAGTTCAAGGGCGATTTCTTAATACCATCAGCTTGGTATTGTTCAAGTTCTGCAATGGCGATATGAATTTGCCAAACAGTCTTGCGGTGACCTTAATTGCTGAAAGTGGTACTAGAGGCAGCAGCAGCGTACTCAAGGATAGAGTGCCTACTTTCTCATTTCAATACAGAAAATAAGATATGTGTAAATATCTTCCTCATTCATGTGTCTATTATGTTACATAAATTCTCCGACCTCCTCCAAATATAACGGGTGGCTCAAAAGTAGGTATACAGACCAGCATCGATCAAGTATGACATTTTAATTTATTAATATATGAATTTATTTGCTTTGGTTTGTTCTGAGCTTAAGGTATAAGTGAAAATAAATTAAGAACAAATAAAGAAGAAACTAAATCAATACCTGTATAGATAACAATAAGTAAATGATACAAAATGTCATGACAGATCAGTACGGGACTGTATACCTACTTCTGGGCCACCCTATATATATAGGACTAATGTAAGTTAATCGGTATATGGTGATTTTCAGCTAAGACCATTGCATATAAATAAGAAAATATACATACAGTGAGATCTCACGAAGACTAATATTCACAAGCACGGAAACCGCAACATTATGAATGACACTTATCACACTTCACTTCAAATATCTGAAAAATGTAAGGATTGAAAAGTCAATAATTGCAGATAGAATAACATATTTAACATGCAATATGTAAATAACAATGTATACTTTCAGAAAATAATTTAATTTAAGTAGGGGGATTATAGGGTTTGACAGTATTAATGTACCCTTATTATACGTTTGAAATTTGAAACTTCTTATAACCAAAGGGTTTTCACATTAGGATTACTCAAGATTTCTCCCTCCCAAAAGTTGCATTTGCTAACCATATAACAAAAAGGGTGGTTCGTGTAGGACGTGAAAAGTACACCAGATAAATCCCTATATAACTACACGTGATCAGTGGCGAACGCAAGGTGTTTCTGGGTTTCAACACCCCCTTGAAAGAGATTATGAAAAGATAAACATTTACATATTAAGATGTGTATATAAACAATACTGAAATAACATGAATTTGATTTTACTTCCCCCCTCCCCCTTGGTGAAATTCTGCATACGCTACTTCAGTGACGACGTCTGATGAGAAAAGAATATTTGTCCTAAGTTGCTCTGAACATTGAAATTACATATAGTAGTAACTACATTACGCAAAATATCTTCAGAGGTTACAACACTGAATTTTAATTTAGATGAAATGTTACAACCATTATCGAAGTACGATAAAAAAGAAATGCAATTTTTAACACGCCACGGTTCTACTATTTAGGCTAAAGAGGACGGACGCTTATTGAAAATGATCATTTTGAATATTCGGAGATCTTCCTTTAAATACAGAGAATGAAGTTTCCCTAACAAGTGAGAGATTCCCTTGTAGCAAATATTTCGATGATTCATGCTTTAGAGCTTTCTTTATGAAATTACCCAAATCAGAACACGACTCTGACTCCTTTGCCCCAAACATAATGAAGATTAAACAAAACATTTTATTTCGCACAGAGCACTCAGAAAGCCAAGAAATCCTATCATAGCACGAACGCTGAAATGTTCGTGAGTAATTAGTAGTTGTTATTTTAACAGAAAACTTTGGGTAGGTCGTTTCCCATTTAAAGAGCAGTGATGCTCGTAAATCAATCAGCGCGAGAGTTGTTAATAACAATTCTATCAAATTTGTGTCTGGCACTGTTTGCGCGGTCATCATTTGCTAAAATATTTACTTCGAAATAAGATTGATTATGTTACCTTGTTGAAGTCGAACACTTCTCAGATCTTGGTATTTTACGTACGAATTCTTTACAGTACACTAAAACAATAACTCACTCCACATGAAAAATGCAACACAAGCATAAAATATAGAACTAAAAGTACCGCCAATCCGTGTTCTATGAACAGTGTTGCTAGTCGAAAGCAGAGTAACGGGAGGATGTGTAATGTATCTGTGATTGAGATTAATACTTCTCCTTAAATACGATTACAGTATAACGCAAAAAGACTTAGTTTCTATCATTTATGTAAGGAGTGTGCTTCAGAAAGGCATTGAACTTTTTATTTCTGTTTTCTAACCATCACTGCTCCTAGGTTCTGCATAGAAAATTCACTTTAGCTCAAAATGCGTAGAGTAATGCTGAAACATACCAGCGTATCGAGGGCAAACGAAAGGTTGTCAGGGAAGAAAAGAGGTAGTAGGAAAATAGTGTGTACATACATACTCTAATCCTAGCATAAAACTTTTGCAAGAAACCCCGATGCTTGCAGCAGCTCTTGGACGCCCGAAGAACATAGCATATGACAAGAAGCAAGAAAGAAGACATGCCCCGGAGCTCTGCGCATGTGCAGTGCTTCCACTTGTCCAAGCGAGGCGAGAGAACCGTACATTCGATGAAAATAGTGGTGATGTAAGCAAATAATTTATGTACATAACAAAATGTGTATCTTCTTACCGACATCCCGGCATTCAGTAATGAGTTCAGCCCTCTCGGCGTGGAAAGGGGAGGGAGTGAGAAGGTGTGAGAAAAATGTCTAAAATGGCTGAAATTAGTTTCGAATATACTTTTCAGGTTCAGTAATCTGTTAGATGACAATCCAGATAGCATTTAAACCTAAGTTTAGGCAAAAACGGGTAAGTCAGCTGGATTGGAAATTTACAGGGGAACGCCACAGGCGTTGCTCGTTGTTTGTTATATTTAGTTCTTTATTTTCTGACAGCAGCTACGAAGGCGTTGCCCGAACGTTGTATATTCCGTATTTTTCGACTCTCGGGATTTCTTGAGTCTAAGCTCCTAAAATGGTTTTATATCATACCAAAGTAACCCATGAGAAAAATTAACTCAGTTGAATAATATTAAATGGTGCCCCAAGCAACCTCAAGTTTTCAATGTGTTTACAATATACAATATACAATATGAAACAAAGGTACCTTGTAAGTTTAGAACAGATAGAGGGAGTTATACTATATCTTGGATAGGGGTAATGAAAGAAAGAAAAAAAAATGAAATGAAATCTTTTGAGTTTTACATCCCACGGTTCTGCCGGTTAGGCTAAAGGAGACGGTGATGAGAAATGAATGAAATGGTGGAATGAAGAAAGTAGGAGGAAACAGAAGAACCTCAAGAAAACCCACGCACACGGTGTTTGTCCACCACAACCGCATCTATTACTGAATAGTGACATCATGGCGGTCATCTTGAAGTCCACCATCTTGGATCCAGGTCCAAAATTTTTAATAAGAAGGGGTCATGTGGCACGTTTTGAGGTGCTTTTCGTTACAAACACACGTCTTACGTACTTCCAACTTATCTGTAATCACTTAATAGTTATCATCTTCATAATATCTGTTTATTGACTTACAATTGTCTTTCCATTCTTACAAGGTACCTTTCGTCATGTATATTATAACTGCATTCAAAACTTGAAATCGCTTGAACTTAATATTACTCAGTTGGGTTAATTTTTCCATGGGTTACTTTGGTCTGATATAAAATTATTTTAGAAGGTGAAACTCAAAAAAGGCGAAAAATAAGGACCAGATTATATATAATATAGATCCCAGTGTAACTAGAACACCTGGAGCAATTTCAGCCAAACGGCTTACAATTTAAAAAAATAAGGCACCCCAAGAGATGTGAGTTGGAAGGGTGACATGTAAAAATAATCCAAATCGACCAATATTACTGTTCAGTCCATGAATACTGACGCTGTCAATGCCATTTAAGTCTAAGTTTAGCTCCATCGCCACCGGGGAGGGGGGAGGGATAACATATCAAAAATTACTTCAGATTAATGTGGAATATATAGCTTTCAGGATTTTGAAACCGGCTGATCCCTTTGAAATGACTTCTGGAACACAGTACCAACTTCAAGGTGCATTTTAAAATTATATCGCTTTCATTAATGGGTGTGTTCTATGGGGGGAGGGTTCAAAATTTATGCTGAAAATAGAGTGTCTTCTGTGTTTTTATCATTACATTTCGACTGAAATAGTATCCCAAGGGGGGAAGGGAATTTAGATATATTCCCGAAATATATTCTCCCCGTGCGAAGAACAGGGATTTCAACTAGTATTATAATGTTAGAGAGATTAAAAGTTTCGTTTAATTTTTCAAAAGAGAAACTGAAGAGCAAGTGGATGAAAGACAAGGAAAGGAAGGATCACAGTTTACATGAAACAAAATGACACACGTACCAGCCTTTACCTACTAGACATATTGCTTGGAATCTTGCGCGAAGGTTCACAGCGGAAGTGACGCAATTACTTGACTCATCCATTGAATAGGGATTGCAGTGAAATCATATGCCTAACATCGCACATTAGAGGGATAACAGCTCTTAAAAAGGAGAGTGAAAGCATGTAAAGTCTCAGTACGTATTTTTTAAAGCTTCTACTTCCCTCTGCCGTCGCCTGTATCTTCAGCATTATATGGCAGTCGCTTCTCTTTCTGCTGTCTCTCTTTTTGATTTAATATCTTTTAGCTGGGGACTAGGCACTGCTGCACACGCTATCTTATATATTGAAACGTTCCCATTTTCTCTTCTTTAAATTATTTTTACTTTTTAAACCTTGCTTCCTTTTTTGGTTCTTCGCCTGTTTCTCGTTAGCTAAACTGCTTTAAAAACTTATTTGCATTAATCACGTTTTACTTTCAGATAATTCACTATATTTTACCCGTAGTTTTTCTTTCTTTTTCTGTTTTTTTCACTTACTGTTATTAATTCATTTGTTCACCTTCACCATTTACATACTTTTTACTTTCATTTGCTGTGTTTTTTACACATCTTCGTTTAATATGTTCACTAATTTCTCATTTTGTTTTGGATTTTCACCTAATTACTGGAAAGATTTGCAACTACTTTCTATTTTTCATGCATAAACCCAAAACCAAGCACTATTGATCGTACTACACAACACTGAAACTCTACATAAAACACTATTTATTACACAAACAGTAACACTTAAAGAGAAAGTATTCGTCTAGTTCTTGAGTATCATCAGCATCACTTTTATTGTTTGTACTGAAACGTATGCCTTTTTTAACAGTCTCCTTTAGTTTTGTCTACTGAGAATACATCTGAAATGAGATAATGTAATCATATTTGTTTTGACTTTAGGAATAAGACTCGTTAATTATCAAACGAAGCAATTTTTGGGGTTTGCGAAGTTTGAGCTGGTAATAAATTAAATGACATAACCGCAAAGTAATATACAGACTTCAGTTTACTGTCTTTGCGATTGGCAGCACTAAAGAATATCATAATACGTATGAAATCTCTGTAGAAGATAATATGAAAAGCAATAGCAAAAGCGGTTATCTAATTGTGAGTAATTATGACATTACATATTGTGTAATAATTACAGTGGTTTATGACACTATGTTGACATACTTTTTAAATGTAGCCTTCTATTCTTTGTTAATTGTTCGTTGGTGGCATGAAATATCAAGAGGATGCATTGTCGGATCTTTTTCCTTCTATAAAACTGTGACTAGCGGTCTATTAACATGTATAGAAATTTCTGTTCGTGACCATAAGAGTGATATTCGGTCACAGGAGGATGAAACAACTTCTCATATAGAAGGTTGTTTCATCCGTATCGTAATGAATTGGATCCGCCTGCCCCAGACTGTAAAACTTCTTTTCCATCACTGACCATATTCAGTAGCTAACGATGAACAGTTGCACATCAGAGCTTCCATTAAAGGATGCTTCTGTCAATACAGTCTAATCTAGTTTAGCCCGTGTTCTTGCACACTTTCCAGAGTCTCTCAAATGTTGTGACTCGACGTTTTGTAATGTTCCGTTTAATAGACCAAAGGCGCACAGTTCATGGATGATGCCTATGGCGATTTATTAGGGATGTGTCTAAATGATAATCTTACCAGACTCATGTTCCATTCGAGGCATTTAGACCACCGTTTGTTTGGCAGTGTGACTGCTCTTTGTTTCGGTGGATTACATTTGCAGTCTCATTGCCATACAAAGCAAGGACATGTTGGCAGTATATGGAATCTAAAACGTGCTGAATATAGTAAACAACATTACTTTGATATTAGATGCCACTTTGTGTGTAGGAAGTTTTCCTTGGTACAGGAACTCGTCACTACTATAAACCTTGTGGAGATTTTTTTTTTTTTCAAATGTGAATCCACTGTGCTTTCTTTCATCGATAAAACGATAGCAAATCGCACACACCTGCTTTGACCTGGTCAAATGGACCCACACCTCATTCAGGATGATGAACTAACGCTATTTGTCACCCACTAGGTAGCGCTCATACAGACGTTTGCATATCTCTCCGTTGCATGTGCGTTGGTTTTATAGCACGGACCAGCGTTGTGCGTCGTTCTCAGACCTGACTCCTGTCGGATGATCTGATCAACAGTTGGTGACCGTCGGACACGTGCTGCTATTTCACGTTACGTTAGGGGATTCTCTTTGCTCACATCTTGCCGTACTTACGCATTGGTGTCTCAGTGTCTCGAGTGTGTTGTGGAGCTGGTTGCTTCTGCGGTTTTGAGCAGATGGTATGTCCTTCGAAAGTGAAAACGCATGTATGAGTATCCCCTTATTAGACATTGCAAAACCCTTGCACTTTTTTTAAATTTGGCTCGATTTGTAACTTAAGACGTCGCATTACTATTTGCGTGCAAGAGGACGGAGATCAGTTTCAACTAACTGAGTGAAATGTTGCATACTATGTAGACATTACTTAGATTTGATTGCTTAATGTAGAAATATTGTTTTTGTGATTTTTCATTATTTGTCATATCATGTAGAAATCTTGACTTAATGTAGTAATGTTGTTTTTATAGATTTTCGTTATTTTTCGTATTATATCATGTAGGCATCTATCCCCCATACATCTTTCTTTTATTTGATGGTCATAGGGTTGCCAGTTGCAGAGATGTTCTGTGAAAATTACTTTTCCGCTTCCGTTATTAGAAACTGATTTATCATCAACCTGAAAATGGCGAACACCACAAATTGCAATGATTCGACAGCTCAGTGTGCCTATACCTAAAACCATTGCCAAGTCATGTTAGATACGTTCTGCGACTTTTTTTTCTTCTTTAAATTCATTTCCATCGTAGGAATTGTTACCTTCCTAATGCTTAATGCATGTGAGTTAGTAGAATCGCTCAATAGTACTTTATTTGCATACAATCCCCTTCCAGCTGTCATATATCATTAGACAGCTGTTACTGGCCAAGATTGACCGAACATGACTTTTAACACCGTAAAACTTGAATTTCAAGAAGTAGGTAGGTTAGTTCTAATTAGGTTGGTTAAACACAGAATAGAATCGAATGGCATTTGCTCCTTCGATGAGATATCAGGTTCGTTAAGACATAGAATTAGTTACAGTACCTAGCAAAAGTTGGAAAAAAGTTGGAATAGCTTAGAAGTAGTATATTTTATTTATCAGAAAAAAGTTATAGTTGTATGACCTATATTAGCAGTTTCTTCCAGATCTGTAAGATTTAAAGACACGTCCAATGATTTTACCTAATATATAGAATTTGAATTACAAATACAAAATCATGTTGGATTGTCACTCATTTACTTGTATTATTGGTATCTTCATAGTATCTTTCAATTTTGCCAATCATGCGATAAGTTTACCTTCATGTGTGCAAGTTGCCTGTGACTGGCTATTGTGCAGTTAATGAATGAGTCATTGCATTAGCCTCTTCAAATTTGAGGTGAAGTCGTTACACAGAGCTTAGTAATGCCTAACTCTTTTGCGATTTCCTATTTTTCTTAAAGTAATCACAGCTATCTAGATACCGTGAAAACAATATTGAAAACTAGTTTGCATTTTAACACACTCCGGACAAGTAACGGGTTCTGCCATCGTGGAACTATTGTCCAGAAGAGGGATCAAGGATGTAGCCTTCTCTTTGCTTTACATTTTTATAGCAAGCTTTGTAGTTGTCAGACATGTTTAAAATAAAAGCAATTGAGCAAGTATTTTCTACGAACTTTGGAAACACACACAGATACGAAAACTATCTGCTGAGAAAAACAGTTTGTCCGCAAATTGTTAATATGATAGCTATTCTATATGCTTTTGTCCGCAACTCACTGACTAATTTCATTATCGACTGGTGCATGTTCCTTCACTATAACTCAGACATCTCTAAGTTGGAACTGTGATAGCGAACACGTTGTCGCTCACGATTCTGAAGCAGTGACCAAGGCAAACCAGAGCAAGTTAAATTGTGCGCCAGGCTATCACCAAATTTGAAACAGATAATGTCATTAGAGTGTACTTCCGCGTGCTTGTAAAGTAACTTGTTGTCCCTTACCGTCAAGTTAGTAGCTGTGATATTACATGGTGATATATAGTTGCCAAAGCTTATTCCAGCGCAATCGTTGCGGGGGGGGGGGGGAGTGTCTACATGTTGCACTTAAAAATTTATCTATCTTTATTTGGTGGACATTACGTAGAAGTTGTAAAACGAAAGGGTTTTAAGATTTTTCTCTTTCCATGTATGATCTTACACTTATCACAACACTCAAAAGAAAAAATGTATCAAGATAAAAAAAAAAAAAAAAATAGTATTCACAAATTATATCTGTAATTTAAAAAGAAATGTTTTTAGTACCGAATAGTATCAAACGATAACTTGAAATGTAATTTTGAACTTTCCTGTGATATTTAAGGTCTAAGAAAACATAATATTCGCACAGTTTTCATGAAAACAAAAAAAAAAAAAATTCTTATGAAAAAACGGCTTCTGTTAAATTTCTTAAATGTGCGATATTTCGATTCTCCTCATCTTACTGAATATAAGTCATAACGGGGACAACAACCGGAAAGCCCTTATTAGGACCTTAAATAAAGGGCTTAAGATCGCCATCGATCCCCTGTTTTCATTCGTGTATCACATTTCCATTATGTGCCTTAACTTGTGGACACAAGTGTATTAAAAGTCCATCATTGGGTTATCAGTCATCTAAGAATTTAATTGTCGAACTACTTACTATTTAACCATCTGAAACGTCAATATTTTTATTTGTCAAATGAAAGTGACATTTAGTTAGAAACGACTATATTGAAGTTACGAAGATTGCTTAGTAGGAAACTCTACTTAAGGTCTTAATAAGGGCTTCTCGGTTGTTGTGCCCATTAGGACTCATGTTCAGAAAGATGTGAAGAATCGAAATATCACACATTTAAGAAATTTAATGAAAGCTTTTTTCCATAAGAAAAGTTGGGTGTCCTTTGTATGGCAAACATGAAGTCAGGTTTACTAGTGAAGCACTGTAATTCTTACATCAAACTAAGAAGTTACGGGAAGACCGGAAATACATGGAAGCTTTTTATTTTCAAGCAAGGGTTGAATATTTAACGATGTTAGTCGTAATAATAATAAATGCTGCCGAGTTACCATAAAGTCTACAAATAATGAATCTGCAAGTTCCTCCACTCATTCATTCCTAGTTAATACATTCGTGAAAAAACTTGTTTCCTTTTTAGTTTCTTGATTGTGTGTGCCCACTTTAATTAAAAAACAAGTGAATTTAGTGATGTTACGTTTGTATGTGATTGATTCTACATTATCTCTACTATTTATGTGTATTAGTCTTTAAAGGCTATTAACTTTATATGTGACTTTTTAAACACTTTCTTTTTAAAAGTCAAATGTATATTTTTTAAATGTTTTGCTACGGTTTAGATCAGTCAAACAGTAAAGTTCCCGGTTTACGCATGTGCCATGTAGTTCTAGAGCACACACCAATTCAGTCTACGCAATGGGTAAGGAATGCATAGCTTTCTTTGCATCCTAACTAAAATTTCTATTTCGACGTATGATTGTGACAAAGGTAGGCCTATATTTAGTTGATATTCCGTGGTGCTGAGTTGTGTGTTAGGCTGAAAAAAAAAAAAAAAAAAAAAAAACGTTGAACTCCAAGTAACGTGTAACTAGGTTTGTTTTATGTATGATGAAAGTTTATCCATGCCCGACCCTTTCCAATATGAGAGAGATAAAATGAACCACAAAAAAGACAGATACCTATCAGATATCAAAGAGTCAGATATCTATTAATATATGCAGTATTATCAGAGTATAAAACTAATTCAAATTACTTGCTTCTAATGTCAAATTATTATAAGGTTATTTTCACATGTTATAAACTGTACTATTCATTCCAGATAAGCTGATAGGCAGTCAAAACAAATTCCCCTTCTTCCCACCTTTTTGCCATTGCAGAAGTGACTTTTCAAGATGCAGTATTGTGTGATATCTAAATTTTTACCCCAATTCATTTGCACCTGATATTAACGCGTTCACTTCCGGCAGGTAAAAAGGTATTTAAGTGCCTGTGCCCTAATTAAAACCTCCCACAACAGAAATTGGTTTTACTTGTATATTACAAATCAGAAAACAAATTTTGTACATACCGCCAGATGATGATCTAGTATAATGTGACTTTAGTCTGAAATGATAGGCTATACAATTCAATCCAAATCCGACTAAGGTCGGACATGGGAGCAACCATGTTAAAAAGATATTGCTGCTCATTTTAAGCTCTATCAAACATCTCTACTAACAATTACTATTTCAAATTTTTGTCTTTAAAACAATATTGGTTATCATTTATGTGCTAGCTGTTTGAGTCGTATTTTCAAAATTCTAGGAATAAGAACTTATTGGTGATCTATCATTTAAATTTCCATGATCATTTTAAGAGTCGGGAGAGGTTGTCAATCAAACAAATCCAATTGGAATTCTATCTTCTATTTTAATGTAAGAACATGTGTCTAAAAGAGGACCGGATGAGACATGTTTTTCTTACATTTCAAATTCCATCATTACCATTTAGCACTGTGATCCTTGTCGTATACAAATTGTATGTACTCTTTGATTGTATGTTAAAATGAAATTATTGCATGACTACAGTAAGTGTCCATTCAATTCCAACCCTGTTGTCGCTCGCAGTTCCATCTTCCATAGCGTCCACTTAAACAAAAGGCAACTATTAATTTAAATTTAGTATAATACTAAAAAATGTGTCACCTATCTCAGTAATAGTGTTTTAAAATATGTAGAGCTATTATGAAAGTTATAATTAATTCTCTAGATATATTTATATACATGCTGTGCCACTGCGTATAGGGTTGACGGTGGAAAGAACAACAAAATTCACGTTTATCAGACCACGTGCTTCAGCGTGGTGTCGAGAAATTTTGTTTTGATCTATCAGCGTATCTGGGATGAACGATATTATTCAGTCTGTTTGTTAGTTTTATCTGCTCGCTTGAAATACTATTCCTCTCTTTATTTTAAACTTTGACCAAGAATTCTGCTGTCAGCAGCACGCAGTGTAAAGTAAACAATAAAGGAGAGTAAAACGATCGCAGATGTGTTTCTTGACATGAACAAATGATATTAGTAAAATTTACGTAGTAAAATGATACCCTTCTTATGTTATATTATTATTTTTTTCGTAGTGATGCCTGCTTCTACGTCGTCAACTGTAGTAGTCCAATCACAGATGCCAAGCACTCCTGTACTACAACAAGCACAAGCTACAGGGACACCAGCCCTCCCAGGATCACCAGCTGTAATGCAAGCTTCGCCTGCTCCACAGGTCATTCAGTCCCCACAAATTCAGCAAGTGATGCAAGCTTCCGGACCACCGTCATCTCACTTAATGCAACCAAATAATTCACAAGTACTGCAGACTTCTGTACCGACTGCATCTCCACAGCAGTCGAACGCTGTGTATTCTCAAGAATATTCTCAGTTCACACCATCAGCAAATGGAGTGTTGTATCAGCATGGCGCGTATCAGACAGTTGCACCAAACATGTCTTCAGTGCATTATGCACCAACTGTTTCAGGAACAGCAGTGATTCAAAATCAAACAGTGGTTCCCAGTGTTGCGAATATCCCTCTTCCAGTCAGAACAGCAGTGCCTCCACCACCTGCTGGTCTTGGTACACCTCCATTGCCACCCGATGATCCACCACCCCCGGTTGGTATGCTACCACCTCGAAAAGGACCACTTCTTCCTACACCTATTACACCACGGCAAAGTGCAAGTCCAAATATGCCTCCTGAAACTGGGGGACTACCACATCAAAGATTTTCGGAGGGAAGAAGGCATAAAAAAGGCAGACCTCATTAAAGTACATGCAGATATAATATATCGAACACTTTTCATATTAGTAGCTTCAATAATGTACAAAAATCCATATACTGTATCTATGGGTAATGTATATTTACAAGATCGTGTAAAGCAGTGTATGTATTGGATACATGTGTGTGTGTGTCGAATGCTAGTGAAATGTTCAGTTTGTAGAAAAAGGTGACGAATGAATTCTTTATCAGATTTATTATAATTGGAACGTACCAGTTTGTGATTTAAACCGCGGTGGACTTGTGTGGATAGTATAATTTTTGAAAAGAACAGAAAAACAACGTAAACGAAATGGTGAATAGCTTGAAGCTACCGCCTCTACGAACGAGAGGTAAAACTGCAGTGCAATTGTGGTGGGAACATTAGAAAGTTGCTTTGTTCAATTCTTATTTATGTGTCTCTTAAAGAAAGGTGTAATTGTCTCAAAACTTATTATCTCTATGAATTTGTTATGGTTCCACCTTATGAATATCGATGACTTCTTTTTTTCTGTTTAATCCTTTTGTAAACGCTTACGTAGTAAGTGTCTTTTTGTTTCTTCAAACTTCTTGTTAATGGTAAGTCATATTTGCGTGTATTTGTAATTTATGAATTTCTGTTTCATAGTTGTTCCCAAAGATTGAACAAATTTAAGAAATTCAAGCAAATCACTCCTGATTCGAAATTTTTAAATATATATATATAGATATGTACCTCATGTATTCTTGTGTGAATTGAACTGACCTTTTCACAATCAAATAAAATTAACAAGAAAATAAGAGATTATATAAATATATATACAAATATAGTGCAATGAAGGACAAACTGCGCGCTTTTTGTAGAAAAGTGAAAACGGACAAGCATTCATTTTTAATATGCTATGACCCTGTATTAGATCGGAATAAATAACACTGGTGATAATGTTAGGGAGTTCATTGTTGGAATTATTTTTTCCTTACATGGTTTTTATTAATTGAAAGTAATATAAGTTTTTTTACAAATTGCATTGGTTGTTCAAATGTAAGTGCAGTAGAATGGCCCAAAATATTCAAATTTATCCCACACCCTTGGGCACCATCTCATTTTTTTACTGCAGCTAATAATAGTCAATTGCCAAAATTTCAGTGTCCTAGGTGGACTAGAAGGCAGTGCTCAACGTCTTACAAATTTGAAAAATTGCATTATTTTGCTCATTTTTTAAATATAAATTTCTAATTATGTATTTCTTTTCCCAGATGCTGGTTTTCTGACATAAATATCAAGAAAACTGTATAAAGAAGGAAAAAAAAATAGAACTGTCAATATTTGGTCGTGAGGACTGTTGTGTTACATGTGATTGTTGTGGAATATGGACTGTGTGTGAAAATATGGCTTTGCCATTAGCTTCAACAGGTCAAGCGGACAGTGTATTTTTGATAGGCATCAGAGACGTAGAACCAATATCTAGATTTAATAAGTTACCAACTTTAAGGCAAGTTTTTCTCAGATTCCATTTTTTTCTACATGAAAAAAAAATCTGAGAAATGCAAGTCACAGCACTATAAACGAATTAATTTCATTGTGGTAAAAGGCCGCTATACCTACTAGACTTACAAAATATTGTGTTGATAAGCTTGAAAAAGTGCACAATGAATGGCTGTTGTTGAAAGAAAATAAAGGAAGAATGTCTGATGCCCAAAAGAAACGTGAAACATCATTTCAAGAGCAGCTTGATAAGATGTTTGACATTGCTCACAATGAAGCACTTACTATGTGCAAAATAGATGAAGACAGGAAGTTTGTAATTGATCAAAGGACTGAAAGAAATGTGTTTATTTCATCAGAAGACAAGAAATACAATCAGAAACAAGCAAGAGTTCTTGAAAGAAGATTTAAAGAACAAAAAAGACTTGAAAAAGGTACAGATCAAAGTTTCTCGTCCCTGGCATCCCCAGCTGTGACAATTTCAAATTCAGAAGACGATTTATCAGAAAATTCTGATCCGGTCAAAGATAAATTAGAAGAAAAGCTGTATAGTACGTATAGGCCACTAGGGAATCACGTACAGATTTGCAGTCTGAGACAATTGCAAAGAAATCTTGATGAAATCTTTATTTTCTACACATGTCGCTAGTGCATTAGATCGCAATAAAGTTTCCGATAGGGACGCCTTAAGATTAATGGTCCCTATTGCACCAGCACTAGGTCATGACCCCAACTTATTGGCATTATCACGAAGCACTATTCAACGCAGAAGGAAAGCAGCAAGAAAAACTGTGTTTGAAGGAATAAAAGAATCTGTTTCGGGGTTTGCGTAACAAGTAGGCATGTGTTTTGACACTACATCAGTTAACATAGGATTGAAAAATGGAGCTTGTGTTTTGCTGGAACACAAAGTTGAAAAAGAATTATTAAACTTTCTGCAATCAGTGTGTTAGTTGTCTTAGGAAGCAAGAACCAACCCAGAGTGACTTATCTGGAATTAATAGAGCTCTCTTTACTTGCTCTGGGCCATACTCAAGTCAAAGTTCATTGGAGAGCTCCAGGTGCAGTACACCACGCGCGTTGGATGGCGAAGCTGTTATACGCTATCAAAATATGTGATGATGATGGTTTTAAAACCACATAAAAGGAAAAATCTCAGTTAGAACGCTTTGTGGAATTTGGAGCTCTTGTGTATTTCAAATATTGGATTGAAACACCTGTGGCTACAAATGCTCCTTGGTCAGATCTTTCCCTGTGGAATGACATGACAAAATACCATGAATTGATCCTGAATTAAGTAAGGTTGCGAAAAATGCTTTGAAACCTCCTCTTCGGTACCTTTCGGATGAACTAGTTAGTTTGAGTTTATTCTCAAATAAAGTATCCAGTGAGGACAAGGTGACAATTGTCAATGAGATGAAGTGTGAGCCTGCAGACCGGAAGGTAAGAGGAGACTCAGCTCTTTTAAATAATCAAGCGGTTTTGGCTGATTTTGCCTCAAAAAGATCAGTCCAGTTGTTTGATAAGTTAAAAATAGTAATGTAAAAAAACGTTTTTTTTTCTGTGAAGTTTTTTTTTTTCAATAAAAAACATCGTTCCTTTTGTTTTTTCTTTTCAAATGGCTGTTTTTTTTTTTTCGGCAAATATTATTGATTTATGTTGCAGATTATTGAAATAATCGACAGAACTTGAGTCAAAGCCCTCGTAACTTACAAATCGTTTGTTTCTTTTGTACCTATACGAGCAAAATTGGGAGATTATTTCTTTCGGACCCAGGTCATTTTTGGCGTTTTCCTACATTTTCATTTAGTGACTTATTACTCAGAAACCATTCATTCAATTGATATGGTTGAGGCCTTGTTTTTTTAGAGAATGAATATGGCTATTTTTTGGTGTAAGTTGCATTTCAATGTTGCCAATGGGTGGGAAATTATTGAGAGAAATGTAGGGGTGAAAAATTTGCAAAAAATTCCCTAACCAAATTTCAAAATTTTTTGTATCTAGCACCACTACTGCTATATGGGTTCAAGTCACCTAAAAAAAATATTTGGTGTTGACAAGGTACAGTGAAATCCTGAAGTCGCTGGCTTCCATTCAAAGAGGGAAAGAAAAAAATTCTCTGTCATCATACACATGAAATTTTGACACTTTTTACGCCTCAGAAACAAAAATCAACAGTATGCCGGGGCCACAGCTTCTCTAATTATCCTATTGAAAATTTTTATGTTGCGTTCTGTAGGGCAAAGAAGAAGCTTTCAGGTAGTGGTACGTTTGTTCCAATGTAGCCAGCAAGAGGGTAATAATAGAGGGGAAAGGGGAAATTTTCCGAATTTTTCACTTAAAATCGGGAATTGATTGTTTTGGTTGGAAACACTGCCATCAAACAGACGAAAACTATCTGAAAATAAACCTTAGTACTCCATGCTCATGGAATTGCTGGTCTAAGGGTGGTTCATACGAGCGAGCCCAGGCATTTTTGCATCTTGTAGTGTGTGGAGTACGGTATTGTGACATACGCTTACTTCCGCTGTCGCGTAGTCCATTCCCGGTCCATCTCTAGCAGAAAAGAACGGAGCTAAAATATGTGGTTGTAAGTTTGATGTCATCTAAAATATCCTATCTTCTCGAAATACTTTCACGCATCGTTCCACTGTTAGATACGACAACGCTTTCGTTGCTTTTGAGTTATTTTTATTAAACTGCAATCTCCAAAATTAGGTTGCTATTCCCATTTTACATTAACGTAGTAGTATCATTTCCATTTGTAACATAAGTGAGTACTGTCTCCTTCCACAAGATGTTAATCGATCACTTTCAGTATACTTTATCATATTGGGAGAAGCGTTCACGATGGCTTAGTGGTAGAACGCTCACTTCTGGTATGAGAGGTCCCTGGTGTGGTATATAACATCGTGTCCATGAATTTTCCCGAGGTTTTCACGTTCCCTCCCACATTCTCATTCCATCATTTTTCATATTCATTTTCATCAACAGTCCATCTCCTCTAGCTTAAAGGACATAGTCATAGGTAGTATTTTTTCAACAGTACTATTAATTTCAGGCAATGTATAATTATTTTCCGCATTTGGCACCTTTTGCTAGTCATAAAAACTATTATAACTATTACGTAACAACCTCAATATGAGAAGTGATATTTGGACTAACATGTGACCAAATGTTCACCCACAGTTATTACCCGACCAGTAAACGAGTGCGTGAGGCCAGTTTTGTAACTAAAATGCAAGCAGCGGCGTTTCTAACCGGATTACTTGTAATTTATCTATCACAGTTCTGTTTGCTCTGTTCGTAATAAACCACTTCACGCATATGCTCAAGCTAAGACAAACACAGCTTCAAAAGTTATTGAAGTTATTTCCAGAACATTTTACGTTATCCGTGAAAAAAAAGAAAAGAAAAGAAAATGGTACATACACGCTTCAGATTTACTTGCGAATAAACTAATCTCAGTATTGTACAAAGGATCAAATGCTCTCTATGGTAAAGAAAAAAATAAAATTGGTTGATTCGACTCGTTCCGAAGTTATTGACGAGAGGATGTGTAGGACGTGTACTCATTATTTTCTGGTGACTGTTTCTAGTATTTTTAAGTCTATAAAATATGCATAGAAAGAAATTCAAGTTAAGCTCGGGGCAAGAAATCATCGGATAAAACAAATTGTGTTGTACTCAGAACAAAAACTAGAACTTTTGGTAGACATACGATGCCCGTTTTCAAAAATATGGGGTATTCTTACCCCCTGTACACTCTTTTTTTTGTTTGTAAATATTAAGTGAGGCAAGAATCGAGAAGAGGCGAGATTCTCAAGTCTTAATGGCATGACTAGTTCACCCAAATGTTTCAAACACTATTTAGTATTAGATGTTTAATAATTAAGTACTTATATAATTTGATAAAGTGATAGTATGAACACAGGAGCATTTATTACTGTTTAAAGATACACAGGTTATTACACAATTTACTTCAATAGTAAATATGGTTTAAATGATGTTATATCAATCCTTCGTGGACTTGTCGTAAACTGGAAGATTTCTTATAACTTCTACATGAAACTAAGATGAAAATCAGGAAACATTTTGTACATAAGTTTACAAAACGAGATAAGAAAATTTTGATTCGAGACAAGACTTCTACAAAAATTTACGACACGAGACGAGAAAACCTTAATTCTCATCTTGTCTCGAGAGCAACGCTATGAGCAATCAAAGAAGTATGATTATGGTTCCTTTAAGCTGCACCATCTAACAAGGAAAGTACTTGGGCTTGAACAGGTGAATACGCACAAAAATGAAAGCATATGTAATGCTAGCACCCCGGAAGCAAACAATGATGTCCGTTTTTCTGCAAGATGGTGCAAACGTCCCAAGAGCAGAGCAAAGTAGAGCACGTGCCATAACTACAAGGCGTCTATAAAGTTTGACCCCCGGCCATTTTTGCAGAAACGGTTGGGTGGATGGAAAAATCGGCGCGCACGTATCCCATTATTTTTGGGGGGAATACAGTTTGAATGAAAAAGGTGTCTCTCGGGGTCCCAGACAGGGTCCACCTTACATTTTTTTTAACAGTAGTGGGGTTCTAGTACTATATCGTTTGAAAGGTATCGCGAAAAGAAACAGGCTGCAATAAGTCCCGAGTCTGTATGCGCACCTTATGCAAAATGGTGGTCACAGACTCTTTCATGACAACTGTGTTGACATTTTGATTTCCTACCATTTTTTACAGGGTGAGCATAGAGAGTCAGAACTTGCTTCATGTTTCTTTTTACAATGCCGTTCCAACGATGTACTACGTGACTCCCTTATCATTTGAAAATTTCGTTGGTTCCAGTCTGGGACTCTAGGACACAACTCTTTCATTCAAAATGTTTGCCGCTAAACATAATGGGATACGTGCTCGCCAATTTTTCCATTCACCCAACCCTTTTCCGCACAAAAAAAAAAAAAAAAACGCCCGGGGTAAGACGCCCTGTAGTTACGTCAAGGGCTCTACTTTGCCCTGCTCTTGCGGACGTTTACATCATCTTGCAGAAAAACGGACATCAGTGTTTGCTTCCGGGATGCTTACATTACATTTGCTTTCCTTTTTGTGCGTATTCACTCGTTCGAGCCTATTTACTTTCCTTGTAACTACATAATTGTATTACAAGTTAGTAAGAAATAGTACACACGTCTGGAGAAAGAAAAAAGAGCAACATGATAAAGTAACTACAAATGCGCATATCTAAGCCGAAAGACACTGCACACCTGATAGTCCTCCTTCTGCCGTATCTGTTATCACTTCTCTCTTCACTGGCCGTCTCGGTTTCACTGTTGCCGCTTTCCGAAGAATGGCATTCCATATTACTCTCTTCGTCAGTACTAAAAGACCAATATTAACTATAATGCTTTCGATTTCTTCCTCCATTAGTCCATGTCTGCGCCAATAGTCATCTCGATTTTTCACAAATTTATATACCTTCGATCAATCATTTGCAGTTTTTTCGTTGATTGCTTTTCGAGTAAGCTCTTTCAGCTTCTGGGAATTTTAGACATGTTCGCAGTTGCAATCTTCTGTTTTACCAAATTCCAAATTAATTCTATTGGGGTGGGAGAGATTGGGGGAAGGCTGGGAACAGTAAATCTGTTTTCTTTCAAAATTCGTAGTACTAAGAGTTCTTTTATAATTTGGTCATCAAATGTAATGCCATTGCTTCGGACCCACCGCTGAATTTCTTCTTTCCGCGAACTGGACAAAGGAAATTTATCTTCTTGAATGGTATGATACGATACATTATCGAAAACCATAATGGCACCAGGCGGGAGATTAGTAATCAATCGTTCTTGCAGTCACTTGTTATGATTATTCATCTCCTGGTGATAATCTTTAGATTAGGTCTGCCCCGGCTCTAAATCCTATTTCAGATCCCGCATGAACTACTATTAATCTTAGTCCAGCACTCTCATTCTTCAAGAAGATGAGTGCCAATGTTATGTATCTAAGTTCTGTATTAACCAAACAAAGAAACAAAAAACTTTTGCAACCATATGTATCACATTTAATACTAAAGAGTTGAAATAAATATACAACTGGTTAAAGACAAATGCCTTTGTCTGTGTATTTCATATGTGAATAACAATACAGGACTTTTCAGATAGAGGAGAGGGAGGGGCAGGTTTTATTAAGCAAGACCGTACATCTGATATGTTTTAACTACAGGCTAAACTCAGTCCTCTGAAGTCAATCGGCAAATGCCATTAAGGTGTTCAATAGAATATCGTATCAGCATTATTATATACTACAGACACAAAGATAACTAGACTCCCAAGTTTCAAAATTATATCGTGTGTGAAAACAATTAGTAGAATTAATTCTTTGTTGCCTGATAGCTAGAACCTGAAAAAAATTCAGAGGGAGTCCAGGGGAAATTTCTTTCCTCATAAATAAAAGTTTTGAATTTATTATGTGCTGAAGCAATGATACTTACGCTTACACTACGCTGATATTTTACCAATACTTTTATTCCAACTCTACCAAAGGGCTGGATTTCTATAATGATCCTAAAAGAAAGATGCACTGTAATCAAATTTTACAAATCAATCCCGAAAGCAAGCTATCCAGTCCCATAAATCTTTAAAAAATGAAGGAAAAATTTCTTCTTCACCTTTCCCACAAAGGATTCACATTTCTCGAAAAAAATTAAATGAAATTTCTTTAGTTAACGTTCCATGATTATACTCTTTATGCTAGAGGAGACAGATGATTAAAGAAAGTAAAGAATTGTAAAATTAAATATTGTTCTCTCACTGGGAATCGGACCCAGAACCACATACAGTAAAAGCACATGCGCTAGCCAATAGACCAACGGAGAGGACTTCCACAGTTCTCGAGCGGAAACGTGTCGGAATTCTTCCTTGGCTAAAACTCGAAACAATAATTTATTTGTCATCCGATAAACATACACTTAAAACACACACAATCATCGTGAGCCTTAACCTTAACTTGGTTTAAACTTACAGTTACAAGGTATTGCGCAAATCTCTAAACTATCAACCCTAAATTAATCTTTTAGTCATTGACATCATCATTCCTGCGTTTTACAGGCTGCTCCTGTTTTATAATGAAATCGAATAAAACGTAATCAATTTTTATACAATCTGCTTAATACACGGTAGAAGCTCGCTGAATTGCCAATTGTGCTATGTTGTTCTTAAATTGGTAATTTTTATTCATTGTCACTATTCACAATACATCTGCATTACTGCCGGAATGGTTCACCATTCCTGCATTAAAAACAACTATATAACTTATGGTGTTCTTCATTAAGCACAAAGAGATTAGAACTACGTATAACATCTAATAGTCCATTCAATAAGGGTTTTATGTCGGGACTAATTAGTAACAAGCTGAATTTTTCAGGAACGTTAGACCACAAAATACGCGGTATTTTCTCAAAAGTCCTCCCCCTGTACCCCATTAACCCTTTTAGACTCGTGTTTTTTTTTAAAGGAAAATGTTGACTTTGAGTTAAGTATCTACTACTTCAGTATTATTCGTTCGATTATCATGGGTTTTACGTCATTCTCTTCAGAATAAAACATGCTTTCAAAAGGTATCATGCCCATGTTTGCGAGATGTACGAGGGAAGAAAAATTCGGGGTAAACTTTTCCTCCAAAAAAATCCCTTTTTTGAAATTTGGTGCTCTTTGGAGCAACCCTGGCTACAGGTACCTGAATATAATCTACCTTGCACCATGTTTTATTGCAATATTTAGAATAGTTACGAGGGAAAAATATTTCTTAATCCTGCTTGACAATACCGAATTTCATATATAAAGAATTTTAGGAATGATCTAAAAAATGGATAAAAAGATGGCGATTTTGGCCAATAATTAGTTTTTGGATCAGGGGCCACAAAATTTGTGAACGGTCCCTAAATCGAGTTTTCGAGTTTCTTATTATTATTATTATCAAGTGAGCACAGTATACTGAGCTAAGTGATAATTTGAGTTTAGCTACACTATATGTAGTTCTCCAGATATAAGACGTACAAGAAAATGTTTGATTGAATTAAACATTATTTTTTTTTTTTTTGGATCAAGGGTCACAAAATTTTTGAACGGCCCCTAAATCGTGGTTTTTTTTTTTTTTTACGAAATAAGCACATCATACTGAGTTAAGCGATAGTTTGGATTTGGTTACACTGTATGTACTGTAGTTCTCCAGATATAAAGCAGACAAGAAAACGTTTAATTGAATGAAATATATTGGATTTTTTGGATCAGGGTCCACAAAATTTTTGAACGGACCCTATGTCGAGTTTTCATATTTTTTTACGGAATAAGTGATAGTTTGGGTTTTGCTACATTATGTAGTTATCCAGATATAAGGTCTACATTTTTTTCTGAAATATGTTGGATCTTATATATGTTTCCTAACACAGTACCATACATCCAAGTGTCTTGGTTAATACGCCATTCTTTTCAGAATGAAACGAGATTTTAAATGGTACCATGCGATGTGTTTATAATGTACAAAAGAAAAGGATTTTGTGATAAATATGAAAAATTCACGCCAATTTTTTAATTATTATTATTATTATTATTATTATTATTATTATTATTATTACAATTTGGAGAACCCTGAAGCAGTACCGGTTGCAGGTGCCTGAATATAAGCTATCTTGAAAAATACTATTTTCTATATATAATGCATGTGCCAAGTTTCGGGGGAAAACATTCTTAATTCTGTTTGACAATAAAAATGAGATACTTTCGGAGATTCGAATCCAGTAACAGCACTCTTACCCCTCTAGTATACTAGGAAAATATGACAAATGGAACGAAATATAACTCTTAGCTTTAAAATGTATATATACATGCATTATATTATTAATATTCAAATAAGTTAGTATATGATTTATAAGGTCATTACAAATTTTTGTTACTATTTTTTATTATATTATTGCTAATTAATATGGGCAATTTTGGTTCGGGGAATTATTCGTAACTTAGATCAGAGTCGTTCCATTATCCACTACCTATGGACCCGCTATGTTCTGGACTGGCAACAATCGGTAGGTACTTAACAATGCAAAATAATGTACTTTTTACTGTAATAACCATCACCGACCACCCACCCAAAATACGCTGGACGTAGAAAGTAGAATCAAATATTCTACTTTCTACAATATTACTATACATTTTTAAATCGATATTTGCTTGTTGATTGATGAAAGTCTATTCAGCTCTCTGTCCAATCTTGTTAAAACAAAATGCTACACTGTTTACACTCGTCATTAGGTAGGAGAATTATCTCAGGAAAGTCCATTAGTGTTTTCACAATGTAGGAACAATCTAACCCTACATTTCTACATATTGTAAGGTTCCGCATGTCTTCATACCAGGCTGTAGCCATATGTTTATTACACGTGTTTGCAGTAAATAAATACAGCGCAGACGACAGTACCGAAGAGGAGTCGCCCACCATCGCAAACAGTTGGCAAGACTGAGGTCAACGAAAGTAGCAGACATTTTAGGATAAAAGAGCAGCACACCTTAAGAATCATCAACCTCTCCAGGTTGATCAAACCATCAAAGCCCTAAGGCGCCTCGCCATTGGGAACACCTTACCCTCTCACGAAATCGGAAAATGGTCCTGAAAATCACGAAATTTAGCTTTTGGGTCACGATTTTTTTTAAAACTGTTTAAATGTAAGTACAGATTGGAAAATTTTGTTCTATAAAACGTCAAAGTTCACCACCAAAAACGTCTATGATCGGCTTTAGACGCTACCAAACGCAAGCAAAGTAAGTTTTAATCGCATGGATGAAAATTCGGCCTAATTTGCTCTTGAAAATATTAGGAAATTTTATGATTTAGTAAAGAAAAGGTCACGAAAAAGTCACGAATTTTCATTTTGGAATTTTAGTAGACACCCTGGATACCTTTCCTTAAAGCCCTACGACGCGTGGTCATTGGGTTCCATTTCTCTCTCACGACGCCCGGACACCGAGAGACACCTAATCACACAAACTCTCATTCCCTCTCACGACACCTGGTCAAAGAGAATAACCTCACCTACAAAAGTCCTAAGACGCCTGGTCATTGGGTTCCTTACTTTATCTATATATTAGAGAAAACTACCTATTGTAATACTTTTGTACTCAAGATCTTTCATGAAAGGTGATGGTAAAGTCCAATCTCCCGTGTACGATAATTGCTCTACCCTACATAAATAGACTTTTACATGGTAGATGTGTCGGCGTCTATTCAACAGACATTTCTTAAGAACTTTCCTACGAGACGCTATTTTTATTAACAGAAACGGACTTAGAAACTCTTTTTAATGTGCAGTGTACTATTGTTGGTGATGATAAGACAGGATTATATAAAGATAATATCCGCAGTCCCATAACACTCTTAACGGTAAATTGATTCGATTTATGCCGACAACTAGATCTGAAAAAAATACGTATAGAGAGAACAGTAGTAATATGGTAGAATCAGGCTCCCGAATACCTGTTAATATTCTCCATCTAACTAGATACTCAGGTCACAGTACAGACGACCCGGATCGATTTTTATGTTATTCGATCATTTAGCTATACTCCAGGCATGGACCCCAGAATAGAAGAAAGAAATACTACCGATGTATTTACAGAATGTAACCCTCGATTTTGTATTACAATTACAAAACCACAATCAGTTTGACAATCTAGATTACGACCAACTTAAAACTAAATTGATTTCATTGCCTCGTCCAAATTTACCAACATATAGGGCAGAATTAGAAATCTTTCAAATACAGCAGAACGAAAATGAACCGGTCGACTTATATTTCTTAAGAAAATTAAGTGCCATTACACAGCAAATGTCAGCAGCCTCGGAGGAACAGAAGATTCATTTTCTTTAATTAGAATTACAAAGATTTTTTTTTTTTTTAACAGAAGATAGCTTTGGAATCATTCCAAACAGTACAGTAGTTACAGGATTGACTCCATGAATTAGAAAAGGCTCAGGACAACATGCAGAAGAGGAACACAGGCATATGTGGAATTATCACAGGCAATTAATTCTTTAATCGGCCAACATAACCGCCCCACAACATTTCCTTTAAATGAATTTAATAACCACACGAATCCTAGTTCGTTAATGCCAACCTATGCACAACAACCACTGCTCCTTGTTATTCGCAATCGTTACCTTCTGCACCTCCATTGCACAATATTTCCCCTCCACAGTCAACTTCCACTCAACCTGAAGTTTCAAATCCTCACCCCCACCAGTCAAAACCCGCCCTCATAACCTCATACGGACCTCCCTAAGCTAGCCAATCAAATGGCCGAACTTTGATTAATGGTAGCACAGAATGCCATGAAGACTAACTTCAGGCATAATAACGGAAGAAAACATCGTCAAAGAAACGGACAAGAAAAGGCGGGCGCAAAGAGTAGCACCAAAGGAAATAACGGTGGTAGGAAAAATAATTTTGTGAAAGGCTATAAAATATCTGTATGCCCAATATGTTATACGAAGAAACACGGCGCATCTTCGTGTTGGAATAATCCTAAAAATTCCAACCAGGGAAACGCAAAGGTGGGCTCGCAGGCCAAAGTCAAGTCTCGCGGGCCATACAGAAACCACCACAATTAGAAAACCATCACATTCAAAAAGAACAAGCAATAGCCGAAATTTTTAGTGATACGGAGGACAATTTTTACACTCAGGCGACCTACAACGACCACCAAGAACACTTCAAATTGGGAACAAAATAATAAATTATTACTTAATATTATAGTAAATTCAAACAGTCTTCCAGTAATAATAGACACAGGATCCAGTCTTAGTCTATGTTCTAGACGAGACGTACCTCCAAAATTGCAAATTAATACCATTTCAGACTCTTATCAAGTGCATTGCTAACAAAGTTCTGACTTTGAAGGAAATAGCTCTAAATAAATTTAAAATTGACACCACTACCTCTTCACATTCTTTCCGCATTATAGATGCAGACTTCAGTCCAATTTTTGGAAATGACATTCTTATTAGACTTTTTTCTCAAATAGACCTACAGCATAATTGTATATCGCTATACAGAAATCCTAGGAAGCCTTTTTTTTTTTTAAGGAAAAAAGAAGAGACGGAAGAAATGTCAAGCAATTACTCTCCAGCAAAATCTCACTTCTACTTCCCGGTTTCAATGCCAAAGAAAAATCATGACGCAGCATTTTACATTATTACTCCATTGCAATCACTATTAGATAGATATGGATTGGAGGCAATGACCATGAGAATATCAGGAAACGACCTCACATTATTAATCTCAAACCCTACGGCGCGCATAATAACTTTAAATAAAGGCACACCAGTGGCGTATACCGAGGAAGACGTGAAAGAATTTTCTTTCAAAATAGAAGACGAAAAGAAAAAACATCAATTTAGAACTCAAGAAGAGATACGGGAAAGACTAAAACAGACCGCTAAAACTTATTAGTGATCTTTTCAATGTAAATCCCGACTTATCGGAATACCAGAGAATAGCTGTAAGCAATTTATTATACAAATAGAGGAAGGTTTTTCATACAGTTCGGAGGATATAGGTTATTTTAGGGAATACGAGCATAAAATACGCATAACTAAAAGTGCGTCATTCCATCACCGTTCCCCACCTATTCCATTAGGAATAAGGGACCAAATTGACAAGCAGATACAACTGAGATGCTAAAATCATAACAGAGACACAAACGAGTAATTACTCTTCGCCACTAATTGCGATCAAAAAGTAACCAGTTCAGAATTCAGGCTTGTGTTGAGTCTTCAAGCATGTAACAGTTATACCAAATATTTAGCATCCCATTTCAGTCTACAGAGGATGTTCTGCAGGTTTTAAAAGGGAAAACTAATTTCTACGCTCGATATTTCTCAATCTTATTCCATCCAAAAAGTACTAAATACGTGACTTGAGGTGAATCATACACGCAAAAGTTATAAATGTCTAAGATGCGTGATGGATCATGCTACAAGTTCCCAATCGCTGACTATTGTAATTAGAATGATACTAAATGGTTTACCAAAACGCATTACCAGTTTTGCAGATGACCTCGTGATTGGTTCATATACGTGGGAACAACAACTTTCAGATTTGGAGCTTTTATTCCAAAAACTACGAAAGCATGACTTTAGAGCCAATCCCAAGAAGACACGCTTACTATACAAAGAACTCCCAGTGTTGGGGTTCCTTGTATCAGGGGAAATATTAGCATCTCACCGAAAATAGCAAATTATATTTAGAAAGAATTTTAAGAAACCGACTACTAAACGAATACTGAAGAGCTTCGTAGGTCTTTGCTCTTATCTTAGAAGTCATATTAAAGACTTCACGGCGAAGGTAGAACCGTTTCAACAGATCCTTACCAAGAATGCTAAATTTAAATGGAATAAAAACACGATGAATTATTTGAGAAGCTGAAAGAGGACATCTTGAACTCCCCATCTCTCTCATTTTGACGAAAAGCTAGAGATAAGATTTTACACAAATGCTAATTCCCGGCGATTGGGGGAATTGCTAGCTTGTTAACCCTTTTAAGTTTTTTCGGTCGTTTTCGACCGAGATTGTAGTGTCTTAAAGATTCGATTAAAAGAGAACTAAGAATGCTATTTAGTTCCGTTTTTTTTATTTTCCAAGAGAGGAGACATTCAAGAAAGCCTTGGAAGGGTCTATACGCTTCCGAGCGTCAGAACATAGGGGGTATGACGTCATCATTTTACAAATTCCCTTTTTTTACTGAGGTCTAACTTCAACATTTTTTGGTGAGCTTCTCTTTAATCCTAGAATCCTGACATTTTCCCTGAACAATCAGTGGACCAATTAGTTTTATGAGAATTTTTTCGGATCTCTTCGTCAACATAGAAGGGGGGTTCAGAGGAACAAAAGGTAAAAAAGGGATATTTTTTGACCAAAAATCCCACTTTCGTGATTCTTGCTCCGCTCGGCTACATGATAGGGACATTTCAGTAGTACTTTCTGAAAGCCTACTCTATTCTAAAGAGAGCGACGTATGTATCATCATCCTACAATAATTAGGGACGTGTCACGAAATTTTTGAAGTTTGTATAGTATCCTTGGGAAATTTCGGAAATATTCGCAGAAGCGGGAAATATTTTCCCCGTCTCGTCCTTAGTATTGAAGATAGGAAATTGGTGTTTGGCACATTAATTAATTAGTGTGTGTGAAGTAATTAGTACACTACGTAGTATTTTTGAAAGTGATTTCCAGATCTCTATGTTTACCCAGGGCCGCACCAGAGGGCCCCCAAAACGGGAAAAAAGGGATTTTTCAGCAAAAATCCCTATTTACTCAATTTTTCTCTCCTTAGGGACGTCCGAGGGACATGAGGGTAATACAATCTGGAACTCTGCTCTATTCTGAAGAGAATGGTGTATGAATCGTGATCCTACGATAATTGGGGACGTGTCAAGAAATTTTTGAAATTTATATAGGGTATTCTGGGACCTTCTGGGAATATTCCCAGAAGAGGAAAATATTTTTCCCGTCCTTAGTGTTGAAGAAACGAGATTGGTATTTGGCACAAGCAATCAGTACACTACGTAGTATTTTTGAAAGTGATTTCTGGATCACTATGTTTACCCAGGGTCGCGTCAGAGGGCTCCAAACCGGAAAAAAGGGATTTTTCAGCAAAAATTCCTATTTTCCTAAATTTTTCCCTCCTTAGGGATATCCGAGGGACATACGGGTGATACCATCTGAAAGGCTACTCCATTCTGAACAAAACGACGTATGAACCATAATTTTACGATTATTAGGGGCGTGTCAGAAATTTTTTTAAAATTTGTAGGGTGCATGTTAGGGAAATTTTGGGCGTTTTTTTGATGCTCTCTCAACATGGGTAAAAAATTTTCCCGCCCTTACTATTCAAGACAGGAAATTCGAATTTGTCACAAGTAATTAGTACATTACGTAGTATTTTTCCAAATTTTTGGAGGTTTGTGCGCAGACCCGGTATAGCCTCAGGGGGCCCCAAACTTTAAAGAAGTTTCTTTTTGGTAAAAAAAATCCCGATTTTCCCTCAAATAATTCTCTTCTGGCATATTATAGGGACATGTAAGTGATACCGTTTGAAAAGCTGTTCCATTCTGAGAAAAGGTATAAACCATGATCCTAGGATAAATAGGGATGACGCTGTTGCTGATTATCTGAGACTCGAGAAAAACGCCTAAAAAGGCGAAAATTTAAAAGGGTTAACCCCAAAATCAACTAAGAATTGTTTTGTATTGTAACCGTTGTCTTACAACAGTCGAAACTAATAATTCAGTCTGGCAAAAAGAACTATACGCTATTATATATGTTCTACGCAAATTCAGATATTTCCTACTTAATCGTAAATTTAAATTGTTTACAGACGCTAAATGTCTTGCTTCTCTAAACACGCAACCAGACAAAGTAGGAAAATACATACCCTATAGACTTTTCTTAGCCGACTATAATTTTGACATCTGCCATATTGAAGGAAAAACAAGCACCCGGCCGATATTATCAGTCGCTTAGAACAAAACAGCAATAACATAGAGGTCAACAATAATCAAGAGGCCACAGATTCACACCAAGCAACCAAGGATATGCATGCATACCGTTCAAATTCTTTAGAACCCATTCTTCAAATACAACAAGGATCTTTGAAGAACTTAGGGAAAGAACAGCGCAAAGATGACCCGTGCGCTGACATAATAGCAGTTTTAGAAGGAAAAGAACCAACAAGAAGTTCTATGAGAGCCGCTAAGTATTTTCGCTTAAGAGGCAACCTACTTCACCATAGAACTTGGCTTAATCTATCTTTATGTATCCCGAAAAGTTTGACAGGACTTGGTTCGATTTTATTCACGAAGAACCGTTAGCACCCTATTTTGGGTTTTCGAAGACATACAAGACCGTCCTCAATAAATACTACATGCCAAACATGAGGCAATACTTAGCGTTTAGAATTAAGAACTGCACAAAGTGTCAACTCTTAAACAAACTCCCGAGAAAGCCACAAGAACTGCATCTCCCGCCAGGCAGTATAGGAGAGCAATGGATGTTTGACGGTTTAGGACCTTATCCGCATGAAGAAAGGAAACCAAAATACATTTTAGTTGCCATCGAAACAAGCACTCGTTATATAGTGACGAGAGCTGTTAATAGCATAACGGCAAATACAATTGAACAATTCTTATTGGAAGAAATTATATTAAAATTCGGCGCCTTTCGTTTTCTTTATCTGTACAAACACCCAGTGCACAGAGCGAACAAACTTCAAAAATTAGCAGAAATATATAATTTTGAATTTAAGTTCTGCACTGCTTTTAATCACCAAGATATAGGATTAGTCGAGGTCATGAATAAAAGTACAGAATTCCTTAAAATCTTTCGTCCAACAAAATAATGAAACATGGCCAAAACTTACCTCACATCACTTTTGGCTTAAACAGTTTCGTCCAATTAAGGACATAGAAATCAAATTTCTTTTTAATGTACGGATACGAACTAAGGATAATCGGCGATTGCCAATTACATACTGTTCCCCAGATACAAATCGAAAGAGACCACCTTGTAAAATTAAGAGAAAAAGTACGCCAAAATCTACTAAGTGCTCATGAACAACAAAAGAAATATTTTGACAAGAGACAAACAAGAAACTTTCCAAAATGGAGATAAAATATTAATTTATTATCCCTTTCAACGGGTCGGTGAATCATCACAATGGTCCGACAGGTATGCGGGCCAGCCACAATAATTTCAAAATTAAGTAATAAACTCTACCGAGTTCGAATGCCTAACAATTTCAGGGAGAGAGAGCAGAATATATCTATAGACAGAATAAAACCATATTATGAAGCGAAGAACACATATAATACAGGGATAATGAAGAACGCAACAGACAGGAAGAAGAAAAGAAGGGAAAGAAGAATAACATGATTCCAGCATTTTAACCAGCATTTATTCCTTCGTAACATTTCTCACTTTCTGTAAAAATCTCAGAAGCTAAAATATTTTGAAATCATTTTCGTTTTTGCAACGAACAATGTACTTGTTATTCAAGAGATCAACAGGAGTTGATACCAGACATTTTGTCTCTAGCAAACTGTTAATAAGACACTCAAAATACAGTGGGAACACAAGTGTTTTGTGATTTCCAAAGCGTAACTGGGCAAAAGACCAAAACGAACAACACATTCAGAATTACCGATTTTTATAATTTTTGGATTTTTTTTTTTTTAATGTATCGTTAACTTACAACGTTTAACTCCTTACATTTCCCACTGAAGTTAGTTGGAAACTTGGAAATTGTAAATCATGAGAAATACTTATTATTATTATTTTTTTCTCCAGGTGACTACTATCAACACCAGGATTTTCCAGTTTACTGATAACTCCCCAAACCAACCTGAGAAACTGTTATTTCTTAGGAATAGTGTGCATCTGTAACCTCGTTGGTATAGAAGCCTCATTAGGTCAGCTTTCATTTAGGCCTATCGCGTACAGTACAATTATGTTCAGCGCTTGTCTTTTGTACAGGTAGTATAGTAATGTGCGTTGGAACGACAATTAATATTTTGTATCGCGGGAGAAGTCGAACGCTTTTCCGCCTATTGCAACATGGAGTGAAATCGCTGTCGGACTGTGAGTCCAGCCACCTATCTTCAAACCGCTTGGAGGGCAAGGAGTCGCACGGAGTGGAATCCCTGAAGTCCTGGATGATTACCAATCCCCCTACGCCAGTGACACCCGAATTATACTCCCTCTTGTGAAATAATTATCATTGTATTTAAGTGATTCGAAGTATGAGAATATCCGCGAAAGGGCATTAGCGATAAAATAAAGTACTTTAATAACATGTAATAATAATATCGCACTTAATACGTGCACTGGGTTTCCGAACAGAGTTTACCTTGACCAAGGTATGTAATATTTACTGTTTTCCGGGCCAATTCGCAATTTTAAAGTTACTAGGAGTAACTGAGTTCGACGTTTTATTCAGCATTCTTTTTCTAAGAACTAGGAAGTAGTGAACGATTACAATTGGCAAATACACCCTTTCTTTATTGTTAAAACATTGACAATGTTATTCGCAATACTAATGATCAATAGAAATCTTGATGATACAATTCAATATTTGGGTTTACAGAGCGAGAACTTTTCTCTATTTAAGGAACGCACATCTAACAATTTGCATATTCATTTTGCAACACTGAATTATTAAAAATACTAAAGCAAGTGATAAATTTATACCACAATAACATATTATCAGGCTGATGTGACTGATGTATGCGACGCTTCTTATCTTCTAACTTCTTCACAATAACAAGAGAATTGAGTTTCCAAATACATGATAAGACTATTCATTAATAATAATAATAACAGAAACTCCAAACATATTCAACGTATTCGTATTTCTTTTATATGGTTGTTAACGTTTCATATAATATATTCAAGGTTATAATAATAGTGATAAAAATAGTAGAAAAGTCATTTTGTATTATTTGTAGCTAGGTATTATACCTATATAATAAAAGTACAATTCATAAACTGTTCATTTCATCTAATGACGGAGAATAACACGGTAATTATTGTTCCGATATGATGACAAAAATATTCGATAAATAAGGCATGGGATCAGGCAGAATACTCCGGCTTTGGATTGTAACGGGAAAGAGAAATTTTAAAAGCTTCTTCTATTTTATCATAGCTGTTTCATTCTTGGATCATCCAATATAAATACCTTCCCTTTGACGTGAAACTACGGTACTACACTACACTAGGCAGGTGTAGTTCACTCCACTGTAGGCTATTGAGGCCCTTCTTTTGTATCCCGACGGCTGCATCTGAGGTAGACGAGTCTTCTTTGGTCATCAAAATACTTCCTCAAGGGACTTAATTTTTGGCTTAAGTCTTTAACCCCGATCCTTGGATTTACTCCTGTTTTTTTGTTCATCTGGTCTGTGATCGGACAATAGTTGAATCTGGCCGTATTAAAGTTCCATCACATATCTCAACTGAATTCACGTGCGCAATAAACACTGATGCAATTGTACTTCTTTTCTTGTGTTTCACCCAGTCGAGATAGTTATTAACGGAAGCTTGCTACTACACAACTATTTATTTACTCTTTCGTCGTTTGTAAACTTGAATGTTATTAAACTGAACATCTAAGAGATTTGCGAAAGAAATGTGAAATATAAAGAATATACACATATTGTTGAGGAACTAGTGCGTATATGAGCAGCGTCATCACCCGGGTGTACCCTTACAAAGTATCACTTTAGGTGGTCTAACTAGCCATATTCTAAGTTCGCATTTCCACACACAGAAAATGTCTCTCTAAAACGTATAAACATGTGTGTGGGGTGGAGCAGCTGTAGTGTGGTATGGTTCTCGTGAATTCTGCGTTTGAACTAACTGGATCCCTGAGTGTTGACCTGTCAAGCTTGGTTCCAAACCAATTTTGAAAATTGCAAAGGCCTTGTTGAGTTGGTGCCTAGTTTACTTCCTACAAAAATCCGTTCTTGAAAATAGCGTAGGTCATTAACCCATTTCTTGATCTCTACCTGTTTTGGAGCGAAATTATATATATTCGAGTAGATAACAGATTTCGGGAAACTTGAGATGACTGTCTGGTTTGTGCTTTCCTAAACATTTTGGGGTTCATGTTTGGTATTTTTTCAATAGCCAAAATACAAAGATATACAAGAACGTTCTATCACCTTCTTCCACTACCTGTTTTTCTGAGTGATCTGTGTATGGTGAAAGTATATAACAGAAACCAGACCATGTGCTTCCTTGGTTATCTGCAGGAGATCCTTGGTTTAGGACCTTATCCGCATGAAGAAGGGAAACCAAAATACATTTTAGTTGCCATCGAAACAAGCACTCGTTATATAGTGACGAGAGCTGTTAATAGCATAACGGCAAATACAACTGAACAATTCTTATTGGAAGAAATTATATTAAAATTCGGCGCCTTTCGTTTTCTTTATCTGTACAAACACCCAGTGCACAGAGCGAACAAACTTCAAAAATTAGCAGAAATATATAATTTTGAATTTAAGTTCTGCACTGCTTTTAATCACCAAGATATAGGATTAGTCGAGGTCATGAATAAAAGTACAGAATTCCTTAAAATCTTTCGTCCAACAAAATAATGAAACATGGCCAAAACTTACCTCACATCACTTTTGGCTTAAACAGTTTCGTCCAATTAAGGACATAGAAATCAAATTTCTTTTAATGTACGGATACGAACTAAGGATAATCGGCGATTGCCAATTACATACTGTTCCCCAGATACAAATCGAAAGAGACCACCTTGTAAAATTAAGAGAAAAAGTACGCCAAAATCTACTAAGTGCTCATGAACAACAAAAGAAATATTTTGACAAGAGACAAACAAGAAACTTTCCAAAATGGAGATAAAATATTAATTTATTATCCCTTTCAACGGGTCGGTGAATCATCACAATGGTCCGACAGGTATGCGGGCCAGCCACAATAATTTCAAAATTAAGTAATAAACTCTACCGAGTTCGAATGCCTGACAATTTCAGGGAGAGAGAGCAGAATATATCTATAGACAGAATAAAACCATATTATGAAGCGAAGAACACATATAATACAGGGATAATGAAGAACGCAACAGACAGGAAGAAGAAAAGAAGGGAAAGAAGAATAACATGATTCCAGCAGATACAAACCAGCGAAACGCGCCGAGCACACTTCGTGTTTCAGCGGTAGAGAAAGAGAAAAACAGAAAAGATATAAAACATTGAATAGCAGAAAACAGGATATGCAATATGATAAGGTTAACTATTTCAAGTGACCAAATCTAGTATGTACCTTAATATTCACATTGCAATAGATCTCTTGTCTTTCTTTTCTCCCTTATAATTTTTCACCTCACTGCATTTTGTCATTCAGACTGCCTGCATACGTATAATTTCCTTCAATGAACAAAATTGTAAGCCAAACGAGACGAAAATCATGAGGTGCAAAAGCTTAGAGGTTGGTAGAGGTATCACAGCTTCCCTTTAACATGTTCTATCTTCACGCTAACCGTCAAAAACGACAGTGACATTTTTTCTGTATGTGCCTACAATGTACACTGAGTGTTCACTGAATTCCGACTACCCATCCACACAAGAAAGTGTGGCCAGCAGCCGAGATGACTATGTAACCACCCCGAACTAGTAGTATTGCAGAGAAAGAACACACTCGAAGTTACATGTTGGCAGACAGCACACTGTTGTAATGGAAGGTGGGCAGGATTGTGGGTAGCCGAGCAACAGGTGCGTCAATAACCCAAACGGCAGTGCTTTTCGAAGACACCTGTTCCTGTGGAGTGTAGGTGTACAAGGAGTGGGAAGAAAATGAAGTAACGGTCTCCAATAGACGGAATTACAGAGGCATACGGAAGTTCAAAACAGGGCGAGCGTCGCGTCAAACAGCTTATGACAGCCAAATGCACAATCAGTGTTTGGGAATTATGTACGTGACTAATACAATGGTGGATGCACAACATCCGTATCCCACGCATCTATATTGAATAAATAGTTGGGGAGTCAGTGTTAATGATCGATCTTAGGTAGATTGTGGCTTCATGGTAAGATGCTTGCACTCCCATTGATGAATTGTGTTTATGAAGTTTTTTGAACCGTATAATCGATGTAGGTTTAGAGCAAGGCTTGTCTATATTATATGGGTGACAGAAACGATCTGGATCTTACAGAAATACGCAAATACATCGTGATTTATAACACACTTCCAATTTTCTGGGATTCACTTAAGTTTGTTTTTTGTAACTTGTGATGTAAAAATATCAAGACTTTCTGGAATAAGACTTTTGTCCCTCTGAATTAATTGTATTCTTAAAATTTGCACGTTCTTAATACTCTTTCTCCGTAACTTTTCATGCACATCGCCTTTTCTTTGTACACCAGCGTCACGAGTAGAATGTATACCATTTTTACAACTACAGTGTCTACGTTAAGTTCATTTCCACAAATTACACAAATAAAATCAATATATATATATATATATATATATATATAGTGTCTCAGGTAACCTGGAACAATAGGAAATTACTACTCTTGTCAATGTAATATATTATACTGAGTTTCATCAATCAAAATGATATTGAAATTCAGGTTTAAAATTAGGGACATTACTTCCTACTTGCTGTTATTAATTACGTTAAGTGATATTGACAAAAGGAAATAGTAATATTGCCAGTTCGAAAATGTATAATCACAAAACGTTATAGAGAGTTATGTATTTTAAATTGAAATATAGTTTTTGAAATGGAACACATACATCCAGGCTTTTATCCAGGCATATTACATATTTTATATATTTTTTAAAATTGACTGTGAATAATCATGTAGTGATTAAACATTTCAATGCTTGTCTTGCACTTGAAAACTGCTATTTTGCAGGTAAACGTAACGTAAATATGTCTGTAGGTTTTTTTAAAACATAAAAATATAAATTGATTATTAGTAAGTAAATAAAATATTACGTTCTAGTTAAAGATAACAAATCATAATACTAAAGGCATACTAATATAGCCTACATTTCAAATTATAAACTAAAAATCTTACAGAAAAAGGAACCTACAAGATACTCATTAAGTACTTCTCACTTCAACTACACAAAATCACTTAGCACATACAAACTTCTTAAATCTCTCACTGAAACTGACGTATGAAGGTAGACAGTGTCAAAGCTCAGTTTACTGCGTGCACCTAGCCGGCCCGGAAGGATGACTTTCCTCACCTGCAGTCATTTGGTAAGAACTCTCTGAACATCGTTCCCATTTCTATAAACCTATTAATACATATATCATGTTAAAGCTAATAAAACAATGTAAAAGTTTTTTGAAACATTTTGTTGGAGCGTTATCAGTTTTTTAGTAATAATAATATGTTGAACATTATATTGAAAAATCTACTTTTTCAGCAATTTATTTCAATACCACCATATATACTTACTTCAGCTAAAACACATAAGGACATAATTTAAAGAACGTAATGTGAGGAAGCTAACTTCAAACAATCATATTGATACAATTTGACATAATCGCGTTATTTACATTTCAATGTAGATATGCAAATTTGCATATTTAGGGTCGGGGGGGAAGCGAGAGGGGTAGGGTTAAGGACTTTTGAGGAAATACTCACTTTATGATGTAGTAACTGGCAAAGTTTCAGCTTTTTACTAATTAGTCCCGACAAAAGCCTATTTTTTTCCTTTATTAATTGGACTATAAACTGCAACTTTTAAAAACTGTTGGATACACTGCGGAGTGAAACTCTCCGCTCCGCTGTCCCACTGCGCTTACCTATAAACTGATGTAAACACAACAGCAGCGCCCTCCGCCAAAAACCGCATTATCCTGGTCAGGTAATACTTATCCTTACTATCCACATAACATTTGATGAGCTTCTTTACATCTATAATTTACGTTCCCTAATACTTTTTTTTAAAAAAAATTGGCTACAATGTACTAATGTACTTACGTACAAAATGTACACTTTTATAAAATATTCCGTTTAGTATATGTATTTCCTCTACGGATGGAGTTACCTCCATTCTATGAGTGGCGTGATTGTAATTCAACATCACATCGTATGAAAAAGTGGATGCAATATACTGACCTGGAGGTACAATATATTTTTTCCAACCAGAAGAGTTTAAGACCGTAGGTGTTTGATTTTAAAAATTCAAAAAACGGAGTGATGCAGAACCGGCATATTGTACTACACATACTTATAAAAAATGTTTCATTTATAATTCTTTAAAAAGTTACCCAGAAAAACTACAAAAAAAAAAAAAAAAAAAAAGATACAAGTGTAAAGAATTGTTTCCAAACTTCGGAGAATATATATATATATATATATATATATATATATATATATATATATATATATATATATATATATATATATATATATATATATATATATATATATAATAGAAGTTTATATGGTGAAAGTATATAACGGAAACCAGACCATGTGCTTCCTTGGTTATCTGCAGGAGAACGGTTCTCGGATATCAAAGCAATGGATGTTTACTTCATAAAAAAGAAAGTCATCTGCTTACCAAATAGATGTTATAATGGAAAATAATTTGTATGTTATTAAAATACTTAATAATAATTGTCAGTGGGGCGAAAGTTACAAAGGGACACTTCGAAAAAGTTCTTTGAACATGGCGCATATATATATATATATATATATATATATATAACTTCTTTTAAACTGGATGGAGTTCTACCACAAAACTAAATATTATTTCAAGCCATGAGCACTTAGTAGATTTTGGCGTACTTTTTCTCTTAATTTTACAAGGTGGTCTCTTTCGATTTGTATCTGGGGAACAGTATGTAATTGGCAATCGCCGATTATCCTTAGTTCGTATCCGTACATTAAAAAGAAATTTGATTTCTATGTCCTTAATTGGACGAAACTGTTTAAGCCAAAAGTGATGTGAGGTAAGTTTTGGCCATGTTTCATTATTTTGTTGGACGAAAGATTTTAAGGAATTCTGTACTTTTATTCATGACCTCGACTAATCCTATATCTTGGTGATTAAAAGCAGTGCAGAACTTAAATTCAAAATTATATATTTCTGCTAATTTTTGAAGTTTGTTCGCTCTGTGCACTGGGTGTTTGTACAGATAAAGAAAACGAAAGGCGCCGAATTTTAATATAATTTCTTCCAATAAGAATTGTTCAGTTGTATTTGCCGTTATGCTATTAACAGCTCTCGTCACTATATAACGAGTGCTTGTTTCGATGGCAACTAAAATGTATTTTGGTTTCCCTTCTTCATGCGGATAAGGTCCTAAACCAAGGATCTCCTGCAGATAACCAAGGAAGCACATGGTCTGGTTTCTGTTATATACTTTCACCATACACAGATCACTCAGAAAAACAGGTAGTGGAAGAAGGTGATAGAACGTTCTTGTATATCTTTGTATTTTGGCTATTGAAAAAATACCAAACATGAACCCCAAAATGTTTAGGAAAGCACAAACCAGACAGTCATCTCAAGTTTCCCGAAATCTGTTATCTACTCGAATATATATAATTTCGCTCCAAAACAGGTAGAGATCAAGAAATGGGTTAATGACCTACGCTATTTTCAAGAACGGATTTTTGTAGGAAGTAAACTAGGCACCAACTCAACAAGGCCTTTGCAATTTTCAAAATTGGTTTGGAACCAAGCTTGACAGGTCAACACTCAGGGATCCAGTTAGTTCAAACGCAGAATTCACGAGAACCATACCACACTACAGCTGCTCCACCCCACACACATGTTTATACGTTTTAGAGAGACATTTTCTGTGTGTGGAAATGCGAACTTAGAATATGGCTAGTTAGACCACCTAAAGTGATACTTTGTAAGGGTACACCCGGGTGATGACGCTGCTCATATACGCACTAGTTCCTCAACAATATGTGTATATTCTTTATATTTCACATTTCTTTCGCAAATCTCTTAGATGTTCAGTTTAATAACATTCAAGTTTACAAACGACGAAAGAGTAAATAAATAGTTGTGTAGTAGCAAGCTTCCGTTAATAACTATCTCGACTGGGTGAAACACAAGAAAAGAAGTACAATTGCATCAGTGTTTATTGCGCACGTGAATTCAGTTGAGATATGTGATGGAACTTTAATACGGCCAGATTCAACTATTGTCCGATCACAGACCAGATGAACAAAAAAACAGGAGTAAATCCAAGGATCGGGGTTAAAGACTTAAGCCAAAAATTAAGTCCCTTGAGGAAGTATTTTGATGACCAAAGAAGACTCGTCTACCTCAGATGCAGCCGTCGGGATACAAAAGAAGGGCCTCAATAGCCTACAGTGGAGTGAACTACACCTGCCTAGTGTAGTGTAGTACCGTAGTTTCACGTCAAAGGGAAGGTATTTATATTGGATGATCCAAGAATGAAACAGCTATGATAAAATAGAAGAAGCTTTTAAAATTTCTCTTTCCCGTTACAATCCAAAGCCGGAGTATTCTGCCTGATCCCATGCCTTATTTATCGAATATTTTTGTCATCATATCGGAACAATAATTACCGTGTTATTCTCCGTCATTAGATGAAATGAACAGTTTATGAATTGTACTTTTATTATATAGGTATAATACCTAGCTACAAATAATACAAAATGACTTTTCTACTATTTTTATCACTATTATTATAACCTTGAATATATTATATGAAACGTTAACAACCATATAAAAGAAATACGAATACGTTGAATATGTTTGGAGTTTCTGTTATTATTATTATTAATGAATAGTCTTATCATGTATTTGGAAACTCAATTCTCTTGTTATTGTGAAGAAGTTAGAAGATAAGAAGCGTCGCATACATCAGTCACATCAGCCTGATAATATGTTATTGTGGTATAAATTTATCACTTGCTTTAGTATTTTTAATAATTCAGTGTTGCAAAATGAATATGCAAATTGTTAGATGTGCGTTCCTTAAATAGAGAAAAGTTCTCGCTCTGTAAACCCAAATATTGAATTGTATCATCAAGATTTCTATTGATCATTAGTATTGCGAATAACATTGTCAATGTTTTAACAATAAAGAAAGGGTGTATTTGCCAATTGTAATCGTTCACTACTTCCTAGTTCTTAGAAAAAGAATGCTGAATAAAACGTCGAACTCAGTTACTCCTAGTAACTTTAAAATTGCGAATTGGCCCGGAAAACAGTAAATATTACATACCTTGGTCAAGGTAAACTCTGTTCGGAAACCCAGTGCACGTATTAAGTGCGATATTATTATTACATGTTATTAAAGTACTTTATTTTATCGCTAATGCCCTTTCGCGGATATTCTCATACTTCGAATCACTTAAATACAATGATAATTATTTCACAAGAGGGAGTATAATTCGGGTGTCACTGGCGTAGGGGGATTGGTAATCATCCAGGACTTCAGGGATTCCACTCCGTGCGACTCCTTGCCCTCCAAGCGGTTTGAAGATAGGTGGCTGGACTCACAGTCCGACAGCGATTTCACTCCATGTTGCAATAGGCGGAAAAGCGTTCGACTTCTCCCGCGATACAAAATATTAATTGTCGTTCCAACGCACATTACTATACTACCTGTACAAAAGACAAGCGCTGAACATAATTGTACTGTACGCGATAGGCCTAAATGAAAGCTGACCTAATGAGGCTTCTATACCAACGAGGTTACAGATGCACACTATTCCTAAGAAATAACAGTTTCTCAGGTTGGTTTGGGGAGTTATCAGTAAACTGGAAAATCCTGGTGTTGATAGTAGTCACCTGGAGAAAAAAATAATAATAATAAGTATTTCTCATGATTTACAATTTCCAAGTTTCCAACTAACTTCAGTGGGAAATGTAAGGAGTTAAACGTTGTAAGTTAACGATACATTAAAAAAAAAAAAATCCAAAAATTATAAAAATCGGTAATTCTGAATGTGTTGTTGTTCGTTTTGGTCTTTTGCCCAGTTACGCTTTGGAAATCACAAAACACTTGTGTTCCCACTGTATTTTGAGTGTCTTATTAACAGTTTGCTAGAGACAAAATGTCTGGTATCAACTCCTGTTGATCTCTTGAATAACAAGTACATTGTTCGTTGCAAAAACGAAAATGATTTCAAAATATTTTAGCTTCTGAGATTTTTACAGAAAGTGAGAAATGTTACGAAGGAATAAATGCTGGTTAAAATGCGTTGTACACTCGGATAAATTTATGTAATCATGGATCTATTACAACTGGCTCCCAGTAGGAAGTAATTGGCGTAACATATTAAAGCAAATTAAGATTTCTGGCCGTGAACTGTTTCAAAATTCACCGAAAAGAAGTTTTGAAAATTTTAACTTTTACCAAAAAATTATATTTGGCAGCAGTATTCGGTGAAAATTTTTCTTGTTATCACTGGCTACACTGTTCGATATACCAGTCAAATAACGTAAAGATTGAAGAAAAATAAAACAAACTCTTTCGCACTGATACTTCGTCAGATGAAAATTGGCAAAAATCTTGATAAAGTATATGCTATCACTGAGGATTACTTCATTAATGAAGAAATAGATTAACGAAGCATGTGTATCTCACCAATTAATAAATATTGAGGGCATCATTTGTTTCATTTGATATTTTAAATTTCATTTATCTTCTTTAGAGATTACTGGTTCCGATTTTGCATGAAAAATTTTTTTTGGAAAGTATCCTTCCTTCAGAAATTCTGCTTTCTCGACGGAAGTTCTATGTTGATAAAATAATTCCAATATCCTCTTGAAGTGGGGATAAGGGGATTCTTCACAAATTCAATATGTGAAGATTTTTCTTTGACACTGTGAGAATTTTATTCACTAAAAATACGTTTATTAGAAGGCATATTACTTATTACTTTCAAATATATAGTGTGTCTTTTGTTCAGCCACTCAATATTTACTTTATTTTGAAAAAATACGCATCGAATAAATTATAATACACATCTTTATGTATTTGTTTAAAATCTATCTCGTTTTGTTTTATTAGTAAAAATCAAAATATATACATGAATATTAGAAAAAATACACACAAAATGTTAAAATCGGTAAAGAACTTGCATTAAACCAATATCTATTAAAATTTATTTAAGAAAATACAAATATTAAAATATTGAAACTTTTACTTACCCGTACCCGTGGTAATGCATGTCGAATACATAAAATAATTTTATACATGAACATGTGAGAGAATTACTTAAAACTCCTATGTGTAATTGTAAATAACACATCTGCATACTAAAATTAAAAAATACTTTCTTTCCAAAAGATGGGATAACTGGAAAATTTTAAAAAAATCATCAGGCAAGTATTTTTGTAAATTTTGTTTTTCCAATACATGGATCCAAAACATTCCGAACTTACCATTACTGCAGGTGTGTAATTTGTATTAGTTACGAGTTATATTTATTATTTCCTATATCTTTCGAATGTCCAGTATGTATAGGTTAATGTATAAGTTACCAAAAGAAAATATAAAGTAGTTGTTATCGAACATATTGCTAAAATATATTTCGACCTGTCAATGTTAAAAATGTTTTAATAGTAATCATCAGCTATATTATAATCCTGGAAAAGATACAATTCAATATTAAACATATTTAAAGTTATCAAAACATATTTGTAGTTAGTACTAAATTGTTTCTCCTTTTCTAATACTGAGCTCCTCCGTGGCTAAGCGGTTAGCGTACGCGCCTTTGGCGTGGGAGGCCCGGGTTCGATTCTCGGCGGGAGCTCATGTGGTTCGGATTCCACGTTAATCAGTAGGTCCACGTCTCATATAGCCTCGCTGCTGAACGGGACGTTAAACTCAAAATCAACTCAACTCAACCTTTTCTAATACTGGTAGTCTCGAAGATCAATATATGGTATAGACATCTGAAAAAAGATCAATTAGTCCTCAGGAACAAATTGAAGGGATATTATCGTCATATCAATCTCGATAGTTGCTTAATAAGTGAAATCTCATATACTCGTTGTGCTAAAAGTACAAACTTCCGTTAGTAACATTGATAATTGTAACTTGGCAATAAGTGACAAAATATGCAATACCTCGCAAAATTTACGTCTTGTTGACATAATAGAATACTGCTCATGTAGCATTTAAAATATCTACTCTACCTACCACGTAGCATACTCTACCTACTATCTAGTTTTGTTTATTCAACAAAACATATCCTTGAATATTCTTAATCTCCTTTTAATATATATATATATATATATATATAAGTCCAACATGTTATAAGAAAATGTACTAAGAACATCTCTTGTATTTCTTCATGTATCACAATTTAGCAATTACTTCAAAGTTCCTGAGTGAGAAGTACAAAAATATACAAATGGAGTATCCTTTGTAGTACTAAGTGCTTTTTATGTATTCGTAAAAATGACGTCATGGCTGAAATAAAATACGCAATTAAATCTTCAAGATATTAAAACTACACATGCTCAGAAATATTTCATCGTGTTTCAAGTTTCCTCTATGTGGATGGAAATATAATGATGATATTAGTTGATAAATTTCAAATTGAGGTCGTAAAAGGTAACTGTTAGCAATCGTTCTATCTCGTTTAAGAGATTCGTTGTCAGAATGTCGTAACATTGCTCCTGACCAAGCTAAAATAAGATGGTTATTAAAATGTTATTCACGTAATTTTGCTTCGATTTCTGAAATAAATTTGAAATACACTAAACAGATTCAAAATTCTAACACGTTCTTCACTTGAGTATACTAAACATAATAATTCTGTCCTCGAGTGCTAAAACAAAACGCTTTTATGGTTTTAATCTTGCTTGACAAAACATTTCGTATATATATGTATAGTTAATAAAATACTAAACACAATAAATAAAAAGGAAATATTACCTTATTAGTAGATATTTGTCATGGTAAATAATTGCCAAAAATCCTTAAAGTACAAACTAGAGACCGGATGTTAGGCAAAATGCCTATTCTTTAATATTAAAGATTTGATCAAAAATAACGTTTTAAAGTTTATGTGGGGGTTATAGTTTCTATTTAAGCCAATTTTATTTTGCCTATTTTGCCTATTTCGACCTTTACTGCCTAAATAATTGCTTTAGTGCCTAATGTTGCCTATTCTATGCATTTTCTTTAAAATAAGCCTTCATTGGGAAAATATATAATTTATACAATATATATAATATACACGTATATACGTATAATAAGTGTTTGTAAGTACAAGCACGTGCTACGTTACAATGTACATACAGGGTGAACTTCAAAGATGTGCACATACTTCGGGAAGTGATTAATGACATCAAAAGAAGATGGAAAGTCCTCTTGTATTTTGTCGAATTCTGTGTCGTGTACGAGTGACAGTGGTGCCAACTTGGAATCGAAAATCGAATCTTGACAATTGGAACGGAACAGATAGATGTGCACATGCGTTGGGAAGTGATTCATGACATGAAAAGAAGACAAAATGTCCTGTTGCATGTTGTCAAATTTCTCGTCGTGTACGAGTGACAGGGGTGTGAACTTGGAATCGAAAATCGTGCACATACTTCGACAGACGATTCGTGCCATGTAAAGAAGACAAAAAGTTATCTTGAATGTCACGAAACACTTCCCGAACTATGTGCACACTTTTATGTCTCGTTCCAATTGTCAGGATTCAATTTTCAATTCCAAGATGGCACCCCTGTTACTCGTACACGACGCGGAATTCCACAACATGCAGTAGAACTTTTTGTCTCCTTTTGATATGCATCATGCGATAGGTCTTCTTTTGATATCACGAATCACCTCCCGAAGTATGTGCAGATATTTTAGGTCCACCCACCATGTATGGAATGCATAACAATGAAAGAACATATTAACAAACAAGTATGTTTCTATATTCTTTGAACATTATCTATGACCTAAATCTATTTTTTAATGGTATTGAGTATTTATCTTCATTATTTCGAGTTACATTTTAGTGCCTATTTTACTGCCTATTTTTTAAATTTTTAGTGCCTATTTGCCTGCCTATTTTACAGGTTTTTAGTGCCTAAACATCCGGTCTCTAGTACAAACATTTCAAAATGCGCATAATATCCATATGACGAATTCACATAATACTTGAAAATTCACAATATAATCTTTAAGAAAACAAAATTATCAAGCATGTACAATTTATTATTAGCATAGTGTGAATTATTACAAGAGCATATGGGTAATTGTCTTGAAAGTAATCAAATTTATTATTAGGAAAGGTTGTAGTTAACTCTGAGTAAATAGCCTTAAAGCTATATATACAGTACATCACACAAATATTCTCTGTTTCTAAAAATAAAATCCTTGAAACTACATATCATACCTAGAACATGTAAATACTTTGTTTCTGACAAAAAATCACTAAAAATTATAAATAATGTTAATAGACATGATCAAAAAATTAAAAATACACTAAAAAATTATGAAGTGTTAACGTACATAGATTCATTATCTTGTTTCCTAAAATATTTGCATAGTTTTATAAAATAAGTCTTCTGTAAGGAAAATATATTTAAGATTGAAATGATGTGAAGAAATATGAAAATATATCTTCTTGAAATAATTTCTGGGCTTTTCATTTGAAATTGTTTTCAATCAGAAAGTACATCAACGGATTATCTTTAAAAAATGATTAGTGAGTACAAAAGAACATATAATCCGTCTAAATTTATGACAATTCATCTACCTAGAGTATGCCAAAATTTAACTCTCTTGCTCACTGCGACTGCTGAATGTTGAATCCTTATACCTTCCTATTTGTCGAATCTGACTCCACCCCATGATGGAATGATAAGGTCATAGTCACCCTATTTTATATATATATGGTCGACATAAGGTCGGCATAAGGAAAATGTCGTTTAAAAGTATATACCCTAGGAGAATTTGTATGCAATACAGGAGCATCATTCAGACTTCGCTTTAGGGGGCAAGAGCACCACCGACATAAGATTTTCACGTTTTGTATTAGTATATTGGAAGACAACCCATTACAGTATATGTATTCCTCAAATTCTTGGGAGGGGGGTCAATTGCACCCTCCTGCCCCCCAAATGACGCTCCTGATGCAATACACAAAATTGGAGGAAAAATCAACCAGCTATAAAGAAATATCTAGCATATAAAAATAATAAACTTTCCAAAAAATTTCGTCTTCCACTACACGCTGACGCTTACGAAAAGTCGATGGGAGTATATGATTCCAAAATCACCTCTAAAAAATGAATAATGACGTTATATTTATGTATCTGTCGCCTTGACAAATCTTAGCTGAGAATCTTATTTCTTATGTCCGGTAAAGTTATATCCTGAAATAAAAATATTGTTATTATTTAGTTCCAACAACTGAAGTTCAAAATCTTCAAATCACCAATATAGAAAACTATTGGTTTCTCAACATAAAATATTCAAGTTTTATTAGATTAAGTTCAAAAGTATCTAATTACCCCCCAAAAAACCTTCTGATCGGTTATTGAAATTGTACATAAATAAGTAACATTTAAATTTTATTTTAATACATGAAAATTATTTAAAATCTTTCAAGTTTTAGAATTTTAAATTAAATTTCCATTAAATTCACTTTATTTATAAAAATATTGGACAAAAATTATTAAACTTTACGAGAAGTTAGAAAGAATGATTCATATTTATTTATTTTCGAAGTTGAATTGATTTAAAACAATAACTTAATAATATTACTCATTAGTTAGACATTTAAGATTATCAATCCAAAAATTTTAACTTCAAAATTTAAATTATTGAATTATTTTTTTTAAACTTACACAGTGAATATAAAATAAAAACCACTGTGTTTACAGGACCAGAGAAGCCATCTTTCTTTTCCACATAATATCTAATTCGTGGCTGTAAGGTTATCTTATTGCTATCGTTACTATTTTATTGTTATCATTATACATTTAGTACTGTTATTATTAGTATGACAATTTAAAATTAGATTGGTGAAGAAAAATACAAAAATTTCTACAGTTATTATTATTCTGCTAAATCATTTCTTCATGGCTGATGACCTGAGACTATACCACAAGTCTCCGCTTCCCCAACTATGAAGCGCCTGTAAGAACCTTAACTATACTGTACCAGCTTACCCACGTTATTAACCACAAAAACAAACTTTTCATAATTTTAGCTTTTATTTATTTTTTTTTCTCAGAATTACTGTGTGTCATAATTAAAAATTGCCTTATGACATTATTTACGTTATTATTCCCCTAAGTGACAAAACCTATATTAATCACCTGTTTCTCTTTGAACATTTGTGAACCTAATGGTATCAATTTACAAAAAATTGTCATGTAATGGTGGTATAACGACAGAGAAAAGATGAAAACAGATTTTAAATTTTACATTTCTTTTTATACCTGAACTTTTAGTATTTTCTTCTGTTGGTTGGCTAACTGCTTGAGGAATACATTTTTTTTCTGTCATTTTGATACAATAATATATCAGATGATTCTTCTTTGTCAATCCATTTTTGGAGATACCCTTTACTAACAGTTAGGTCTTACGTAATTGATCCACAACAATTGCTCTGGCTGTGTTCTGTAATGGTCAGTGGTGGTTATCTCATGGATGTAAGATAAACAGTGTATACCCAAAGATAAAACGCACATATAACATTGTTTATTATTATTATTATTATTATTATTATTATTATTATTATTATTATTATTATTATTATTATTATTATTATTATTATTTCAACTGATTTCCGAAATCACTCTTTTGCTTTCCTTCCTTGATATTGGAACTGAACAGTCGTTGCGAGTGCCTCATACTTTCGCTAGAAAGCAGCATAATAGCCTAGGCCTGTTCATTAGCATCATTCTTTGGTATTGATTGCAGGTCTAGAAGCAATTCTACGAATTGCTTACCCGGTCGAAGGTTAAAACAGAAAGACTGTAAGAAAGTCAAAGCCTCTTGTTATCCCTGGAGAAAATTTGTACTGAAACTAGTCAGAAAATCATTTCTAAATTATATTGATGTGTATCTTTTACTGCGATATGTTGTTTAATAGTGTAGTGATACACTTAAATCTTCTGTATGGAAAGGAGGTATACAATAGGAGTTTCTGATTATTCAATGGAACCAAGAAGCCTGTGAAATGGACACAGAGTTAGTAGCTAGCGGTAATTGTGACTGCATAGTTTCTGATCTTCGGCGATCTAGTTTTGCTTCTCGAATATACGTAAATATAAAAGTGATTGTGCAGAATAATCGTCCAGCTTCGCAATTTAATATTTCCACTAAAGTAAAAACACATATTCGACATTTTAATGTTACAACAATTCATGATTCTGTAGTTGTTTTTCTACAAACATATATATATTTCAAATGATAAAAATGGAAAACCTAGACTTGATCATATGCTTGATGAACAAAAGAAAGTAAGTTATTAGCAACACAAGGAGTGCGTTCGCAAAAACAGACATTATGAAACGTTTCATTGATGTTTGTGTCTTGGACAAATATGAACAGAATTTCAGAAGTCAAAATGAGAGCATAGATTCTTCAAATAAAGGAAATTACATATAACTTCTAACTCTAATTAGCAAATATGATCCATTACTATGCAGCCAATTAGAAAATTCTAATATGTTGCTTTCATGTATAAAGCAAGAAATTTGTAAAACTTCTTTTGTTTCGATAAGGATGAAGTTACTGATGGCTTAAATGATTAATAGTGATTTTACGTAGTTTCTATACGGGAAAAAAATGAATTCAAATAGGTAATTAATACCATATTTGCAAAGTGGTAGTGTAGCTTTAATTTATAAGGGACTGAAGATAAATTTATCTGAACGTAACATGCACGATTTTGAAGTTCGTGTCATTATAAATGTGCAACAAACATACATAAACAAGTTGAAACATGAATTTTTCTTCTTCTTTGTGCGTGTGTTGGTGTTAGTGTGTAGTGAGATTATAATGCGTGATTACTTGTTGAGTGTGGAATTATGGTCTAAATTCTCTGAAAACCAAGTTATTTTTTGTGTTGAATTGGACAGTGATTCTTTTTGATCTATTTATTCCAATTGGCAGAGAGCTCTGTTCATAGTGAAGTTAAATTTGGCTGAATGGGAAAAACTGTGAATTTGGCACCGTTTGTTTCTGATGATTTGAATTTGGAAGTAGAAATAACATTTATTAAATCACTTGAACATCGTAAATTATTGGGAGGGAGGAAGTTGGTGATAATTGAAAAGAAAAGAACATTTCATGACCCTCGAAACATGCGAGTGACATTATTTTTTGGAGTCTTAGCATGTATAGAACATAGTGCAAAAACTGCAAGAATTCGAGTGTTGTGTTGCATGAATATTTCGAACAGTGTGTAGATACTATTAGTACAAATATGCAAAGAAACGTCTTACATGCAGAGGATTGACTGGTTTTCATACATGTACTGATGAACAGAATATAATAAATTCAATGAGCATGGGTTTTCCAAGGTATGCATTACAGATGTTGCTGCTGTTGAAATTTATGTGAAAGAGTAAAATTAGAAATGAAATTGTTTTTTAAAGATAAATTTATTGATAAAATTTGCGATGAACTATTTGTTCATACACAACAGAAGAATGGTGGGTAGAAACTGATATATAACCTTTGGAAGGTATTGATGAAGTGGAATGTGCTAAAAGGAAAAGACATTTGCAAAGATAAGATAATTAATTTTGCAAATAATAGTGTAAACGTAGTGTTTTATTAGTACAACCATTAAAGTGGAGTATGATCGTTTTGAATATGATAGGATTTTTAGAAATTAAAGAGTATGTAAAATAATTAAGAATTAAAATTTTTATAATATTTATTTTTTCGTTTATTTTGATAGTAATGAATTTAGATAGTTGTTTTTTTAAATACACTAGTTATTTGAATTCTATTGAATTATTTGAATATATATCTATATCTATCTATCTATCTATCTATCTATCTATCTATATCTATATATCTATATATCTATATATATATATATATATATATATATATATATATATATATATATATATATATATATATATATATATATATATATATGTGTGTGTGTGTGTGTGTGTGGGTGTGTGGGTGTTAATTGAATTCATTATTATTACTTTTTTAAAAATCATAAGATTTTTACGTAAATTTGTTTTTTAAATACATTATAATACAATATATCTATTACATGTATGTGGTTTCTTACGATTATTGCACTCAGTTCAGCTATTACTGGTTGATTGGTTATGATAAACTAATATATACACGTCTAGCCATAAATTCTGTCACACACTTTTTTGTGAATATATGAAATATGGTTTGAGATTTTTCAATCTGCTTTTAATATGTTATAACCACATATATTCTTTACAATTGGCACCTATCAAACTTCAAAATGTCCACCATTGACACGCACACAGGCTTTGAGTCTCTTGGGCCAGTCATCTATTGCAGTACGGAGAGTATCAATCGGAAAATCCTCCACTGCTGCCACCAAGGAACGCTTCAAACTTTTAAGTGAAGGGTCTTTTCTTGCAGACCATGTCTTCTAACACTGCCCACAGTTTGTAGTCCAGAGGGTTTAAATCGGGGCTACCAGAACGCCACTCAGCACTGGAGATGAAATCTGATACATTGGCCTCCAACCACTGTTGTGTCATCCTTGCCTTATGAGCTGGCGCAGAATCCTGCTGGAAGGTCCAGTGATCATTGTTAAACATGGTGTCACTCAAGTCCTTCACAATAGGCTCCAGAACAGTTTCCAAATATACCCTGGCACTTGTTTTTACACCTTGCTCACAAAAGTGAGGTCTGGTGCGGCATTCGTAGCTCACCCCCACCAAACCATGACTGAGGAAAGGTGATGACCTCTCTGAACCTTAGAAACTCTCCCACGAGCTTCTCGAGAGCTTGCTGCATATATCCTATCATTTTGGCGGTTAAAGCTCTCTTCAATGGTGAAGATTTTCTCGTCGGCAAAGAGGATTTGCCGATGTCCATTATTGGCGTACCGCTGTAGGAGCTGTCTTGCTTCAGTTTCCTCTGCTGCTTCAGCTGTGGTGTCAAGAAATGCTCCGTGCTCCGCCGATAAGCTCTGACCTTCAGGTCTTCAGAAAGTAACCTGGATATTTATCTTGGGGCCATGTTGAGCTCCCGTGCCATGATCTTCTGCTTCCGGAGTGGATTTCGCCGCACACGAGCAGCCACTGCTTTAACAGCTGCCACTGTTCTCACACTGCGAGGACGACTATCCCTTCGCCGGCCACGTACACTGCCGGTCTCAGTAAGCCGCTGGATTGTGCGGTAAACAAATCTTTTGCTGATTTTCAGAAGTTTCAGCAGTTTGAAAATCTCACTTGGTGAATTTCCACCCTTAAGCAAGGCAAACACTGCAACTCTATTTTTGTACTCACTCCATTCCATGCTTAAACGAAGCAGATCCATCCGTTCTCTTTCCCTGTTCGACACATACTGGCCAGGGCTGACCTTGAGCTAAATTGTACCTTGTCACCTGCAGAACAGGTTCTACAGTCAAAGCCAAAAGTTTGTGACAATATTTATGGCTAGACTATTACTACACAATCTATTAAAGTATATGTATTCCTCAAGCTCTTGGGGGGCAATTGCCCCCTCCTGTCCCCCTAAATTACGCCCTTGGATCATTGTAATATAAATTTTGCAGTAAAAACTATTCTAAGGAGCCGAACACTAAACACTATTGTGCATTACCTAATGTTCTTTGAGTGAAACAACAAAAGTTCAGATTTTATCTTCTAAATGCGTGATACGTGTTGGATGCCAACTCATATTCAGTAAGGTTCTCCGCGTGTTTTATTTCTGCTATTTTATTATTTTAATATATGTGTGTTCCTACCAACAGAAAAAGTAAATTTTATATGAAATTCAAAATTAATGTGCATGCGACGTATTAGTGAAAAGCCATTTAGACAATCATATACTTAAATTAAAAATCATTCTGATTAAATAATGTGCAAAAATATTAGGCCAAATATAACGAAAAAAATTCGTTGACTTATCCAACTTCGAGGGAGTATCTGTTGTCGCTTAGAGCTGCAATTTTGCAGAATTTCATAGCCATGATAATACTTCTATGAGCAAACTGGATGATTTTATGTAAATTTGGATTCTTTAAGGTTTCCAAATATGACTATAGATCTGCTTGGCAAAATGACGCATAGACATGTATAACTCCCCCTTAACTAAATCCTTAAAAAGTTAGAGCCCTATTATATTAGGCCATTGGTTGCGCCAACGGTTGGCGCAACTGGTGGCGACACCACACTCTCTCGTATCATTCACCAGTGGCGCAACCAAAACAAGACGAATAGTTTCATGAGAAAATGTCTTCACTGATGAAAGCATGCTTCTCCTTGCTTCAAAATGTGATATGAATAACACTATAATTGATTTCCACGCATTTAATTTAATGTTTCTGTTGCTGTAGTCTTCGATTGTGCTGTCCCACATTGCAGGATATTGTTCAATTTCACAAATAAAATTCTCGGTGTTCACTTTATTGTCTATCTTTGACTATCAGTTATCGATCTATCTATTGTCTATCTATTGATCTATCAGCTTGTCTAATTCCTGCATTTTGTCTTCTCCTCTGGTTTTCTTCATTGCATCTCCGCCACCATCTTCCTTGTCACTTGCCATTTTCTCGCGAATCATAAGAAACTACCAACACTACACTGAGTGACAATATATTGCGGTCTGATGAGTCACAGAGCGAGCGCCGATGATCAAACAGCTCTTGAACCTGCTACTGGTAGCGCCACCAGATGCTTAGTATAATACACTACGTTAAGAACAATGGTCCGCCCAAGTGTGTCCTGCGCAGTGTTGCCACACTCGAGACTAATGATGATGCCAAATGCGGTCCTGAATTATGCTAGTTTTGTAAATTATGCCAGATTTTCAAATTCTTTTTCCGAACTAATTTGAAAGATCCGCTCCTACTTATCTTCATTATTTTAATGAAGTGTGTTAACTCTATTCATGTGCAAAAGTAATATGACCCTGTCACGAATGATAATGAAATAAATTGGTAAATGGTACATTATATATAATGTATGTAACAAATAATATTACATATAATATTATGTAACAAACTTTGGAATTACCCACTACACAACGCTTCTGGACGACCCTTTTCTCAAAATAATATGCCTTATTAACAGCCTGAAAAACATTTGGGCAAACTTCAGAGTTTTTATGCCGAACGATTACTGAGACTTGATGGAAAAAAAAACTTTAGCGATCGAATTAAAAAAAAAAACATCCTCAGGTTAGCGTTCACAGAGAGTTTTTTTTTTTAAATTAAATTTGATGGGTAAATCACCAGACTTTTAATACATTCACATTGTATCCACTGAGTTGCGAAATAGTGTACCTCCAGTTTAATATATTTGTATGTGGCTTAAATTTCTATTCGCACTTATTCCTATCAAACACGACGATTATGAAGGAACGGATTTACTGTACAAAATAGAATAGAAACATCTCATTCGGATTTCTATTATCCCGCAGTCGAATCCGAGACCGAAAGACAAGAGATGGTTTTTCTGTTTTAAGCAAGATAACGTGCCTAGCGAAGGCTTTGCATGGTGAAGATTATATTAATGGAAGTTATACAGATGCAGTTTTACAATTCAATATACATATTACTAAATATTGAGCTCCTTCGTGGCAATATGGTTAGCGTACACGTCTTCGGCGCATGAGACCGGCGTTTGATTTCCGCTAAGAGCTCATGTGGTTGAAATCCCTAAGCTTTAGGTTCATGTCTTATAGAGCTTTGATCCTAAAAGGGACGCTAAACTATAAATGAAATGAAATCTTTAAGTTTTACGTCCCATGGTTATGCCGGTTAGGCTAAAGGAGACGGTAATTATGAGAAATAAATGAAGTGGTGGAATGAAGAAAGTGGGAGGAAACGGGAGAACCCCGAGAAAACCCACGAGCGCGGTGTTTGTCCACCACAAAGTCCACATGGCACGAGCTGGGATCGAACCAGGGACCCCAAGCACCGGAGGTAAGCGCTCTACCACTAGCCACCGCGCCCTCCACGCTAAACTATAATCTAATTTAATATATTTATTACTTTACGTCCGTGTAACGTGGGTTCCTGTCACCACGGCATGGCGCGTCCTCAGGTTGCGGATCGAGGAGAAGGCCTCTAGATATAGAGGTTAGCTGCGAATATACTGAATAAGCAGTCGCGGACAGACGACTAGGAGTGGTCCTCCAGCTTGGGGGTTTGGGTAAGGCTAACACCCTCATCCTGTAAAAAAAGGTACTTGTTCAGAAACATTCACAAAAGCCTCGGACAAGGACTGATAACTTGGCACGACCTCAGCAAAAGAAAATGGACATGAGATTTGGAACATGGAATATTAGAAGTCTATAGGGCAGGCGCGTTAAAATCTGTAACGAGTGAGTTAGAGAAATACAGGATGGACTTAGTAGGAGTTCAGGAAGTTAGGTGGGAAGGAAATGGATCTGAGAATTCCGGAAATTTTACGTTCTTTTACGGGGAAGAAAATAAAAATAACCAGTTAGGAACAGGGTTTTTCGTTCGCAAACGAATATTACCAGCAATTAAACGGGTTGAATTTGTTACTGACAGACTTTCTTTTATTACTCTTAAGGGACGGTGGTGTGATATTATTGCTTTAAATGTACATGCTCCAACTGAAGATAAGGGTGACGATATAAAAGATAGTTTTTACGAAGAAGTGGAACGGATATTTGACCAACTCCCGCGATACCATATGAAGATTCTATTAGGGGATTTCAATGCGAAGGTAGGACGAGAGGATATTTTCAAACCGATTATAGGGAACGAAAGTTTGCATAAGGAAAGTAATGACAACGGTGTTAGACTCGTGAACTTTGCAACATCCAAAAACCTAATCATGAAGAGTACAAAATTCCCACATCGCGACGTTCATAAATACACTTGGATATCACCAGACGGAAAAACACATAATCAAATTGATCACGTTTTAGTAGATAGAAGAAGACAATCTAGCATAATTGACGTCCGGTCGTTTAGAGGGGCTGATTGTGACACTGATCACTACCTGGTAGCAGCGATAATACGGGAGAGATTCTCGTTGAATAAAGGTAATACTCAATGTCCGAAAACGGAGAGATTTAATTTAAAGAAATTAGAAGAGAGTCAGGTAAGAGAGGAATACCAGATTGAAGTTTCGAATAGATTCTCGGTTTTAGAAGACTCGGAGTGCACTAGTGTTGAGGATACTTGGATTGAAATTAGAGATAGCATTAAAAGTTCAGCAAAAGAAAAATTGGGACACGCGGAAATACGTAGGAACAAACCATGGTTCGACCAAGAATGCATTAAACTAGCAGAGAAGAGAAAACAGGCAAAATTACGGTGGCTACAAAATCCGAATGAAATAACTACACAAAATTTCGCAGATATCAGGCGGGAAACTTCCAAAACTTTTAGAACAAAGAAACGGGATTTTTTGAAAGCTAAAATTAAGGAACTTGAAGATAATAGTAAAAATAAAAATATTCGGGACATATATAAGGGGATCACCGAATTTAAGAAAGGCTATCAACCTCGTGCTTATATATTAAAGAAATCTGACGGAACAGTTCTCACTGATGCGGATAGCCTCTTAAATAGATGGAAAGATTTCTTTGACGATTTGCTGAACACGCAGCCAAAAACTAATGTGCATGGAGAAAAGGAGATACACACCGCAGAACCGTATATTCCAGAACCCAATCGAATAGAAGTGGAAGCCGCTATAAAGAAATTAAAGAAACACAAATCTCCGGGTGTAGATGAAATTCCGGCTGAGTTAATTTTAGCTGGAGGCGAAAAATTGTGGAACAAGATACACAAACTCATTCTCCTTATCTGGAACAAGGAAGAATTGCCACAAGAGTGGAAAGAGTCAACCATTGTTCCAATTCACAAGAAAGGCGACAAAAGTGACTGTAATAATTATCGAGGCATTTCTCTTCTGTCAACATCCTATAAAATCCTTTCAAATATTCTGTTAGCAAAATTGACCCCATACGCAGATGAAATTATTGGAGATTATCAGTGCGGATTTAGACGAAATCGATCAACTATCGACCAAATATTTACCATTCGCCAAATTCTCGAAAAGAAGTGGGAATACAATACCCCGGTACATCAACTATTTATTGATTTTAGAAAGGCTTACGACTCGGTTAGGAGAGAAACATTATACAACGTTCTTACAGAGCTTGGAATACCGAGAAAGCTAATTAGATTAATTAAGATATGTTTAAGTGAATCCCAAAGTAAAGTCCGGGTAGGAAAATTTTTGTCCACGAGCTTCCACGTCGAAAATGGCCTGAAACAAGGAGATGCGTTGTCGCCATTATTATTTAACTTTGTGCTGGAATACGCCATAAGGAAAATCAAAGATAGCAACCAGGGCCTAGAGTTGAACGGCATTCACCAGGTTATGGCATATGCTGATAATGTAAATTTAATAGGGGATGATAGGAGAACAGTAGAAATAAATGCAGAGATATTATTAAACGCTTGCAGGGACATGGGTTTAGAAGTAAATGCAGAGAAAACTAAATACATGGAAGTGTGTCGGGACCGTAATACGGCAAATTGTGGAGGCGTTAAAATATTAAATAATACTTTTGATAAAGTGGATACTTTTAAATATTTAGGATCAATATTAACAGACGAAAATCATATTCACGAAGAAATTAAATGTCGACTAAAAGCAGGGAATTCGTGTTACTATTCGATTCAAAATCTCTTGCAGTCGCGAATTCTGTCGAGGAATTTGAAGCTTAAAATATATAAAACGATAATCATGCCTGTTGTTCTGTATGGTTGCGAAACATGGTCGCTTACTCTGAGGGAAGAACATAGACTGAAAGTATTTGAGAACAGGATCCTGAGAAGCATATTCGGACCCAAGAGGGACGAGAATGGGGAATGGCGGAAGCTTCATAACGAGGAACTTCCAATTAGTTTATACGGTTTACCCAACATTGTTAGGATCGTCAAGTCTAGGAGGCTTAGGTGGGCAGGTCATGTAGCTAGAATGGAAGAAAGTAAAAACGCTTTCAAAGTCTTGACTGGTAGACCCATAGGAAAAAGACCATTAGGAAGACCTAGGCGCAGATGGGAGGATAATATTAAGATGGATCTCGCAGAGATAGGAATACAAAGTAGAAACTGGATCCAATTAGCTAAGGATAGAAGTCAGTGGAGAGCTTTTGTGAACGCGGCACTGAACCTCCGGGTTCCATAGGCCATAGAGTTAGTTAGTTTAGTTAGTTATTACTTTACGTAGTATATTAAAAAATAATGACTTACCAAGATGACGTGAATTTGGCAATCATCAGATCTGTTTTATATTTTCACTCAATCCAGTGAATATTAATTTAACAAATATAAGACACAAGTATATATTCAGAATCAAGCACGTACACATACACAAATATGAACCAGGGGCAGCTTTAGGATTTTAATTTTGGGTAGACTCGCTCCCTCGCTTATGAATACATATACACATTTGATTGATTAGTGATACTAGGAAATTGCTTTTAGAGTAGTGGTTGATGCTATTTGTTAAATAATTATCTACCATTAATATAAATAGTGGAAAATATATTTACTCTTTATTGTATCTTCTAGCGTTTATATATTTTTCAAAATTTTTGGATAGGCCCGTGCCTACTCGGAATACCCGCTAAAGCCGCCATCGATATGAACACTTCAAGGCTAATTATATGCGGTGGACTGCGTTGCGTCGCATCAAACAAAACTTCATTATCATCTTCCCATTTGTTTGCATTAATTTGATTCACCCACAGTTTTGTCATATATATAGGGGTCTATATATTTGCACTTGTTATTGCTTTTAGCATTTTTTGGGAGGGTTCAGGGTATTTTCTTCAGCAAAAGAGTCGGTTCTCTCTCTGTGTGTGTATTGAAAAGAGGGGAGGGCAAATTTATACTTTATGAATGGATAACATTTTAAGCAATATATACAAAACATGCCGCTTCGGACAAAGGCCTGAAGCATTTCTTTTAAGCCACATTGTCACGTTAAATGAATCTTGTAGCTGTCATAAAAAAAAAAAAAAAAAACTTATAACCCGATCTTTCTATTTACTCTTTACATGTTACTTCTTAAAAGCAAGAAAGGTTTCTCCACACATGCAGCACTACACTCTAGTGGACAAACAGTCAACCTCCTGAAAAACGTGTCTTTTGGCGCACTTGCCCTCCCTGTCCAAAAGAATCCGTTATTTTGGAAGCGGCGAAACTGGTTTTTCTTTTATGTCAGCGGGAGGGCGATAGCAGGTAGCAAGCAAGACGTCCCAGAAAGTTGCGCATCGTTCAACTCCTTGCAAAATGGAAAAAAAAAATGTTTTGTGATCCTTTCAAGGCTATGTCTATATGGTGAAATATGGTAGAGTTTCAAGATTTTTTAAAAGAGAGCTACAACTTCTTCTAACGTGGCAATGTGGCTTTAGCGGTGTATTACTAGTTGTTCCCTGAGGCTCATACCCCCTCCCCTCTGAAATTGTAAAGTGAACAGGAATAGAAACATCCCACTCTGGTTTCAGTTGACAGTAATAAAACTGTGGTCAAGTAAATATCTTTTGGAGAGTCATGTTTTGCTAGTTTTGAACAGTTCTCTGAATTAAACAATACAACAGCGGAAGTACTGACCGGTTTTATTGCTCCAACCATCGCTTCAACTAAAATGGATACTTTCCAACTCCTTGAATCATTATATTTTCGTTCTTTTTCTGTTCTCCAGAGGAAAGAATGAAATTATGCCAGATTTGGCCAAGATGCTAAAGTCAAGATACTAGATGCTAAATGCATGTGAATTATGCTAGACCTAGCACCAAGATGCTAGATATGGCTTCATTGGTCCTGCGTTACCAATGGTTGCCCGAGCAGCTGCTCAACTATTTTTAGTCCACCAGCCGTCCACCGATTTCTTGATGGCGCCACCAGTTTCCCTAGTGTAATAGGGTCTGTATACTTCAATGCCCCGGCTGCGCCGCCGGTGGCGCAACCAATGGCCTAATGCAATACGGCTCCTACTCTTTTAACCTTTCTCTGAAAACTTTAAACTATCTCTGAAAATAGTTTTTTTTTTCTTTTTCATGTTTCCACATTTGAAATTTTCCAACCGAATAAATTTGCACAGAGTGTACTTTCAATATTTGTTTCTAGGGGAAGATAGTGGCTTCTTTTTAATGAATTCTTTGAATAAACATGTATTACTTTACTTCCAAGTTCAAAACATAGAGATAACACATTGTATGTACTGTAGTTTATATAAATTCTTAACACTGAAAAAAATTAGGAAAAGCATTTAGTTTGCCCATAGAAGTGAATGCATAAGAAATGCAACAAAATTGAAGCTTAAAATGTCAACAAATGCTTGCTTCTGATTGGCTGAAACTAGATAACTAATCAGCTTTTGCTTGTAGATGGCCACATTTTTATCCATATTATTTAATCAGAACTGTTCTATTAACTAAGTACGATTTTATAAACAACTTCCCGCTAGTATTAGGTTGGTGCGAATAAAATGTCCATTTTGAAGTCTGTTGGGGAATGGACTGAGGTCACGCATCTAATGTCACGAACTCTGTACACATCCTCCAAATAAGCTGGGATACCCAGACAGACAGGAGATGGTGTGTTGTTGAACACGGTCGTATGAAAGTACACCACGGAAAACATAGTTGCGAGTGATTTTTCTGTATGAATTCATATTGGGCCATTCTGCACGGCAAGCCGAAAAAAAAATAACAGAAATGACGAATGAACCCACAATGCGTCTTTCGTTTGTCACATTTCGTTCCAGTGACACCATTGCAAAATGAGTCTCCGTGGACAACGACCACATTAAGTTCGGAGCTCCTCAGCAATACCCTGGGAGCGGATAGTTGTAAGTGTTCATGTCAATGCAGACAAATTAGGCATATACAATACCAATAGCGTTCGACGGATCTGTGCAATCGGCAAGATGGAAAAAAATGGACTCATTGGTGTCACATGAGTTGATAACTTAGGATGTTACAAACTCAGTGACAAATAGACAAAGCGAATGTGGAAGTTTTTTTCGATGAAAGATGGAGCGAAAAACTATCCTAGATCAATTTCAAATGACTTCTTGTTTTCGAAACATAAAGTATCTTATAAGATAATTTACTAAGGAGGAGTTTATTAAAATTCTGAATTATGCATAAACACATTGTACTTTAATGAAGACATGAAGTTTGTCTTTACATTGTAATCTAAGAATGTTTTCTTAGTATACTGATATTATAGCTTAATGAAGACAAAACACATTTTTAACTGGAGGTTGTGAGATTTGAATTTTATAGAAGCCTTTTTATTGATCTCTCTGGTCACCCTCAAATGGCCCTGTCAGAAGAAAATGAGAATTTTTTTTTTTTTAACGCAAGTGACTTCTGGCTATGGGTTTGGTAATACGGTGAGTTCAATTGGAGAATCGTCCTTTCGTTTAAGTCTTCTCATGCATTATATCTCGTGCTCTACAAGAAATATTACCTGGCACTTCTGTGATAGAATTAACATTAAAGATTATAACGCTTCCAAAGAACTTAGATATTGATAATGTCAGAATAAAGATTATTTCGTTTTAAGAGTTCTTGACTTACTCTTCCACGCTGGACTTTTATCTGATGCTTCTAAATAAAACATCATCGTGACAAATAGAATGTTAATGTCAATTTCGTCAACGAGGGAAATCCATGATGTTTGAAGGGAATGACTGCATTTGTATAGAGAAAGTGGAGATACTGCATTAGGTTCTAGGTGTTGCTTTTGTCTTGATCATGTTTACGTTCAATGACTTAAAGCCAATCCAAAGCTCTGGCGTCTTTCACGCCCACAAACTGCATTTAGAATGCTGCAAGAATTCTGGAGATGCTTTGAAGATGCTGTAAGTTTGAGTTGGTTAGGTCATCGCAGTCACGAATTCTTTGCGAAACACTTTGACAGAGCTCCAGCTGAAAACTGGTCTTGGGGTCACGCAACAACCGAAGAGGATTTTAAGGTTATCACTGCAGAGAGAAAGAAAATAAATAGAAGAATAAAAGTTTCTGTACGATGTGTGCAATGATTCATATTGAGTGTTGAAGAGAAACGTGTGTAAAACAAGCGGGACAATTATTGAGTTCCTACTTTTATGCCTTAGCCATATGCATATATAAGTATATAAAGGAAGCAATACGCTATTGTCTTAAGACATACAGTGGCCTCCTTTCACCAACGAAGAGTAGCACATTTGAGTACCTTAGCAAAAACTACCGGAGTCCATTTCATTTTTATGAACAAGGTTATGTTCCCTTATACTTACGTAACTTTTTTTTTTTTTTATTTTACAGTGATTCAAGTATTAGGTCCAAAACAATATGAACTTAAGCAAACATTTTGGATCTAGAACCAAATGTTTTGTTTAGTTTGTAGGTATCGCATTATGTTTTTCTCAAAGAAAACCAAAGTTTGAAGCATTTTTTGTTTCTTTTTTGTTTTATCGGTTGTTAGAACCTGTAATCCAGAGGTCTACATTTTTTCTGAACATCAGTCTACCTCAATCTCATGGTACGCAAACTGGCCATGAGGATGAGCGAGATTACTGTTATATTTGTGTGTGTGTTTTAGCTCTTTTGTTCTAACTATGTTACGAAATTCAACCAAAAATCAAAATTTAATATCTGACTGTTCAAAGTTTAATAACTATGAACTCAAATAAACCATCCAATAAATCCTTGTAATGTTCAATTTATTATTGACGTATTAAAATTTCCTTTCAAAGATTGCAGTATAGTGAAATTCTCAATAACGAACCCGATAGGATAGGATTTATTTGTTTGCAAATGAGAGGTGTCTATTTCGGAAAGGTTACACAGATTTAGAATATTCGCAGCTCATGTAATTGTGAGCAGTATAGTAAATACGTTCCTTTTATATAGGTAAATATATCTAATACCGAAATACTCTACCCTTGTTTAAAAAACAAAATTATAGTCTAGCTGGGAGTTTTAGTAATGTTTATAGGAGCATTACGAAAAATATAATGTTTGTATAATTTTCTTCCCAAGTAATACAACTCATATGGCTATAACAGTCCCTTTGTTCGCTTACTGACTGATTTAAAAGTAAAACAAAGACATTAAAAACGTTCAACATTATGTTAAATACTGAAAATGCAGTACAGGGTGGATCCTTTATCTTGGTACACCCTTGTAACTTATAAACTAACGAATTAAAGACGCTTATCAGGCTAATATCGACAAATGAACATTGTTTGGCATAGTCTGCAATACCACAAAGTTAACAGTGTTGCCAACCCAACAAAGTTGTATTTTTTTCAAATAGCACTACGTCAGGTTATTACACATTTAAAAAATTTACGCATAGCTAAAACGGAAACTTACTGTGCGACATTTTTATGCAGTGTTGCAAACTAAGGTCTCAGCAGTATCACAAACTTTGAAAACAACCAAACTGTGCCGGATTCTACCATAGTAATAATGCAAGTGCAACGGATAGGGTAATGGAAATCCATAGTACCTTAATGCCGAATACTATGGTTATCATATTACATATTTCGAACAAGTAGAAACAAAGTTACAAAGAATTGAAACTTTCATTTTTTTTCAAATGATTTTATTTTGAAAAAGTGTTTAGATAAATATCACAAACAATTACAAACATTGTTATTAGTGTACATGAAGATCATAATGCCGTTTACAGAAATTTGACGTCTCAAACCATTCAGGAGATATGAAGAAAAATATAAAGTTCGATATATTACTTTAAATGGCATATTTGTGGGGATTTTTTGAAACTTTTTAAAAATACTTTTTCGTAGTGTAAACACAACAAGTTCTTTGAATTAGACAATTTTAACAGCGTTGCAAATTTTAAGTTTTTACCGTATCTTCAGAACGGTTTGAGATATCAAATTGCTGTAAACGACATTGAAATCTTCACATCTATTGAAAACCATGTATGCAATTGAATTAGGTATTTTTAAAAAATAAAGAAATTTGAAGAAAGCAAAACGTCCCTTGTAAATTTGTTCGTATTCATTCGAAATCCATCATAAATCATGGTCATACGTTAGACAAGTGGTTTCTAACCTTGTTTACCTGGCACCTCCCTCATGAACCTTGCATACTTCACGCCCCTCTGTCCTCTGTCCTATTTGCTCATTGGTCATATGTGGTTTTTGGCCCACCCCTTGTGCGACTTCAAATACAGCTTTGAATTCTCAAATCTTCAATAGTGAGAGACCCGGGTTCGATTCCCGGCGGGAGCTCATGTGGTTCGGATTCCACGTTAATCAGTAGGTCCACGTCTCATATAGCCTCGATGCTGAAAGGGACGCTAAACTAAAATCAACTCAACTCAACTCAAATCTTCAATACTAATAATAACCTATTCTCACTAGTTTATATTTTATATGTTTCCAGCAACACTAATGCGTACCATTAGAATGCTGTGTTATTATTATTACCAAATTTGGTCTTTATGAAACCAGTTTTCACTCAATTGATATTTTGCGTTTCTATGATATTTAATTTAACGCCTCTCGGTTACAACATTTATATTTGTAAATTAAATAGCCAAAATGAAAAATCGTAATTTAGTGTACATTCCTTGGTTCCCTGCGAATCAGTTATGAATTGCATTTACATGTCGCTTTTATTTTATTTATTTATATATTTATTTATTTTTTTGATACTTTCAAACACACTGAAAACCTTTTCGTCAATTAACCCTTAACTGGTATGGTATGGGTCAAATCTCTGTATGACATATTTCTAGTTTTTTTTTTTAATATTTTGTGTAGAGGAAAGGGTGGTATGTTGAGCCCCCACTTTCTTTCCGGGGTGTAACTCACACAAATATGGCAATTACAAAGCAAAACTTGGGGAAAACATACCTTGATATGTCTCTCACCATAATTCACATCATTTGTAGTGATAAATAGATTGTGAGTTAACATAAAACATATTTTAGCAAAAGGTAACACTTTGTAAGTTATGTGACGTATGTGGGTAATATGAGCCCCCTAATGGAAGTTGGTACCTATCTTATCTGAAGGTCTGAAATTCAACAAGAAATGAACTATTACTCAATTTTGTTTATTGTGCAATACGTGGAAGAAATTGGCTTCCAATGTACATAAGAAAAACAGATTTGAAGTAATGTATCAAAAGTTGAATTCAAAATGTGCTGGCAATGTGAGCTCCCATGTTTACATATGAATGAAAAATTAAAAAAAGTTAACATTATCTAGTACTTTAGTTACACAAAAACTTGAAATGTGGAAGTAATCGTTGCATTTGGGCGTTAACAAGATTTATGTACAAAAATCGCACACGTAAATATCTTTTTCACAGCCAGCGCATTCACTATGTGCCCACAAGCCACATAAAATACATTTTACCCACAATTCACCCATCGTGTCTTCAGAAAAGAGTCCTGCACAAAATAAACAAGCTGCATCGACATCATCTGGTTTCTCAACACCAAAAGAAGGTTCGAGAACAGATTCTCCAGAATCAAACTCAGAGTCATTTTGATCACTATCAGAGTACACCACAGAAAGCATACGTTTACGTCTACACGACAGTTTAGGTTTCTTTTTAGAGATTTCTCTCGTTTCTTCCTCCTGTGTCCCATTCATCCCCGTCTTGTGCTTCTTATCTACTGTGACTCCTTTTCTCAGTAACTTCTTCTTTTCTGCTGCTTCCAAAGTCTTTTTGAAGGGAGAAGAAGTTATCAATGCTGATTTGGTAGGTTTTCGTCCTCTATTAGTCATTTTCTTCTTAAGCTTTGGGATCGGCCAGATATCCCTTGGTGAGACTGCGTATTTACTGTTGCCCCCTGGTGGTGAATGTAATGCACCAGAAAGTCCAGATGGTCCTGCCTCAGCAATATCACGAGCACTTAGGATATGAACTTCAGTAGGATTAGGTATATGTCCTGTTGGGCCATTTGAAGAATGAATAGAAATAGATGTCGTGTTGCAATGAGGTGAAGTATCAGGATTCATGTCACAATTCGTCTGGTCATCAGAATCCATAATTGCAATAGAATGGGCAGGGGGTTATGAGGTGGAACTGTTTGCGCTTTATTTGTAGCATCTAATGGGATACACGCATCTATGTCCTCGTTCACTGAAGGTGTAAAATCGGCATCGGTGAATACTGTGCGGTTGCAGGGATAAATTCCGGTAGCCTTGAAACCATTCACTGCATTTGTGCCAGTTTGGCACAATAAGTAAGCCTTTCCAAACATCTCTGCAATGTCGTAAGGACCCAGTGGTCTTTCACTGTGTCGTAGCCACTGTCTTATTTGTTCACTGTACTGATGCTTTAAAGGGCCAAAAAATGATTTGTCCAGTGGTTGCAACTTGTGACTTGTGTGGGGAGGAATACTGATGATTGAGATGTGATTTTGACGTGCGAGCTCTATTACATCAATGTTTTTCGTATGTGTGTTATGGCCATCAAGAATTAAAAGTATGGGGTCGGAAGCTGTTGGTTTTGTTCTTTGAATAAAATGTCTCATCCACTCTGTAAATAACGGACCTTGAATCCACCCTGATGGATGACATCTTCCAATTGAACCCGGAGGTGCTCCTTTCATGAGTGTTGGAGTCATATTTTTTCTAGGAAATATGAACATTGGAGGGACAAAGTCTCCTCCAGCATTCATACAACAGACAACTGTAACTAATGCTCCCCTTTCTGCTGAACTCAGTGTTCCCACTTGTTTTTTTCCTTTGAGACCAACCACTCGTGGTGTTTTACTTTGCACGATGGTGATCCCTGTTTCGTCTACATTGAACACTCATTGTGGTGGATATTGGTGATTCTCGAATTCACTCTCTAAAATGTCAAAAAATGCATTCACTGCCTCGCGATTAAAGGAATTTGCACGTGCACATGATGTTGCTGTGGGTTTTAATAGGGATAACACATTCTTATGTCTATTCAAAAAATGATCAAACCACGCTCGCCCAGCCAAGCCATCTTTGAAAGGGTGTTGCACTCCGTTCCTTTCACATAATTGGAATGCCAATCGTCGCACATCTGCCCTGGTTAATCCATGGAATTTACTTTCCATGATCAATAGATAATTGACCAATTCTTCTTCCAGGTCTTTCCTCATTACGGGTTTTCTTCCCATACGAAGATTTACACAATCTTCTGGTGTCACACTAAGACGGGCAAGTCTCTGGAGCGTTGGTCTCGGAACTGAAAACGTTTTTGCTGCTTTTTTTAAGCCCATGGATTTACTTCTTACTGCTCGAATGGCCTCAACCATGTCCTCTTTCTTCCAAGATCTTCTGTGCGAGGTTTTTGGTGGAAAGAGATTTTTCCTAGGCATCTGTAACAAGAAAAAAAAAAAGTAATGCAATGGTTGTAATATGAGCCCCTTTACGTAGGGGGCTCACATTACCAGCAGGTTTGGGGGCTCATTTTTCAACCTTAGCCATGTTGGCATTCAACACTTTTTAACCTTAACATTTTACCGCCAATTTTCTATCACAATACACGACAATATTCCTTACAGATGTACCTAGGCATAGCCCTAATTATTACACTTAGGCATATAAAAATATATTGTATGACAACGTGCAAAAACATACCTTACAAAGTTTTCAGCAGGAGGAAGACAGACACGTTCATACATCTGACAGCTCCTATCAATGACTGGCGCCAGCGCGCCACAACATGTAATCCAGTGCATAGCGCAGTGATACCAACTGTTGTTGCTACATAAAATCTAATTGTTGCCGAGAAATTATAGGGGCTCGAGATAAACGCAGGGGCTCGAGATACCACCTTTTCCTATAATAATGTCTTTTTCATGTTTACTAGATAATAAAGAATGAGAAAACGTATTGTGGGTCTCGTTTGTTACTCTGGGATTATAGAAAATTAGTAAAAATATCTGGGTCTTTCTGACCCATAGCATGCCAGTTATATGACACGAAATCACCACACCAGTTAAGGGTGTAGATCTAGTTGTTAACAAACAGTTTTAAAAACGAAGGGTTACGGGTAATGCTCAAAGAGAGCAGAGCAATATTTAGTATTTATTTTCGACACTGTTGGCAACAATTGATATATGAAAAGCCTACATTATTTACTTTCAAGCTGATTAGCTGTCTTGTACCATTTTGTGCGCCTATTTCCATGTTTCATGCGTCATTGAAAGTTGCTGACAATAGGCCTTCAAGGTGGGACGAAAATTACCCACTGTTCCGCCACTATCAAATTTCGAGTTCGTTTTCTTTACATCGGTTTGTTCGTGTTTTGTATCAATTTTTGTCCGTTTTTGTCCACTCAAGAAAAAAAATTGAATCGTTCAAATTATAGAGGTATGGCCGTTTCAACATTTGGCAACTTCTATCACCTGTAATGCGACACCTTCAAATTCCAATTTTAACTACCTCAGAATTTTGTCCAATTTTGGTCCAAGAATTGGACAAAGTTTTGCTCTAATTAAAATTCGAATTTGAAGATGCCCCACTACAGATGATCGAAGTGGCAAAATTTTGAAATGACCCCTTGTTCTTTATTTGAATGGTACAAAACGTTTTATTGCTGGTACCAGAATGTACATAATTTGACAAAATTCTAAGCATGTTAAAATTCCAATTTGAAGATAGCGCACCAAAAATGATCGATGTGGCTATGGCTCTCCCTCCTTTATTTAAATGATACAGAATTTTTCTTGATGGTACAGAAATAGACAAAAGATGGACAAAATCCTGAGCTAGTAAAAATTCGAATTTGAGGTGGTCTCACTACAGGTGATCCAAGTGGCCAAATTTTGAAATGACCGTCCCTGGTTTAATTGAATGGTACATTTTTTCTAAGTAAAAAAATGTTCGAAGTTCTGAAATAATTAAAATTCGAATATGAAGATGTCGAACTACAGGTGACCGAAGTGGCCAAATTTTGAATTGGCTCCACTTCGTTAACTTGAATGCTACAAATGACCAAAAACACGCACAAAACAATGTGAAGGATACGACCTCCAAAATCGATGGTGGCAGAAAAGCATTAACTTAGTCCACCATATTTGTAGACTAGTGATGAGCAAATGCAAGATCAAGACCAAGACCAGGGTGGTCTTGGTCCTGGTCTTGCACATCCAGACTTGGTCTTGGTCTTGCATGCAAGAGTCTTGTAAGTCTTGCATTTAAGAAGTCCCAAACTTTTCATAGGCAAATTTTACTATGTATATAAGGCATAATAAACTCTACAATGCGTGAATAGTAACGGAAATATAATGCATGTTTCTAAATGTAATAAAGTTTAACTTTGTGTAAGTATCATGATAGTCTACAACATAGGTGATGACCTTTCCTTTTTTAATGGGTGCCCACGCTTCACTACTTGTAAGATATGCCTAAATCACAACGTTTCGTAATCTGTTTATATTTTTTAACAGATGCAACACTCCACTGATTCCCAAACTGGAGAAGCTACACCTGAGACGCATGAAAGAAAATCAAGACGGCACAGATTATTGAAATACCATGAATTGCAAAATTATTTTTACACTCTAAAGGCGTCAGATTTTTCTTTTCAACCACGATTAGCTAATCCTTGTATTAAACAAACTTCCAATTAAATATTGAGATTTCGTTTTACTGATTCCAATATGCACTCTATGGGGCATAAACATGGACCTTACACACAAGCGATTAAAAAATTGCAGGCTTTTGAAATGTGGGCATGAAGAAAAAAATGAGACAATTAGCTGTGTTGAACGTAAAACGAATGAGAAGGTGTTAGAAATATTAGCAGTAGGGGAAAAAGAAGAATTTTAGATATTGTTAAAAGGAGAAAGAGGAACTGGTTAGGATGTGGCTAAGGAGGAACTGTATTATGAGGGACGTGGTAGAGGGTATTGTGGAAGGAAAGAGAGGGAGGGAGCGAAGTAGACTAGTTAAAGGAAGGTATTAAAACAGAAAATTGCTACGTCAAGACGAAGAAAATAGCTGAGGATCACCGAATGTCGAAGCTTCTCAGTTGCAGTAAGTAACCTGCCAATAATGGCAAAATAACTATTATGAAGATGATATATTTAGCAATATTGACTAAAAAAGAAAGAGAGAAAATTAAAATAATAATTATTATAATCAGACCTCTTAATATTTTAGAATAATTTAAGTGAAAACTGAAAACGATTCAACTGTCTATGTCTTTTGTATAAATTCAATCTATATAAATACTTTTGACCTGTATTGGAAATACAAAATAACGGCATCAAACTCTCACTTATTTGAAGTCTCACTTGTGAATATGGATTACTAGCATCAATTACTCACTTCGTTGGGTTAAACTTAAAATAATAATATATTTCGTTAGTCAGTCACTTTTTATAATTAGTAAAGCGCTCTCTGATATCGGTCATTTTCGATTATTTTTATATTTCTCTCTCCTCCTCCTCCCCAAGTTACGGGGCTGAATTTGAATTTAAACGGCATCAGAAGTGTCACTGTTTGTTTCAGAGACCCCAAAAACTAAAGATTCGGCACTAATATCGGTCATTTTCAATAAACTTATATATCTCCTTCACCCCCATGTTGCGAGGTACAACATCGGAAGTGTCATTGTTCATCACAATGACCTCGAAAACCATAAGTTCGACATTGATAATGGTAATTTTTGATAAGTTTATATATCTTGATCCTTTCCCAAGTTGCGGTGCTGAATTTGCATTTAAACGGGATCGTAAGTATCATTGTTCACCTTAGCGACGCCGAAAACTATGGATTCGACACTAATATTTGGTCATTTTTTATCATTATTACCCTCTCCCCAAGTTACGAGGCTGAATTTGCTCGTAAACGGTATCGGAAGTGTTAGTATTCAACTCAGCGAACTGGAAAACTATGGATTCGACAATAATATTTGTCATTTTCGATAGTTTTTATATATCTTCTCTTCCCTCCGCCAAGCTACGGGGCTGAACTTGGATTTAAATAGCATCGGAAGTGTCACTGTTTATCTCAGCAACCCCTAAAATTATAGACTCCATTTTGATATCGGTCATTTTCGATCATTTTTAAATATATTTCATTCCCCCTCCCCTAAACTGCACCGTAAAAGTGATATGACGGAAACCACCTCAGGTCCGATCTTCATCTATGTTTAAAATTAGGTCGAGTTCAGTCGGGTGGTTCAAGAGTTTTAAATTTTATTTATTTTTGTACATTTTCCATCCTCACCTCCTACCCTAAGTTCTACCGTCAAAGTGATTCGATAAAAAAAAAAAAGTCAGAACCTTATCTATGTTGAACATTTGATTGAGACCGATTGGCTGCTTCAAGAGTAATGAAGTCACAAAACAGCACTTGAATTTTTAATTTTTTACACACACACACACACACACACACACACACACACACACACATATATATATATATATATATATATATATATATATATATATATATATATACCTCCTCCCCCTCCCCTACGTCGCACCGTCAAAGGAAAAAAAAATTAAAAATCGCTCCAGCCCTGAACTTCATCTATGTTGAAAATTTGATCAAGATCGGGCGGGTGTTTCAAAAGTTATTAAGTTTTATATATGTATCTCCCTCCCTTCCTCCTCCCCTAGGTTCTACCATCAAAGTGAAACAAACTCTAAAAGACTTTCCAGGACCGAACCTCATACATGTTAAAAATTTGATTGAGATCGGTTCAAGAGTTCTTGTCACAAACTTAGTCATTTTTATTTTTATTTATATTGATTTTTCCTCCCCCTCCTCCTCCTCCCCTACATTGCTCTGTCAAAGTGAATTGACAGATAACATTCCAGGCTTGAACCTCAATCTATGTTAAAAATTTGATCGAGATTGGCCGTTTGGTTCAAGAGTTACTAAGTTTTATTTATTATTTTATAACTCCCCCTTTCCCCTCCTTTAAGCTTTACCGTCAACGTGAAATGATGGAAACACTCCCAGGCCCAAACCTCATTTATCTTGAAAATTTGATCGAGATCGGTCGGCTGGTTCAAGAGATTAAGAGTCACAATAATAGTCTCTTTCAATTTTATAATATAAATTTATTGTTGTAGTATAATGTTATATCGTTCAATCCTCGATGTGCCGCATACCTAAGGAGGCTAAAAGTTATATTAATAAACAATTAGTCAATGTATAAGCATCCGCCCATGAAATTAAACTTGCGGTCACATGCACTAAGTTTTTGTCAATGGCATGAAAATGTTATTTCGATATTAGTTTTAAGAGTTCACATTGAAAATTTCCAACAGATGCTTGAGTCTGGGAGCCAAGGCAATATCCATGTACCTATGGTGTACGGTATTACCGATGTTCAATACTACATTTCTCTTTAGTTTTGGAAGAAGAACACCACTAATATGCTTTGAAATGAAATGAAGTATCTAGTTTAACGTTCCACGATTGTGCACCAAGGCTAAGAGAGACAGTGATGATGAGAAATGACTGAAATGGTGGAATGAAGAAAGTAGGAGGAAACGAAATACCGAGAAAACCCACGCACACGGTGTTTGCCCACCAAAAAACTCACATGGTGCGAGATGACACCTGTGTGGCTTGAAAACGAGTAATATCTACAGAAAACGCGAACAACCAATTCAGAAAACGACATACTGTTGCTATAAGCTACAGGAGCAGATCGACTCACACGGATTGTATAAACTACTGAGAACACATTCACTCCAGCAGCATTTTTGCTGAAACCAAGAAATCCATCCCCTTCTTTTTTACATTATATAAAAAATTCAAGTAGCGCCGGTACTTGTGCAAGACTCTTGCGCTCATCACTATTGCAAACCCATTTTGACCCAATTACAGTGACGCACAAAACAATGTGAAGAAAACCACAAAAATCGATGGTGGCGGAACAGCATTAACTTGTTCCTCAATATTTGTAGACCCATTTAACCCACTCCCAGTGACGCACAAAACGTGCAAAAAATCGCACAAACGGCACAAAACAGGCATTAAACGATGGGAAAAGAACAACCTCGAAATTCGGTAATGGCAGAACAATGGGTCATTTTCGTCCCATCTTGGAGGCCTATTTTGGCCCACTTCTGGTGACGCACAAAACAGGCACTAAACGATGCGAAAGAAACGACTTCGAAATTCGTTGGTGGCGAAACAATTCCGCCATATCTCTAGGCCCATTTTGACCTACTTGCGATGACGCACCAAACGTGGAAATAGTCACACAAATCGATAAAAAAAAACAAGCCCTAAACGATTCGAAAGAAATGACCTCGAAATTCGATAGTGGCGGAACAGTGGGTCACTTTCCTCCCACCTTGAAGACCCATTTTGACCCACTTCCGGCGATGCACAAAACATATAAATAGGTGCACAAAACAATGTGAAGGAAACGACATCGAAACTCGTTGGTGCCGGAACAGTATTAACTTGTTCCGCCATATTTGTAGGTCCATTTAAACCCACTCCCGGTGATGCACCAAACGTGGAAATAGGCGCAGAAAACGACACAAAACAGTGAAGGAAACGACCTCGAAATTCAATAGTGGCGGAACAGTGGGTCATTTTCCTTCTACCTTAGAGGCCCATTTAGACCCACCTTCGGTGATGTACAGAACAGGCACTAAACGATGTGAAAGAAACGACTTCGAAATTCGATAGTGGCTTAATCGTGGGTCACTTTCGTCCCACATTAGAGGCCCATTTTGACCCACTTCCCGTCACGCACAAAATATACAAATACGCGCTCAAAACACGCACAAAATGATGTGAAGGAAACGATCTCGAAAATCGGTGCTGGCGGAACAGTGTTCCGTTATATTTGTAGGCCCATTTTGACCCACTCCCGGTGATGCACCAAACGTGGAAATAGGCGCAGAAAACGACACAAAACAGTGAAGGAAACGACCTTTAAATTCGATAGTGGCGGAACAGTGGGTCATTTTCCTCCGACCTTGGAGGCCTATATTGACCCACTTGCGGTGATGCACAGAACAGGCACTAGACGATGCGAAAGAAACGACTTCGAAATTTGATAGTGGTTTAATCGTGGGTCACTTTCGTCCCACATTAGAGGCTCATTTTGGCCCACTTTCGTTGACGCACAAAATAGGCACTAAAGGGTGGGAAGGAACGAATTCGAAATTCGATATTTTCTTAATCGTGGGTCACTTTTGTCCCATATTGAATGCCCATTTTGACCCACTTCCTGTGGTGCACAAAACGACGTGAAGGAAACAATCTCGAAATTCGTTGGTGGCGAAAAAGTGTTCCACCATATTTGTAGGATCATTTTGACCCACTTTCGATGACACACAAAACGTGAAAATAGGCGCAGAAAACTCACAAACACGCACAAAATGATGTGGAGGAAACGACGTCGAAATTCGATAGTGGTGGATCAGTGGGTCATTTTCCTCTCAACTTTTAGGCAGATTTTGACCCACTGCCGGTGACGCATATAACATTGAAATACACACAAAAAAACGGCACAAAACACGCACAAAACGATGTGAAGGAAACGATATGAAAATTCGTTGGTGGCGGAACAAGTTAATGCTGTTCCACAATATTTGGAGGCCCATTTTAACCCACTTCCGATGACGCCAAAACGTTGAAATAGCACAATACATGCACAAAACGATGTGAAGGAAACGACCTCGAAATTTGATAGTGGCGGAACAGGGGTCATTTTCCTCTCACGTTGGAGGCCCATTTTGACCCACTTCCGGTGACGCACTTAACATGGAAATACACGCACAAAATGGCACAAAGCAAACACAAAATGATGTAATGGAAACGATCTCGAAATTTGTTGGTGGCGGAGCACGTTAATCAGTGGTGCCCCCCCTTATGTCCATGACGCACCGCCCCTCCCAATTGTCTATCCGTAAGTGCTCTTCCATGAAAAAATCTTCTTTTCGATTAATTTTTACACTTCCTGAAACATATTTATACAGATTTTAACCCCCCCTAATATTTCAATGACGCACTTTGCGTCATAGCCCCCCCTTGTGGGCACCCCTGCGTTAATATTGTTCCATCGTATTTGGAGGTTCATTTTGACCCACTTCCGGTGACGCAAAACTTGAAAATATGCGCACAAAACGGCACAAAACACGCACAAAATGATATGAAGGAAAGGACATTGAATTCGATAGTGGCGGAGAGTGGGCCATTTTTTCCCACCTTGGAGGCCGATTTTGACCCACTTCCAGTGACGCACAAAACTTGGAAATGTGCGCACAGAGCGGCTCAAAATACGCACAGAACGATGTGAAGGAATTGACCTCGAAATTCGTTGGTGGCAGAACAAATTAATGACGCTTGTGTAGACTTTGTATCAGTGTGTGTGTGTATGTGTAAAGTAAAATGGTAGCTTTCAATTCAAAGAGAAGATTATATAGTGAAAATTACATCAGATACAGTTTTACTTCATTGAAATGGTGGTATTTGACCACCACAGTGTGTTGTATGGGTTGCTGTCCTTAGCAATGATGCTCTCCGCCCCGCTAGATTGGAACATTTGTCAACAGTACATCCAATCCAGCCCTCAAAGACAAATCTATTTTTTTTAAAGAAATTCGCTGAAACGTATGGACTCCTCACGAGCAAAATGAGAAAGTGGTGGAAGCATCATACGAACGTTCCTTTATAATAGCCAAAGATTAAAAAAAAAAAAATCATACTACGAGTATTGGTGAGGCTCTTATTAAATCTTGCTTACCTAAGGGAACCAAACCTGAACTAGTGGAAGAAAGCCAGCATGATGGTTTCATTTAATAGTGTACTGTCGGTTCATAAATGAAAAGAGGTTAATGGAAGAAATATTGTTTTCAAAAAGTTTGGAGACATCGTCCAAAGGATCTGATGTTTTAAAAAATGATTTGTCTTAGGACATAGTTGTAGGAATATCTACTGATGGAGCTCCAGCAAGTTAGGTCGAAGGTTTACATAATAATTTCACTTGTTCCGAGTTATTTTGGTGCTCCAATAGGTGACTAGTGACCTACAAGTCCTGCCTCTCATGTGTGTTGTAGATGGTGGTAATATTTTTGCAGAAGTTGTTGCTTTTTCCAGACACAAATGTCGCAGTATTTGTTTCGTGTGATAGATTTTTTCCGACACAGTTTAACGACTAAACGCCACTAGTACTTAGTTTTGTTGAAGAGTGGCATCCTGTGTTTGCTCCTAGTTGACAGTTGCGAATAGGAAGTTACCAAATGCAGTGGCAAAAGTTTACTCCTATATGTATAATTTGGTCGCCGTTAATGCGTTTCAGCTGTCATTTCGTCAAATATTTTACAAAGAATGGATAGCTTCGTGAGAATATTTTCTGTTGATTTGAGACGTGGTAGTCTGTGTCTGACCGTTTGAAGAAGCTTAGTGAAATGTAAGTCACGAAATACATCTTGGATTTCCTGCAAACTGGATTTTTGGTCTTCTGATTTGTCTTCATTAATTGGCGGTGATTGTTGTGACTTGGCTTATGAACTACTCTTCCTGGCGTAGGTAGGTTGAGTACTGGACTGTCTCGGCACTACTAGAGGAGAGTCTGATTTTAGAGATGAAAAGTCTTGAGCATGAGGAACTTTTTGCTGGGTAGTGCGCCTTGAAAGTATTTTGTGGATGACTGGACAGTCTGTTAAGTTTGCTGGATGTCTCTCACCACAGTTCGGATATTCCACTGCAGCCTTTTTTGATTTAGAGTACGCTCGTAGGTGACATGACTACCGGCGCACTTCATGTATCTGCGTAGAACATGACAAAAAGATTGTGTATGTCCTAATCGTTGGCAGCGATAATACTGCACTTGTGTCTTGGGTCTGCATGGTTCTATTTTGATGCGGTAGAATTCTAAGAATCGTAAGTTACAAATGTCTTTCACTGCCGGAGTCTTCTTTAGAAAGACCAAAAGTAAGGATATTACCAGTCCTCCTCTCCCTTTCATTTGCTGAACAGAAATGACTGGATAATTTCTGTTCAATAAGTCTGTCTTTATGTTCTCCAGTGAAGCATCTATCGGAAACTGTCGAATTACAACCTTAACAAGGGAGCCTTTTTTGCCATTTCTAGGGCATATTGAAACTTGAAGTGTTTGCAATACTGTATTAGTGCTTCGTAGTCCTCTTGGGAATGACATTTGAATTTGATATAATCCTTGTAGACTACACAGTACGGCATGTCCTTACACACAAATGAGGCTCCATGCCGTAACTTGTAAACTTTTTCATCTGGGTAATCAAAAATGGTGAGAGATTTGATGTATCCAGTAGTGGCGTCCGTACGAGGTTTTGCTGTATTAGGACTAGTGTTGTCTTGCGTCGTTGTAGTAGTGGCGGTAGTGGATTTCTCTCCTGGTCAACCTGGGTCTCAGATTCAGTGAGAAGGTCAAAACTATTGGTAGCCTTGCAGCTATTGTGGCCACTGGTCGTGCTTTTACTGTACTTTTGGCCATCTTGAAAGGTGGTTGTTTTGGAAGTTGCATGGAGGTAAAAGAGCCCGTATTGGTTGCTATTGAAAAGAACCCGTATTCTCCTATTGGTGAATTTTATTGTTTGTTTCAATGTTAGGTGATGATTTCTTTTCAACACTGAGGCTATATGAGACTAAACCTGGGATCCCGTGCACTAAAGGTACACCCGCTGTAGCTACAAGACAAATAGGGAGGGCGCCTGCATAACTATAGTACTGAGGAGCGGACAAATTGTAAATAATGAAATCTTTAGTTTAATAAACTACGATTATGTCTTGCGGAATAAAGGAGACAAATACTTAATGCAATAACCGTCCTCTTGGGTTTTGTGCACTAGAACTTTTTAGCTCTTGCTCTATCAGATTTTTACTTTTATCCATTCCGTCCTGGCAGCTCCATTCTCTTCATACATAGTTTCATGTGGTTCGGATTCCACGTTAATCAGTAGGTCCACGTCTCATATAGCCTCGCTGCTGAAAGGGACGCTAAACTAAAATCAACTCAACATTCATACATAGTTTCAGTTGGCGTGTTCTAGTAAGTCTACCACGACTGATCACCAATATCAGCAGGAGTTTCGCCCGCTGTTACAACACTATGCTGACTTCTCCCACTTTTATACAGATTACTCGAAACGAGAAGGCACACTATTGGCTGTGAGTTTGTCTTTGACTCTGTCTTGTGGTTACCGACTCCCTTCAATTGCATCTACTGGAGTGTCATTCCATATGCTATCAATCAGATCTACTTTCCCTGACGGAATGTCCGAGAATCCCTGACTTCCTTTGAGGAATATTAGGATTTTATTGGATTTTTGAAAGACTTGCAAGTACACAAATTAGTTTTTATATTATATTTCTGAGGAAGTGTACACAACAGTACACAATACTCACTAACTTTCTTGGTATTTTCTTACGGAGGCAAGCTATTTGGCAAATATGTCACATGATATCATATGTTATCATTGGTAATAGCATATTTATTATCGTAAATACCAGCGGCGCAAATCTATCTTCAACATTGGGGGCCACACGTAAGACTTTTTTTTTTTTTTTTTTTTTTTTTTTTGTTAAGCGATGCTCAAAATATTTGTGAAGTTGAGAAACAATCCTGTGGAGGATCAGGGAGCAGAGTTGTCTTCAACATTGGGAGGCGGGCAGATTTGAGGCTTATTCTGAGGGGACATCAATTTCATCTCACTTTCCTTTGTGGTAATCGGACACAAATCATCACATTTTTTCTCCAAAAAGCACATTTCAAATCGGATTATTGGGGGGGACAGTCCCCCCAGTTCCAAGATTGGAGGGAACATGGCCCCTTCACCCCCCCCCCGAGATTTGCGCCAGTGGTAAATACTACGTCCCCGTAATACAATGAAAGAAAACAGAAACGTTCTATTAAAATCAAGAGTAAAATATGCGAGTATAACATTCCTTCGAGTAATTTTTTTTGAATATTCATGGTCGATGAACAGCAAGAAGAGTTCGTTTTACAAAAAGCAGGTGAATCATATAGCGTGAAGGCCGTTGTATATTTTTCCCCTTTATTTTCCTTAGACATCGTTTTAAAAGAAATTTCATCTTCCGTTTTATGAGAACAATGACTTCATTCCCATATGTATATAAATGGAATGTAAGACTATTGAACTCCGTGTATTCCAAGTGTTTTCCATATGTTTATGGTCATGACCACAAGGATTACATTTGCACACAATGATTTCCAGTAACTATTTGAATGACAATCTACATTTTCCTCCTCATTGGAATGGTCCTATAACGCAGTTTGCGAATCGTTTTACTGTCTCTGGTCTTTTCGTACAGTACACTGATACATGCCTGGACACCGTGGCCAGAGCCACTTACACGGTTTCTAAGCAAATCCAGTGCTCTGGCGACATGATTAAAGCTAGGAGCTCCGATGTGTATCTTTGGGTCATGTAATTAGTGGCGGATATAGCCGGGGTGGGGGGCTAGGTCTCCTCAATTCTTTGAGCGACAAAAATAATTGAAGCTATTATCCATACATTTTTGAAAGTTTATAGTAAGCATTGTCTTTTACTTTTTATTGGAAATTTTTTGAAACATTAGATACAATTTTAGTTACAATTTTTCTGTTATACAATGTGTAAAATAATATTTGAAGAACACAATGTCAACATCCAACCTAGCCATGATATCCATCGGGAGAGAGGTAAGTTGGCTGCCAGTTTTATCTTTTAAATCTGACAATGCATGGAATTTCCCACTTATATGGACATGGATGGGAAAAGAAATTTTACACTATTGTTAGCGAATAGCCAAAGATGAAACACATTAATCGAAGACTTCATTAAGCTGGTTGAAATTGCATGACTTGAGGTAACTCCTCATGCGTACTTTTGAGATAAACATTTTCTTTTGTAAATTAAAAAATTGATAATGTATGGTAACAACGCCGTCTATAAACAGGAAACCGATATTGAAGTATACACTTGAAACTTTTTAAGACAATATTTATTACCAATAAATTTTGCGGCTAAACAACGATGTAGGAATAAGTGGAGTATATTTTTATGAATCTGAAAATATTCATGACTTTTAATAAACTGAAATTTTAATAGAATGGGATATTTGTACTCTACGAACTCGATGTATGTTCTGTGCACTTTGCGCACACACACACACACACACAGAGAGAGAGAGAGAGAGAGAGAGAGAGAGAGAGAGAGAGAGAGAGGAGTTCAATTGAGTTGATTTTGAGTTTAACGTCCCTTTCAACAGCGAGACTATATAAGACGGGATCAACTGATTAACGTGGAATCTGAACTACATGAGCTCCCGCTGGGAATCGAAGACAGGTCTTCCATGCCAAAGGCGCGTATGTTAACCGCTCAGCAACGAAGGAGCTCTCAGAGGAAGAGAGAGAGAGGAACACTTTGTAAAATTTTACTTCCCAACTTGAAATATTAGAAAACTTTCCGGTTCCCGAAAGCCAATTGGAAAATTATAATTTGTTGCTGACTAACTTTCCTCTACAAAAATTCAATTTTGTAGCTCTATGTGCAGTTAAATATAGTGGAAAATTTTCCACATAACATCACTATATATAATATCCAAAATTGTCCGACTTATGAAAAGCTTTTTCCCCTTCTTTCTACATCGTGATGAAAATTTTTCGATCTATGAAAATTCCTCTCACTTCTTTCTACAGAGCAATAAAACTTTCCGATTCACAAAAAGTTGTTTTACTTTTTGCTTCAAAATGATGAAAATTTTCCGACTCATAAAAAGTTCTTCAATTTTTCCATATAAAACAGAAAATATTTCGATTCATGAAAAATTGTTTAACTTGTTCCTACATAGTACTGAAAATTGTCTGAGCCATGAAACTTTTCAGATTCTTTAAACGACCTTTCACTTTTTAACATTTCTATACATGAATTGAATCAATTTAATGATTGCTGAAGAATTGTTACTTGATTACTGATATTTTTTTTAGAACGGAAAATTCTCCGGAAAAATATAGGGGAAAATTTTCCGCGGAAAATCTTCCACCTCACATCACTAGTCCAAAATTACGATTAAGTATTAAATTTTAATTTTTGTTCAACTCTAATATTGTACAAAGATAAGGCCTATATAAATGGTTAGCTGATATCTCCTTATCTGGAACAAGGAGGAATTGCCACAAGAGTGGAAAGAATCAATCATTGCTCCAATTCACTAGAAAGGCGACAAATCTAATTATCGAAACATTCTTCTTCTGTCAACATCCTATTAAAAAAATCCTCTCAAACATTCTATTAGCAAGATTGACCACCATACTTACCAAAAATTATTGGAGATTATCAGTGCGTATTTAGGCGAAATCGATCAATTATCCACTAGATATTTACCATTCGAAAAATACTCGAAAACAAATGCAAAATTTGTTATCCCGAGTGAGCCGGTGAATTTTCATACAACAGGGGAAAATCATTACGATACGAAAGGAAAATGACCAATTCTCAAATCTTAGATGCCAACTAATCAGTGTTGGAACAAAATTCTATCACAAAATGTTCTTCCTTGATGTCTAGGATTAAATATTCAATTAAAATTTTGGCACAAGCATTCTTGCTTCAATTCAATTGAATTCATACAGTACTTTACTATCTGGCACACTCGATAACGACGGTTTCTTACTGCTCTTTAGATAGTACTAGTGAGAATGCAGTAGACAGCTGAAACTTATTTTATGAAGCAGATGTGTAAACATTTAAATTAGAAAAGATACCATTACTGCTATAATTACTGCAAGATGTCATAGACCATTACTGCTATAATATCAATAATATTCCAATTATAACAACTTATTAATATATACAGTGAAGTCTTTATAGCCCTATTCATGGTAAATAAATACAGTTCTGGAACAACGAAAAGAAATACTCATTGCAAGAAACAAAATAAGTGCAACTATCACAAGTATCCTTGAAAATATAGCGACAGTTTTGATTGCTTTATTTGCGAAATTGCATTTTTGATTAATAAAAATAGCAACTATCGCTGTACCTGCAATCAAGTAACCAAAACAATACAAATAATAAACCTTGACATTTAGCAATAATCACAAATAAAATACTGTTTGCGGATATTGATGAGTAATTGATATTGATTGAAATATAGGTACTTATTTTTGTTTTTTTATTTACAGTTAAGCATCAAAAGGCCTTGAGTAAAAGGTATAAACAATTTGACTCTTCCTTGTTGCAATTGAATGATGATCTAATGCATGACTTGATGACTTGTTTAATAATGAAGTTACTGCTATCCACAACAGAAACACTTAAATTATTATAAATAATAGTGACTAAAGTACTAACATATTGGATTTGATTGCCACGGTTTTGAGTTTAAGGCCCAGCAAGCAAAAGAACATCCGATCATGGCACTAATAAAAAGTGCCCACGCTTGGATAAATTTCCAATTGCGCTTCTTATGCTAATTTGAGGACTCTGAATCCAAAGAAACTATCTTAAAACTTATTCGTCCATGACGTCACTAGAAAAATGACTTCAACGTTGAAGTCTTTGAAGCACGCTTATGTCAATAGTAAAAATACTCACGCTAGGATACGTTCCTAGCTGCATTTTTATACGAATTTGAGGATTCTGAATAGAATGGAAGTATTTTAAAACTTATCCATTCATGGAGTCACGCGAAATATGACTTCAAAATTAGGATATATATGCGATCAATGTTAAACGAAAATGCAACGTGCCGTTTATCTTGACCCACAACTTAAGTGAATGAAGTTGACTGTCTTTCACGCTAACGTGTCGATTAGGCCCCATTTTAAACATGTCCCCATTCACCATACTGTTACAAAATGTATCCATCTCCCGCTAAATGACATCTCCCGTTGCATTTTCATTTAACATTGGGCGCATAAAGAATGTACAGCTCAAAGGGCTTGTCCGATTTAAAAAATTCCTTCACTTTAGATTGAAAACATCATATTTGGAGACGGTTTCCCCTCTTACATTTTGTTGTAACTTTGATAATAACAGAGATACCCTATGTTAGGGGATTTTTGAGACACCCCACATAGGTGTCTTATGGGGAAATGCCAGACAGAATGTTCACCATTACCCCGGAGTAATCGGGATTGCATCATGGTGTGAAATAAAATTTTCAATATATATATATATATATATATATATATATATATATATATATATATATATATATATATATATATATATATATATTGAAAAGTAAGTAATAAGTTGATGAAATTGGTTTGGGAAATAGATCATACCTTGATAATAAGCGCTATTAGCTTTATTAATTAGAATAGTTTGCTGTATTTATTATTTGCTATATTTATTAGTTATGTCTGTAATTATAATTAAAGATTATAAAGATTAAAGATTTATTAAAGATTTAAATATTAAATTATGGTATAATTTTAATGTATTTTAATGCATTTCGCTTCTTTCGTAAGGAAAAGTTTAAAGTAAACAATATGTTCGGGATTACCCCTACCACTGGGGCAATCCCGAACATAGGTACATTTTTAAAACATCTCAATGATTTGTTAAAAAAATGTTAATTTTGACTTTCATCCGCACTTTAGTAAACAGAAAAAAAATCCAAGCTTTTTATACATAAAAATCTTAATTTTATCTTCAAAATCGAAAGTTTTTTATAATCAAAGCTTAAGTGTCCGTGAATACCCTGGTCTCCCCTAGCAGTTTCGGAAACATGCAGACAGTCAATGAAACTTCTTACATATTAGGAATGTAAATTCATTCCAAGACCACAACGCTTTAAGATATACAAAAGTAGAACGCTCAAAACCTACTCGTTCGAAGTTGAAAGAGTTAGGAACTGCAGTAATTCCATCAAATATTCCGGTTGGGTGTGCAAACATTTCACTTTGTAATTTTGTACTGTATAGTGCACAAGTAGATTTTGAATATAGTAAATCACCTTGGACTGGACAATTTACTGGCTGCACCTCCTTCAAATTGTTGGAAACTCATTGTGTCATGTGTGGTGAGTCATCATGAGGCAGATGTTAAGTAATATGAAAGCTATCATCATTCCGGCCTACGTTGAAAGCAAGACGCAGCTTCCTAGTGTGTTTGATGAATGGTCTCAAGGTTCCGATTCGTGAGGGAGGATCAATGGTTTAGAAGAAAAGGATAAACAAAACATATATTTATAGGTAAAGCAAATGCGTGTCCTTTAGGAATGCGGAATAACTGTCATGTCAAGTCGACAAAATATTAATAACGTTGATAACAAATACGAAAAACCATACTTTTATATTATGACGTAAACCAAGGAGCATGTTTAGCTTTATTTGAATATTTCATAACAACAATTTATTCTTTTGTTATATAATTCATATTTTTGCTATAATACTAGTAATAATCTTTGTCTCCCAGTCCGATGACATTTATTAAACAGCGAAAGTTTTCTTGTTTTATTTTTTCTTCGCTATTGTATATTTAACCTGCAAGAGCTAAAACCACGAACACTTTTCATTTCGGCATTTGAAGAGTATCTTTTCTTCTGTTTTTGCTGCACGATTTACACCTCAATCTTGTTTAGGAGAATAAGTTACTATATTGCAAATATTATACAGATTTAAAAAGTAAATGAAACAAACTTAGACGCATTACTTTTTATGAATTTTGTACGTATTTGAAGAGAGCATGGGTTAGTGTGGTTCCTGATTTGATAAAACCAATAGTCCAAGAGCTAGGACCGATTTATTTACCCTAGAAAACCAGAAGGCGCCATAATGCTTTTCTAAAAGCCTACCACCTACACAATCAAAATATGGAAATCTTACTAAAAATCAGTGGTAGGGGCATGTAATATGACGTCATCAATATGGCCGCCGTCACAATTCACAGCACTGTCTTTAAATAGGGGTAAGTTTCCAATCAATGAAGCTAGAAACTTCGTTCTTGTGCCAAATTAATGGTAATGGATGTGCTAAGTATTACAAGTCATTGCTGTTTACATATATTGCCGCCATTTTTAAATATGGCGCGTAATTTGCTTAGAATTTAGTTTATTTTGCTTTACTGTATTCCTTTCATGGCAAATATCTATGAACCCGCTAGAGATAGGGGTAAACAGCTTGACATAAACGAGATGGAGCAGAGTATGACCTTTCCAACGATACCAATATCATTATTGTATCTTAAAAAGTGACTGAGATGGTACGTTTTACTTTCGAGACCTCGATTTTTCTTCCTTTTTCATTTGTTTCTCTTTACTTACCTGAAATGAGTATCTATCTTAAGTGAAAAAGAATTTCAGGCACTTTCGGATATTGATATTTGTAATGGTAATAATAGCAACAGAACTTACAATTTGGTTTTTGAGACACAACCTGTGCGTTTTTTGAGGAGCTGACTACTGGGAAAAAATGTTTTGAATCACTTCTAAATATGACTTATTGTACCTAGGTATAAAAAAATTGAATGTAGATGTGTGTGCGTGATCATCACAACAAACGACAGTCAAATGAAATGACTTTTGGTATATAGTTAGGTCCCAATTCCAACGGATGTTATGATATTGCTTTCACTATAATACATATCCTAAAGGGGAAGTGGGGTCCAAATTTTTGCAGAAAAATGAGTAGGCTATCTCACGAATGGGTTACGGTGGGTGGTGAATCATGGTGGGTCGTGGGTCACGATGGATGGTGGGTCAAGTTTACATTGACCCATGTCATCTCTGCTCCCAGGAACGTTGTTCTTCCCTAGAACGCCATTGGATCAAAGGTTGCAACTATGGTATGGGAAGAAGTAGGAAGACATATCCACCACCAGCAAAATATTCTAGTTACGCTAATTGTACGAGACAAGAGTTGAGAATGTCTTGTCTCGAAAATATGTCGTGAAAGACATCCCTCATTTCGGAAAGTGTATTTGCTTATATTGGCAGAACTAATAATCTCATATCTGTATAATCTCATATCTGTATTTCTGTTCGTCTCGTCTCTTTGACATGTCTGCTGTTGGTCTCTTCTCCGAGGCTACACAGTAGTACAGGAAACAGAAGAAAGAGATTTCAGTGAGTTATTTTATATAGACCCACAGCGCAACGAAAATGTTTTATTTTGCATTTTATACACATATTTTGTTGATTCCGATTCGATTGCCTATTATTCCCATACGAAGTCAATTGTACTTGTTGCGTAGTAAGTTTGAACGTGACCGAAGGACACTGGTGCATACGTTTATAAGCAGAAGGATCATTCAAATGAAGACAAAAGAATTGTCTTCTCATTAAACATCATTTTGAATATTTCTTTCCACACGATTCTCTTATTTACATGTTGCATGATTCGTGAGTTATTGGTAAATGATTTAAGAACGTTTCATATTTGGAACTTTCACAAGTGATCAATGTATAGAAATACATATATAAAGTGTAAATTTTCTTCCTTCGTGAGTCAGGGACACGCATTTAATCGGAATCGGGCTCAAGAATTGAAACCGAATCCCAAGTCTCGAGCGAGCACATGCGTCATCGAATTTAGTGTGTGCAAGACCAATTGGGATGGGCACGAGTCGAGTCAAAGGTAATTTTCTCGAGTCGAATTCCGAGTCGAGTCACTGTTTTGAGGTCGAGTTTCGAGTTTAATAAATGGCTCGCCCGTTCAGCTCGTTTTAAATCGTTCTGAAATCATGGCCTGGTTAGACTGGAAAGCAAAGCCATGAGAAATGTAAAAGTAATGTGGAGTGCTTTTGCTCTCGAGAGGAGACACTGCTCGTATCTTGTCTCGTCTCGATAATGAGACGACAATAGATTTTCATAACGAGACAGCCTCAAATGTCGTGAGCACCAATGTAAGTATATAGCTAGCTAGCGTAGTTCTTACCATCAAGGTTGAAATCTGCACGGTCGAATTTTTTAGCCCAAGCAGAAACCCAACTCGTATAGTGATGTCAACCGGCTCGGTTCGGTCCAACTGAGTGAACAGCTCGAGCAGGCTCGGTTGGGATGAACCGATGGCTCATCTCGGCTCGATTGAGCCGATGTCTTTTGTTGGCTCAGTTGGGATGAGCCATCGATTCTGTTCGACTCTACTCAGGTAAGCCATCAGTTGAAAAGAATCCATCGGCTCTGTTCGACTCGACTCAACTGAGTCCATGACTCGAGTCTGCTCCATTGGAGTGGACCATCATCAAGTTTCGGTTCGGCTTAGGTGAGCCATCGGCTTGAGCCGGATCGGTTGGGTGAGCTATTGGCCGAGCTCACTTCTCGGTTTGGCTCGATAGTGAATGAGCTGTGAGTCGAGCCGCTCGAATCGTGACAAGCCTAAATCCGGGCCGAGCAATTTTGAACATGCTCCTATAACTTTTAACAATTTTTGACTCGAGCCCGAATACTTGCTCAAACTGGAACCTCGTAATTGATGTCCTTGCCTCCTAAACTTTACGACTATCGAGGTCGGCAGTCAACTAGTTTTTAATATTCAGATAAAACGCCTATCTTTCATGTTTATACACGATGTTATAATAATAATAATAATAATAATAATATAATAATATAATAATAATAATAATAATAATAATAATAATAATAATAATAGTAATAATAATAATAATAATAATAATGTATTATTATTATTATTATTATTATTATTATTATTATTATTATTATTATTATTATTATTATTATTATTATTATTATTATTATTGATAATTATTAGTATCATTGATAATAATTATATTATCTATATAGGATATTTGAAGAGAGTACGTACTTGAAACTACACACAGGATTTGGTACAATTTGGCCCGTTTTGGCTCGACTTGACTCGAAACTCGACCTGAATTCGAGTCGAGTTAGAGGAAAGTTTTCGAGTCGAGTTCAAAGGTGTCTGTTTCTAGTCGAGTCGATTAAAAAAAAAAAACTCTAACTTGCTCCTGCTCATCCCTAGAGACCAGTTGAAGGATATGAACCTGAGCCCGAGAGTCCATCACGCAGCGAATCTCGACACTTGTCTTAACTACAAAACTTTTTTTCGAAATGCTCTTTTATGATTATATACCTTGATTTGTCTATGAAATATCGACTACATTATAGTACAGAATATATTGATATAACCCGTATAAAATTTGCTAAATGAACAACTTCGTGCCTAAATGGTTAGTATACGTGCCTTGAGCGCGGAAGCCTCATGTTTGATTCACGGTGGGACCATATGTGGTTCAGATTTCAAGTTAAACTGTAGGTTCACATTTCTTACAGCCTTGGTGCTGGAAAGGTACATTAAACTGCAAACAATCAACTTATTAAAAGCACAAAAGTAAGGAGTAGTTCTCATTTCCAAAGGAGGCGCTGAAACGGAAAGCGGCTATATATTATTTAGGGGATGTTTCATGAAGGGAAAATGCCTGATGTAAGATAAGATAAATTATAGAAACAAAGTTTCATTCCGTATTATATGTACGTTCTCTTCAAACCTGATTTTATGAATTTAAGCCTTTTTCTGGTTCTTAAACTGCCTTATCCAAGTCTTATGTTCAACCTTGTGAAAATGAAGTGAAATCTTTCAGTTTAACATCTCACGACTAAGGTAAGGGAGACAGATGGTTAAGGCAAGTGAATGATGATGGAATAATTGGCGGAATGAAAATGTGGGAGAAGACGGGAGCACCCAGGAAAACTTACTTGACCGTGGATCGAACCAGATACCCTACGCATCAGAAGTAAGCGTTCTACCAGTTAGCCACTGTGCCCCAAATGAAGAGAATTATTGTCCATTGAATCTAGTTTCGTTCTTCATTTGTTTTCTCCTTAAAATTAACGATACTCTATATTGTACAAGAGTATTAAATATTATGTTGTGCAGTTGTGGGCGAACCAGGGGGGTCTCAGAGGGGCATTTACCGGAACCGGCTTGGGAACCATACAAATTGACCCAGAGTTACCAAATTTTAGTCACGAATACCTTGGTCCAAGCTCCAGACCAGAGTTAAACGTTTTTGTCAAAATTCGAACCAGGGGGGGGGGTCAGAGGGACGTTTACCAGGACATGTAAAAATAGTAGAAAATGACCAATATTAGTGTCAAATTCATAGTTTTGGCGGTCGCTAAGATCAATGTTGAAACTCCGATCGCATTAACTTCCAAATTCACGCTATTCGGCTTCGGGCCGGGGGTCCCAGGGGAGGGTTATACCGAGACACGTAAAAGTAATAATCAATGATCGATATTAGTGTCAAATCCATAGTTTTCGCGGTCGCTGAGATCAATGGTGACCCTTCCATTAGCGATGACTTGCAAATTCAGCTACAATTGTATGCGTTCCGGGGGTCGGCGGGGGGATACCAAGACATGTAAAAAATAGCCCAAAATGACCGATATTAATATCAAATCCATAGTTTTCGCGGTTGCTGAAATCAATTGTGAAACTCTGATCGCATTAACTTCCAAATTCACGCTATTCGGCTCCGGGCTGGGGTCACCGGTTGGGGGTGAGATACCGAGACTTAAAAGTAATCCAAAATGACCGATCTTAGTGTCAAATCCATAGTTTTCGCGATCGCTGAAATCAATGGTGACACTTCCATTACCGATGACTTGCAAATTTAGTTACAATTATATGCGGGCCGACAGTCAGCGGGGGGGGGGGATACCGAGACATGGAAAAAATACCCCAAAATGACCGATATTAGTATCAAATCCATAGTTTTCGCGGTCGCTGAGATCAATGGTGATACTCCCACAGGCGTTGACTTCTAAATACAGCCCCCGTACGAAGCATGGATATATTCAACTAGTATATATATATATATTAGATAGATATTTAGAGATATAGGTATAGATATATAGATAAATAAATATATATATATATATATATATATATATATATATATATATATATATATATAACAGTCTACACTGAAAAAGTTCTTGTGGACAGGTTTTGAACTGGCGGCATTCCTTCCTACAGGTGCGGATCCAAGGGAGGTTATAGGGGCTATAGCCCCCCCTTGACACCCAGATATACACTGGATAAAATGGGATTCAATCCTGCTTTACACTGGATAAAGCGGCAAACTATGGCTTAGCCCCTCTCTTGATCATATCCTGGATCCCTGGATCCTGGATCCGCCACTGCCTTCCTAGGTGTGATTACGTCCCGTGAGGATCTGGTCGGGCGAGATTTTTGACCGGGAGGTTTTGGTCTCACGAGATTTTGCACAGGGAAGATTTTGATCTGCGAGATTTTGAGCAGGTGCTATTTCGCTCAGGCGAGATTTTGGCACGCTAGGTTTTGGGCAGTGAGGTTCTGGCCGCGATATTTCGGCTGCGAGATTTTGTACACATGTTTGTCTTCTAACGGTAACACATATTCATAATTGTGACACACACCTCCTAACACTGACACTCACACTACTTGAATAATTTTCAAGTGTTGGCTCCAGACTTATCAAAAATATTTCTTCTAGTACATACTGCATAGGAAACTCTCGTAGAAGGTCGAAAAAATTGTATTTTCTTTCCTTTCTTATTCACATAGCTTTTTTTGTGAAGAGATGTGAATTTCATATTGTAAACATAACGATATATACGGTCTGGAAGGAGTAAGATTTTGCTTCTTGCTACCATCAAGATAAGAAATCAGTGATGTTTGGGTGTGAAGACCTCTTGGGAATTATTGCCACTGTATTATAAAGCACCATCCACATCCTCCCGGCAGTTGTCCCTCAAGAGGAAGAAGCAATTAAATGTTTTCTATTGTTGTGAATGATAAATGGAATCATCATTTGTATTGTGGATGACAGCTTTTCCAGACTACAGAGTAATAACCTTCAGACGTTGGTTTCTGTTTCCAATTGTTCTTCCTCTTTGTGGATGTAATAACCACTTGGATAATAGCAATACAACAGGCATTGCCCTCACTCGATTTTGCCTTTAAAAATAAACACAATACTATATATATATATATATATATCAAAACAAATGAGCAGAATTGTAGACTTCTATTGCCTTGAATTAAAGTCCCACATTGGGGCTATAATTATTTATTTCTAGATTATTATTATTATTATTATTATTATTATTATTATTATTATTATTATTATTATTATTATTATTATTATTATTATTATTATTATTGCACACAAATTTCTAAACAAGGTTATGTTCTCCGAGGATGCTTTGATACTTTTTCCTATTATCAGAGTAAATGAAGATAATACATTGCAACCATATTTTCGCCGGGAGTAACTGAATGTTTGTTCACATGGTTCCTGGTTCGATTTGCGTTGGGGAGAAGGACAGAATTTTCGATGTTGACCGTGCATTGTGAGCAACTTAAGGAGCCGACAGGGGCGTACGCAGGGGGAGGGTTCTGGGGTCCGGACCCCGCCCGAAATCCCGACTTTTTTGTAAATGTAGTCTACTTTTAGGGGCACATTTAGAAATTTTCATATAATTTAGGCTCAACTTGTATTTGAACCCCCCCCCCCCCGGAAACGCTTTAGACCCTTCCCGAAATAAATTCCTCCGTACGTCCCTGGGAGCCGATATGCTAACTATGCATTCCCAACTAAAAACTGTCTCACCTACCACTTAATCATAGACTGTACGCGTAAAGCAGCATTACCCAACCTTTTTCAACTTGCGGCACACTACGGGTGTAACTTGAATTCTCGCGGCACACTCATAGATATTATAATTTGTAGGTCTATATATAAAATATCGTGATTTTTTTTCTGTGATTACTGATCTCCTCCTCACAGAAAAGAAAGCTCAATCACGGTTTTTCCCCGTGGTAAATCATTATGCTTATTTTTTATTCTAATTTAAAACCAGAAAACAATTGCAATCAAATATAGGACTCAGACTTCTAAAAATATTTTTTTTTTCGAAAACTTTATCCAATATTTTACTAAGAAGGAACGCCACTAAATAACGAACGAACAAACAAATCTATTGCACTTCTAAAACACAAATGTAGGTAATTTGTATGCATGTTTACTTTGTCGAAAGGATTGAATGATATTTTAAAATTTCAAGTTACGAAATAGTCTGCAACAACAAAGAAACAATAATGGTCATAACAATGACAAGAAATATTTTTTTATTAGCTACACAGCTTTAGCAGCTACACAGTAATGAAGGTACAATAATATATTACAATTACAGTATTTTTTTCCATTGTAGGTATTCATAGTAATGTGAAATACAAATATAAAATTTACAATTTTTTATATTTTCATTTACATTTTTCTTGTCTTGCAATTTGGTTGCTATAGAATTAATAATTTTGTTTCAATTTCCTCGCGGCACACCAGCGGCCCATTCGCATCACCCCGGTTGGGAAACGCTGGCGTAAAGTAAGGAAGTTTTCCTTTTAAACTTTAGGTTAATTTGGAAACGCTACTCCTCTACGGACTGTCATTATCAGGGGAACAACAGACTGCAGAAATGACAATGATGAACCTTTTCCAACTGTATATATATATATATGGTATAGGGTGTTTCTAAACAACACCGACAACGTTTGAGAAATGATTCCTGATACGAAGATAAGACAAAAAGTATAGACCAAGGCTGCACAAATGCATCCTTTCTGAGTTATAGACTGCCGAAAACGTGAAAAAATGAACTTTAAAGGTCAATAGCTTCCATACTGTGGGAACTGCCGTAGTCGGTTCAAGACTTTAATTAGGAACTAGTATGTGCCCCATCCAAATATCCATGTTTCGAAATCTTGCAGTATTTCCGCAACAATCTATATAGAGGTGACTACTTCAAAGTATATGTGAGTAGTCAAACTGCTTCTATAAAAATTGTTGCGTGAGTGCCTTAGGATTCTGAAACATGTATTTTTGGATAGCGCACATATTAGTTCCTAATTAAAGTATTGACTCGACGAAGATAGGTTCCATAGTTCTGGATCTATGGACCTTTGAACTTTATTTTTTTCATATTTTCGTTAGCCTATAACTCCGAAAGGAAGCATTTGTGCACCCAGGTTGGTCTATACTTTTGTGTCTTATCTTGGTGTCAGGAATCACCTCCCAAACGTTGTCGGTGTTGTTTTGAAACACTCTGTACATAGGTGACACATGATATTTAAACACGAATATTGGGGGAGCTACATATACTGGTTAAGCTGATCTTAACATTATATAACAGGTCATTTTTACGTAACAATAGCCTATTCAACTTATTTGATAAAGAAAATGATTCTATGGTTACCATTAATGGCTAATTTTATTGAATTTTAATTAACGAAATTGATTTACTGCAAAGCTAATTTCAGACGAATTAAGCATATTTTAACTCTACCTTAAGGCTGACAGTAAGACTACCCAAACTGAAGAATACCTGCCTGTCTCAGAAATGAAAATGGAACTTCGCCCGCAGCATTACCAAAATATTTTTAAAGCAGTGTTAAGCGTTGACGTTCAGGTAAGTAGATGTTAGGCTTCTTATATAGGATTTTTGTTGAAGCAGATTTATTTCGCTTATGAATGTTTCTTTGTATTATTATATGTGAATGAGGACATCTTGGTTCTTTATATAAAACTAGAAGAACCACTCATTCTTCGCACGGGAAGAATACCACTTAATGAGTATAAAACGAAAATTTGAATATTTGCCAAAATTGTTCCTTTTTTTCTTTAGAAGCGGGATTTTACGAGAATACTTCAACACATATTAGCTTCAACACATTTTAATGAAGATTTTATAGATTAAATTTTACACCAACTCATGAGCATACACTACACACATTGGGTGCTTTATGAATATAAAATCAGAAATTTTAATAATGCAGAAACTGTCCCCGTTTCTTCCTTAAAAGCAAAATTTTCATGAAAGCTGAACCATGTTGCCATTTCTAAAGAATTATTCATCTATTTATTTTTACCTGAGAATTCAAATTTCACACTTACAACGCAAATGAATCCTTACACTGAGCATTTTCTGAATGAATAAGGGGAAATATTATTATTGTACAGTTGAAATTGCTCCCCTTTTCCCTCTTAGGAGCGGAAATTCTGAATTGCCGAAATACGTATTTCCATATTTTTATTTAAGAGCTGAAAATTTAAGCGAACGCTTCAACCTAGCAAATCCTTATAATGCACATTAAAAAAAAAAAAAAGTATATTTTCTCTAAGGAACGATAAAAATACGTGTTCAGTTATTTTTAATGAAAATATTTCATACAGAGCTTAATCTTCCTAATGAAGGGGATTCGCGAGATACATAATTATTCAAGAACTATTCTATACTTCTTAGGATGCGTATCTATTTCCAAAAGTTCTTCCTTGTACTTGCTTTCATGACGAAATGAATTTCTTGTCCAAATTTCACGTTTCTATCTATAGCAATATGCCTTGAACGATGATATGTGAGTCACTTTTGTATAATATTATTGAAGTATAGATATAGACTGGAATCATTTGGCAAAGAAACATTTTGCCCAAAAATATTGTGGACTTTTTGTCTACGACTTTTGGAGGCCTAGTTTCTCGCTTCCTATCTGGGTCCAGTTTCTAGTTTCTCGGTTCCTATCTGGATCCAGTTTATAGTTTCTAGCTTCCAATCAGTAGAGAAATCAAAATTTTCGCATTGCTTTGGATGTATTCTTTATTTTATGAAGATAAAATTGTTGTGGAAACAAATATGAGTTTTACGAATGTAGCGTTCATGGAGCAGCACCTTCTACCCCATCACTGAAGGTCTCTAAATAACAATGACAACTTTTAAGAAATTCGAAAGTGAAAAAATGGAAGAAGGGATTTTGTTGTTGTTTGGAATGATTAAGGTGACTTGGATGGAAGCAATTAGGGTCTACTTCTTGTTGTTAATAACCCATTTGCTCTCTATCTTATACTTTGTAGGACTGTTGCTATCAAAATTAAATCATTAGAGTTAACTTCCTAGTTTTCATTTCTGTTTTTTTGTTAAGTGACACAATATTTTTTCAACGTGCGGTGTCTTCATTATACTTACAAGAGCGACCTTCACGAGCAATATGTACTGCACACACGTACTATTTCTGCTTCCCAATCTTTTGTCTGCCGTCGTATTGAAGTGGAAAGTGTAATTTTCGAAGTGCATGTAGAGTGCAGAGCATTTTTGCACGGAAGGAATGGAGGTGTTATAGAGAATAAGAGTGAACATGTTTTAAATATGTCCTTTGCGTGTGACATGGACTCTGCACGGAGGAGTCCTTGGCCGTCTCACCTGTTGTATTCATACGTTCTTCATGACCTCAAAATCAAAGTATGGAGGCGAGAAATGTTCTGTTATCATGTAATTTGCCTATTTTAATTCTTAACATAAAAAAGATATATATGAGTGTATACGCGGTTATTCAGTGATAACGATTATCTTATTCATGGTCAGAGAGATCTTATTGTATTCTCGTTTGGAAAGGTGTCACGGGAATAAAACTTCTCAATATCATTGTTTCTTAATATGTATATGGTCATACCTATTCCGTTCGGACGTAAAAACGTAAAATGTCAGAATTAAATCACCGGTCTTCAGACAATGTGTTAATAACCAATCAAAATTAAGAAAAGAATGTAGTATTTATTTTAGATTATGTATAGGGTGTTCCAGGCGCGTACCTAGAATTTTTTTATGAGAGAAGTCCAATACTACGATCCACTACTTTTATGTAGTATTAAACAGTTATTATTCTGCATCCGAAAACACGATAAGTAATTGTAAAATACACTACTTCCACCCATGGACGCCCACAGAGGGGGGCAAGAGGGGGCAATTGCTCCTCCCTGGATTTTCGAAAGAATTTAATATTTATAGGCTCTTCTGGTGACAAAAGTTTGCTTTAAAAATCAACATTCAAATAAATGATTAGGAGTAACGAAATTTAGTCCAGCCTATCCACAAGATTTTAACCTACTCCCCTCCCACGTGTGATGTATGGTTATATTCAGTTTGATGAATGTAATGGCAAAGTATTTTAAATGATAGCATCCGTCAGTTGACTTGAAAAGATAATTTCGCTCTTTGTTGTTTCTTTTGCAGACGTGAAGTTATACTACGTGCTAAAATAATTGATCAGTTTGACATGAAGGATTATGTGCACATCTCTCTTAAAGTGATTGTGTGAGAGAAAATGGAATATATATATATATATATATATATATATATATATATATATATATATATATATATATATATAATATGCTTGTGTGTGTCTTGTCCCCCTTGGAAAAAATCCTGCGGGCGCCCATACTTCCACCTAAATTTTTAGGGGGGGTAATGATAGAACTAGATAGTTTTCATAAGAGGAAGAGTACAGATGAAGTGTAAGATGAATGCTTGTCATACTACATCAATCATTTGCCTGTTAAACAGATATAGTTTTATTGAGAAAGTGCACAAATGCATGTTGAGTTAGGAAGTTTGTTTAGGGGGGGAGGGTCTGAACCCGGTGGATCTCCAGTGGGGGGTGTCTCAACCAGTGATGAAATAAATCACTGGTCACTTGGGTTACAACTTCTGTCCAGGTCATCCGGGTACGGACCTTGCTTCTCAAATTTGGTTTGATCATGCGACCTGGACAAACCTGAAGGCCCAGACAGCCTCGGCCACCCGGAAGCAGTCGAAATACCATCTCTGCAGCATTACTGCAGAGAATTTTATAGTTCATTATCGATTTTCATTACTTCAACATTAATTTATTTGATATCTGGTGTAACTTTTCTTAATCAAGGTACATGTTTTGAATATTTCAAATATAATGTCATGTTGATTCGTCTTCCCATTTTGAAAAGTGATGCAGTATTTTTGAACATATAATAGACAAAAGATTTAACAGAACACTGGGCTCAACGGCATCTTTTATACTATATTCTAAAAGACAAGTTTTACAAATTCGCTCAATTAAACTTTGATGAACTCTAACAAGAAAAACAGTATAATTAGTATTTTCTGTGATTCTCCCGAGTTTGTACTCTGATAAACCTTCTTGTAATCTTTCAGTGCAATATTTTGACACACACTAAGACAAATAACAAACAAGGAATAAAATTACAGATTTAATGAGAAGAGAGGAGGACAAGAGACTATCGTGATCTTTAGAATTGCATTAGCAGCCACACACACACTCCCCATATGTATTACGATGTTTCATCGTCTCTAGATTATCCCGGATCTCTCCGAGTCATGGTTCTGTCTGAATCACTCTGAATCCTAGGTCTGTGAGGATCATTGGATTTCATGGGTAGTGTGTGTCTGATTTGTTCTGCGTCTTCCGGTCACGGGTCGCGATCTTAAACTTTTACGACTTTTTGTGGTCTTATTTCAATGATATGGATATTGATCACTTGTGGTTTCAGCACATGAATAATTGCTTTGCTAGGCTAAAAATTTTCGGCCAGAATTCACCTGCAAGGTCATATAATTTCATCCTTTGAGTGTATGTGAAATTTCAGCTTTATGCAAATAACCTCTAAACTTTAATATAGCTGAAGGAGAAAATTTGACCTGTCGTCGGTTAAATCGAGGAACAAACCCATGTAAAAGGCATAACTTTCATCGATAGAGTGACTACAGATCATATCGTGCAGCATACATGTTAGATGTTGTTTTTCATATATAAAATGGAAACATGTAGTTTTTCTAATGTTTTAAAAATATACACAATATCATGGAAATAAAATTATTTATTCATTTTATTAAATATGGTATTCTTCATTTTATTAAATCCTTTATTTAACCGGTATCGTATCGCAGTTTACCACACAAAATACGATGCGTCTGTGATCATGATTTATTACCAAAATGAGTTATTTCTCTCGTGACTGTATGGTTAGAGTACGGTTTGATTCCCGGTGGGAGCTCATGTGTTCGGATCCCATATTAAGCTGTAAGGACATGTCTTATATATCCTCGGTGCTGAACGGGATGTTATACTTCAAATCAACCGACAAAGTGAGGATATATTTATAAGGAAAGGAAGCAGTTTAATATAGTTTTTGCTTATGAGAGAAAGGTTCTCTTTTGATCTTAAATAGTTACGATAAAAACTTTTTCAAAAACCTGACCCCTTTTAGGAGTCTCTTTAGTTCTTAAGAATATATACCAATCCATTACCGATTAGACATCATCCGCCTTATGCAGAGTTGTTTTGACGTATGATTAGCATCATACTAAAAGCCTGACTACTGCAGGAAATATATGTTAGTCGAACTCTTTAGTATGGCACTAGTCACGCTTCAGAACGACTCTGCATAAGACCCATATTACTGGAGACTGGCCATTGAATTAATGACAAAAACATTATGTGTACTTCGGCACTTTATAGCACATAGAAATAAAACACCTTAATGGGCTTTCGAAACGGAAACCTCAGCTTACTTTACGGACATTACAACACTAATTAAAAGGACCGTACCCGTTTACAACTTGGGGTAGGCAATTCATAAATGAGGCATTTCCATAGTTACTTGATAATAATGACCGATAAATGTTATTTTGCTATGTTCTTTTGATTTTCACCAATTTACTGACAAAAAAAACTAGTGTTCGGTTTACAACTTTAAAAAAAATGGAAAGATCTGGGCATTATTTTGCTATAATATAAATTACAAACATAATACTTCTGTAAAATCAAGTTATTGTGCTTACTTCATAAAAAATTAGAGGTTGATTCAGTTACATTGAGCCGAATTTGAATGTGCCTCTTACCTAGTTAATACCGTGTTTTCACCCGGTTTTGTTCAATCTGCAGGAAACGTCTACTGACCACTGCCTGACATCGAAGTTTCCAATGAAGGAGACTGCGTTACAACTGAACCATGAGTATTGCATCTCACTCTTCTTTACAAGCTTTCCACAGTGGGTAGCTGAATTTAAGCGTGGCAGAAACAACATTGAAAATGATCCCCCCAATGGCAGGCCTTCAACATCGACCACTACAAAAATGTCAATAAAATTTGTAACCTGGTTTTGCATGACTGCAGAATCAAAATCCGAGAAATAGCTGAGATTGTTGGTAGTTCCTATGAGCGAGCACAAAACATTATCATAAACGAATTAGAGGTTTCTATGGTGTCCACGAAATGGGTGCCCAAATTGCTTTCAGTCGAACACAAACGCGATCAACTCACCTTTTCCCGTGATTGTTTGAAACTGTTTGAAAGTGATCCAGAGGAGTTTATTGACAGATTTATGACTATGGATGGGGCATGGGTACACCATTATATACTGGAATCAAAACAACAATCGAAGCAATAGAAATAACCTTGATCTCGTGTCCCAAAGAAAGCCAAACAAGTTTTGTCGACAAACAAGGTTATGGCATCAATTTTTTGGGATGCTAGGGGCATTATCCTGATCAATTTCTTGGAAAACGGAAAAACTGTCAATTCGGAATACTACTGCACTCTTCTGCGACGTTTATGTTTGGAAATCATAATTAATAGGAAAGGAATGCTGCTAAGAAAGATGATATTTCACCAAGACAATACGCGCGTTCACATGTCCCTTGCAATCATGGCAGAAATTCATTCCTGTGGGTTCCAACTATTGCCACACCCGCCCTATTCACCTGATCTGGCCCACTTTGACTTTCACTTGTGTTGGGGAGTCAACGATTTTCTTCGGATGCAGAGGTGAAAAGTGCTGTACTAGGATAGGGCTCCAGGAATCATTTTTTTAAGTGGTATAGAAGCGTTACCGGAGAGGCGGCGTAAATGTATCTCGGTCAAGGGGGATTACATGGAAAAATAAAACATAACTTATCCAAATATTTTTTAATTTTGTAGATCAGGCTACGAAATTTCCAATCCATCCTCATACTACAATAATAGGGTTGATAATAAAATATTGATATATGAAATATAAACAAAAATGGATTGTTATACAATATTGTTATAGAATTGTCTTGGAGAAAATCCATGTTCTTTTAATTTTTCACCCTTAAGTAAGCTACTTTTGTTTTTGGGACTAGGAAGATACTTCGTGAAACCCTCCTACAGAATTTTATAAAAACCTTAAGAGGACATTTTCCTGTTTAAGATTTACAATGTTAATGCATTAATCATACTTTGCTCGGAAGAACCATTATATTGGCTGTATTTATTATTACAAGTGATTTTGCACAAAATTCAATAATTAATTACTAAAGAAAATTAATTATGCAGTTTATTTGTTTGTTTTCCACTTCAATCAATAGCCGAAAATAAATAAAACAAAAGTATGCAACTTTCTACACATTTCTCTTTGTCATGAAATGATATTTTACGCTAGTATCGTGAAATATATTTTATTATAATTAGTTAAAGATCGAAATATATAATGCGAGGACTTTACATGTGAAATCCATGGAAGAAATAAACTTTCAATTTTAAGTGTCGTTCTCGTGAAAACTACTTAGCTTTTTTCAGTATATTTTACATTAGAACAAAGCCCACAGGCAGGCACGTAGCCAGGATTTCGTGAAGGGGGGGGGGGTCCGTGACATGAAATACTGTGGTCATCACAAAAGAGGCTCGATCACTCTAAACTATTTTACTGGAACATATATTGGTTCGTTTAGCCAGGATTTCGTAACGGGGGGGGGGGGGGGGGAAGTGACATGAAATTCTGAAGGCCCAGGAGCTCGATCAATCTAAACTACTTTACTTTCAACATATATTGGTTTGTTAGGACAATAAAATGAGGATATGTTGGCAAGTATTTTAATCACAAACCATGAAGAAATTTCGAACAAAATAATAAAAAAAAAAGTATTGAAAAAGATTTTGCAATATTTACATCCTTATCCAGTTTATTCAAATATAACAATTTTCCTTTCGTTATGACCTCAATTATTATAAAAAGTACATACTGAATACTGTTTTGTAAACTATCTTCTAACATAAATAAAATAAAGAGTTGGTTTGTGTGTTTGTCTGTCTGTCTGTCTGTGTGCGGCCTGGCCATCAGACGAGTGGACCGAGAGTTACCAAATTTTGGTCAGGGGTACCTTGGCCCAGGCCTCAGATCAAGACGAAGCGTTTTCTTCAAATTTCGAAACAGTGGGGTCTCAGGGGGGCGTTTACCGAAACCAGCTTGGGAACCAGACAAATTGACAGAGTTACCAAATTTTAGTCACGAATACCTTAGTGCAGGCTCCAGACCAGAGTTAAACGTTTTTGTCGAAATTCGAACCAGGAGGATCTCAGGGGGCGTTTACCGGGACATGTAAAAGTAGTAGAAAATGACCGATATTTATTTATTTATTTATTTATTTAAGAATCACCAGATACAATTCAGAGGCCATTTTACATTGAATATCCAACAACATTAACAATGGAAAGGATTTGGGAAGGTATCGGCCAGGGCCTGTTTAGTAGGTGCCATCCCGGCATTTGCCTGGTAGGACTGAGGGAAACCCTGGAAAACCTCAGTCAGGATGGTAGGCAGCGGGATTCGAAGCCACGACCTCCCGAATGCGAAGCCAACGCTCTACGACTTGAGCTATTAGTGTCGAATTCATATTTTCGGGGTCGCTGAAATCAATGGTGAAACTCCAGTCGCATTAACTTCCAAATTCACTCTATTCGGCTCCGGGCCGGGGGTCACCGGATGGGAGGTGAGATACCAAGACATATAAAAGTAATCCAAAATGACCGATATCAGTGTCAAATCCATAGGTTTCGCGGTCGCTGAAATCAATGGGGACACTTCCATTAGCGATGACTTGCAAGTATGCGGGCCGGGAGTCAGCGGGGGGTGGATACCGAGACATGTAAAACATAGCCCAAAATGACCGATATTAGTATCAAATCCATAGTTTTCGCGGTCGCTGAGATCAATGGTGATACTCCCACAGGGGTTGACTTCCAAACACAGCCTTTGTGCGAAGCATGTGTATATTCAACTAATTTTACAATATATGCGTTCCTTTCTCTGTTGAATCAAATGCTAACAGAACTTCCTTTCAACATAATTTTTTGTTTTTATTATTCTGTCAACTACTGTCGGTTCCAAATGACAGGTTAAAGGAGCAACAGAAAATTGTCCTTGAAATAACATGTTTGATCCCATTACTGCCCCTTGGCAACTTAAGTTGCCACGGCAATTTTTCGTTATAGCGCAGAAATTCATGGATTGACGTTGCAGGTTTTAACCATGAAGTTACTTTGGAGTCTGTTTCGTCATTGCATCGTTGCATTTTCTTTGTATGATATATTGACGTAAGGTTAGCATTGTTTTTGGCTACAATGTGTTTTGAGGAAAAAGACTCAACTGGATTGATTTCAAAGACTCCAGAAGGAAGGATTGAAGGTCTGTAAAGGAAGGATTAACTTGATTTTAATAGTTGTTTTCGCAGTGTATTTTCTCCCTCAAAATTGTAACTTTCCAAAATTTTCCCTTTTTTGAATATGTATGTGCCATTTGGCAACTTAAGTTGCCGGCCTAGAAAACAAGAAAAAATAAATACTTTTCAAAAATATTCTAATTTCTATTTTAGAGTACTATTAAGACCAAATAGGCGAAAAGAAACTTTTCAAAATACCACTGGGGAATTCTGGGCACTAATGGGTTAAAAATGTCCACACTGTTACACAACGGCACTTATGCTTTCGAAAGCTTGAAATCTCCCTGACTAGTAGCAGGAATTCTGAGAATTCCATAACTTTTCTTGAAATTTCAAATTCCCTCACACTTCCACAATACCTCGCTTACCTCGCCACCATATTGCAAGTAATACAAATCTCCTCATAAGAAAGAGTAAGCAAAAGCTTCCTGTAGTTTTCTTTTTAATTTTTAACGCCGATCCTTCTTTTTGTCATTTCATTTTGTTTTATCCTTCCTTAATTTTATTCATTTCTGGTCTCGAAGGGGGGAGTCCGGACCCCCCCTTGGCTACGTGTCTGCCACAGGTTGTTGCCACGTTTTTCTCTGATATGGACATATGAACTTCGAAATTAACAGGAAATTGTGACGCATTTTCTAAAATATGTGTATAGAATTGTAATTCTGTAAAATGAAATGTTGTGTTTACTTTATGAAAATGAAATGAAATCTTTGAGTTTTACGTTCACGTTTATGCCGGTTAGGAGACGGTGATGATGAGAAATGAATTAAAAGGTGGAATGAAGAAAGTGGGAGGAAACAGGAGAACCACGAGAATGCCCACGATCATGGTGTTTGTCCACCACAAAGTCCACACGGCGCGAGCTGGGATCGAACCAGGGACTCCAAGCACCGGAGGTGAACGCTGTATCACTGAGCCACCGCGCCCCCTTATGTTTACTTTACAACGTTCATATATAAATTATTATTATGTAGAAACAACATAAAATACTTTCTTAAAACGTTTTACGATTTCGGAATTTAATAAAACCTTTTTGGATGAATGTGTATTGTTTTTCAAGCACGTGAAAAACGAATGAATATTCCTGAAGTATAATTTAAGTTGATTGTCTGAAATGTTACTGTGAAAACATGCATGCGCAGCAACAGACAAATATTTGCTTCCCTTGTAACTCAAATAACTATAAAACACCAAAATAGACTACGTAAACGAATTTATATTGCTTTTACTGGTCTGAAGGTAAGAATTATCGTGAATTTAGGCCAATTGTCATGTAAGATAGGTTTTAGGCGAGGATCACTCAAGAGGTTCAGTAAAATCAGTTTCCGATAGATTTGCGGAACTTCATGTATAGTTTGGTGTTCCTGTTATACATACAAGGTGTAACAAATGCAGGGGTGCCCATAAGGGGGGGGCTATGACGCAAACTGCGTCATTGAAATATTTGGGGGGGGTTAAAAATCTATATAAATATGTTTGAGGGGGTGTAAAAATTAATCGAAAAGATTTTTTTTTCATGGAAGAACACCTACGGATAGACAATTGAGGGGGGTGCGTCATGGAGTTGAGGGGGGTGGGCACCACTGACAAATGCATGGCCAAAGTGACGAGGTGATTGCGGACATCCAAATAAGTAATATATATATATATATATATATATATATATATATATATATATATATATATATATATATATATATATATATATATATATATATATATATATATATATATATATAAACATGGGTCCGATGACGCTTCGTTTCTGAGATACAGGGTGTTCATATGTCGAGTCCTTCCAATGGCTCACTATGGGAAAGAATGTTCAATATTACAGGAATAATACAATCAAGTGGAATTATGCTTGTACAAATACATTTACACTAACGTACAAAATGAAACTATCACCATTTGAGGTTATTAGGTTGTCAGTGTTGCCAACCTGGTACAAAGTGTTATATTTTCAAATAGCACTTGACGTTCACATGTTAGCATATGATTACTGACATCAAAACGTTCCTAAACATAGAACACTGTCTTCCTCAGTTTATGTGTGGTGTAAACAACCGCTGGCCTCCATCGAATATTTTTCTCAATTACCTATCTTTGGAAACATGCAATAGTTGTAATCTATGAACCGTTGTTTACTATTGTGAGCCCTTAATTGACTGCACACTTGCACGCCTTGTCTTTCGAAAAAGAAGCGGAATCTGCCCCATGTTGAGGAACGTTTTGATATCAGCAATCATATACTAAAGTGTGGACGTCTAATACTGTTTGAAAACTTAACACTTTGTACCAATTGGCAACCCACTAACCTCAAATGTTGATTAGTTTTATTCCCTATGTTAGTATAAATGTATTTGCACAGTCACAATTCCGCTTGATTGTATTATTCCTGTAATATTGAACATTTCCATTCACTTTCCCGTTGTGTGCCATTGGAGGGACTCAACATTTGAACACCCTGTATCTCGGAAATGAAATGGCGTCGGACCCATGTTTATAGGAACCTTTTTACTTATTTGTATCAGCAATCACCTCGTCACTTTTGGCCATGCATTTATGTTACACCCCATATAGTGTTGGCAAACGAGTCTTTGGAATGGGATCCTGCGGTTCAAATCCCGGTAGAAACACATGCGATTGAGGTTCTACGTTAAACAGTAGGTTATGTCTTGGTGTAGAAAATGAATGCAAAAGTGAATTACTCGCTTCAGAAACGATCGAAATCCAACGCACACTTGAATTTCAACGCATTATGAAAATCTTAGTTATCATGTTCTTATTTTATATGTAAGTTAATCAATATCAATATGCACGGTAGTGCATGGCAGCCAAGTTCCGCGAAGAAAATGAAAACTGGCCTGCACTGCCGTAAGCATATTATACACGAACAAGAGTTTTGGGTAAAATAGCCGATTTCGAGGCTCTGTAAAAATGATTCTATTACGGGTAGAAACATGAAATTTAGAATTTAAGGAGATATCCGGGAGATGTACTCATATGCCAAATCTCACATTCCTACCTTCAACCTTATTTGAGTACTGGACCTCTAAAATATGCAGTTTTTAGGCTCACTGACTCACTCATCAAATTGATTAGGTACTTCTCAATGAGATAAAGACGAGAAACTTTGCATAAAGTTACCCTATAATGACTTGAGTATGGAAAAAGTCCGAAATCTGAGGAATGTACTATGGGAAATTTTGTATGGGCAAAAAACTGTCCTTAGCGAAGCAAGAAATCGTTTCACTGACTCACTCATCAAATTGATTAGGTATTTTCCAGTGGGATAGAAACGGGAAACGTTGCATAAAGGTACTCTATGATGACTTGAGTATGGAAAAAGTCCGAAATGTGAGGAATGTGCTATGGGAATTCTTAATAGGAAAAATACTGTCCTTAGCCAAGCAAAAAATCGTTTCATTGACTCACTCGTCAAATTGATTAGGTACTTCGCAACGAGATAGAGACGTGAAATTTTACATAAAGGTACCCTATAATGACTTGAGTATGGAAACGGTCTGAAATGTGAGGAATGTGCCATGATAATTTTTTTATAGGCCAGAAACTGTCCTTAGCGAAGCAAGAAATCGTTTCACTGACTCACTCATCAAATTGATTAGGTATTTTCCAGTGGGATAGAGACGTGAAACTTTGCATAAAGGTACCCTATGATGACTTGAATAGCAAAAAGTCCGAAATGTGAAGAATGTGCTATGGGAATTTTTTGTAGGCAAAAAACAGTCCTTAGCCAAGCAAGTAGTCGTTTCACTGACTCACTCATCAAATTGATAAGGTACTTCTCAATGAGATAGAGACGTGAAGCTCTGCATAAAGGTACCTTATAATGACTAGAGTGTGAAAAAGGTCCGTAATGTGAGGAATGTGCTATGGGAAAATTTTCATGGATGAAAACTGTCCTTAGCAAAGTAGAAATCGGTTCATTCATCCACTCACCACATTGATTTGCTAGTTTCCAATGAGATAGAGACGTGAAGCTCTGCATAAAGGTACCTTATAATGACTTGAGTGTGAAAAAGTCCGTAATGTGAGGAGTGTGCTATGGGAATTTTTTATGGGAAAAAACTGATTTTATCCAAGTACAAATCGGTTCATTCACTCACTCGTCAAATTGGTTAAGTACTTGTTTATGAAATATTGACGTAAAAGTCTGTATATTTGTACCTTATAATGACTTGAGTATGGAAAAGGTCTGAAATTTAAGTAATGTGATAAAGGAAATTTTTTATGGGTAAAATCTGTCCTTAGCCAAGCAGAAATCTGTTTACTCACTGACTGACTCACTCATAGCATTGATTAGGCACTTCCCAATGAGATAGGGGCACGAATATCCGCATAAATGTACCTTATAATAACTTGAGTATGGGAAATGTCCAAAATTTAAAGAATGTGTTATGGAAATTTTTTATGGATGAAAACTGTCCTTAGCCAAGCAGAAATGGGTTCACTCACTCACTCATCTCCTTCATTTGGTACTTCCCAATGAGATAAGATGTGAAACTCTGCTTAAAGGTATCTTATAATGACCTGAGTATGGAATAAGTCCGAAATGTGAGGAATGTGCTATGGGAAATTTCTTATAGGCGAAAAATTGTCCGTAGCCATTAGGTACTTCCTAATGAGATGAAGATGTGAATGTCTACACAAAGGTAGCTTATAATGGCTTTAATATGAAAAATGTCGGAAATTTAAGGAATGTGTTATGGAATTTTCTATGGGCGAAAAACTGTCCTTACTCAAACAGAGATCGGTTCATTTACTCACTCATCATTGATTAGGTGCTTCCAAATAAGATAGAGATTTGAAACTGCATAATGGTACCTACCTTATGTAATGACTTGTCTAAGTAAAAGGTTCCAAACTTAAGTAATGTATTATGGGAATTTTTATGGGCGAAGAACTGTCCATAGCTATTAGGTACTTCTTAATGAGAAAAAGATGCGAAACACTCCATGAAAGTACCCTGTAACGGCTTGAGAATGAAATTTGAAGAATTTGCTATGGAAAACTTTTCATTTGCAAAAGAAACTGTCCTTAAATCAGAAATCGGGAACGATTCCGTTATTCAACACATCGTGTGCATAGTGATAATGTTGCCAATCGTCCGAGTGGTCATATTGGTGCCCTCCTCGCTGGCTATCACGTGCGCCTTTGGAGTATGGGTTCCGGGTTCGATTCCCGGTGGAAGAGCCTTTGGAATCTTAACTCTCCTCGATGTTTCTGTGTTGGTGTCCCTGTCGTTCTAGGTTAATAGAAAAACGAGCTAAGGTCACAGAAAAATCCGTTATCCGGACAGCGGTATATTATACAAATATACGGGATCCTTATGTTTACTACATAAATCAATACTTAACATACGTTATCCACATGATACATACGTACTGCCCTCTTTCCCACTTAGATATTAGACAGTGTCGTTACAGGATGTCTGACATCTAACAGTCTTCCGTACATTACTACGTCAACTATAAGTTACAAACGGCCATCTGTATGTGAGATCCTGACTGCCTACATACAGTTCTTTCCTTCGTGCGGAAAGTACGTTTATTCGGAACACTTATACGGAAAGTATGTTTAAAATATACTTTTCAGGTATAAGTTTAGTGTACGTTAAGTCCAAAAACTACAGGATTTACACATGTAATCAACGTTTTTACGTATGCCACATACATTTTTCTGTGTGCGAGTAAAATAAGTGAAAGCTAGTAATAAATTGTTAAGTAAGTTAATGAGGCACGTTCTGTGAATCAGTTAACTTTTAAAAACGTGAGCTAAGACACGTATATACTGCCGTAAATTTCGTGGCTGGAACCCAGACAAGGAAAGCCAATATTTTTTTCTTTTTTCGATGAAGATTTTTCCTTGTTGCAGTCATTGGTATTAAATAGATATTGAAATTAATTTGATAAGTAAGAGAATGTAGAAGTGAGGGTATTTAGAATTAATGAAATTTCCGAAGAAATGAGAAATTTAATTGTTCGAGTTTATGTGAGACTAGCAACAAAATATAACCGATTTCGTAAATATATTGATACCACGAGTTGTATTATGATTACCACAGTCATTGTGTAAAAATGTTCTTGATGCGTCGTGTCTCTATCTGTGAACAGTGTGCGAATCTCTTACGTATCAGCCTTTTCATCAATTTCGAATTTCGTGCCTGTACTCTTCATATTTCCTGAATTTGCCCACCTCGGGGTTCGCCCCCACACTCCCGCCTTTGCTCGGCCTACTTCCTCACACCTCTTAAGCTCACAATTCTACCGAATTTCAAGTTTCTTTTTCTATTTCAACTATCTAAAACAAAATTTTGTATCCCAGGAAAACGCCTACTTAAATAACATGGGGATTTCTTCATCTCCCTTTAGACTCCTTAAAAATTAAAAATATTCACTTTTAGCAATTTTCCTGTAGGTTAGATCCGGGAGGCTACAATCGTGCCAAATTTCATCATTCTAATCCTGCCGGAAGTGTATAAACATTTTGAGGTGTAGAAGACGTCCAATATAAATAACATGGAAAAGGCATTTCTGCTCCCCATAAAACCACTCTAAAGTTGGAATTATTTATTTTTACTGATTACTTAGGTAATATTAACGAAAACGTAGAAGCATACCGAATTTCAAGTTTCTATTCCAATTCCAAGTTCCTAAAACATAAGATTATAAGTAAAAAAAAAAAAAAAAAAAGACCCATTTAAATAACATGGGAAAAATCTTCACCCCCCTTCATCATTTAACTTTCCACGTCAACCGGAAGCACCCCTTTAATTTATGTCAGTTCATGTAAGTTAGTTTTATATACAGTTAGGATATCTTGGTGGCAAATATAATATTGATTACAAGCTATTTGAAAGGTGTATAAGGTGTATATCATTAGAAGGAAAACTCGAGGCAGTATGAAACTGCGCAACATGCGCGTCATGTAGTGAACTCCGTAATTTCGCAATGTGGAAAGGTAGAGAACAATTAAGTATATTGAAACACCAGTCATGTCTAGTGATGTAGCGAGGATTCAGCATCAAGGGTTTTGGGCCCTATTGATACTCTTCGTATTTATGTAATGAAAAATGAGATGTTAGCGATCGTGATTTTGTAGTTCGGGTAAATGAATTAGAATCTCGTATGGACATAACTCTCTGACAGATATTTAATAGAATAAATCCTCCCCGCTGCTCTAGTGGCTAGCATGTGCGCCTTTCTTGTACGGGGTCCTGGGTTTGATTCCCGATGGGAGAGCCCTTGGGAACTAATGTTGCATGTGACATATTATGACTCCTTTATTAAATGTACAATTTTAAATTTAAATCCAACAGTATGCTTCGATTGAGAACCCCAATATACGATATTAACATGGTGAACTACAAAAAGAAGTGAAATATGAACAAAAACACCTGAGGTGCAAAAAGTGCAGCCAAGTTCGTCAGCCTCAAAAAGTGTTGAGATGAGGATGGATGAGCCAAGTTCCTTAGCCCTGCATCTGAAACGAACACTGGAACTTGGCGTGAGGTGTCAAGGAAAATGATGTTAAGGGACCTTAGGGATAGTGGTGGTGGGCATGGTGGGTTTGGGACTACCACCAACCTTAGGAATATCAACTTAGCTAAGGCGCTAAGGCACATGTACAGTATATTGCAGTAAGATTGGTGGTTTGAAACCCAGACAAGGAAAACTTATATTCCTCCACGAAGTGTCAAGATGAATGATGTTGATGAGCCTTAGGGATGGTGTTTGTGATCGTGATGGATTTGGGGGTCACCACTAGCCTTATGGCTGAAATATCCCGGCCGTGAAACTAGGAACAGACATCTTAATATATTCAAATGTGTTAGACACCTCGCGCCAAGTTTCAGTGTTCGTTTCAGATGCAGGGCCAAGGAACTTGGTTCATCCATGCTCATCTCAACACTTTTTGAGGCTGACTAACTTGGCTGCACTTTTTGCACCTTTGGTGTTTTTGTTCATATAAGGTATTTCAAGATTGGTAGTATTAATATTGACTCCATTAGTGGCAATTAACCTCATTCGAAGCAGTTCAAATCTAAATGCCATATTGTCCAACAGCCCGCAACTTTTGTCAAAATATTCGAACACTTATTAATTTAGACATTAATAAACGTGAATATAATTTTACCCATCAAAACTTTTAATATTATGACTTAAATATTACTCTAACTCAGAACATAAATATGACTTACATATTACTCCAAAAGAGCACGCTTCATCCAGCCACTCCTGACTTTACTCCAAATAAGTATTGACGTCATAGACCCTCCTGTCATCTCATGTCTAAATGTTTCAAATATCAAAAGGTTCACCTTATTTTAGGAATATTTTCTGGAATACTACAAAAATAAATTAATAATGACGACCTGTTTGGGGCCTTGTATGTCCTCATGTACAAGAAGGTTAATGTTCTACTTGCCAATATTCAGTAAAATTGGAATTTGATCCTTATGCCTGAAGTTTTAATTTTTTGTATCATAAATTACGACGTATGAGTATTTCATTTATATTTGTCACTTGTAAGAGTTGAATTTGAGTTTTGCCTGATATGGGCACACTCACGGTTAGGCCCAGCGAATTCCAACAATATTCAATAATGTGAGACCCTACATATATTTATGAGATTTTAAAATAATAATAAATTTAGAAGCCAATAATCTGAGCCAGAAATACCAGTCCTGTTTGAAAATTAGGTATAAAGGAAGTTAACTGATTGAGAGACAATGGTTGACCCCTTGAAACCATATAGATTTCATGCCTAATCTTTTGCGAGCCAAGCACTCTACTCAGACAAAAGATCTTGAAGAAGCAAATTATCTAAAATAAAGGAATAGAAATATTAAGAAGGCAGAAATGTCTTAAATGCCTTTCTATCCCATGTAAACATGAAAATTTTGAGACCGTTTCTAAATTCCATATTCTCCTTTGATACGACTTTGATCTGTAGTAGGGATGGTATCGAGACGAGACGAGACGAGACTCTGTACAGTCTCGGTCTCGTCTCGGTTGATAAATAGCGGTCTCGATCTCGGTCTCGTCTCGAGTAAAAAATCACCGTCTCGGTCTCGGTCTCGTCTCGGTCAACAGATGCTTGTCTCGATCTCGGTCTCGGTCTCGAGTACCAAGTCTCGGTCTCGTCTCGAAAGTCTCGAAAGTCTCGAAATAAATTGTGTGAAATTAAAATAGTGAAAGTATTATTCTCGTACAGTCTGTCGTTTCCGCTTATTTATTCCTTTCATTTTTGACTTAGAATTATGGTATGGTGTACCTCTTCGTAGCTAATTTGCTAGTGCTAATGTTTTCAATGCGTGTATTCCAGGTTCAATGATCAGTGGGTATATTACCCTAAAACCCTAATAGTAACCCATATTTCACTTTCAGCAATAGACTTTGTCTCAGATAGCCTCAATACTGCCTATACGACTTCCATTAAATTTTGGATCCATTTTTACCCTACTTTACCTAGTAAAAGTTTTATATATATATATATATATATATATATATATATATATATATATATATATATATATATATATATATATATATATATATATATATATATATATATATATACAGGGGCGGATCTAGGATATGATCAAGGGAGGGGCTGAACCATATTTTGCCGTTTTATCCAGTGTAAAGCAGGATTGAAGCCCATTTTATCCCGTGTATATCTGAGCGTCAAAGGGGGGCTATAGCCCCTATTGCCCCCCTTGGATCCGTCACTATATATATATATATATATATATATATATATATATATATATATATATATATATATATATATATATATATATCGCAGATCCTTGGGGAGGGCTATAGGGACTATAGTCCCCCTTAACACTTAGGTATACACTGGATAAAATGGGCTTCAATCCTACTTCCTTTACACTGAATAAAGTGGTAAACCATGGTTTAGCTCCTCCCTTGATCATATACTGGATCCGTGGCTGTATATATATATATAGAGAGAAGATGGCCCATTTTAATCTTTCCACGAACATATCTCGAAAACGATTGAACATTAATGAACCGAACAAAAACTCAAATAGAAAATGCAATGGGGCACACCGAACGGTGTTGTCGCGGTGCTTCTCGGGGCCGCCCTTCATGGGGTCCCAGGACCAAACTTTAAAATTTTAAATGGAAACATGGGGCGAGTAATACCTCGTTCCATAGATCTTTAAAAAGTAAAAAGCGTTGTGGCAAAAGATTTTTCATATCGATCACCGTATTCAAGATGGCCGCCGAGACGTGGTGCCCGTATCTGATAAAACGTCCAGTACCACTAATATGAAAGCAGTTGGAGATAAACGAACAATCAAAAAATAAAACAGGAAAGGCATGGGGCGCGTCTAGTAGTGTTCTCGCAGTGCTCCCAGGGATGACTTTCAAGGGGGCCAGACTTAGAAATTTGAAACAGAAATATGGGTTAAGTCATACGTATTTAATAAATCTTGAAACACTAAACAGTGTTGTTGCAAAAGATTTTTCATATGTTTCATCGTTTTCAAAATGGCCGCCAAGACATGGTGCCTGTATCAGATAAAAGTCCAGTACCAGAGTTGGTGTGGGTCAGTGAAAACTTGACCCACGACCCACCATGACCCACCACCCACTCTGACCCACCATCCACCATGACCCACTGTGACCCACCACCAACCGTGACCCACTCTGACTCACCGTGACACACCACCCACTATGAACCACTATCATCCACTGTGACCTACTCTGACTCACCAAAATCCATCGTCATCAACTCTGAACACGACCCACGGCCTCTTCTGTACTGACTAAAGAGTTTACACTTGTAATAAAACAAGAATGTGAAATTATCACTAATCAGAGTTTGAATTTCTAGTCAACCACTCAAGCACCACTCTGTTACAATAACGGTGGATCTAATCTTTACAATATCAAATGGTAAATTGTTTGTCAGTGAGGAAATTGAAGCACTTCGAGATGAAGGGAAATTAGTGTGTGCCTAAAATATACTTGTACTAAGAGAGTATTCTTGCAATTGTTAATTTCTGAACACGTTCCAAAAGAAACTTCTATTCGCAGGAAAATACCCCTGTACAATATGGAAAAGGTTATGGTTTCTCAGTTCACAGTATTTTTCACACAAAAGACTTGAACAATCAGTTTTTCATAGTGCATAAAGGTGCTCGGGTGCCCTCTGTGAGAGCATCTCCATAAAGTATACTCATAATTGTAATTTGTGTAATCATTAAAACACCACATTAAATTTAACAAATATGCATAATTGCAATTATTATGAATATTTATTCAAAGTAGTTTACCTAAAGCAAAGAAGAGACTTACTAAAAATTAGGTACAAAGTTGAATAACACAAATAAGCCATTAGTAATACAAGTATACATATTCCATAACTCGTAATTATCCTCCTTAAAACGAATCTGAAATCGGGTTTATTTCCTGTTGGTAACTTTTTCGTGGTAAATCATCTGTAGCAAAATGATGTCCATCCTTCAGCCAAGAAATAACTAGCTCGTCTACTTTGAGCTTGTCTAGCGGTAAGCCATTAACATTGATGAACAACAAGTTAGACAATGTTTGAGCACTTAGTGTATTTCTAATTGCAGTCACCTGTAAATTCATAAGGGAAAATCCCCGTTCGCACTCTCTCGTGGAAATTGATAATACTTCTACCCGATTTCTGCAACTCCTCATCGACAATCTACTTGTTAGACTTAAGTCTGACAACGAGTTTTCTTGGTCAGTTTTGAAATACTCAGCAAGAAGTATCTACTCTATCACTACACAACATCTTTTCCATATTGACCATATCAGTTGGCAATGTCAACTCATGGAGAACAAAAACTTCATCTACCACGCCTTCGATAGGGAATCTTGTGAATAAATAATCAATTAAAGCCTGATAAACTGATGATTTCTTATTTGTTTATAAATTTAATTTTTATAATTACACATGAAGGTTTGATGCCATTACCAAGTTCCCTCCCCCGTCTAGAAAGCGAAAGGGAACGAGGTTCCTGGAAAGTGTTCAGAAGTGAATGGGAATTTCCCTCCTTCTTCCCCTTCAATTACCACACTGATGTTTGCCATGTGCCAAATTACGATGAATTTCAATTAAATATCATAGTATAATTATTTCCTTGTTCCATTATCGATACTTTTCGGTGGGAAAAGGACGAAATTTGAAAGTTCCAAATCAAGGTAAGTAGTCCAACATAAAGGGAAAAAGGTGTAAAATTTTCCATAGAATTGTGCGTACAATCCAAACTTAAAATTTCCGTGTAATTAAACTTACAGTACAAATTTTATGCCCATTTTTCTCACAACTTTATGGGTAGATTGTTCTGTGCTGTAAGCGCCCCATATAATAAACATAAGCTTCAGCAATTATTATAGTAGAAAGCAATGGATATATGAAGCCAAGCACTGTATTTTTTGTTTCTGATTTTTTTCTTAAATAACATCGATCGTTTTCGATCATTTTTACAAACCAACTTACTACCAATTTTCCATATATAGAAAGTGCCCCGCAGCCCCCCTTAAAGGAGAATTTTAAAAATGCTAGGACACATTCTGTTTATTTTCAATAAAGAGTTAATACACTGAATTTCAGCTCCGTAAGTTTAACGGCGTGCGAGATACTAATTTTTTTTCCCGCAAAAATTCGGATCCTCACTACATCCTTAGGATATTATGCATTATAATGAAAGCAATATAACATCCCAGTTTGGATTAAGGCCTAAAATATATACCAAAAGTAATTTCATTTGACTTTGCAATTTGACCGTGCTGATACATTCACATAGTTACATTCAATTTTTATATAATAATTTATATATTATAGTGATTCAAAAATGTATTTTTTTCAGTAGTTAGCTCCTCTAAAAACTCACAGGTCTCGAAAGCCAAGTAGTAGTATAAGTCCTATGCTATTATTATAATTACAAATATCAATATCCAAAAGTGCCTGAAGTTTTTTTTTTTTTTTTTTCACTTGGTTAGATATACTCACCTCAGGTAAGTAGACAGAAACAAGTGGAAAAGAAAGGGAAATGAAGGTCTTGAAAGTAAAACGAAGACAAATTTACCAGTCTTCAGAAGATACTGTCTATGCAAATGAAATGAAATCTTTGAGTTTTACGTCCCACGGTTATGCCAGTTAGGCTAAAGGAGACGGTGATAATGAGAGATGAATGAAAATGGTGGAATGAAGAAAGTGGGAGGAAACGGGAGAACCCCGAGAAAACCCACGAGAACGGTGTTTGTCCACCACAAAGTTCACTTGGCGGGGGCTGGGATCGAACCCGGAACCCCAGGCACCAGAGGTGAACGCTCTACCACTGAGCCACCGCGCCCCCTGTCTACAATGCAGTGAGCAGAGTGGGTTTGTAGATCACAATGAGTCGGTGGGTCGCAGTTGGTCATGGTGGGTGGTGGGTCGCAGTGGGTCATGGTGGGTGGTGGGTCACAGTGGATCACATACTGTTGACCCACGACCCACTGTCCCACTCAGAAAACTTGACCCACTTCACCCACTGACCCACTCCATCTCTGTCCAGTACCACTAGACCCCTAATATGAAAATAGTTGGAGATAAATGAACAGAATAAAACTCGTATAGGAAAGCACAAAGTGTATTTATCATTCCACAGCTCAAGTTAAATGCAACGGAGAAAAAGATTATTAAAGTATAATTGACATGATGCAAAAGAGGAAATGATAGAAAATTATCTTTCCGATCTCTGTCCGTAAGTAGGTGAAGCGGGAATGAATGGTAAAATCTCAAATGAGAACCTCACTTTTATTTGCAATAGATATGGTTTGTCTGAAACACTTGTGTGTACAAATGACTGGTACTATAATGAATAAAAATAAAGTGAAATAAGGTGAATAAAAATAAGGTGAAATTCAAGTTTAACAACATTTTGCCCGCCCCTTCGCCCCTGATAATTTAACGCAATGCGTGCAAGATTTTTGTCGTTACTAAGGATCACAACTGAAATTACCAAGTTATTCGGAATGTAACTGTGGACAACATCTCAGTGAAACTCATATTCTATCACATGCAAGAAGACATAGAAGGAAAAGAAGCGAACCAATATCATGCAGATGACTGTTGAAGAAAACCAACGTTTGTAAATATTGTTCTAAAATTGTATTGTTCGACAAATTTTTTTCGCATTTCAGTTGATTCATTTTTGCATCAAACCTTTGCCTGCTATCAAAATGGAAGGTACCATTTAACAAGAATTTTACATACTTTATCGCATTACAGACATATTTATTTCTTATAAAAACATATTTCAAATAACTTTGTTTCGTAGATACAATTTGCAAAAACTAAGGCTCTCATCTGCAATTCTACGGATCCTTCCCGCTTCACTCACTTACAGAGTGAGGTTGGAGCAACAATTTTCTAGGAGTTAGATTTCTTCCTTTCTATTATGGTACTTTCACTCTAATCATTTTTTTGATTGTTGCAACATTCCCGAGATATAGAATGATAAATACCCTCTGTGATTTCCTATTCGAATATTTGTTCTGGTGTTTTCATATTAGTGATACTGGACGTTTTATCTGATGCAGGTACCATGTCTTGGTCATTTTGAAAACGGTGACCCATATGAACAATCTTTTATAACAGCACTCTTTAGTTTTTAAAGATATGTCGGACGAGGTATCACTCACCCCATGTTTCCAGTTACAATTTTGAAGTTGAGCCCTTGGCCCCCATGAAGGGTGGCCCTGGGAGCCTCCGCGACAATATCAATCGATGTGCCACATGACATTTTCTATTTGAGTTGTTGTTAGGTTCATTTATGTTCAATCGTTTTCGTATTAGTGGTACTGCATGTTTTACTGTATCTGGTAGAGGCAACATGTCTTGGCGGCCATTTTAAATACAGTGCCCGATATGAGAGATCTTTTGCCAGAACGCTTTTTAGTTTTTAAAGATGTATCGAACGAGGTACCACTCACCCCTTGCTTCCATTGAAAATTAAAGTTTGGCCCCGGGAACCCATGTAGGGCGGCCCTGGATGGCACCGCGACCATATATATATATATATATATATATATATATATATATATATATATATATATATATATATATATATATATATAGAAAAAGAGAGAGAGAGAATTCTATTTGCATCAGCAATGGATTTTGTTTCGGGAGAGGCTTGAGGAACGAGTAAGAAACATTTGCGTTGTACGTGCAATGCAAAAAAATTATCACAAATTTATTTCGGGAGGGGTTTGAGCCTGATAACCACCCCCTAAATACGCCACTGTACATCAGTCAACCGTTCTCATATTACCTAACACAGCAAAGAAACAAATTTTAAGTGAAGGCATTTTAGTATATATCAATATCAATATTCGAGTAGAGACCGAGAATTTCGAGACTGACCTAAGTTTCGTCTCGGTCTCGTCTCGATTTATAGAGGCCTGTCTTGGTCTCGGTCTCGTCTCGGTATTTAGAAGTCCGTCTCGGTCTCGGTCTCGTCTCGGTATAGAAAAGTCCGTCTCGGTCTCGGTACCATCCCTAATCTGTAGCTACTGCATTTCGGTAGCTTACCGTATAGTTATTGTAAATAGATGTATCTTCTCATTCTGTTTGTTCACTTCGGAAATTGAGGCTTTAATTTTAAAATTTGCTCACGTGATTTGCATTTTAAGTAATTTTCGCCTCACTTCCGATATCTCTCTCTCTTCAACTACCATTTCACTTTTCTTTTCCAAAAGGATAACAATTTAAACTAAAAAAAATCTAAACTAAAACTAAAACTAAAACTTCCGAAACTAAAAAATAAATAAATAAATAAATAAATAAATAAATAAATCTTTGTGCGTATCTGCGCTTGACTAGCCCGAACCTTTTCAGCTTGGGAACCTGGTGCGTGAACTTAGATTAATCTGTTAACCACGTATTTGACTTGAGTCGAACTCCTATAAAATAATGAGTTTACTCAACCCTGATATAAAGTAATAAACGTTAAATGTATACAGAGGAGAATTAGAAAATATCGTTTAATTTCCAGATCTCATTGTGCTTTTCATGATCTGTTATTTTGATTGTGTTGAGTAATATGAGTTAAAGCCATTTGAAGCGTGCATTCCTTCATTTGAGGCATGCATATATAGCTACACAGCCAGGCATTCACACCCACATATTTATGAAGCCTAAAACAAAAAGAGGAAATGTCTCCTTAATTAGTTCACATGGGGGTTACATTTGAATGAGCACTTCACAGGGGAATGTTCTCATACAAGCACTATTTGCTCTTTTTTCTTTTGTGTGGTTTAATATGGAAATTCAAAATTAAAAGAAACAACAAAAGAAAAATTACTGAAAAGGGAGGTCTACTGACCGAGCACAAAACTTAAATTTCTGGAATATTTTTTCTTTAACTTAGTAAATAAAAAAGATGTTGGCATTTCGGTTGTAATAAATATATGTAATTTTTGTGAATAAATAATTGTATTTTTTACTGTTGTCTTTCTTGTAGAAAGAATGCGATTTGACACGCTTCGTTGCTGCCAGGAAAACGCCTCAGCCTTACTTTTGCAGATATATAGTACGTACAAGAGAATGTATATTTAAAATGAATGAAATCTATGCATATTATGGGCAGTTTGAGTTCAAGACTGTTTCATAATTAATTGCTTTTGTATACTATAAATTAATTTATTGATCATGGCTAATGAAAGTGTTGTGTTCCTAATGCCATTTTTCACTCTAATGGCAGATACATTTTCAACACAATTCACTTGTAATTGCTTGTCATTGCGTAAAAATTGTTTTTCATCCATCCAAACAGGAAAAACAGTGGAAAATAAATTTTAGTAGTTTTGCACGATATATTTATTAATCACTAACTATTAAAATATCTCTTTTTTAAATTTTATTTACAAAGGATTCAAAAGATCAAAAACATACATATATCAGAAATCGGAAAGTGAAGTTTTTGAACTTTAGTACTGACAAGTAAACCTTACGTTTGGGTGAATCGAGTTGCTGACTGAGACACATATGAGAAAGTAGTACTAAATGTTGTCAGTATTTCAGTGAAGTTGTAGGTGCGAAGCTCCAGGGGTTTAGGAGATACAGCTACCAGAACATCACATGGAAGTACAGAATAGTCTTCATACAGTTGGAGGTAAAAGCCCTGTAAGACCTCTTGTAACGATAAAAGGTGAATAACAAATATATGGGCACATATTAGGACTAGGGAGAAGTCATATAGTAAGGGTATACCTGACGGCGGCCATCTTGAAATCCGCCATTTTGAATTAAGGTTAAGTTTTTAAAATAGGAATAGGGTCATGTGATACATTATTTAAGGCGCAAATTTAATCAGAAGAACAATGGTGACGTTAATTTTGATTTACTCGCAATTGGTAAAAAGTTACAGGGAAATTAAATATTGTTGCAGCATATGTATTAGTCCTTTACCCCACCTTGTAAATTTTGTGTTAATGATAATAATTAAATAAAAAGCAGATGGATAAATATTAGGTCTATGGTAAGAGTGTCCTTGACGGTGGCCATGTTCAAATCCGCCATTTTGAATCAGACGAAAGTCTTTACCAGAACGCATAACAGTGACAGCTTATTAATAGCAAATTTTACCATAAATCCAACGGTATAGCCATTTCTGCTTTATCATTAATCAGCGCAAAATTAAATGGAAATAGAGTAATGCAATAGATGACTTCGGGCTAGAAGTTAATCAGAAATACAATAGTGTCGTTACAATGTTAGTTGTTTGATGAGCAAAAATGGTTATACCGTTAGATTTATGGTAAAATTTTGCTATTAATAAGGTGTCAATGTTAAAACTTTTGTCTGATTCAAAATGGCGGATTTGAACATGGCCGCCGTCAAGGCAACTCTTACCATAGACCTTATATTTATCCACCTGCTTTTTATTTAATTATTATCATTAACAGAAAATTTACAAGGTGGGGTAAAGGACTAATACATATGCTGCAACAATATTTAATTTCCCTGTAACTTTTTACCAATTGCGCGTAAATCAAAATTAAAGTCACCATTGTTCTTCTTATTAAATTTGCGCCTTAAATCATGTATCACATGACTCTATTCCTATTTTAAAAACTAAACCTTAATTCAAAATGGCGGATTTCAAGATGGCCGCCGTCAGGTATACCCTTACTATATGACTTCCCCCTAGTCCTAATATGTGCCCATATATTTGTTATTCACCTTTTGTCGTTACAAGAGGTCTTACAGGGCTTTTACCTTCAACTGTATGAAGACTATTCTGTACTTCCATGTGATGTTCTGGTAGCTGTATCTCCTAAACCCCTGGAGCTTCGCACCTATAACTTCACTGAAATACTGACTACATTTAGTACTACTTTCTCATATGTGTCTCAGTCAGCAACTCGATTCACCCAAACGTAAGGTTTACTTGTGAGAACAACTTACCAGGCAAAATCCTCTCGAGGCGATACTGTATAGAACTGGGTATCAGCACCAAAGTTGCAAATTTCATTTTCCACTTTTTGGATTCGAATACAATTTAACATCATTTCAGATTTTTTTCTATGGTATTTACTAACTCAGTTTGAAGTTAATCGTAGCTCAAGCCCTCCTTTATATTTTCCTTGACACAATTGAAAGCGTTTTGTGTGAGTATTCTGAAACTATGCCAAGTGCTAATGAAATGTGAAAATTGGGAAATGAAATTTACAACTTTAGTTCTGTTAATAAGTTTTAAGAGCGCACCCACGGGGTTGGGGTCCACTGGGTCCGGAACCCTTCCCAAAAGAAATTCCTAACTCAACACACAGTTCCTTTCTCAATAAAACTATATTTGTTTAATAGGGAAATGATCGAAGTAGCATGAAAATTTGATCTTATACTTCAAACCAGTTCTGTCATTTTGCCTGCTTCAACCGTAAACTCTCTATTCAAAGCGGAAGTGGTAAATATAAACCCTTCCTGATTTCAACGATGATCGCCATAGAACAAAAACGGTATAGATAGCGACAAACTTTTTTTTTTTTGTATCGATTCACCGTCTCGAGAAAACATATCGTAACTACCCACAACACTCTGTGAAAATTAGGAGAAATTAAAATTTGTTAAGATATCAAGAAATCTTTTTGGAATCGATTCAGCGTCCCAAGAATAGGGTCCATCTCTTCTGTTAACTCTATTTAAATCGGAAATGATAGAAATCAACTGTTTTTGGTTTCAGTGTTGATGGGCCGTAATGATAAACTCAACTTTCATCCTGGGGGTGCGGTGGCTCAGTGGTAGAGCATTCACCTCTGGTGCCTGGGGTCCCGGGTTCGATCCCAGCCCCCGCCAAGTGAACTTTGTGGTGGACAAACACCGTGCTCGTGGGTTTTCTCTGGGTTCTTCCGTTTCCTCCCACTTTCTTCATTCACCACTTCACTCATCTCTCGTCATCATCGTCTCCTTTGGCATAACCGTGGGACGTAAAACTCAAAGATTTCATTTCATTTTTTTCATCCATTGTCAGTTGTATGCCGCATTACATTTTTTATAATCTACACACGCAAAATTTAAATGATACTCCTACGCATTTAATGTAGGAGCAGGGTGATATAAATATAAATTCATTAAGCATTTCATTGTAGGTACAGTACGTTGCGGAGTAATTTATTTATTTATTTCAGAAAACAACAGGTGGATGATGTCTAATTACAGTTTTCCATCATGACAATACAGTTTAAAATACACGTATGATAACATAATAATAAGATAGCAAAATGCTTTAAAATACATCTAATATGATATACACCTTATTTATTTAGAATAAAATTTTGTCTATAACTAAAAATGTCTATCTCTGAGTGCCCTTCAGAAATCTTATTATACAATAACAAATTTTTCTGATAAGAGATACATCCAATGCAATAGTCCTTTGCGCTGAGAGATGGAATATGCTATTATGGGGTCTCGTTACTCTATGTGGGACGTGAAGTTTGATTTCTGATAATAAATATTCTGAATCTATCGTACTATGAATTATTTTATGTAAAAAAGGATAAAATAAAATGAGTCCTCCTGCTTTCAAGTGTTTGTAATGAATATTTGCTTCGAAGAGCTTCATACTTCTCAAATTTCGGATATATCCCTGTTTCTTTATATGTTAAAAGCGCACAAATTTATTTTGAATATTTTCGATTTTGTTTATATATTTCTTACTATCAGAACCCCATATTATCGCTGCATATTCCACCTTAGACCTTACATAGGCAATCTATAGTGTTTTGAGGACATTGGTGTTTGAAAAATCACTTCCTGATCTCATCACAAAGCCAAAGTTCCTAAAGGCCTCACCAGCTCTGTTGACGTGAATATCGAATGATAGGTTTGACTGCAGAGTGACCCCAAGATCAGTTGGTGTTTGATTAATAGTATACACATTGCACACATAGTTCATTTTACTGGTGTATTATACTTCACATTTTTTTAAATATTTAACAGTAATTTGTTTGATTCACACCATTGGAAAATAGAATTTATGTCGCTTTGCAAAGAAATAGTGTCTAATTCCGTGTAGATACTGAGATAGATCTCTAAATCGTCATCAAATAATAGTTTGTGAGAGGATATTAACAAACAATTAACAATTAATATAAATAATAGAGGTCCTAAGTTCGATCCCTGAGGCACACCAGAGTCTACGACATATTCCTCAGTTAAAATATTCTTGTATCGAACGCGATGTTTGCGTTGGCAAAGATAGGACGCTATAAGTTGTTGAAGGTTTTGTGAAAAATTGAATGTCACAAGTTGGCTGAGAAGTATATCATGATTAATTACGTGGAACGCTTCGGATAAATATGTATAAATTACATCTACTTGATCCTTTTTATCAATTTGATTAGCTATAAAATGTGTGAGTTCAGAGAGATTAGTTACAGTTGACCTCTTTGGCATGAAACCATGTTGAAAGAGAGATATTACTGACCGTACATGTGAGTAAATTTTTTGCGTATATAATAATTTCAAATGCCTTAGATGGGGCAGATAGCAGTGTTACCGGTAGATATTTTTTTTATTTGGTCAGTAGGACAATCCGTTTTGGGAATGGGACAGACGTCATCAATCTTCCATTTCGTAGGAAATGTAGAAGAAGCTATTGACTTGTTATAAATAACTGTAGGGGATGTTTCAGTATTTCTGAGCAGCATTTAATGATATATGGTGGTATTTTATCCGGCCCACAAGACGACCGTGGTTTAAGTTTTTAAACAGCATTCTCAACATATTCGATGTCTATAAAGTTAATGTTTAATTTATCCAGGATTTCCGAATTATTGTGTTGCTCCATAGGATTAAGATTGTATCTCGATTTATTGTCTGCCACTTGAAAATTTGCCATCAATTATCTTCAAGAATAATAAAATATTTTCAAGAGAACTGCTATATCTAACAAAATGTATGTTTGACTCTGAACGCAGCAGCTCACATTCTCTTGTACTTGTTTTGCCAGTCGAGCTCCCTCGGTTAGCGTACGCGTCTTTGGCGTAAGAAACCGAGATTCAATTCTCGGCGAGAGCTCATGTGGTTCGGATTCCATGTTAAGCAGTTGGTCCACGTCTCATACAGCCTCGCTGCTGAAAGGGACTTTAAACTCAACTCAAAATCAAATTGTTTTACCAGCAAATTTCAGTCCAAAGACCGTGTAACACAGGCAAAATTTGGGTAATTTATGAAAAGCACGTCATTTTTCAAAATGGCACCCAGCACCACACGAAACACATTTAGAACCTGTTTCTCGATATTTCTTGTTCGTATATTGCATTAAACATTTAGATCAAGTTTCCTACTGGTAACCGGAAACGCACGATATTTATAAATTAGTACACTTATCGACACCACTATTAACACACATGTGTTGTAATTTTCGTTTAATAATCGAAATTTCGTTTAATTCAAACCGATTTAAGATTTGAAATAATCTGACGTAGTACCATTTGAAAAAATAAAACTTTATTTGGGCTGGCAACACTGTTGATTTGGTACATGGTACAAAATTTCGTTAATATACATGAAATTAAAGTTCATATATAACGACTATTAGAACACTTAAAGAAACTAAATCATCTTACATTTTCGTGATAGATGTATATATTAAGGGAGTATTGGTGAAGCTTTTTTAATGCCTAAGCGCAATCATGTTGAAAACAATAATATTTTCTGTTAAGGAGAAATTTCAATAAAAAAAAATCCTTTGATATATATTTGATATACACATAAATCCTTTAATATACATAAATATATATTTGATTGTATTGAATTAATGAAGAAAACTATTTAATGGCCTTGATTTGAGTACATTTATTTTCTTTATGACTGTAAGTACGAGATTCCTGTCCACTGTCTGTTTACTTCTAAGTTAAGCTCTTAGGTCAATAGGAAATATGCACTTTCACTAAAAATAAATAAATAAATAAATAAATAAAAATAACATTACAAAATGCATTAGAATTAGTATCGTCATTTCAGAGTTTGCTCGGGGGAGAGGGGAAACATTCTCCACCGACATAGGAGTTTAAAAATTTCACTTTTTTTAAAAAAAATAGTAAATTATATTAGTATACAATTGATTAAAATATACGTATTACTGAAACCCATGGAGGGTGGGGGAGTAATTGCTGAGTATTTTTTTGAATTTTAACGAACGAACCATAAGTGTAGCTCAGACATTAGTTTCTCAGATACCTTAGGCGATTGGTGGTCGGTTCTCTGTCTGTAGAAAACTTATTTGAGCTTGCACCCAAAAGAATACGTTATTTGCATCACATATTGCGATGGAATTTTGAAGATCTTGTGTGCTAAAAACTGTTGTTACTTTCGTTGTTTTGCGGTATTTCGCTAACATAAATGAATCTGTCGTTCTAAGTTCGTTTGACTATTTTTGTTTTGTTTTGTTTTTTGTAGTAGTACATGAATGAATGTAAATGGACGAGGAGCAGATAGCGAACATTGCAGCTGTTTCATCATCCAATGACAGCAATAATAATGATAAAAAGCTTTACACCTTTTCCACATTGTTTTTATTGTAAAAAAAGTTTGATGTGTAATTCAAATAACATTTATTTGAGGTAATATTGCAGCAATACCAGCGATCAATTCCAATAGATGTTGTATTTATCTTAAAATAGATTGTTCAAAGATTCGTTTACCATGTATTTCGCATGCTTACTTTTTCTTCTTAATATTTGATACTCACCAAACTAACAGGAACCTGGAATTTGCAAAAACACATAAGGCCAGGAGCGAAAATGTCAAAATTATGTTGCAGCGTGTATAATAGAGAAGATAGTTGCGATTACGTGTTAACAAGTTTGACATAGTAGCTACTCACCTCAAGAAATGCCATGTCAACACCAATGATGGTATTTGATTTACACAACACCATTCTGAGCAATTCCTTACCGTCGTAATTTCCATTCCTCTCTCTATTCTCTCCGGAAATCACGAATAGTTCTAATACACCGATGCCTGAGATGTCGTTGTAGGGGCCCACGGGCACAAAAATGGAGCAGATTATCATCGGAACTTTTTACTGGAATGTTAATCAGTGGATTAACTTGGATGGCTGTTCCTCCTTCCTTTATTAGAAAATAGGGAGATGTGACTTGATACGATGTCTATATGAATGTAGAGTAATTCGGGGGAGGGAGTGACCATAGGGGTCAAGTGAATAGAGTTAAGGTTAATGATATGTGGTAACAAAGTACGATCGGCTTTGACCTTGCAAAGCTCCTGTATATGCAGTATTAAGTCTGAGGCTCACGAAGAAGGTAGTGTATAGAGGAAAGAAGCGAACTATTGAATGCAGCGAGCACGAACAGCAGGGAAGGTGAGAAGATTTGAAACTTTTTTTTTAAATTGCTATTGTAATAGGGATGAGTAAGAAATTAGGGCAATTCATTCCTAAAGTAATCGTGTTGTACCTAAGACTTCCACAGCAGCATGAAGCGATTATTAAGTACACATGTATATAGATATGCCTAAATATATTGCGAACATGAAGATACAAAACATGTTTTGAAAAAAAGACGACGAGGTGGGGTGAAATGACTAACATATTTTGGAGTGATGTGACTAGTTCTGTTCATCATTCCATTAATCATTCCATGTATCCAATATGGACCAAAGAACATATTTACATCTAACTATTTCTTGTCTGTCCTTCAAACCACAATCTCGTATAAGAGAAACCTGGGTTTAAGACCTATTGGGCACTCAAATATTGTGCTCTTTCTTGTAAGGTCAACAACTCAATGCTCCCGAGCAGTGGCGGCGGTTGGACGTTAAAAGTGAGGGGGCAAGACATGATCTGAATATTTTATATAAATGTTAGTTTTCCTGGTTCTTTCTAACATTTTGTTTGACGAAAGGTTGTATAAGTAATAGGATACTATATTTTCAGTTAAAATATCGTATATCGTATATAATAGTTTATTAAGTAAATTGAGAAGAACAACGCAAGTAGATACTAGCCCTTTGTACTCTTAAACAACGAAAGTGTAAGAAGAGATTTGATTCCTTGCTCATGAACATCTTAAAATTCTGTCTGGAAAATTGTGTGATCAGATTATTTAATAAATTTGCAAAACAAATAAATAGAAAGGATAATATTAATCATAGTAATGAATAATGATGCTTGTTTTGCAAAAGTTATATTGAAACTGAGGATTAATGAAAAACTTAATATTTAATTCCAAACATGATATTAAATGTGTGTTATTACTCTTAGAAAATGAAAGACAGTAAATACTACAAGCATATGCTACGACATTTAAAGAAATATTTGCTTTTGCAACTTCTTGAAATATGTTCGTTGCCATTAGGTGCAGATTTCACTTTCTTGGAACACATCAAAACACAACAATACTTACAATCCACACTTCAGTTATACAAAATAAACTTAAAACCTAGAATTATGTTCAATTTACTAAATTTTATTGTATATACACTCGTACATCCTTAAACACAACACTTCACTCGTATATTACACTACAAAACAATGGAAAAGGTAGAAGTTGTTTCTTATCACGCTCTTTTTAATCGATATTCCTTACTTTAGAAAGAAGAAAAGACATTTTAAGAACTGTCAATTTTTGTGCAATTAAAGAATAACTTGTGAAATAGGCCCTACTTTTTTGCATAATGTTCTTTCGATTAGCTTCAAAGCGGCTCACTAACATATCGAGCCCTTGTAAGAAGAAATGAAAATATGCTGAAATTGTGCTCCAATAGGTTATTTTTTGGGGTTATTTTCTGTGGCGATTAAAACGCAATTACTGTAGCTTTCTTTACTCCACGGGAAGACAACCAATACGTATTCACGCAACAGCAAATATTATATGGCAGCATTTTTTCCTATTAATCAGTAACACATACAAAATCGATATATTTCCAAATGAAACTATATACATTAATTGGTTACTTAAAAAAAGTGCGGGGGCAACTGCCCCCTTTGCCCCCCTAATCGCCGCCCATGCTCCCGAGACAGTACTTTGGACATGATTTCGGGTTGGTATGTCTATTTGCTTCTTTAGCATTTCTACAACAATAGCTTATATACCTTTATATCATGTAGATGTCCTTTATTAGCTGTATACTCATTATGTAGCAGTTTGTATCTTGTTATTTACATTATGTCAAGGGCACTTCTTCTTACCACTTCACCCCATATGTATATTCACTTCACCCCCTCGTGTGGGGTGAAGTGAATAATTTACCTTGTACGATTCATTTCTTTCTGTACACTTACTTCAGACACGATATAACCATATTTGTATTTTCAGAAAGCAGAAGGTATATGCTATTCATATATAACTGTCCATCAGCCGTGCTACACTCTAAATACAGTACCCACTATTTCAGAGGTACAAAACAGTCGTTTTGTACCCATGAGTTTAGCAGGTACATGGTACCCAAGAGGTAGCAGGTACAATGTACCTGTGACTTCTTAGGTACAAATATTTTTCATGGGTACTAAAGTTCCTAATTTCATGGGTACAAAACCTAATTTCATGGGTACATGTACAGTCAGAAACAATATTAAGTATAGGTTGGAGCTATAATTTCATATACCTTCAGCCTATACTTAAGTTAATATTGTTTCTGACTGTGCCTATTACATGGAGCTGCAGTGGCTCAGTGGTAGAGCGTTCACCTCTGGTGCATGGGTCCCTGGTTCGACTCCAGCTCGCGCCAAGTGAACTTTGTGGTGGACAAACACCGTGTGCGTGGGTTTCCTCGGGGTTCTCCAATTTTCTCCCACTTTCTTCATTCTACCATTTCATTCATTTATCATAATCGCCGTCTTCTTTAGCCTAGCCAGCATAACCGTGAAACGTAAAACTCAAAGATTTCATTTCATTTTGCACGGTACCTGTTTTATTGATAAACACAAGGTGACTCAGTCAATATCTAGATTACAACACTTAACAACATTAGCTATTATAGGTTGTAATCTAAGCATTTTCCAGTCAACATTAAGTCGCAATCACTCTGATTAATGTAAATATGCTAAAACAAATGTGATGGTTCTGTATATGTGATGGTATACCATTTCTGAGTAAGATTTTTTTCCCCACTTTCATGCTTACTATGTTCACTTCCCCCCGAATGGACTATACTTTTGGATGTCCTGTCCTTAGAAACATGAGACATCTCTGAGGATAGGTCATTAATTTAAATATGGTATGCAGCACTCACCTTTATATCTTTGTCAACCTAATTAATAACCAACTTCCCAGAACGCCCGATCCTTTTTGGAAAAGTTATCTTCCAATAACAGTTTCTCTTTTTGTTTTCAATAAGTCGCCCAGTTTCAAAACGGCTCTTGTCCATTTATATCAAATAAAAAACAGGAAATAGAAAAGCTGTGGGATCGATGCATTTTGCAGAACTGCAAGTGTTTCAAGATGTTCAAGTTTTTTACATGAACATGTTGAAGTATTCCCAATCCTACAAAACATGCAGATCCTATATTTTTTCTAAGTTTTCTGGGATTTACTGTACACGGACAAGAGCCGTTTTGGAACTGGACGACTCAATTATTTTCTCTTTCATACTATTTCCAACAACCTCTCATTCGTTCCCCCTCAAATCAGCTAATTCTCTTTATTCTTCTTCACACCCACATTTCGGAAGCTTCCAGTTGTTTTTAATGATTTTTTACATAATGTTCATATTTCTATCCCGTACTTTAAATACTCCACACGAAGCATTTTATTAGTATTTTTCTCAATTACTTATGCAAGGTCCCACAAAATAGACTTTTCTCTCTCTTAAAGGTTTCATTGGTCATTCCTATCCGTGCTTTAATTTCACGTTCGCACTTCATATCATCACTAATAATACTGCCCAGGGAACAAAACTAGTCACCTATTCTAATTTCTCCCCTCCTACTTCTATGTTTGACACCAACCGGTCCGTTCCAATCATCAAGGTCTCTGTCTTTCTAACATTTATCTTCAACCAATATTCCGTACAGCCCTTCAAATTTTCTAACATCTTATTTATTTTATTTCTAAATTTACCCACAAGTACCATATCATATGCAAACCGTTTACACCTAATCATTCTACCTCTTACCGAAGTGCTATCTTCATTACATAGGCTCTTTTCCAATATCTCTTCTTGATACATAAAAAATAATGTTGATGAGAATGTTCCTGTCGAACTTCCCTTCGGATTGCACTCTCCTCTGTCATTTCCTCTCCTTTTCTAAAACTTACTTGTTGGTTTGTGTATAAAATGTTTCTTATCTGTCTTTGATCTTTCCATTCCAACCCAACCTTGTTTAAAACTTTCAACAACAATTCTCAATTCAAACGGTCAAAAGCTTTTTCTACATCAATAAATTCAACACACGTCTCTTTCCCCCTTTTCCATAAATTTTTCACTGATTATCCTTAATAATCCATTTATATTCCTTGTGCCCTTACCTCTCCTAAACCCGAACGGTTACTCCTTATTTTTCATTTGTTCTTCCATACAAACTTGTATTCAGAATTCGAAGCAAATTTTTTGCTGCATGAGATATGAGACTAATAGTTCTATAATCCTCACATCTTTCTGGGTTCGATTTCTTAGCCATTGGTATCATGATCGTCTTCAGGATATATTTTGGAAACACATTGCAAAGTCGGAAGAATTCTTCGTTGCCCTTGTCTCTCGTGTTCTTAATGAATTCAATTGGTATATTATTTAACCAGTTGCCTTTCTATTCCTAATATCGGATATAGCTTTTTCAAATTCATTCCGAAGAATACTAACCCCTTTATCACCCTCGTGTACTTCATTTTCTACTTCAGCATCTAGACCACATAGTCTATCCTCATGTTTTTGTTTTCACACTTATCCCACCGTTTCAGATTCATACGAGTGGCCACAGACTTTCAAATGAAGATTGTATTGATATTTAACCCACCGCTATTTTGCACAGGCTTATTGTAGAGAGTCGAGACTTGATTTATCTTCTTTGATTTAACAGCAACTTTCATACGATAAGCAAGTTGATCCCCTTTTCATTTTAAAAAAAATGAGTTGGACCCCGTCTGGGACCCTGCGGGAGACCCTGGGACAATGTATTTTACTTTGATATGTTGTACTTTTGAAAAGATGACAGACATGTTTTTCTGTTTTCATATCGGTCTCACCGTTTCAGATTTTTCATGGTTGCAACGGACTTTGTAGACAGGCTTAAAGATCTTAATAAAAATGAGTAAAGTGCTGCCCCAAGCGGAATGTATGAGACCTCCCCAATTTTGGTAACCGGTTTTGATCTTACCTTGATCCAGGCTTGTAGGAAATATATCATATAAATCAACCCCACTTTCTGGGTTCAGGTTCGAGTATATCCCTAGTGAGTGCGATAAATTTCTTACTTAAGCCAAGGGTCACAGACAGAAGTCACCAAGAGTGTAACGTCAAGACTTCGTGCTGCCATTCATGAGGACCAGAATGACGTAGTCAATGTTCTGGAACAGGTTCACCAAGCCAGGTAGGGGTGTCAAAAGCAGCATAAGATAGAACACCAACTTAGATCAATATTGGAGCGTGGATGTTAACCAAAGAAGATACAATAAACCATATCTAATTTTCCAGAATTGTGAAGTGCCATTTTTGGGTTCATCTGTCACTCAGAATAAACTGACCCAAAACCTGGTCCTCGAAACAGATGGTTTAATATGTCGCTTGAAATAATACTTGTTCGCTCTGAAATTTAACTTAAGCTTTCAACAGAAAACACAGATCAATTTGATCACTGAGCTAGTACGTGGGAACTCGAGCCCTGATCACTCGTTCGGCGACGCCATTTTTCTGTTTTTCAATTTATTCTATGAAAGGGACTGCACCGAGAGGAATATTGGAAGCCAGAAGTCCTCCTCAGATTTCTTCTCTTTAAAATTTGAACTAATCTAAACATATTGCACAAAATAGCGTTTTAAGTCATTTTCAAGCCTTTGGGATCCCGGGTTCGATCCCAGCCCCCGCCAAGTGAACTTTGTGGTGGACAAACACCGTGTGCGTGGATTTCCTCGGGGCTCTCCCGTTTCCTCCCACTTTCTTCATTCCACCATTTCATTCATTACTCATCATCACCGTCTCCTTTAGCCTAACCGGCATAACCGTGGGACATAATACTCAAAGATTTCATTTCATTTTTCATATTCAAGCCTCTTCAAAATAGGTGTTCTTTCTCTTTTCTCTTTTTATAAGAGACAAGCGTGACAATGATCCCCAAATTATTTTATTTATTTCCTGTTTATGGCCGTGGTTCCAGACTCACTGATGTCTTCTGAAAATAAACAAAATAATAAATAAGTAAATAAAATTATCACATATTTATTGTATCTAAACCTTAAGGATCGAGATCTGCTGATCAATTTGTTATTCGGAAGCTATACTTAATTAAGTTTATATTTTATAGATCTGTACATTACGTAAATATTATTTTTTATAAGCAAATATTCTTTTTGCACTAGAATTCAAGTATTAACAAATCATTAGTATACAGAAATAATGCATGAAGAGTGACAGAAACGTGATTTAAAGCATGCGAATATTTTGCATTTTTTATACCTTATGCGCTACTGTAATATTATTATTTTCACTAGCGAAAGAAATGATGCGCAAACAATATGCTACCAATAATATTTATTACTTTCTTTGATTATTCATAGCGCATTTTAAAATAAGGTTATCACTTTCTATATAGGTGCTACTTACAGATATATATATATATATATATATATATATATTTTTGTAACTAGGTGTTAGTGGAAATAGTGCGGTGCAACTGCATATAGATATTACAAAATTCTTTGCATAATCGTATGTGTGACCGTTATTCTGCTTGTTTCCAGGTCATAATATTTTCTTTATCAAAGCCACAATGCAAAAATTGCTTATATAACAAATGACACTCTTAACGACTATAACAAGCACGTTTCAGGAATCATAATAATATAAATATAAAAAATGAATTATGTCACAAACAGAATAGTGGTTAAAATATGATCAAAATATCTCGTATCATGAGAGAAAAGTCAATATATTTGATTTATTAACTTTCTTGACGTAATGAGGCTTAAAATAATTGCAGTGAATATTTAATTATTCGCATTTAGGTGCTAATAATTTATTGTTTCCAACTTTCTGTTAAACTTTCTACCAAGGTTCAGATTAATTATTTTTGTTGTCAACAGACTTAAAGACGAAAGCATATGAGAGATAAATCTAATGTGTTTCTTGTTATAGTTTTTTTTTCCTGCAAAACACACTTTTTTGCACTTTTTTTTTTTTGCTTTCCAGCAAGAATAGGAGAGAACAACGTTTAGTAATCGTGACGAACACCAAATTCGAAATTTGAACGATACACGTTTCATAACCCCACATACCCCCCCCCCCCGAAAAAAAGTTATTTCGTCTGTTTCTCCGTATGTCTGATGCACACTCGCGTAGAGGCCCTGAGACCGAATTTTAAACTTAAGGATTTTCACTACAGCGAAATTAAACTACCGCTAATTTTAGAGTTTTTTCTGTAACATCTTCAAAACAAATTTTAAAAAATCGAAAAGCAGAAACATATTGAAGTAGACAATACAATTTTTCATGTGATACCGTTATCACAAATAATCTACCTCCTTTCGATTTGCAACTGTAGATAGATTTAACATTTTTTGCGGGTTCTGTAAATAGTGGCATACCAAAAGCAATTGTGGTAAAGGCATCACATGCAAAATCGTATTATCTAGTTCACTATGTTTCTGCTTTTCGAATATTTTTATTTGTTTTGTAGATATTACAGAAAAACTCTAAAATTAGCGGTAGTTTAATTTCGCTGTAGTAAAGACCATTAAGGCTTTTATACGATTCTCTTGGGAGGAGTCAAATTTACTTCCTAGTCCCAGAAATAAGGATAGATTACTGGAATGAAAATTTAAAAAGAAATGCTATTTTGTCGAAAACGGCTTAACATTCCTTTTCACTTTCCATAAATCAATCTTTCATTAAGAACTATATATTGTACTATAAGTAGATTCTCTAGGAAGAATCCAGAAGGGGCAATTTACTCTTGTGCTGTTTTTTTAGGGGGGTGAATTTTCTCAAAAACGACTCAGAAAATTTGGTTAATATTTCATAAACAAATGTTTCATTAAGAAACCTATAACATGGTGTAGATCATTTTTCGTTTTAAAAAATAATAAGAGCTAATTTACATTCGGGGGTGAGCTTTTCCTTGATTTTTTTTTTCAAAACGTTTCAGGCAATTTGCTTCATACGGTGTATTTCGTAAATAAGTGTTCCACTAATTAATATACAATATATTATAAATAACTTTTCTTTTAAAATTTTGGTAATTTACTCTTGGGGGTGTATTTTTGCGGATTATTTTTCCAAAACCGACTAAGAGAATTTTGTTCGTATTCCATTAGTAAATGTTACATTAAGAAACCTTCAATATGGTATAAATCATTTTTGATTAGAAAAATTCTCAAAGAGTAGTTTACTCTTGGGATGAGTATTTTCGGACAATTTGCTCAAAAACTGTTTACTTCTTTGGTATTGTTTCATTAATAACCACAGCTTAAATAATTTTGCATGAAAAAGTCCACACGTGGTCGCATACTCTTGGGGATATACTTTACGGTTTTCTCAAAACTATCTTAGACGTCCATATTTTACAAATAAACATTTCTCTAACTTCCTTATAATATGGCACGAATAATTTTTCATGGAAAGATCCACAAGGGGTAGATTGTCCTTGGAGGTGTTTTCTTCAAAAGAATTTTTCGCAATTGCCTATTATATTTTGTTCATATTTCGTAAGTAAGCGTTTCCGTAATAACTACAGCATACTATGAGTCAATTTAAGAAGTTTAGTGCGGTGACCCATACCTTTTATTTAATTATTCTTGATATAACAATTCAGGATATTGTATATCAGAGGAATATTACTTGACGTACGTGACTATTTTTCTGTGATGAAACTATCCGTCATTACTTAATTCCTGTGCTCATTATATCCCTAATGCTAACTCTTAATTTATTGCTTCACTTCAGTTTCTAGGGTTTTATTTATCACAAGAGGAAGAAACTAGGCACTTATCTCTCATCTATTCTCGTACTCTGAAATGTCCTAGCCTTCCTCGTTGGTCTAGCGACTAGCGCACGCACCTTTAGTGGAAGAACTTTAAACATTTTTAACATATTACGGTGATTCCGATTCTACCTTAAGCTATAGAACCACGTCTTATGTAGTCTCGGTGCTGGAAGTAGTTACTGAATTTCATCAAAAAGAAATAAAAAAAATGTCTAAACTATGTAAGCTGGAACCCTATAAATGTGTAAAGAGGCAATACCCAAGTCCGAGTGAGTGCGAGTGCTAATGAGTGTTGTGAGCGAGCAAGTACGAATCCCATTGAGGACATAGAAAATAGTGATCGTACGGAGTCGTGAAGCTTGATCTAGATCTACCAATTTCACCATCCAATAGAACGCGAAGTTGTGTTCCAATCACGAAATTTTGCCACACCCATGACATTTCGACCGTGTCGTCTTTCACATTAGAAAAAGAACATCTCCCAAGACTACACGCCTCTCAACGGTGTTGTCAGATCTATTTTGTTGATTCTGAAGGTAAACGCTAAGACTGCATTCATAGTAAAGATAAACCTCTCCGTGCCTTAAGATTTTCACTCACTTTAAAAACTCTCTGCTACATATTATCGGAAAATATTCTTACTCCTATAGATTATAATCCTGTTAACATTGACTTTACTAATGGAAAATAGTACTTCCATTCTAATGTATAGAAATAAATCCAATAAACATTTATCAATCCAATAAACATTTGCTACTATTTGTGAGATTAAAACGTGCTTACAAGGTCTTAAGTATTGTCTATAAAGAACCTACCAATACCATTATGAAGCAATTGAGCAGATTCATCTCATTACGATAAAAGTACAATATACAATACTACCTATAAATTAGTCTTCAGTAGAAGCTTCGCACAAAATTTGAACACCTTTTATGGATATCTTGGTGAACTACCTTCACCTTCTTTGACTCCCTTCTAGATCAAATATCAAATGCCACTGAAACGATACCACTGTGTTAAATTAGAGTACACATACCAAATTCCATGTTTTTAAACTTCATTTATCTTGAGATATAGAATAAATTGAAATAATTGCAATCCTTACCCGGTTTCTTCTCACCTCTTGTCTTCCCTTTAAGTTCAAATGCCAAATGACTTTCAGTGAGTTCAAATGAGCTTCGTTTCATAATTGTGAAACTACAGCAGAGTTCCAAACTGTCCAAAATCCATATTGAAATAGGTCAATAACTTCCCGGATGCAATAGAGGGATAATGAGAGATGAAACTTCTTAAATAGTAAATTTCTATCACTTCGATCTTAATAGATAGAAATAATTTTCAGAAATGGGAATATAGAGTCTTTTCAGATACAGGAGAATATAGAGTCTTTTATTAAAACCTTGAATTAATCCCTCAAAATCGCTTATCGCTATTTATTGCCGTTTTTATTATATCACGATCAACGTTCAAAACTGGAACTACTAGTAATTTTTTTTACCACTTGCGGATTTAATATAATAGTACGAGTGGTGATGATATCGTATAACGTTGAAACTGAAAACGGTTTATTTCTACAACTTCTGGTTTTAATAGTACATTAATGCAGTAAACTGAGTGCATTCTTAGGACATCGAATCGATTAAAAAAAAAAATCTGGTTTTACTAGAGTAATATGGGTGGAGATAGTACCATTTCTTCAATCGTATTTTAGAATAAGTTCCAGAAAGGCTCTTGTCGCTATTTTGTTCTATGGTGATCAACATTGAAACCGGAAATGATTAATTTCTACCACTTCCTGTTTGAATAGAGGGTTAATGGAGGAGATGGAACCTCCTCTTGGGATGCTCAATTCATTGCAAGGAACTATTTATCGATGTCTTTAACTGTTTTTTTTTCTCTGATACGTGTCTGCAGATGGACAAAAGCCGCTCTGTAAGACTTTCGACACTTATGCATAGCATAGTTTGGAAGTCTTAAAAAAGCGCTGAAACACGTGATTAGTATATGAAACGTTTAAAGGCCAAATATCATGTCTCGAACCTTAGAGGATTCCGAAATATGGACATGTTATAATAATTGTAACACCTACTCTCCCATTTCACATCGAGTTCTTCCTTAGTGGTACCTTAAGTCATAAATTCTGTGTACTATCCAAATTCCAAGCTTATAGCTTAAACTGTTTGGCCTTGACATTGATCAATCAGTCAGGATTTATTCTTTTATATAGAGAGATTAACAGTTTCCTGTGTTCATGTTTTAAAACTATGATGTTTTTATTTGCATGGACGTTGGTTGATTTCTCAGACTGTTAGTTGGTTACACGTCTGGGAACCAACTTCTGTGTTCCACTTTAAGAAAATCCCGCTCATGTTACCCGAAGATACCACTTCAAAGTTCAGGTCATAGTTTAATTTCGAAACTAAGTGTAATGTTTGAGGGAAAAACAAAAATGGGATTTTTAAACACGGGTAGAAAAGCAATTGTGAGTAGTGATGTATTTATGTAGGTTATACGTAAAGAAAAATGGAAACAATTGAAGGGTTTACATGAAAAACTGTCAAGTCTACAACTCAAATTCAGATGTAAAACATGTATAGATAGTTTTTCAGTTCAAAAGTTCGTTTTTTCCCATTTCTGAAAATTGAAAATAATAATAATAATTTGGAAACGTTGTTTTTTCAGTACCAACTCTTGAATTATTAACTTGAATTAAAATTTGTCGTCATAATCATAATCACTTGAACATTCAGAAGGTGGTCTACTTGACAATGTGGGGTAATTTTAATCTCAAATTATGCAATGTCAGCTTCCAAACTATGTGCTTTTTAGTTTTTTTTTTTTTTTTTTTTTTGGTGGAGGAGAGGGATGTTTGTTTACTTTTGAGATTTTCACCCGTTAAATGGTTGGTCTGCGGTGAACACTGGTAAGGACTCATGATTATACGCAATGTCAAGCGCAATTACTTGTGAGCAAATACGCTAATTTCTACGTAACTTGGAGGCTGTTCAAGCAGTAATTATTTCAAAGGGAAATTACTCTTCAGAGCTACGAAATTCCCTGAGAACGTCTTAATTTGTTCTCAATGTGGGGTACAGTAATTTCGCAATGCTACTTTCATCCCTCATGTATTGCAAATCTCACCCCCCACCCCCCACTCGCTGGGGAAAATTCCAATGACCACTGTGTTCAGATATGTCCCCTAGGATCCAGTATCGGGGCCCATGTTTATGAGGAAAAAGTGCATATCACTTCCCAAGATTTTGAGGACCCCCCAAATGATTTCAGTACAGGTGCGTACAACATATGCACGTGAAATGCGCGGGGTAATATTTTGTTAGTTTTCTTCGGGTTTAGTATTTCCCTTGGTTAAGAATATGGGATCTGAATCGCATGAGTTCCCAAAAGGAATCAAACTCGACTCATCAGCACGTAAAGTTAAAATACTAACTAACCACTTAGTAACGGCAGTAAACATTTAAACTTTTTTTTTTCTTACTCAACATCAGCTTACTAGAAATCATATGACGATACGGATATTTCCTCGCAACCTATATACGGAAAAGGAGTACTGGTTCATCGTTTCAACACCTTTTGACCTTTTTTCTCAACTACTTCTCTTTACAATGATGTTCCTTCTAATGCTTTGATACTTGCAACAGGAACTCTGATAAAGGAAAGGTAACAGTACCTTCTAACATGCTTCGTTGCGTAACATTCACTTGTCCCCTAGGTGAGGAGAATCGCTAGTGGGTGTTCTTCGGACAATGTGACACTGAACTTCCTTCGCAGCAGGCAGACGATTACATTTCCGACTGATACAATAGAGAAGACCCAAAACTACTGTACCGTTCGCTTAACGGGTTGTAAGGAGCTTGTAATCAAACTAAATGTGAGATCACATATGTTTGACAATTCTCACCACTACACGTGTGGATTGTTCAAATGTGTAATATATAAGAGTGTGAGTTACTTCAGTTCAAGGATGCTGTTAAATAAAATTGTAAAGATTATTGAAGGACTCGAGCTTTAATTAGCATTATAATCAGTGGCGTATTTAGGGGGAGGCTTCCGGGCTTAAGCCCCCCGAAATCTTTCTTACTATAGTAAAGTATATGGAATATCTTGCAGAATTTTCACATTTTCAGGCAAAGCTCCCCCGAAACATAGCAAAACCCCTCACGAAACAAAATGGTAAATACGCCACTGATTATAATGTTAATATTCATAGGTTAAACTGCAAAGTGGATTTGTTGGAAGTTGCTGTACTTATAGAAAAATAGTTTTCCTTTTGGAAAGCTAGATCCTTAGCCAAACAATTGTCTAGTTTAGGATTTTAAGATTTTAGATTTCTGGGCTCTCGGCTTCTAAGGCCATTTAGCTCGTCACGTTTTTGAAGGATGACGTCCCTCGGTGAGCACACTATCCGGGGAATGGAAAGGAAGAAAGGATTGCGGAAGGAAGGAAGCGGCCTGGGACCTATAAGTTAGGTACCACCCCGGTATTTGCCTGGTGGGAATGAGGAAAACTCAGGGAAACCTCATTCAGGGTGGCTGGCCTGAAAAAACGTTTTACATGCACTTTTTCGACCGAGTGGCTCCACCGGGAATCGAAACGGGTGCTCCCATCGGGTTAGCGACTACGCTACGCGGGGCCGCAGTTGTCTAGTTTAATCTCTATGTCAGTTATGTATGATACAATTGACGATGATAATTTATATGATAACGATGATGGTTATTGTGATAATTGTTTACAGGTATAAATTAAAGCTGTCAAATTATTCGAATTTTATTGCAATAACGAATATCGAAGAATCCATCATTCAAATCTTTCTTAACACACACACACACACACACACACACACACATATATATATATATATATATATATATATATATATATATATATATATCGGGTGTTGCAAAATAAGTGTTACAACTCTTGGGAGGTGACTCCTACCACTGAGACAAGAAAAAAACTTCTCTTGAACTTTCGGCTATCGGACATAGTTTCAGATCTACGAGGCGCCGAAAGCGTGCGAAAATGACTTTCGGACGCCAATAGTTCGGAAACTATCCAACGTAAAGAGGACGGGTAAAAAAATCACTGAAGGAGTCATACCTGCTCTATTGAATTTTGCATGTTTCACAATCCTACCATGCACGCGCAAGGGATTCCCCAAAGGAACGTAGGGAGTCCCGGATAATCTGCCAAATGAAAATTGGTCTAAATGATATGAATTGATAGGGTTTCTACCAGGTAACAATAATTCGTTTGTATTAAATCGATATCTGGAACAAATACAAAATGGCGGACACCTTCATGCCTGTTGTGTGTGGTTGCATAATCACCAGGTACGGATGCTGGCCAACAGTGACGTTCTGAGTATTGAGAGTAGCAAATTTGTACTCAAATGCCCTACAAAGACATCTGGAGTGTCGGTAGAGCACAACAGATGAAGCAGGGTTATTCACATGTGTCTAAACACGTAACAAAAAATGCCCAGAGATGCACTCATGCTCAGTAAACGTGAGTTCAAAGCGCGGGAAATGTAAGGATTAACGTCAAGAACATGAAAACCATTGCCAATTCACCAATAATATTCCATCAATCCGATGCAATATGATGTGCACGGTTGCATACCAATAAGGATACAACAACTGAGGCCTAGCTGAAATTATGCAAGGGGCTCACTAAGAAACTGGGTAAACTAAATGAATGTCACTAGTGGGATCGCATGCTCGATATTGAAATGTGGCCAATGTGTGTGTTGATATCGACATGTAGCTAATGGACAAATGTCAACATGTGACACTACTTCTCCTGGAACACCGTTACTCCTACTTTGGAAAAATAGGAAAATAACTACTCGGGTCTTGAATCTGAGGCCTTGAGGTCCCTATAGGATTGGAAACTGCGACCACGCGAGCGAAAGCGAGCGCTCTAGCCCTGAGGCTCGAGGGAGCCTCGCTTTCTCTGTATTCATTTCTTTGAGGAGCACCCACTTTGTTTGGCAAGCGCTCTTGCACAACCTCCCGATATGCTTGTGTGTTTTATTTTGTTACTCCTACTGCACAGTTGTAAACAATCAGAGCTTTAAGACGTTTCTTCCTATTTCTCATGTTGTTTTATTTTCCATATGTATGGTGTTCCAACTGTAGCGTTGGTTCATCTTCGTCTTTGTCTTGGCATGTGCACTGTGTGTTAGATACGAATTTCTGGAGGTATTTTCCTATATTTCGAGTACGACATTTGTCCCAAAAGACGTGGGACATGATACAAGTTTGTTATTTTAACGCTCTATCTAAATTTGAACCATGGATTAAAAGATTTATTTTCATATGTATCGACTGTGGGACAGTGTCCCAAACAGAGGGGCATTGATACAATCGTGTTCTAGTTATGTACTACCAAAAAGTGCACCAGTTTTAATAGCAGAATGTACAACTTTAGTTTCCTTGTTTTCGTACGTGAGACGGTGTCCCAACAGTAGTGGGACATGTTGACATTTGTCCATTAGCTACATGTTGATATCAACACACACATTGGCTACATTTCAATATCGATCATGCGATCCCACTAGTGACATTCAGTTAGTTTACTCAGTTTCTTAGTGAGTCCCCTTGCATAATTTCAACTTAGCCTCAGTTGTTGCATCCTTATTAGTATGCAACGATGCACATCATATTGCATTGGATTGATGGAATATTATTGGTAAATTGGCAATGGCTTTCATGTTCTTGATGCTATTCCTTACATTTCCGACGGTTTGAACTCACGTTTATTTAATATGAGTGTATTTTTTCTGGGCATTTTTTGTTACGTTTCCACACATGTAAATCACCCTGCTTCATCTGTTGTGCCCTACCGACACTCCAGATGCCTTTCTAAAGCATTTGAGTACAAATTCGCTACTCTCAATACTGAGAACGTCACTGTTGGCCAGCATCCGTACCTGGCGATTATGCAACCACACACAACAGGCATGAAGGTGTCCGCCATTTTGTATTTGTTCCAGATATCGACTTAACACAAACGGATTATTGTTACCTGGTAGAAACCCTATCAATTCATATCCATTTAGACCAATTTTCATTTGGCAGATTATCCGGGACTCCCTACGTTCCTTTGGGGAATCCCTTGCGCGTGCATGGTAGGATTGTGAAACATGCAAAATTCAATAGAGCAGGTATGACTTCTTCAGTGAATTTTTTACCCGCCCCTTTACGTTGGATAGTTTCCAAACTATTGGCGTCCGAAAGTCATTTTCCCACGCTTTCGGCGCCTTGCAGATCTGAAACTATGTCCGATAGCCGAAAGTTCAAGAGAAGTTTTTTTCTTGTCTCAGTGGTAGGAGTCACCTCCCAAGAGTTGTAACACTTATTTTGCAACACCCGATATATATATATATATATATATATATATATATATATATATATATATATATATATATATATATATATGCATCATCATAAATATCTTACTGTCACTTTCAAGTTTGCTTGTCGCTAACTGAAAAAAAAAAAAAGAATTTTATTCCTTACATTACGTTCGTACACTAATCTATTCCTTTCAATATAAGAATTACCCTTTCAAAATTGTTTTTCAATTGTAATCATCTTCATTTCCTCCTTTTATCTTTTACAATACTATTTATCTTCTACAATTTTTGTATGATATTTTTTTCTGAAACAATGTTCCAACCAGTTTTTCTTCTTTTAACTACATATATCAGGCCCATAGTCAGGTAGGGGCTGAGGGGAAACTGCTCCTAAATTCTATTTAGGTTCCTCTGAAAAAATAACGCCAAAGAGAGTTTTCAAGCTGACTCAAAACCTGTGAAATTCTTGCATTATATTTACCAAATTAAATTCAACTTTGAAAGAATCTACTCATTTCTTGTAAAATTATATGTTTCTTGCTAGATGGGCCAAACATGTTCCATTGGCTTTATCCATCTCAAGAATTTCAAACCGTACCCTACTATTGTAACCATGACAAGCATTTAAGGATACTAGCTGCACTTCCAAACAACAGTATCATAGTCCACAACGTTAGTTATGAATATAAATAAACCGTAATGTCTCACCCATTTTGGAAGATAGAAAATTGAGTGCAAACGTTGAATAAAATATATACTTCTATTTAGTATTTATATAATCTAAAATTGCTGTAATATAATTTTGTTCTAATGTTTAAAAATAAATACTTCAATTTTAATTATTAATATGAAACAAAGTACCTCACAAAGTCCTTGTATTAAGCACACAAAAATGATACAAAAGTTTAAGGTTTCGATAATTCAAAAATAAATACAGATTCTGTAAGTAATAAATAAATGTACAATTTTATAGTGTTCCTTGATGTCTTTGTCATTTCCCCCTTAGTCTTCATTTCTTCCCCCCCTATAAATCAGGCTGGCTACGAGCCTGACGTATATTCATCATTACCCTAGGTTTACATTTTTTGTAAATATGTCCTCATTTATTATTCTTTCCATCTCTCTAATTTTTTCAGTTCTTTTCCATATCCACACTTCGAATGTTTTTACTTTTTAATTGTTTTCTCGTGTTTCTACGTTTCTACTCTTCAGAGGAGAATACTTCTACACGAAACATTTTAACACTATGTAACGACCACAAGATTTGCTCTTCTTCTTTCCTTCACCCCTTCATTTCTAGTTTTGTTGTTATTTTCCATCAGAGTTTTAAGAACAATCCTACCAAAGTGCCATAATCTAGCTATATTTTCTCCCCTTGAACTTTTGTATTCACACTTCCCTTCGTTCCAATCATCTACATTTATTAGTTTAATATCTTTCTAAAAATATCTCTCTTTATAAATGTATTTGAACAAAAGGTGCGTTTACAAAAGATCAGTTAGATTGCATATAATTAATTTTCACATTATTGTCTCACCTTTTTCGGTCAACGTGGATGCGTTGTTTCTTATGCAAGAATTTGGCATATGAAGAAATTTGTGTTTCATATAGATAAAAAAAAAGTGCAATTTCTAAGCCTCCCCAGCTTGTTTGGCCAGAGACAGTGGCATATTTAGGGGTTATCGTTCTTAAGCCCCCCCCCCCGAAATGAATTTGTTAGTTTTTCGAATTCCACGTACAACAATAATCCTTCTTACCATTTCTAAGAATTTCATTGTCTTCCATTTTCTTATGGTCTTTGTTCAGAAACAATGCTGTATTTGTCAAATTTCATTCCATTCAGTTACGTCTACCCCCTCCCCACTCTCTCACTCAATGTTTTCATTCCTCATACCTCGAAGTGTCATTATACAAATATTAAAGGAAGGAAAATGAACTTCATGAAAATGTCAAGGAAAATGCCAGTCACATCTTTACCAACGGAGAGTGGTACTTTGTGCTCACCAACTTAAAATAGCATTTTTAGGAAATACACTAACGTTCAATTTGTACCACAATAAGTTATATGCTTTAGCTAAACATGTTGAGCAGTAATATATTCTTTGTTTTTTATATATAATTTTAAAGAAACGATTAGAAGGGTAATCACAAAAAAAAAAAAAAAAAATACTGTGCTGGGCACAAAGTACACCTCCCCTCTGTTGATAGTGGAAGGGTTGAAAGTCCTAACTCTGATGATTACTCAAATATAGGCTGAGCACATAGTCGCTTTCACAAACATGTGAAAAAAATATGTGTTTTGGGAAAAGTGACTTTATACCCATCTTGTATATTAGTTGCAACATAAGTGTATGCATGTGTATCATGATGTGTTGTATTCATTTAAACATAAGTTTCAAAGTAATTGATTCATAGTTTGAACGCTGGTATCCTATAACATAGTAGTGGTTCACCTTAAGTATGAAAGGTTCTTTTCATTTTAGAAATTACTGGTGATCTATCTCTTCACTAGTTTGCCAAAGGAAATCATAAAAAATAATAATGATGGATAGAAACAGTATGGCACAGACTACCAGGGGCTACGGTACCTCTCACGACTTGCTTATCGACTAGTAGACCGTGGTTGACTGTTTAGCCACGTCTGTTATAACATATTTTGTCTATGTTCACGCATAACTTCGACATAAGTGCTCCGACTCTTTGGTCATGTCTGTATATTGTATCTGTGTTCACGCATAACTTCGACATATGATGATTCTTTTTTGTTTGAAAGATCATACTTTCCGAATGGAAACTATGATACTTCTTGACAAGTACAATGTCAAAACCGTAATTAACCGACTTTATGCGTATGTTTACGCATAACTTCGATATAGATGTACAGATTTTGATTACTATTTTTTTTTACTTGTTTGTAAGAGTATTCTTTTCGGTTGGTGTCATATAAACTTTACGAGGATCTAACAATAGTCTTCGAAACTAAACCATGAAATTCCTTAACGACTGGTAGTGTTTATACTATAATTGTGTGTATTATCACGCATAATTTCGACAAAGTTGCACCAATTTTGTTCACTTACGTTTTCTTTAAAAGGATATACCTTCTTGGTAGTTTAATATAAATTTCATTAGAATCTGATGATATTCCCCGGAACTAAACTATAAAATCTTTCAACGGCTGACAGTATTAACATCGTAATTAACCGACTTCATTGTGTGCATGTTCACTCATATCTTCAAAATAGGTCTAGATGTATCGATTTTGATTATTCCTTTTCTTTTAGATTCAAAATGTATACTTTCTCGTAGATTCCATATAAATTTTTATTAGGATTCGGTTACAGTCTTTGCGGATAGAGGATGAAACTTTTCAACAGATGATAGTTTTAATACTATGTGTATGTTCCCTTATAATTCCGTAACGCGTAGACCAATACAGGGTCTCCCAGGAGGAAGGGGCAATATTTTGGGAAATGGTAGCATGGGTGATTCTAAGCAAAAAGTTTCATATGAACATTGGACCTAATCTTAACTGTTTGAGAGCTACAGGTTGTGAACCATTTTTGATTTTATATTGGGTATTTTTAACCTAATAATTTTTCTAGAGAGATGGGACATAGCAGATTTGAAAGGTGATGGAATGGCCTTTCCAACGATATGCGACATGTGGAAGTGGTGTCTTTGAAAAGGGGATTATTGAAAGTTCAGATTATGAAAGGAAATTGGACGGCAACGCTGATTTCCAAATTTCCCTCAATAGCTTCCCTTCCAAAGACACCACTGTCACATGTTGCATACCGTTGTAAAGGGAATTCAATCCCCTTTCAAATCCGCTATGTCTCAAATCTGTAGAGTAAATAGAGGGGAGTAATAAGCAACATTAAGTCAAAAATGGTTCACAACCTGTAGCTCTCAAACCATTAAGCTTAGGACCCATGTTCATATTAACTTTTTTTTTGCTTAGAATCACCCATACTACCATTTTCCGAAGTAGTGCCTCTTCCTCCTGGGCACCCTATATATATATATATATATATATATATATATATATATACAGGGCAGGATTTGGGGGGGCTCACCAGTGCTCGTGCACCTCCTTTTCGTTGTAAATGTACACTATCTAAAATGAAAAGCTAGCAGTGCAGTGAAAATAGCAACACTTTCCGAAACTTTCTGCCATTATTTTTCCGTTTGGGACTTAAGAGAAAGCAGAGCTTTGCAAAAGCAATAGTTTAAGTCGATTTTCTGAAGGTTGAAGGAAAGGGATTCACCAAACAAAACAATATGACATTTGTTAAGTAGGCAAGAAAACAACATCCAGGAGGAGAGAGGAACATATTTTTCGTACATATCATTTGTGACCCTCTTTACGATACTCCCTCCCCCTCGTTCTATGTATCAGCGTTGTCAGAGGTAAAGAATACTGTCGCATGCCACTTTCAAGAGATTCAGTGTGATTAGTTATTTTGGTAGTTATTGGTGCACTTCCTCAGAAAATCCTGGATCCGACCCTATAGTTAGTTTAGGTATCTAACTAAATTATTGGGTCGACGAAAAACTAAAAATAAATAAACTGAAAAGGAAAATAGCCGACTAAACAGCAGAGAAAAACTGGACAAAACTACAATTTCTTGACGATAGAAATAGGAAAAAATCTTTTTTAAAGAAACGATATTAACAGACTTCAAGGAAATCGCTAACAAGTAGATAATAATAATATTAAAGCGTTTAAAAGCAGAAAACAATTCATTACTGTTATCATCAATGTGTAAAAAAATGACCTGTCCTAAGACAAACAAATTAATGTGTCATAAAATTACCATACAAAATAATTTATATTAAGCTTTTTAATATGTTTAACTTGGCAGAGTTCAAAATTTTTTATAGATAATAGTGATGAATTCTTTTCTATTTTTATTATTATTATCTACTTTTAGCGCTATTATTGAAGTCAGTTAATATTGTTTCTTTAAAAAAGATATTTCTCTGTTTTTATCGTCAAGAAACAATCATTTTTTAAGGAGAAGAGGGATATGTGATTTCCTATATGAATTAACCATTTACATACGTAACTTGTCCTTTCATTTCCCAGGAAGTTCATATCGCTTCGTTGCTGTTGAAATATGCAGGACTACCAGCTATTGTTTCACTATCAAATTCTAAAGAAACAGACACACTCCGATCATATAATCTTAAAATGCCATCCAAGGTAACTCATTTCGTTATTGCCACGCAAGAATTATTTCACTTGTAATTGTTATGCATCATTGTTATTCATTTTTCTGTGAAATCTTTCATTTTTGTCTTATAATGGAAGTTAAGGTTTCTTCCTTCTGTTCTTGATTATAACAATGGTTCTAATGACCTCCTTTGCAGTCATGACGACAACGCAGCATAGTGAAAGGACGAGTATCTTCGTTGTCAATTATTGAGAGAAAGATATAACATTGATGATTGAACCTGCACTATCATTCGAGAACTCCCGTTTGCAAGATTGCTTAATTGCAACTTTATTATCATTTCACTAATTATTTATTTAGTCATTATTTCTTTGCATCACGTGTACACAGTTTTAATTGGGAGCTGTAGCGCAGCTGGAATTATGTGGAATAATCTTGAGGGATAGTCAAATTATATTCTATAATCATATGTGTAGGTTGACAATAGATAAAGTAAGCATCGCTTACAACAGGATTATTAGAGAAAATTTCTTAATTTAGAAGTGAACTAGGCAGAACAGAAATGTATTTGTGAGTGAGCCACATAAAGAAATTGCAAAATTGCACTCACTCCTTTGGCAAAACAAAAGGTAAATTTTATGGCATTAATCCAAATGTGGCTCAGTGCTTAACTCTGGTATGTAGAATCCCTGGTTCGATCCCGGCCAAATAAAGTTTGTGGTGGACAACATAAAGTCCGTGGGTTTTCTCAGGATACTCCCGTTTTCTCCTACCTTAATTCAACAAATTCTTCCATCATTCACTTGCCCTAATCAACGTCTCTCTTAACCTAAAGGGCATAATCGTGAGACGTTAAACTGAAATATTTCATTTCATTTTCATTTTTCTTTCTCTATACTCTAGAATTAACTTAGAGGACAACAGACCGATAGCCAGCCCAAAAATTTAGGAAGGGTCCGGTAGAAGTTAGGTGGAGCCCGATCCAACCATATTATAGTTCATTTGCAAGGCTACCGTGAAAATTTTAGGGGGCCTGGCTCCCTACAGCCCCCGTGGATACAGGCCTGGAGGACAGCTGACCGACCTTCACTTACTCTTTACTAGAGCAATCAAATAGCACTCAGCAAAACCTCGCAGATTTGTAAAAGAAAGAAAAACTTGTTGATTCAATCCCTACCAGCAAGTTATCAGATGAAAATACATTAAAAGTAGAGATACAAAAAAGCCGGCTTTTTTGAATCGATGGTTTTTTCACATAAAAAGCCGGCTTTTTGGGGGAAAAATCGAGAATTTTGGAAATTTTGGCTTTTTTCATTTTCATGATTTTTCTATCTAAATAGCTTTCTTATAGTATATTCTATAGTTAGATAAGAATTCCATGACCTAAATGCTATATTTCGCTCTAAAATTCACCATCAAGATGGATGGAGCACATGTTTTACGAATTAAAGCTAACATGAAGAATGTAGTATTTGAGAGCAATTTTAGAGGCTGTTTAACTTTATTTTAACTTTTGAGTTATCGACATTTTTTTCTTCTCGGGATCATTTCAGTTTGTCATCTGTATTTCATTTCTAAGAGCTTAGTACTCTAGCTTCTAGCGCAAAAGTTAAACTTACGTTTTTCTATATATCCGTCAAAGCGTACATTTTTCAATATATCCGTCTAACCGTACTTCCACATTTCTGTTATACTGTAGCTGTGCAACGATTTAGCAATAATTTTCCGGATACAACCTTGAATACTAATTTATACAAATAATCCGTAGTGGATTTAGAAACGCACTTTGGGGTGGGTTTCTCTGATTGTTTCGTTTTCTAAAATGTCCTAATTTTATTTGAGAGGAGCTTGAAGTTTATGAGTACAGGCATAACTAGTACTGTATTTCGTTTCGTTTATAAATTTAGAGATAATCTTCCGGATACAACCTTGAAGATCATTTTATACTGAGAATCAGTGGCGGATTGTGAAAAGTATTTGGTTTTTCTTACTAATGTTTAGTTTTTGTAAATATTCGTAATTTTTATTTGACGGAAACTTAAAGTTTATGAGTAAAGGCAGAACTAATAGATATTTCGTTTGTTTTAGATATTCCGTAATTTTGGGGAACAGGCTTCAGTCCGAAAGACCGTCCCCCTAACCTTCGCAAAACCGTCACTGCTGGTAATTAGTAATAATAACGATTTAAAAACAATAAGAAAGGAAGTCGGCCAACTCACAGTACACGCACTATTTCTACTTCATAGATGAAGAAAAGTTTTGTCAGAATGGTCGAATGCTGAGTTGAATCCCGGACTTCCCGATAGAAGCGCAAAAGCTCCACTCAGTCATGTTTGTTGTGCAGTTATATTTATCTTAAATATATTCCGTAGTCTTTTTCTTTTTTGGTGGTGGTGGGGTGGGGAGAGTTCCATAAAGATATGAAGGGTGTGAGGAGCCAAGAACATGGTAACTAACAAATTTTCAATTGCTGAGTTATGCAGCACCAGATAGACAGCAACGCATACCGCTTCGTTTAATCCTTCATGTATAGTCTTATGCCAAAAATCAGCTTTACGACTTTCAAAATGGATTGTGCAGCAGAAAATTTCTAATTTCTTAAAATAGTAAAATTGTGAGTTACCACGTTCTTACCTCACACCCTTCATACGTTGAATCCCTCTTGTTAAAAATATAGCAAACTTGAGGACTGAGTAAACCGTGATGGTGCTTAAATAAAACAGTAGAATTTCAATATACAAAACCAAAAGCTCTAGATGTGCAGCCTTAAAGTGTATCATATAAATCAAGTATTTTTCTTATGTTTTATTTTAATTTTATTTTGTTCCAAAAAGAGGGTATGGAATATTTTGAAGTAAAAATACTACATAGAATTTTGCTACTTATTTGAGTATTTTTTAAAGAAGTATTTACTTTTAGGGTTGGCTGGTTTACACCAGCTGTTTTTTTTAAATAAACAACTGGTTTAAACCAAAAAATAAAATAAAAATAAAAAGAACGAAAAATGCGAATCGTGTGAACTTCATGGTGACGTTTCCACACATCAAACCATCTGCATTAGTTTTATTTCTTTTTCACCTTTTAATCAAGGTGTCCCATGTTCAATTCTCGGTCGACCCACAACCCTTCTTTCATGCGTAAACAAAGTAGCGGTTCGGATGTAACTTTAAGCGAAAGTCTTCTTGATAGCCTCGGTATTACGTAAGGATGTTAAGCCTGAACATACGAAACGAAACTAAATTGTATATTTCCGTATGCCTGAATGCCTGTTGTTTTATAAAGAAGCCAAGGTTGCTTAAATATATTGATATAATTTGGCAAAACTTATCGATTGCCTACGTAGCTTCCAACATTAGCTTGGATTATACTTTCAATAATATGTAGGTACTAAATTTGTAATTTAATACCTCAGTTTTAGCGTACTGATTATGATACGTTGACCTTTAAATTTTACATGCAAAGCAATAACAGGATTTTTCCGTTATTGTTTTACATTTAGAGTAATGACGGGATTTTCCCGATGGCTAGGGCGGGAGTTTCTCAATTTAAGAAATTTACTGACCGGACTTCTTTAAGCTTATGTGACCTCTTCCAGCATAACCCCGTTGTTGCATAATAACACCAAGGCAAAACAAACTTATTTATGTTAATATGTAATATAAATACATAAAGCAAAATATCTAAATCAAAAAACCTGGTTTAAACAAAAAAAAAAAAAAAACTAGTTTAAACTCCCCCCAAAAAACGGGGCTTTGTCATTTTCAAAAACAACCACAGTTCTTACCAACCCTGCTTACTTTTGTATGTAGGAGGTTAAAAAAATCTTATTATATACATTGGTTAATAATTTGGAATTCATAATGTAAATATGTTGAGAAGTAAAACTGTTTGAAATATCTTTTCGAAATTCATGGTTTATTTTCGAGGTTTTATATTATTATCGGCATCAACCATTAATTAAATGACTTCTTGTGTTATAGAGAAGCGAAACAAAATCTGTTTTATCAATTTAAAGCAGAATTTTCCAAAAAAGCCGGTTTTTTTTCGAGCCCTTGCATCTCTAATTAAAAGTAATTAATTATTAATACAGATTTACCATTTTTGTTCACGAACGCGAATATTTACGGTAGCTACCATCGAAACGTATCAAGGTGCACACGTTGATATTAAGCACAAACATACACATAATAATCATAATGTTTCCAATATTCATTCTCTACTCCGCTAGTACTACTGAAAGTTCACCCTGAAATGTTAGAAAAGAAAACATTTAAGTGTGATGAAGTTGTTAGCACAATGAAGTTACTTTTTTAAATTTTAAATTGTCCAAGGCTAAGGAATATTTCTGACTTCTTTGTTTTTTTAAAGTTATTCAAGTGTGAATGCAAGTACTTACAAAACAATTCAAATTTGCTAGGCTTATTACTGGACATTATTAGATTATTTTAGTAAGGTCTCGATTATTTCCAAAACATTCGGAAAATTCCCAAAATATAACACTTTTTCAGACGTAACGCTTAAGTTATTAGAATGAAATCTGTACGTAACGAAATCTGTCGTTAGCGAAAACCCGCACTTAACGAAGAAATTCTACTAATTCGTGAATATTTGCATATGCTTTTATATAATTCAACATGTCTTATTATGAAGTTGTTTTCTAAGAACGTCCACCTTTCCTACCGTGAAACATGATGGCAACTCTGTGACCATCAATTTCTTAGTATTCCATGATTATGCTCACAGGACAGGGTACAATACTGCCAATAATTTTGTGGATATATTAGGTAGCCTATGGTCAAAATGGATGGATTTGGATAAAAATAACTTCACTAAGAAAAGTCTAATAAGGGAAAAATTCCGGGACAGGGCTTTATGAAAAAAGTCATCAGAATCGCCGACTTTACATAAGTGGGAAAAGATTAAGAATTAGGTAGCTATATTTTCCCAGCGTACGACATAAATTGAAAAGAATGTAATAGACCAATTTACCTTGCTTAAGCTATTGAGGAGTAGTTTCATGAACATCTTTATGTTCTAAACACCGCCTTCTACTCAATCCCCAGACTTTACCATTACCTATGGCTAGTTCTGGAGTTCAGACTCCGAAGCAAACATCCTCCTCCATCCTCGTTTACGAAACTGATTGCTGCTCTGAGAACTATTAATGACATAATCTGTCTTTATTGCATGATGAATGAATCTGAGATGTTGTGCAGACTAATGACAGTTCCATAGGTGTTTCCATTATTTTGAAAACCATTCAATGACGAGGCGAGTTCAAGGAAACAGGGTGGTTTCAAGCAAAACTAAAAACAAAAATAATAATTTAAGAAGTAAATGTTTACCTTAAAGTACTGTTATGGTTCAATCAAAAGTATAATGTATACCAGAGGCGGTTATCCCGCTATATATCACATGCCATTTTTTATATTATGAGTCTTCAATATGTCATTCAAGAACTTTTCCAGGCTTTTTATTTTTACACATGCCTTTTCTTTAGCGAATTTGTTCGTTGCATTAGTTGACCTCCTGGCTTCTCCACACGATATATATATAAACACTCTTTTAAATAACATTATTATTCAGTTTTAATAACTGTATGTAGTTAAAAATAGTTAACAGGAAACCAAAAGAACATGGTACGTAACCAAATGAAGTTGAGTTTGTTCCTCTACTCACTGCCTCAACTTAGATTTTAGGGGCGCTGTTATTCTGGCAACACTGTAATTTCTATGGATGGGTCTATAAATTATTATTTTTGTTTTCTGTTGTAGAATAACATAATCCATGATTGTGGTAAGTTACATTTCATTATCTCACTTCACTTATGAAAAACAAGCAAAAGGAAAATGGTAAATGTTGTATTATTTTTAGTAAGGCAGGCTCTTAAGGTTGCACATCGATTTGAATTTAGTAAATGTTACTGGAGATTGTGTTCCAAGGAACACTGAGTTCGAACAACGCACGGCAAATAATTCAGTGAGAAATTTGGTAATAATTAATTCTTCACTCTAGATACTTACTTTCTAAAGTAATCGAGGCAATTTGACTTTTACAGAGAAATAAAAATTACATTTTTATCCCACGAATTTTGTGACATTTTTCAGAGAACATAGTATTTTTAATAATCCTCCTATTCTTGCGTTGTAATCAAGTTCCAAGCCTGGAATCAAGCTTCCATCATGAGCAGTTTCCAGTTCCCTTAAATAACTATCATATGCTCTTAAGTTTGCTCCAGTATGTGAACAATACATTCTCTTGGTTTCCGGAACAAAGTAAAAAGAGGACGAGACAAGCAAACTTGTCAATGGGATGTTACCCAGCGTTTTTTTTTTTTTTAATAATTTAAATCTATAAAGCTAAAGAAATAAAATACTAGGCAAGAAATTCCATAAAGTACACCGTATCTTAGAGACTTACAACAAGATTCGTCACTGCTAATATGTATGGACCATTTCATGCTTTGTCGCTAAGAAAGCCGCTTTTAAATTAAACTCTCATCAGAAGAAAGAGCATATATTTGTATACCGATATAATTTTGGCCCACATGCTAAAGCTAAGCAAATTCTGTAATGATGCTATTGATCTCTTACTATCTTCACAATGAAAGAGATTATCTATAACAGGTGGGTAGAAAATGAGCGACATTATCCAATGATAGTCTTAGATGGTTTTCACGTAACTAAAAATTACTGCCTTCATTCATTTTATATCAACGACGCAGCCTCATAATTCTAGATGAACACAATTTTAATCTTAATAGGAAGTCGAAAGTTGAAAACTTTTGAGTGTAAGATTATTGTGTTATATTCGTGTTTGTTAAGGATCTTTATAAGAACATTTGTTGTGCTGTTATTTAAAAATAAAGTATTAATTACTGTTCAATTTGGGACCATTGACCGACTTCGCCTAACGTTCACCACCTACATCGCCGCTGTGCATTTTTTTTTTTTTTTTTTTTTTAGGGCAGGTTCTAGCTGTGTATGGGAGTGGAACGAGCGTATCACGCATGAACACAGATTCACATATGAGAGTAAACACAGATATACACGTGAGTATCAATTTTATCTGCGTTTGATGCTGAAATCAAGAGGTATCGTTTAAAGGAAGAGTTGAAAGCGATAAACAAAATTTTAACGGCCTTGACCTTGTTAGAACGGAAGTGATCCAAATGGAGGTCGGACGGAGAGACGAAATGTAAAAGGGAAAAGGTATCCATCCGGATTTGAAAGGCTCGTTCAAATGAGAAGGAAAAGGTGCTTGCATCGATCGCTACATTCCATTGATGGATCAACAACAGGTCTCGAGCAACGGGAATTTCACTTTGATTTAATAGCGTCTTTCTCCTTCCTCGTTAGCAGGATCAGTCTCACACATCGAGACGCACGTCTCAACAAATAGGTTGTTTAGGTATAGAAAGACTCAAGCTCTCCATGTACACATGAATTGTGAAAGTTTGCACTTTCAAGGATCTTGTTTCTGTACAAATACACTAATACATCTATTTATTTACAAACACTCTTATACTGAAAGGATTGAGAAAAAAAGAATATATATAGAATATGGTTAGTGTAAGGAATATACGCCTTTGGCAACTATCCAGGGTAGTGTAATGGTTGAAGAAATCGCTGTTCTTCTAGTTCTGCCCATTTAATATCCAAACCACAGCGGAAGTTACTTGCAACGTTTACTTTATACTGTAGTTTCCAGATGTAATTCTTCTGAGTAATACAGTATAATGTAATATCCGTTTCAGGAATCGTGCCTGAATCTATACTCCGATGGCAAATATACGATTAGCTATAGACATAATACAAGCCAAAATACTGGACTGATTCTTTCGTGGCCGAGTGCGCTTTCTGTGCATGTGCTTCTCGGTTTGATCTCAAGAGTAGGTTTCCTGAGGGTTATACTTGACTTTGGTACAAACTTGAGTAGTGGTTTGAATCACACTTCAAACAACAGGTTCTATCCTCATGTAGTCTTGTACTGAAAACAGATAATTCCAATCAGTCAGGGGGCTGCGGTGGCTCAGTAGTAGAGCGTTCACCTCTGGTGCATGGGGTCCCTGGTTCGATCCTATCTCGCGCCAATGAACTTTGTGGTGAGCAAACACCGTGTGCGTGGGCTTCCTCGGGGTTCTCCTATTTCCTCCCAGTTGCTCCATTCCACCATTTCATCCATTTCTCATCACCACCGTCAACTTTAGTCTATCTGGCAAAACCGTCGGACATAAAACTTAAGATTTCATTTCATTTCTTTTCAACCAGTCAATTAATGACTGAAATTGAATCTTTAACATCTTGTCAATTGAAGCAAAGTGCTACATTTTTTCATCAATTACATCCGACTAACCAAAACTTCTTAACAGGCTTTCACACGATTTCACCAAAATTCTTTTCATAGATTAATTATTTAACTAGCAGCTCTATAAACCATTTATAAATAGTGATAATAGGATTGGTAAAAGTATGTTATTTTTATAAAATATAAGGTAATATTTAACAGTATGTTAATTTTTATGGTAATTGCTAAACCGGTACTGTTAATACTACTACCACTATTATTATTATTATTATTATTATTATTATTATTATTATTATTATTATTATTATTATTATTTCGTCGTCTCAGTGCTAGTTGTAACTAAAGTATTTGAGGTGGTCTAGACTTAAGGTTGCAACCACCATCACCTAAGGTGAGTAGGGTAAATTAATGAGAGTTCGCTCAGAATTAAAAAAAGAAAAACTTGCATAAAATAGCCAATATTAAAGCAATATTATTAAGAATGATGCAGTATCTAGTAAGATATCTTACGCACAATTTCAGACACCCCCAATCATTGTCGAAAGTGATTGTGCTATTAGTGGTGATCATTTCCTAAAACCCCTATTTTTCACGATCTATCCTACAGGGAGAATTAAAAAACGAAGAACTTGCATAAAATAGTCAATATTAAAGCAATATTATTAGTGATGAGCGCAAGAGTCTTGGTCTTGCAGTTTTAGCAAGAGTCTTGTATGCGAGACCAAGACCAAGACCAGGAATACCGATGCAAGACCAAACCAAGACCAAGGGATGCAAGATCAAGACCAATACTCTTGCGCAAGAGTCTTGCACGTCTACTGATAGTACTTGATTTTTTTATAGAATGTAAAAAAGAAGAAAAATCATTATATCTTTTACTTGAATTTTTTGGCTTCAGTAAAAATGCCACTGGAGTGAATCTGTTCCCAGTAGTTTTATGCAATCCGTGTGAGTCGATCTGCCCGTAGCATATAGCTACAGTATATCGTTTCCTGAATTGGTTGTTCAAGCCACACAGGTGTCATCTTGCGCCATGTAAGCTATTTTGGTGGACAAACATCGTGTGCGTGGGTTTTCTCAGCTTTTTTCTGTTTCCTCCTAGTTTCTTCATTCCACCATTTCAGTCATTTTTCATCATCAACGTCTCCCTTAGCCTTGGTGCATAACTGTGGGATGTTAAACTAGATACTTCATTTCATTTCAAAGCATACTAGTGGTGTTCTTCTTCCAAAACTGAAGAGAAATGTAGTATTGAACATCAGTAATTTCGTACACCATAGGTGCTAAACACGGTACACACCATAGGTGCTCATCGCCTTGGCTCCGAGACTCAAGCATTCGTTGGAAATTTTTAATGTGTACTCATAAAATTAATATCGAAATAACATTTTCATGACATTGACAAAAACTTAGTGCATCTGACCGCAAGTTTTATTTCATGAGCGGATGCTTATACGTTGAATAATTGTTTATCAATATAACTTTTAGCCTCCTTAGGTATACGGCATATCGAGGATTGAGCGATATAACATTACTGTATATAAATCTATATTATAAAATTGAAAGTGACTATGTTTGTGACTCCTAATCTCTTGAACCACCCACTCGAGATCGATCAAATATTCAATATAGATCAAGTTTGGGCATGGAATGTTATTGGTCAGTTCACTTTGAAGGAGCAACATAGGGGAGGAGAAGGAGGGGAGGTATACAAAAATCAAAATAAATAAAAATAAAAATGATAAAGTTTGTGACTTAATAATTCTTGAACCACCACACCGATCCTAATCAAATTTTTAACATGTATGAGTTTCGGAACTGGAAAGTTTTTTTTTATAGTTTCACTTTGATGGTAGAGCCTAGGGGAGAGGAGGGGAGGGGGATATATATATAAAAATAAATAAAAGTTAATAACTCTTGAAACACCCGACCGATCTCGATCAAATTTTCAACATAGAGGAAGCTCAGGCCTGGCACGATTTTTATCATTTTACTTTGACGGTGCAACATAGAGGATGGGGAGGAGGGAGATATATGTAAAAAAATAAAAGTATAAGTGACAGTCTTTATGACTTCATCACTCTTGAACCAGCCAATCGATCTTAATGAAATTTTCAACATAGATGAGGTTCGGACTTGGGGTATTTTCTATCACATCACTTTGACGGTAGAACTTAGGAGAGGAGGAGCGGAGGGGAAGTGTACAAAAATAAATAAAACTTAATATCTCTTGAACCACCCATCCGATCTCGATCACATTTTCAACATAGATGAGGTTCGGACCTGAGGTGGTTTCTGTCATATCACTTTGACGGTGGGGCTTAGGGGACGGGAAGAGGAGAGATATTTAAAAATGATCGAAAATTACCGATATTAGAGTGGAGTCTATAGTTTGGGGGGTCGCTGAGATAAACAGTGACACTTCCGATGCTGTTTAAATCCAAATTCAGCCCCGTAGCTTGGCGGTGGGAGGGGAGATATCTAAAAATGATCGAAAATTATTATTAGTATCGAATTCATAGTTTTTGGGGTCGCTAAAGTGAACAGTGGTACTTCCGATCCCATTTAAATGCAAATTCAGCATCGCAACTTGGGAAAGGGGAAGAAGGAGATATATAAAATTATCGAAAATGATCATTGTTATCAAGGTCAAATTTATAATTTTCGAGGTCATTGAGATGAACAGTGACACTTCCGATGCCGTGCCTTGCAACATGGGGAGGAGGAGATATATAAATTTATTGAAAATGACCAATATTAGTGCCGAATCCATAGTTTTCGGTGTCGTTGATGAACCGTGACGTTTCTGATGCCTTTTAAACCCAAATTAATCCCCGCAACGCGGGGAGGAGGGAAAGAAATTAAAAATAATCGAAAATGACCGATATCAGAAAGCGCTCTAGTAATAATAAAAAGTGGCTGATTAACGAAATATATTATTATTTTTTAAAAATTTAAGCGAATAACGTGGGTAATTGATGCTAGTAATCCATATTCACAAGTGAGATTGATTTTGTAGTTATTTTAAATAACTTGTAGTTTGATGTCGTTATTTTGTATTTCTAGTATAGGTCAAAAGTATTTATACAAATTGACTTTACAGATAAGACATAAACAGTTGAGTCGTTTTAGTTTTCACTCAAATTATTCTAAAATATTGTTTCGATTATAATAATTATTTTAATTTTTTCTCTCTTTTTTGGTCGATATGCTAAACATATCATCATAATCATCATCAAAGCTATTCTGCCATTATTGGCAGGTTGCTTGCTGCAACTGAGAAACCTCGACGTACGGTGGTCCTCAGCTAGTCTCTTCGTCTTAATGTAGCAATTTTCTGTTTTAATACCTTCCTTCAACTACAATCTCCTTTGCTTCCTCTCTCTCTTTCCTTTCACCATACCCTCTAGGGTCATTCCATGTCAAATCACCTAGAGCACAGTGCTTTAATGTCTCAGATTCTCTTCAATTTTTTTTCATACATAAATACCAATGAAATTATGCTAAATTAATTTTTTTACGATTTTTTGGATGAGAAATAAGCCGGGGAGAAATTTTTGAAAAATGAGAATTTTGCTTAATTTCACTTTTTGGCACTCAGCATTATGGATCTAAATTACCATAACTTCCTCATTTTTGAAGTTATTGGGCTCGTCTAGGTGTCAAATGAAAGCTGAATTTGTGCTCTTTCAGTTGATTTTAACTAATCTTACAAAAGGCTATATTGTCAAACATTAATGGGCATACAAACATTTTTTTTTTTTTTTTTTTTGCAAATTGTGCCATTGCTCAAAAGTTACAACTACGAAACTTTTGAAACTTTTTTGTACATTCATCTTAACATGTACATGATATAGTTAAAAAATAAAGAGGGTGTTTTTGTATTTTTGTAATTATTTTTTGTACGGTAATATGCAGTTTTAAGTTTTGTTACAAATTGTGTCATTGCTCGCAAATTACAACTGTGAAACTCTTGAAACCTATTTTATAGGATCATCTTAGCACATACATGATATGTTTAAAATATAAAAATCGTGCTTTTGGTATTTTTGTAATTATTATTTTTGTACATCAGAGTGCAATTCATGAATCGCTCTGGGCCTTCTATATTCTACTGACCGGAAAATGAAGACTTTTGTTGGATATCTTTTGAAAATATCATCTGGGAAATTCCTGTTCCATCTCTTACAAGCCAATCAGCCCGGACTTACGTAACTGAAAGCAAAATTAAAAGAAGACATCATATCATCAATGAAAAGAATGAGCTGTAAAATATAGGACACATTTTGTATGTAAATCTATGTAATTCTAAGAAGTATTACTGGTATGTGTGTTTATTGTTTTCATCTATGTACATTAGTCTATTATTTCTTATTTCCGTTGATAGGCTTTGTAATAATCACTCAACCCCTTACATTGCTAGGCCTATATTTTCCATCACAAAACCGCAAGATTATTCCAAAAAAAAGTATCCCTTTTTGTTATTTAATCATACCTAGTAAATGCAAACTATACCTATAAAAAGTTACAAAAGTTTGGTGGTTGTAGGCGATGGTACAATTGGAAAAAAGTTGAAAGTCATACTTAAAGTACAAAAAAATATTATTATGGTAATACCAAAACTACATATCACACCAGTTCTATTTTTAAGCATATCCAATATTTACTAAGATGATTATTTGAAAAAGTTTTAAAGTGTGACAGTTGTAACTTCAGAGTAAGGATGGCCAAAATTTTCCGGAATGGGAAATTTCACTTTCCGGAATTTTTCCGAATTCCAGATTTTTTCAAAATCGGAATTTTTTCGAATTCCGAAATTTTTCCGATTTTACTTTCCGGAGTCCGGAAAATAAAAAATCCGGAATTAGCCATCACTACTTCAGAGGAAAGGCATAATCTGATAACAACAGTAAAACTGTGTATTTCTGTACATCTAAAACACAAATAATAATAATAATAATAATAGTTGCAAAAATGCCAAAAGCACCTTTTTATATTTTTAAATCATATCATGTATGTGATAAAATGACTCTATAATAAAGAAGCTTCAAAAGTGTCATAGTTCTAACTTATGAACAACGACACACTTTGTAACAAAACTTAAAACTGTATATTACAGTACATAAAAATAATAATTACAAAAGTACAAAAACACCCTCTTTATTTTTTAACTATACTATGTACGTGTTAAAATGAATGTACAAAAAAAAAAAAAACTTTCAAAAGTTTCATAGTTGTAACTTTTGAGCAATGGCAGAATTTGAAAAAAAAAAAACAACTTAAATTTGTTTGTATGCTTATTAATGTTTGACAGTGTATCCTTTGCAAGATTACTTAAGATCAACTGAAAGAACAAAAATTAAGCTTTTCATTTGACACCTGGATGAGCCCAATAACTTCAAAAATGAGGAAGTTATGGTAATTTAGATCCATGATGCTGAGTGCAAAAAAGTGAAATTGAAGCAAAATTCATATTTTTTCAAAAATTTTTCCCCGGCCCATTTCTCATCCAAAAATCGGGAAAAAAATTTAGATTAATTTCATTGGTACTTATGTATGAAAAATTTTTGAAAAGAGACATTGAAGCACGTTCATGTTTTAAAATTGGGTGATTTGACATGGAATGACCCTCTAGCACGTCCTATACAGCCAATATCCCAACCAGTTCCTCTTTCTCCTCTTATCAATATCAAAAATTCTTCTTTCTTCTACTACTGCTAATATTTCTAACACCTTCTCATTCGTTTTCCGTTCAACACAGCTAATTCTATCCTTTTTTCTTCATGTCCAGGTTTCGAAAGTCTGCAATTATTTCTATCGCTTTTGCGTACTGCCAATGTTTCTGCCCCATTGGAATCAGTAAAACAAAATCTTAATATTTAATTATAAGTTTTTAAATACATTGATTAGCTAATCATGGTTGAAAAGAAAAATCTGACGCCTTTAGAGTGTAAAAGTAATTTTTCAGTCCATGATATTTCAATAATCTGTACCGTTTTGATTTTCTTTCATTCGTCTCAGGGGTAGTCTCTTCAGTTTGGGAACCAGTGGAGTGTTGGATTTGTTAAACAATATAAAAAGATTACGAAACGTCGTGATTTATCTTATAAGTAGCGAAGCGTGGGCACCCAATAAAAAATAAAGGTCATCACTTATGTTGTACACTATTATCATACACGAAGATAAACTATGTTACATTTAGAAACATACATTGTACGATGGGCATTCAATAAGTAAAGAGACAAATTGCTATAGCTCAATAAAGATTTATTTCAATCTTTCAAAACTAAGGCTATTTTTCAATATAATCACCCTTTACAGTTATGCATTTGTCCCATCTTTCTTGCAGCTTCATAATTCCCTTGGCGAAAAAATCTTTCGATTTACCCCGAAGCCACCTTTGCACCGCTGCCTTAACTTTCTCATTGTTAGCAAATCTTGTTCCACGTAGGGCGTCTTTGAGTGGTCCAAACAGGTAAAAATCAGATGGGGCGAGGTCTGGGCTGTAGGCAGGATGAGGTAAGACCTCCCAACCCAATTTTTGAACCTTATCTCGGGTCAGCTGGGCTGTATGAGGGCGGGCGTTATCGTCCTGAAGAATGACTCCTTTTGACAAGAGTCCACGGCGTTTGCTCCTGATAGCTGGTTTAACTTTGTGTTCTAGCATCTCAGAATAGTATAGGCTATTGATAGTTCGCTGTTCTTCAAGGAAATCGCAATAGATTGGACCCTGTGAGTCCCAAAAGATGGTCAGCAGCACTTTACCAGCGGAAGGTTGAACCTTGAATTTTTTGCGAACTGGAGAGCTAATGTGTTTCCACTCCATACTCTGCCTTTTGGTCTCAGGGTCGTAGTGATGGATCCAGGCCTCGTCGCAAGTCACTATTCTTTCAAAAAAAGCGTCTTCTTCAATCAAACTTGCGTTGCGTTAAGGCTTGACAAATGGAAAGCCTTGATTCTTTATGAGCGTCAGGAAGCTGTCTGGGAACCCATCTGGAACACGTTTTTCTGTACTTTAAAATGTTCCTAATGACATTGTGAACAGTTCCAACACTTACTTGAACTTCCTCAGCTATCATTTCAACAGTAATTCTTCTGTTATCACGAATAAGTCCGTCAATCCTCGATTCCAACGAAGAACCAGAAACTTCCACTGGATGTCCACATCGGAGTTCATCACCTACACTTGTTCGGCCACTTTTAAACCGATCAACCCACTTGTACACATTCGCACGGTTCATACGACTGTTACCGTACTGTCTCAACATTCGAGATAAAAATTCACTTGGTTTTACACCTTCTGCGACTAAAAACCTAATGACTGAGCGCTGTTTCTAAGGTGCAATCTTCTAGAGGACTTGCCATGATGAATTGGTATTTTTGAAGTTATGTTGACATAAAATTACGAAACAGCAGATCAGAGCATATCCCAAGGTTGCCAGCTAACACCCCTGAAACAAAAAAATTGATTAGTGTTAAAAATATAGACTTTGTCTCTTTACTTATTGAATGATCCTCGTATTTCCGTTACTATTGGAGCATTTTAGAATTTATTATCCCTTATGTCCAGAGTAAAATTTACCTATGAAAAGTATAAGATTTCTTAAAAGCAAGACTTGCAAGACTCTTGCAAGCAAGACCAAGACCACCCCGGTCTTAGTCTTGGTCTTGCATTTGCTCATCACTAAATATTATTAAGAATGATGCAGTATGTAGCTGGATATCTTATGCACAATATCAGACCCCCCAATCATTGTTGAAAGTGATTATGCTATTAGTGGTGACTATTTTTCAAAAGCCCTATTTTTCACAATCTCTCGTACAAGGATACGGAAGATCGCACATAACGGTGACGCTACAGAAACAACCTGATATGATGAATAAAGTGTTAAATATGTTTTAGAAACAGGACAAAACTGAAAACAAACATTTATATGCTACTATACGATACATTATATAATATCGGTTCTATTGAATCAAAAAATAAATAAGTAAAATAAAATAAAATGTGTTACCAAAATAGTAAACAACCGTAAAATAGACATTTATTTAACTTATGAAACTACATTGAAACAAACATTCATCTCTGACACGTAGCCAAACCACGATTCAAGTATGATTCAAGCATGGGTTTGTTTTGTTTCTTCAACTATAACCCTTCGGATTCTTAGGCCACAAAGGTAATTCAATTAATTATTTACAACATTCATAAAAGTACAATTAAGTACAGTAAATTTCCCGCCAATATTACCTAGGGATACTAGTATATGCTGTGTCTTCAATACCTCACAGCGTGAAGATTTCTTGCAGGAGAAAGTATATCTGAGAAGTATTCCGTTCAATTTGAATGATGTGCCTATTTTGCTCAGTTCATTAGTATTCTTACAATATAATTAATAATAATTTACAAATATTTAAGCCTAATCCATCTGACAGAACTCAGAGCTATGAGTAGGGTCGTAACAGAGATACATCCTAAGGTCTAGAAAATCTCAAGAGAATTATGCATTGAGAGCTAAAACTAAATTTTAATATTAAGTTTATCAATATTCAGAAAGTGCGTAATTCTTTCTCAAAATATTAGGTTGGTGCGAGTGAAATGTTCGATTCAGTGTCATTTCCAAAAGACCCCCCCCCCCGCAAAAACTACAATACCTGGTTAATCAAAATAGTAGCCGTCTGCAATCAAGCGCTTTTGTCATCACTTACAAGGAAACCAATTCAAGTGTGACACGAAGTGTTTTTGTGTACAATTAAACCCATTAGAAAAAAAAACTCGATCTCAACCGTTCCGGAGATATAGAGGGGTAAGGAGAAAATTGGTGCTCTGATATTTTGTGAATTTTCGGCTATGTTGCGAGTAAATCTGTTTGAAAATTGCACTGAAACGTTAAGAAAGATGCACCAGAGCGAATGAAAATTGTGTTGAATGTTGATGTGAGTGGCGTAGCTTTTACCCGGGACCGCAAAAAGGAGCCACGAGGAATAGCAAACGCCATTGACATGAAGGACAAAATTGTATGCTATTACTTGCTAGTATACCATGTCTTTAGTTCGTAGAAGTGAGAAAAAGTGATATAAATATGTGTCGATTATATTGTCAAAGGAACAGAGACGTTATTACGTAAACAAAAATACAAGGCCATGCTCTGTACAAAAGCGCTATAGAAAAACAAATCAAATAATATGAAACATAAACACATATTGTTGCGAACGTAAGTACAAGAGTGTGTAGTTGTGTGACATATATTAACTCAAAGTATGAATCAATAAACAAAAATAGTATCTTCCACTTAAAAAATGAAAACCTGTTCGCATTATATACTGTACATCACATACAGTTCCGATACAGTGGGTTAGTAATTGTAGAAATTATAAATGTTTGGAAAGTTCGGACGGACACCATTTTTTTTACATTTTTCATCCTATTTGACTGATGATGCTTTTATTTTCAGCGTGCCAGAAATCTATACATAGACTCCTTACACGCCTATTTCAAGCAACAATGGAACTCCGGTGTTTTTGCCTTCTCCCTCCAAAATATTCTTTCCCTAAAATTTTTATGGAATCTTCGGTTTTGTAACCCTCATGTCTAAGGCGACGTATTACTACAGTTTCGTGGATGAAGGAATTCTTCATTTCTAAAAGTCTCTTTTACTTGTACTATCGCTACATATTTAAAAAAATCGCAAAATATCGGAGCACCAGCCTTCTCCTTATTCCTCTATATCTCCGGAACGGTTGACATCGAGGGCTTTTTCCTCTAATGGGTTTAATTGTAAACAAAAACACTTCGTTTGCGCATAAGCTCGTCCACAATTTTGTGTCACACTTGAATCGGTTTCCTTGTTAGACAACGATTGATTCTCTGACGAAAGAAGTCTGAAGTCTGCGATGCAAAAGAGTCCTAACCCGACGTTGTACTCCTCATTCATCAGGGGAGGTCCTTCTCTCCTAAGAAATGATCGAGATACAGGAAGAGGTGGTAGTCAGGGAGAGAGACATCAGGAAAGTACGGTGGGTGAGGAAGAACAATCATGGAGACCTTGCCGCGTCCCTTGTGCGATATGTGGGCTAGCATTGTCGAGCAACATGAGGACATCATGGCTGTTGACCATTGCTGGATGCTTGCAGACAAGTTTGCGGTGCATTTCATGGAGTTCAGCACTGTAACGATTTGCATTGACAGTTTCAGATTACCTGAGAAAGACATGATGGATCATTCCCACACAGACACTATACCAACCACAACACATTTTGTGAGTGGAGAGATGGTTTAGGAAATTGTTGGACGTTGATCACGACCCAACCATTGTCCTGACGATTTACGATTGTCATAGCAGACCCACTTTCCATCTGAAGTGACAAATCTGATACAGGTAACTTTTCCGGTCATTCCTCACATCGAAAGAGTTGCAGACCTCCAGACGATGATTTTTGTTGGTCGGTGTCAACTCATGTGGAACCCATCAGTACCGATTACACAGACCCATTGAACGACAATGGTAAGGTGTTTTAGGTGTAAGCCAAACTCGTCTGCAATGGCAAAAATATTTTTCTGAGGGTTTGCCTGACAGTACTTTTAAGATCCTCCAAACATGATATTAGTTGGTGCTTACGGGACTTATTTTGTAGTGCTGTCACAGGAAGGAAAAATCAACGGCGAATAGTGCGTTCATTCGCCATTTCTGGCTCAAATACACTTTTAATGTCTTCTGCGGCTTGCTATGTAGAATGTTCTAGTTTGAATCCTTAAATTTAAAACATTCGCAATTATGTGTTCTCCACACTTCACTTTTGTACAATCTTGTCCAAGAACGCACTGCATCCTGACTGCTTAATTACCGCAGTTTGTTCACTGGATGTGTACAAAGTTTGTAACGTTCGACATGTGATTATGCCCATCTCTGTCTTGTGCTGATCAGATGAATTCCTTACATTGAGAAAAATAATCGTATGTGGCGTACGCATGTTTTATAATACTTTTTGTATAAGTGTTTCATCTATACGTATTTTCCGTATGAAGCAATATAGGCGGTCAGGATCCCACATACAAATGGACGTATATAACATATAGCTGACGAAGGTAACATACATATATGTATGTAATATAAAGAAGACTTAGATATCAGACATCCTGCAACAGCGTAATGTAACATCTAAGGGCAGTGCCTATGTATCATACGGATAACGTATGCTCCGCACTGATTTATGTAGTAAGCAAGAGGATTCCGTACGTTTGTACAATATACTGCTGTCCGAAGAACGGATTTTTTGTGTACCAAACATCAAAGTAGACATTTCGTTCGCACCAGTCTAATATACCAGTCTATTCACCAATCTCATTCAAGATTTACCTTAATAAAATATAATGTTTGAAATGTTCTGGGTTCCTTGGTCCAGCATATTCGTTTGTGTATACTGTTTGCATCTGCAATAATTAACTTGCACTGGTTATGGTCTAGAATTTAATAACAATAATTATTCATGTTTTAAAAAGAAGAGCATCAATCTTGTAAGTTGTTCTAGAAATGTTTATCTTTGCTGCATTTCTGTTACAAACAAGAAAAAATCTATTGTCTTTGATCTGTCCTTGTATGGTGTTTATAGTTTAAAATCCACTATTTCTACTCTCCAGATTAGTAAAAACGGGCATGAAATTAGACTGAGAGACTACCAAATGCAAACTCACCAGCCATTCCGCAATTACGAAGCTTCGTTACAAGTGTACGGTACAGCTAAAAATGCAGTTATGTAAACGTTTTCCGATATTCATAAAAAGGAGAATATATTTAAAAACATTTCTAAGTTTATTAATGAAGTTATAAGGAACTTTTAAGTTCACAAAACATTCATTGAAATTTGATAGTTTCCCTACTACATATAATTTAACATACTTTGTGAAAAACAGTTATTGGCCTGTGTGCAGTTAAAAGGTTCACCTCCTAGCATTGCTATTATAAGAAAACGGTTATTGTTGAACAACTTTCCATTAATGATGAGGGAAATTTCACTTTCTATGAATAGATCCAGGCTTCTCTTTGTGCATGTCACCCTCAAAAAATTCCTGTAATTCTGTTTGTCAATGTGGCCGAAACTTTCATTTTCATGTTACTTTCTTTTCATGTTATAGCATTTTAGATTCTATCTGCCAGGTACTATAACTTTAGTAGCAAAATAGCGGAGGCAAGAACTATAATGGCATAATGCTAGAAACTTTGCTTCTGGTGTAAAGGATTCGTGCTTCGATCCTAGGCAACATGAGTTTGTGGTGAACAACACTGAGTTCATGAATTCCCTTTCTAATATTTGTTACTCCACGAATCCTCCCATTATTATTCACTTCATTTAACTTATTTGTTTGCGTGTTTATTTGTTTACTTTGTTTGTGGAGAAATTACAATAGGCTTCCAGCCAAACATAGACTACAGATAAATATAAAACAATAATTATTCCGTAAATAACAGTAAAAATAGTAATTAAAAATGATGACTACAAGAATGTCTTATTCAATACAAAAATAACGAACATGATTGAATCATTAGACATATAATACTTTATATATTTTTTCAATATTATTAGTGTGTAGCGGATAAACGTTGAGCGGTTCGGGGGAAGATAATCGTGACCGACAAATTTTAACTTTTGAATAATTCTAAAAGAGAATTCGACATTCGTTACAAATGAAGTGAAATGAAATGAAATCTTTGAGTTTAACGTCCAATCATTATGCTCTTTATACTAAAAGTGACGATGATTAAAGCAAGTGAATGATGGTGGAATGGGAAGGTGGGAAGAAACAAGAGTACCCCGAGAAAACCCACGGGCACGATGTTAACCACCACAAACTTATTTGGCAGGGTGTCGAACCAGGGACCACACGCAGCAGATCTACCACTGAGCCAGCCACTTGCTACAAATCATTAAGAATGTAATATCCGTAACATTTTGGATATACTGAAAATATATTATTCCTAAAATACTTGTAGAATATAAATTTGTCATTTTGCAACTTTGTCGTAATACTGTACATAATATAAAGAAAACCTTACGGCACAGTGTATAGTGTGTACCATTGTCTTTCGCAGAACAACATTCTAGTAATTGGTTTTATCACTACAGATGCATCACTCGTCAATATCTTACTATCACAATAGCATTTTATGCACCTCACCTTCAACCACTTCTTTAAAAAAAACTTTAAAAAATGATTAATGATAGACAAAATTATTATTATTATTATTATTATTATTATTATTATTATTATTATTATTATTATTATTATTATTATTATTATTATTATTATTATTATTATTATTATTATTTTAGATATTAGGGATTTGGTTTATTTGGAGTTTCACGTCTTCTCCCAGCAGCGAGTACAATGAACTTATATTCTAATATGGTAGCAAACCACATGTATTCCCAGCACCGATAACGGTATTTCTAACATTTCCATCTCGAAAGAATACACTTTGCGTATTTGATAGTGTTTTTTTTTTGTTTCATACAATACGCTATGTTGACGTGATCTAAGATGTTCAATTGTATTTATATTCTCTACTCCAGTGATAAATTTTAATCATTATGGAGTCGCGATAATTCACATACTGGTAAATTAATATTTCAAGCATGTGACACAAAATACACCAAATACTTGCCTTGTTCAGAACATGACATCATTGGCGGCGATTGGACGTTAATAGTTGGTGAGAGGGGGCAAGACATGATCTAAATATTTGTATATCAATGTTATTTTTCCTGGTTTGACGAAAGGTTGCATAACTAATAGAATACTATCTTTTTCAGTTAAAATACCGTATATTGTATTTCATATTTTATTAAGTAAATAGACAAGAGTAACGCAAGTAGGTACTAGCTCTTTGTACTCTTACACTTCTTTCACATTGAGGCGGCGATTTTCCATTGAGAAGTGTACCCTTTCATATTACGCAGCGTTTTGCCACGGATGAAAAATATGGGAGCAGAGTTGCTATGCAACTGAAGAAACAAAATCTTGTGACTTGTGTTGTGGTGGTTATAATGGATAGACGCAAAAAGTTGAGTTGAGCTGATTTTGAGGTTAACGTCCCTAGACGCAAAAAGTGTCTTCTACTCGCTTTGTTAAGACAGATAAAAAAAAAAGACAGGGACACATATGGGTTCATCCTTTTCTAGAGAAGTGGTATCTTGAAGGAGATTTTTCTATACTGTTTCCACAATTGATAGACTTGAGCAAATTAGCGGCTAGGTTCTGGATATTTAAAATACCATCCCGGTATTAACCTGTTGTGACTGGGAAAACCAGGATAAAGTCCTTTCAGGATACTCGGTGGTTGAGATCTGTCCCAGAATCCCAAGTCAACACTCAACCACTGAGCCCAAGGCTGGTCTGTAGGCATTATTATTATTATTATTATTATTATTATTATTATTATTATTATTATTATTATTATTATTATTATTATTATTATTATTATTATTATTATTATAGTATTTCTTGTTTATGACTCAAGTCTCTTTAAAGCACTGCTCTAGTTCCTGCCCAAAATTACAACCATAGAAGTGTTAAAGATAATTATAAAATATATAAAGTACAGTATATTTATCAAATATCACATCATGAATTCTCTCTTGCTTTGCGAAAGTACATTAAGGTATTATTACTAAAGTTCGGATTACGAATTTTTATGTAGCAAAATTTATATAGCAAAATACATAAATATACAACAAAAGACTGTAAAATATGTAACATTGCTGAAATATTTGATAGTGTATATCTCAATCTATACAATTACAAGCTCATTTGTCCAGTGCTGCCCGGATATTTATTTACCCCAATCTTCTATTACATAAAAAAATATTGATTTTTACTCTTTTTAACCAGCTTATCGACCTATGGATTCGACACTTTGGTAGTATCGGTCGTTTTCGATTATTTTTACATGTCGTTTTCCCATATATTGTATGTAACAAGTTTGGTTAAAATTACTCCAGGTGTCCTAAGGTAAAACATAACCACATACACAAACACACTCCACACACACACACACACGCACACACACACACACACACACACACACACACACACATATATATATATATATATATATATATATATATATATATATATATATATATATATATATATATAGTAAAACACACACATCCATATTATCGCCGCTATTCTCAGCTCTTTCCTGGCAGTACTTGCTCGCTTCCCCAACACCCAAGCGGAAGATCGCCGCCTATATGTGAAGATCTCACTTGTAGTATCTCACTTGTAATATCTCACTTGACTACGCGGCGATCTACCGTGCCGCTTTCTAGCAGGGAGAGGCGGCTGTTTTTGTTCGCCGCGTAAGTGGGCGACGACAGCTGCATATATGTGAAGAGCTCCATTGCTTGCAATGTCTCTCTACCCTGCGCGGCAATTCCCCGCCGCCGTTCGCGGCAGTTCGCCGCCTAATGAGAAAGGGCTGTTAAACAACGAAAGTGTAAGAAGAGATTTAATTCCTTGCTTATGAAAATTCTGTCTGGAAAATTGTGTGATAAGATCATTTAATAACAAATTTGCAAAACAAATAAATAGAAAGGACAATATTAATCATAGTAATGAACAATGAGGCTTGTTTTGTAGAAGTTATGTTGAAAATGAACAACTTATATATTTAATTCCACACATACCATTAAATATGTTATTATTCTTAGAAAATGAAAGACAGTAAATACTGTAAGCATGTGCTACGACATTTAAAGAAATATGCAATTGCAATATTAACTGCTTTGAATTGCAATTAAAAGCAGCTTTCTTAACTCCACAGGAAGACAACTAACCAACACGTACTCACGCGACGGCAAATATTATATGGCACCATTTTTTCTATGAACCAGTAATACATACAAAAACTTTACATTTCCAAATTACACTATATACGATAAATTAAGGGGCACTTCCGGAAAGTGGGGGGCAACTGCCCCCTGTTTCCCCCCTTAATCGTCGCCTGTGTATGATATATTCTAATTGCATATACGATATTAACCCACAAAAACCCAAACATATTTCAAATAAGAATTTTTGAACAAAATTTTCATGCTTCATTAAGTAAAGGCCTTAGGTAACAGAAATGTCGAAAAAAATGTCTTCGAATGAATTGGAAACCCAATGTGACACCGGTGACAGAGCGAGAAACAAAGATAGTTTATAACCTTAATTTAGTACATGAACAATTACTATTTTACCAAAGTAATTACTGATTCTTCTAGACACAGGAAAAATAAATTATTAGGGATTTAAATACTTACTTATCATAAGAATAAATAAAATATATTTCCGGAAGCTGAAAGCCGCTCGAGAACTTCATGAGCCACATGCACATACTAACAAGAAAAGTTGAATAATATTGCTAAACCTGAAGAAAAGGAACGGAACAAAGCTTGCTACAAAAGTTTATGTAAAGTACAATGGGTATTTGTGTAAAGAGTTTGAAACTAAATTTATATGGTGAACAGGAAATCAATGTGACACCTGTGATACGATGGGGATTTGTGGGTTAATGGATGTCGTTTAGACAAGAGATGAGACGAAACAGAATTTTCCACATGGGACAAAATTCTTTCAATATAAACATTTCCCTCTCTTATCGTACCAGGATTTTCCCTTGACATTCTAAAACCAAAGAATAGACCAAAGCATAGTCTCTTTTCATATCGACTACCACTTTGTGGCACCATTGTAAGCTAGCTGCAACCAGAGGTCTGCGCAGATACCAAATACCGCGTACCTATCCGTATCGCATCCGCACCCGCATCTACAATATTTCTACAGCATCCACAGATAATAAACTAGTAAATATATACAATTTGTTTCTTTTATGACAACTATGATTTCAAAAATAACTTCGAACATAACAATTGTAAATGTTTCCTTTATAGCTTTGTGAATACATCATATTATATCAATAAAATTGATGATATATCTAATACGAGGCGGTTGAGGGAAGTATGGTTACAACAGCTAGTATTCATTGAAAAAAATATGTATTTGACAATGTATTGGTGCACAAATTACACACACACACTACGAAATTAATGGAAAACATAGTCCTTACTTAAGGCTGCTTCAAATGCAACTTTCTACCATGAAAATTGTCAAGTTTGTAATAGTTTTTGTTAATTAATTAAAGAGCAAAACTCTATTTATGTTTTATCTCACTAACTCATAACGGAAAGGCGAAATTCAAGTACAAGAGCCTTCAAAATAAATAAATAAATAAATAAATAAATAAATAAATAATCCATTTCAAACAAATGCATAAAACACATTAGAACTTCATACTCAGTGCAGGATTTTAAACGAAAAGAACAAGAAATAAAAAATAGAAGAAAAGGACAGGAAATGCAACGAAAGACAATTTTATTCTAGCGGTGATTTGTCTTCAAACAGTAATTACGCTATCAATAGTTAATAATGTTTAGAAGAAATTCTTTTTTCCACAAATATCCGCAATCTCTACAGAAACTAAGAATACACTCGTAAAAAATGATACATCCATGGATATCCGCATCCACGCAGATCTGTCTCAGGATACCATAGTTCATAACTTTAGAACCATTTCCCTATGCAGTACTGTATATAATAAATATTTATAAAGGATTTACAAGTACATTGTATTAAACTTAGGGGTAAAAGTGAGAAGGAACGCGGGGGGACGCTGTTATCCCACTTCAAATATATCTATGGCGTCCCACCACTTCCTATGGCGTCCCAAATATATCTATGGCGTCCAAATTACAATGGGCAGAGATAGGCACGGGGAACTGTATAACGTCATTCTCCCCCTACCTTTTCAGATCCATTTTACCCTGATTAAACTGTAAATAAACTTATAAAATTACCATGCCACTTACATTAGAGACTAAAGAATAGAGGATTTTAGCATCTACTAGCGTTTTAACAGACGAAACAAAATGCTTATGTAGCATACAGATTTGACGTATTGGCATGCATTATGTTACATGATGTCAAGCATTTTTTTTGGGGGGGGGGGGGCTATGATTTTATACATCAACGTGACACTGAAATCATGAATGATCCATGTTTGAAACTAAATTTGTTTATGGGCTGGTACGACCGTAGTTTGTATTAGTAATAGCAGGGCTGGATTACCATATTCCTCCGCCCCTAAACTATGCTTTCGGATCCTCCTGCCCCCCCCCAAAAAATGTAATTTCAAATGTATTTCTCCTTAGCGAACTTCTTGAAAGTACTGCTATTGCTGTTTCCCATCTAATTTTGATTTGATTTGATTTTGAGTTTAGTGTCCTTTTTGGCAGCGAGGCTATATGAGTCGTGGACCTACAGCTTAATGTGGGATCCGAACCACATAAGCTCCGGTCAGAAATCAAACCCGGGTCTTTCACGCCAAAGGAGCGTACATTAACCGCTTAGCCACGAGAGAGTCTCCATCCTGTTTTAATACATGTAGAAAATTGTATATTTTGACCGAAGATTTAGGAGTATTTGTCGTCATCGGGAATAGATCCAGCAATCAATCGTGACTACATAGTCTTATTGCTAAATACACATGTGGAACGTTCAGAGAAGAGAAATCAAGTTCAGTTACAAAGATGTGAGAAGAAGAGACATAAAGCTTGTACGGTACACTTAAAAGCATGGAGAAGTTAACATTGTTTATATACATTATAACAATTATTTACAATATCTGACATGAATCTTTAAGCTCTGAAAAGCGTTTCAGATAGAAATGTTAAAGATAAAATAATGACTAAAATGGCAAAAAAGTTGACTTAATTTAATAGGTCATTGAACGTGCCATTTGTAAGACAGGGTAAATCGAAAAAGAGCTCCCTCGTGAGTAAGCGCTTAGCGCAGGCATTTTTGGCGTGGGAGGCCCGGGTTCAATTATCGGCGGAAGCTCATATGGTTTGGATGCTACGTTAAGCTGTAGGTCCACGCAGACCTGTATCCAGGGGGCACGGGGAGCGCCCGTCTAAATTTTTACTGCCCCCCTAAAAGTTCTACAGTAGGTTTGCAGATGAACTATAATATGGTGACGAACTACAATATAGTGATGAACTATATATGATTGGATCGACTCCCCTAACTTCTACCGGGCCCCCTACATTTTTGGGTTGGCTACTGGCCTGTCCACGTCTTATATAGCCTCACTACTGAAAGGGACGTTAAACTCAGATCAAATAAACAAGAAAAATCATATTATAATATGTAATTCAGAAACACCAACATACGAAATTTTGAGTACGATAAAGTAATTTATTCTGTAATATACAGTATAAGGGAGCGAAGAGGGAGTCAAATATTCCGCCTTTTGCTCTAGCCTACTCAACCTAGGCGCTATTCTGGGCCTGAAATAATAGAATCTGATATAGCAACCATAGGCGCCGACTTGAAGAAAATATTGGGGGGGCCAAAACAATGAATAAATATATAATCATATTCAGCCGTTTTCTACGAACTGCTGGATAAAGGCCCCCTTCCCTCCATATCTCGGTCTGCTGCATCCGCTTCGCTGCTAAATTCATGACCTAAGTCAAATTTGTGTGAATACACTGAAACAAATTCAAGTTCAAATTATGGGAACTTCACTGCACCACATTGATCTTCACTTCTCATATCAGTGTTACAATTGTGTTGGTTGAAGCTTCAGTGCTCTATTAACTCTTTTAGGATTTTTGGTAACTTTTGTTACCATGACGTACTATGGTCTTATTTAGGTTCCTTATTCTATGGACCTCTTATTTAGGTTCTATAACAGGTACTTAAGTCGTGTTTTTATTAGTCAAGTCAAGGATGGACCAAAGAACACCCCAGATGCGTTTTGGAACCAGATGGTCAACTTGGCTGCGCCAAGTGGGTGCGGAAGGGCGTGACTTTTTACTTTTTCTTAAGGCAAATTTCAAAAAATTTTCACGCCTGTAGTTTTCACGATATCAGATTGGAATTGTATGTACCTTTGGATATTTCTCAAATTTTTCTGAGATCTTTACGTGAAGCCGAGTCCGGGCACGAGGGCCGCAAATGTTCCGAGGGGCTGATTTTTTTTTTTTAGAAAAAAAGATTAGTTTTCTTGATTTTTCCTGTTCAGGAATACGATACGTACATGTGTGTGGCGCCGTTGGAAAGGGCTTGTTATACTAAAGAAAATAACGTTTAAATCATGACTCTAGCCTAAATAGTAACGACGCAGTAAATTTTTATAATAAGTATATACGTATGTGTGTATATAAAGAGAGAGCCTAAATTCAGACTCAACAATTTTTCTGCCCTTTCTTTTTAAGATACAAGATTGGAATTTTGCACACATATTATGTACATAACAATGTATTTTTAGATAAAAAATCAGATCCCTACGTCAACCCAGGCCTAGGCCAGAGGGGCAAAATATTTTGGTTGGATTTGCAAAAATACTTCCGAGTTTTTCCCTAATTATCTGGTTTAGGTGTATGATACGGACATGTGAATGATACCGTCGGAAAGGGCTTATTATACTGAAGAAAATGGCGTTTGAACCACGACTCTAGGCTAAATAGGAATGACGCAGTACATTTTTTTTTTAATATTTTATACCTAGGTGTATATAGAAGAAGTTCGGGTATTATGGAATACCATTTTTGTTTCGCTTGTAACTCAGTTAATAACTGCACATTGAAACAAAAAGGAAAACATGTATACGCCTTACATATTTGGCTTTATTTATGTATATCTTGATCAAGAAGTTTCGTTACAGGGGTGGGTAAAATTTATAATTTGTAAAGAAACCACTTTGGAGGGTAATATGAAATAGTCGGGTAATATGGAATACAAATGCTATATAGAAAAGAAAAAAGTTTTCTGTTGAACATACAATGAATATAGTGACAATATATGAAAATTCTGAATGCCAAGCCATAACTGATTGTGATTACTTGCAAAAGTCATAAATATAATACTCTCCTTCAGGATCGGCACAGTCATTGTGTGCTCACATTAAACATGATGAACGCTGGACCCAAGCTCACCCCTTGTATCATCAGACAATTTGCTGTAATAATAAATACACTTAGCATTGTTGTCATCATAAATGTATGTTTAATTGCCCAATACCGATAGATATTTTTGTAATTGGAATACCATACGGAATACGGAACACCATGCTTTCCTTGTGGGTATTCCATATTGCCCTCCACGCCAGCTTGGAAATGAAAGAGCTGTTAAACGCATTCGAAGGCGTATAGGATAATGGCGCTTATCAAACTACTACTCTGTATATCCAACGTCATAGTAAATAAAGAATTGTTGTTCTATTACATTTCAATTGGAAAATACACGTTGTAAACCACTTACCTGTAAAAGTATTCCTGAATAAGAAATCAGATTTTCACGTCTACCAACACAACGAATGTCACAATCACATGGAGACTGACTGTAGAGCATCATGGGGATGTGAGGTAGTAGTTTCTTTCCTCTCCGCTTGGAAGCAAATTAATCACAGGCGAGCTAATGAGGTACTCCATATTATCCGACTATTCCATAATACCCGAACTTCCTCTATTTATATACATATATGAAAAGATGTGTCACCTTCAGACTTTCAAAAATTTCTCTCGACCTCAGTTTTCAAGATACAAGAACGAAATTTTGCGCACGTATTATGTATATAACAAGATTTTTTTAAAGATTCAGCTCCCTACGTGAACCCAGGCCCGGGCCAGAGGGGCACAAAAATTTCGTTTTTTTTTTCGATTTTCTTATTTCTGGTGTATAATACGGACAAGAGAGTGGTACCGTTGGAAAGTATGATCTATCCTGAGAAAAACGAGGTATGAACCACGATCCTACGATAAATAGTAAGGAAGCAGTAGCTGTTTGAGTGAAAGTCTAAAATTTACCTCAAAAAGTGGAAATTCTAAAAAGGTTAAACGCCGCGCCGATTTGAAAACGGTGCTTTTTATCGAATAAGAAGGCTGTTCCTGATATTGAATTAAAGGCACGACGTAATTTACGACAGAAATTCTTGCTCCTCTTTGGTAATTCTTCCTCAACTGGATTATATTGGGGGGGCGAGGACCCCACCTTTAAATATTGGGGGGGCCAAAAGTGCCCTGCCTCCCCAAAGTCGGCGCCTATGATAGCAACTCATATGATCTAAATTATTTATGTAGCAGTGCCCTAGTGATCAACAATTGAAGGCTAATAATAAATTGCATAATAAATAACGGATTTCTTTTGTGCATGAGTAAACGCAAAGTGACAAACAAAACGTGTTTTCCTCATTTTACGGTGTAAATTGAATATTCGTGTTTGACATGTTGCTCGTTGGGAACTGCGACTGTTATACAGACAATAACAAAATGTTTGAGACTATCAGAACAATTAAATCGTTTCTTTTTATGACATAGTTCATAAAAAGCTGGGAGACATACAAGTAAACACGAGACCTTTATATATATATGGGTCTACCTGAAAGTTTAAGACGTGTTTTATTAAAAATACATACTCATTAACTAACGAGATTTTCACCTTGATGAGACAGTAATGACTGTATACTTGCAAGTGTTGTTAATTTTCAGAGCATTGTTTTAACAAAATTCATGCTTTCTTCCTAAATGTTATTGATGTCTTTTTACCACTTTATTTACGTAGAATGATCCAATAATATGTGCTGTTATGTTGTTTGCCAGCTAACCTAAAATCGAGTACTTCTTTAATTTTCCCTTATTATGATACTTGTCTTGTTTTGTATATTGTATTATCATGTACAGTACGTTGCAAGAGATATGCTGCTGCGTGCAATAAATAAGACAGATAATCGTCGCACTAATTGAGCGTGATTGGCACACAAATGCTAGAGATCAATTGAAGAACACCATTCATTGAACAAATAAGAGAAGCGTTAAAAAAAAAAAAAAAAAAAAAAAAAAACTAGTAAGGTCACTTTGAGCACGATACATTAAAACAGCTGCAATTGAATTAATCATGTTCAGCTCTCCAGAAACTGAAGACTCATGTAAAAAATATGAATGTAAATTATTTGCATATTTTACGCGTAAGAACAACAAAGTAAAGTTATTTATATCATGATACTTATAAGCAGAGATACTCCTCAAAGTTCATGGTATATACAATGCCTGAAATTTTCCTAACCTGTTCCCGACATAAGTAATATCTATTTGTAAACTTATTCAATGTTTTCGCTTCCAATATCCACTCCCGCCCCTCCTCAAAGTATGCCTTATATTAAAACGTTTTGTTCTTGTTCTTGTATAAAAATGTGAACATGTATAATTTATAATTCCTCTAGGATGTAACTTTCAATTCCCACACCCTAGAATTTAAATGACACTCGTCATGATCTCCTTTGTGCATAGGTCTACCACTCGCATATGAACATATCTTAAAACGATATATATATAAAAGTTGTTCTATTTCACAAACAGATAATTGATAGGAGCACGAATTTTATAGTTTTCATAATACGCATAATAATCTATATCTTGATTTTCCTTATATGTGCACCACACTCTTGGACCTAGCACAAAATATCAAATAGTCCTATAGCGCAATTAGTGGTGTGATGGACCTTTTCTGGTGACGTAACATGGAGCAATAGCAAAGAGGTATAGTAGAATATTAAGGATGTAGTTGACCTTATAGCTTTCTCCTCTCAAAGGAATTTATAGGAGTAATTTGCAAGTCAGAAAACTACTTGTACTCGTACAGTAACCTAAATTTACCAAAAAGCAGTCATTCACCGTTCGGTTTATCGATTGATGCACATCACATGATAAATATGAGAGACTCATGTTATTATTATTATTATTATTATTATTATTATTATTATTATTATTATTATTATTATTATTATTATTATTATTATTATTATTATTATTTTATGTTTTACGTCTCGTGTTTCTGGTCTTCAAGATACAGGACTGATGAGTCGCCATATTGGTCTACCATATAACTAAGTCTCAGTGTTAAGATACCTTTTAAAATGTATTATGTGAGATAACATGAAATTCCCTGTTTACGTTTAACCCTTTAATTAACAGATAAAAAAATATTAAGTATGTTATAATTTGAACAGCGTAAATTCTGTCAAATTTGACATTTTGACAAAACTGAAATTGTTGCCATTCTAAATTCTCTTTATCTCCATAACAGCGTTTAATTTCCGTGTGACATGCAATATTTTAGAAGACAAAGAGAGAATCAAGAGTTTTTGAATTTCTTTACTTTATTCTTAGAAACACATCACAGGATGTACATTAAAAAAAAAACGTTTAAATTCTAAATACTTTTAGAAATTACGAACTACAAAGTTTAACTTATAGCAAATTTTCAAAATTAACAAATATCCAAATGATCTTTGTGCATCCTCTGCCTATATTATAAAATCTGATTTCATCCCAGTGACTATTTGTCCAGGATGAGATATGTGACCATAGCATTTTTTAGTTTGGGAAAGGGAAGAATGGGACCATTATCTACCAAAGGCAAATTTGGCAGAGTTCGAAAGTGTAATCGAATAAATGGCATATTCAAAATTTGTAGTAAATCGGTTAGTTAAAAGCGTGAATATTGCGACATTTGCTCAGACTTTGTTGTTATTTTATTTTTATACCTGCACTAGATTCGTTTAACCCGCTTTGCTAACGTCAGGTCAAAGGAAATACAATTCTACCTGGGAATAAATTTCTCTGTACAATATCAAGACAAAAGATGGGTTAATAGAGAAAATAATAAGAGAACTGTTAAAAGTCGTATAAAGAAAAAAAATTAGTAAGCTTTAGACCACATCCCGTTGGAGTTTGCTCTGCAACCATTTACGATAAATATATCGTGTGAGTTTTTCCTAACATTCCTGGCGTTCACATATATTATCATCTTATTCAATGGACACATGCATGATCTATTATCTCAACTTGTGAATGGTTGAACATCAAAGTGAGATAATAAAATCCCAAGTCGACTCAAGTACTACAATCAAAAAATCATTTTCAATATTCAGCCATTTTGTCATGAAACGGTGACATACAATTTTCATTTCAGTTTTATATGTAAAGATTATAAATCTAAATTTAAGCTCTGGCGTTATCGGCCTGTGATCAACATATCAGCTTCCACCGTCGTTATGCGTTATTTCTGACTTCTAGACAGGAATCCAACAGTGGCGGATCTAGGAGATAAAACCTGGGGAGCAGGCAGAACTCAGACTATGATAGGTGTACCATGAGTTTACTGTTTAGCATGGGCTTTGCAGAAGTTTAAACTTAACTGTCCCCCGATGGATATCATGGCTAGATTGGATGTTGACATTATGGACCTCAAGTATTTTTTAAATGTGTAATAGAAAAACTGCAACTTTAACTATGTCTAATGTTTCAAAACTATACCAATAAAAGATAAAGGACAATGTTTACTATAAACTTTCAAAAGTATATAAATAGTAGCTTCAATTATTTTTGTCACTCAAAAAACTGGGGCCTTAGGCCAGAGCTGGATCCGCCATTGGAATCCAACATCTTTTAATACAAATATCTAATTGCCTCATGATGGTAGAGCAACATAAAAAAATCTGTGCCCACATCAGAAACATAACCCAGGACTACTCGCGCCAAAGATAAGCGCGCTAATTGCTTGGGCACAAAGTAGATTAAGTTAAAGTAATGTAAACCTAAATTAACACAAATATGATACCTTAGATGTAGAGTACTCAATCAATACATTCTTAAAAAGACATATTTTGTTATTTAGAACTATAATTACTTCAAATCTATTTTTCACAGCAATACTTCAATTTCGTTTGTGGGTCTAATAAACTGAAAGAATTTCCCTAGTTCCCATTTTCAGCTTCTGTGGAAGTAGGATCTAGGCAACCGTTTTGTGTTGTTTGCATTTTACCTGTATGCATATTATATCTCTCACTTCACATTCCAATGTAGTTTCAGGGTCACAGAATTCTTGAGAGCCTTTTTTATTGTTTGTAGGAGTGCCCTAAGAGTTGACGGGTTCGTAACACAAACAGGAAAACAGAATCTTGTCAAAAGACCCTTTCTTTTCTTTCGGTTTATATTCCGTTTGAAATTTCTATCCTTTGAGAGGTCTACGATCAAAGACCTAATGCATCTTACTTAAATGACATTGTACCATTGTACTGCAACTGTTACGCGTGAAAAACCTTTTCATGCTCTGCAATATATTAAGGGAAGTGCATGAAAGGAGAGAATAAAATCAGACCTGAATTTATTGTTTCTATTTACCATAACACACAGACAAAGGAGTGAATTCCCTCCAGGTGTATAGGCCTACTGTGAAGTCACTCAATTGTATTTATACCTGCACATTTATAGACAAACGGAACTGTATAAGAAGAAGAAACATACTTTTAAAGAATTTTTCAATCTTTTCTGTTGTTTCCAGTATTGCATCAGATAAAAGATGTACAAAATAATGGAACTGGAAGCCATCAATTTGTTCGTGAGGTAACCATTAACCATTTGACACACTGTTCTCGAGTTTTTAACAAAACAGTTAAAGGACTATTCAAGTTAGATACTATCAGAAAGAATTACTTAATTCAAATGGTTACTTTTATCAAATACACATCTATAATTTAGAGAAAAATGAAAAGAATGTGTTATATCTTTGTACCTCGGAAAGCTTAGATAAATTTTTACCTTGAATAATTTAAAATTATATTCCAAGCGATAAAAAAGAAGGTTGCTACAACAAAAATAAAAAAGAAGGTTGCTACAACAAAAATATATATTAATTCTCTTTTATACAGCATACGAGTATTTCATTACTAATTTTTCTTTGTATTTGCTGTTATCATTCTTATTGATACATACATCATTAAGAAAATACAACATAATTCACTAGTATACAGACAAAATCTCGCGACCGAAACGTGGCCGCCCAAAATCCCACAGGTCAAAAACTTTCGTGGCCAAACCTTGCTGCCCAAAACCTCGTGAACCAAAATCTAGCTTGTGCAGTATCTTGACACCCAAAACTTCGCGGGCCAAAATCTCACTTTGCCAAAACCTCGCCATAATAATAACAATAATAATAATAATAATAATAATAATAATAATAATAATAATAATAATAATAATAATAATAATAATAATAATTATTATTATTATTATTATTATTATTATTATTATTATTATTATTATTATTATTATTATTATTATTATTATTAAAATGATAAGAAGAAGAAGAAGGAGAGGAAGAAGAAAAAAGAAATGCTTTACTAACATGGGATCAGAAAAGCTTACTATAGACATTAAAATGGGTTTAAAAATTGAGAGTCCAGTCAATGGTTATGTAATCGTAAAATGAACCCAACTTCGAAGAAATCTTTTTAATCAAATCTGTTTTATAGTAGTTAAATTACTTATTGAGCGCAAACTGCGAATATTTTCTTTCATGGTAAGGGGGAGTATTATATTGGTATAGAAAAATAGAGGTTGATTCAGTTATATTGATCCGAATTCAATGTGCAACTGTACCGCGCATTAACAATCCATCACCGTGAGGGAACAAACAACAGTATTTCGTCAGACACGTGGTAGAGCGTAGTCTGATGTCTTCGAAACTGAACAGCTTCTGGGAAAGATTCATTATGGACCTTTCCGACGTTAGTTTCACGGCGTCGCACATCGTGGAAATGAGTAAAGTGCATAATTTTTGTGTAGATCTTGCCACTTCGAATCATATTCTACGGAAACATGCAGCGCAGAGACCTGGGCCAACCACACCGATGGGAGCAGCTAGAATCCTGCCTCCCGTCTGCGGCCATATTGGTTACAAACAAACTGTTGCTAGCAAGAATGTTATAAAATATTATTTCTATTTTATAACATCCTTGGTTGCTAGGGTAGTTATAAGGCAGTTTCAATAGCGTCGTATGTGGCAACAGTAAGTCTTGTGAAAGATAAACTTAAAATTATGAAAAAGGACGAAATTTTTTACGAATAGCAGTGAATATATTAGTCTATGCGTATAGGAAGCCTAAATTTTTCATAATATGAAACAAAATTATTCTACATGTTAAATACTGCAATCAACAATAATTTGCTGGATAACAAGTGAGTGACGATCCCAAGTATGTACGTGAGTGTCCCTTAACCCTTAAGGAGTTTTCGTAACCATTTGGTTACACATTTTTTGATTTTACCTATTGGGTTGAAGAGTGTTATATTTCGGTATTGTTCTTTGTAGTTATTTGTGTACATACTTTCTGCGATTGGAGAGCAGCTATTGTCCCCTTGTGACAACTCTGGTGAATTTTATGCGGGAAGTAATGTGTGGATATGTTGTTTTGCAAGCAGTGCTGGAAGCAGACAGAAAATATTAAATACTGAAGGTAAGCAGTTTATGTTTTTATTTTTCTTGATATGTTATTGTTTGTAAGTCATTGCCCAACAATGTGCAAGTATGAAAACGGCATAATGTCAAAAATTGATTACTATTTACGATAAAAATATACTACGTAACCATTCGGTTACATTGTTCAGTGACGGATCAAACGGATACTTTGTACAGGAAAAAATACAAAATACTGCACTAGCTTATACTGATGTATCTTTTGATATTTTTATAGAAAATCTAACGTGAAAAATAAACATAGTACTCTGTTTATTAGTCAAATTTTGAATTTCATACTGAGGCTCAGTATGGGATATATGTATATGTAAATGTATATGTGTGTATAAATAAGTTTTACTGTGAAATCTCATGTCAGATGCAAAGGAGAAATATTGTGATAGGCTATTTACATTTTTGCAGGTGACTGTGTTTCGTCAAAAATGGATGAAGAACTTACCTCCATTGATATATCCTATGGAAGGAAACTAAGCATAAGGCCAACAGTAGTGGTCTCTTTCTCTTCTAATCTATCGGATTTCGGAACCTCGGATTCAGAACCTGATCTTACTTTCAGTGATTCAGATCCAGATTATATACCTGAGATAATACAGAGTGGGGCATCAGTCAGTTAAGACTCTTTAGCACAGGAACATCTTGGCATTCAAATTTGGTTCATGGTATATGTTTTTCGGGTGGGTAATGGACCATATTGTTTGACATGATTGCCCTGGCGGCCATCTTGGAAGCCGTAATCTTGGATCCAACTTTGGATTTTTAAATGGAAGGGGATATGTGGGGTATCATTTGACGCGACCTTAATTTCAGGGAAACAGTGATACAGACTATTTCAACTACCGTTATTGGTTCAGAAGTTATTTTGTCACAAAGTGTGAAAATTTAGAATCACAGCATTATTTGCTCTATGTGCTATCCTTCTTGAGCAAGACAAACTGCAAAGCGCCTCTGCCAATCCGCATGGATTCGCAACAGCATGTCAACGGTTTCACAACATTGCTAAATTCTCTGCATCAGATGGTGGATATCATGGATGGGTTCTTGATAAATAAGGTTCCTCAGATGATAGCAGGGGAAGAGCTCTGTGGCGTAAAATCTGGCCCATTTTATCCGTCTCCGTCGCCCATTCCAATGTCCCGGAAATGGTCTATCGAGCCATTGGCGTGAACATAAGGCATAGGTGAAGCTCCGTCTTGCTGAAAAATTATGGGAAATCACCGTCCTCATTCAAGAGAGAGGAGTCTGAGTTTTTAGTCGTGTACATTGATAACTTTTTACAAGTGTGAAATTAATGCAATATTTGAAGGATGTGATGAAAATCTCAACTCTTCCAACAATGAGACAAAATCGTTTAGGAGGCAGAAGATAACATTTTTTTTTCTTATCTTCTGAGGCAAACATGAGAAGTGTAGACAAGTCAAACATGTTCATAAAACTCTGCCGTACACCAATGAAATCTAAACGATGGTGTCTTAGAATTTTCGGGTACATGCTAGATTTAGTTGTTGTAAACAGCTGGTTACCTTACAAAAGAGATTGTAACGTACTTGGAAAATCATCCAGACATCTTAAAGTGTATCGGGCTGATACTGCATCTGCACTAGTATCATGCAGAAAGCCTAAACAAGAGAGACCATCTTTAGAAAGTTTGGGCGAACCTGAAGTCAAAATATGTTGACCTGTTGCTACGTGACCATGTGATGATACAAGGAAAGAGTTTGTTGCTCACTAGCCAGTCCACACCTCTAAGGGAATATGTCGTTTTTGTAAGTCGGGAGTAACAAGCTCATTAAAGAATTAATTTATGCAGTTCCATCTGTAAGTATATGTATCACGATAAGGAATGTTTTTGTCCCTTAATTGATATCCTTTCTAGACCCCTAAGTCACTGTTCACTACGTTGATATATTCAAATTTAAAAATATAAAAAATGGAATAAAAAGAAGAATATTCTATAAAACTACGCATATATTTGAATATCATATTTATTCAATCTGTATTCTCAGCAAAATGTAAATATTATTTTTTCTATGTGGACTCATAGATAGTACCTTCCATTTTCTTATAAATTAATATTCGAGATTTAGATATTAAATCCTATAAAATAAACAACTCTTACCATGTTTCATTTATTTCTCCTTTCTTATGAGACTACTTTTCTATATTACTATATGGCTACAAGTACTCAAAAATCACTTTGCGGAAAACTGTGCAAAGTAACCATTTGGACACAACTCAGTTCTCGATAAGTATTGGCGGGAAAATTTAGAAAACTACTTTCAAATGACATACAAACCAAATAGACGACATACTGCAAATATCATAATTTTTTGATAATTTTCAAAGATAGTGAACTGTTAAGGGTTAATAATAATTTTAGATTGAGTTTGATAAAAATTATTGAAAATTCTTATGCTATATACTTTTGTCATATTGTTTGTTTTGCTTCAGTGATAATGTTTAATATGGAATAAACTTTATTTTTTAAACTTAGTGATCAGATATTCGGAACAAAGGAGTACAGTGCTAGAGTAACGAATGCATTTTAGAATATACAATTACGAATACTTGATCTCAGAAACTTAGCATCTCTTCGTTGTAATAATTTCCTAATTTATTCTTCATTCTTTTGTTAGCGGGTGTCCATTCCCTGCTTGGCGCTGGTAAAGTTAAAATGCGTCACCAGAAATAATTATTTAAAAGGTAAAATTCTTTAACTATCCTATCTAATGTCCTAATGTTATTTAAATTATTTTCTTTGCGTCTGCTACCAGCAGCGTACGGTTTTGTAACATGGTAGCATATAGAAAAACACGTGTACTAAAACTCATAAGGAAAACACGTACCTACTTACGCTGGGTGGTCACTTCATGTAACACTACATCTATGATGATTCAGGCAGCTTGAAGCTCGATGTAAGGATGCATTTTTAGGAAGCAGGCGGATCAGCGAAGTTGGGTATGTATGGAAAGAAAGATAGGTACGAAAAGCGTACACCAGCCTGGGCTAGTAATCACTACAAGTGGATTTGTATTTGAATTTTTTAATAACCATGATACATTTTAACGCTCTTTCTACGTTCTCCCTCTACATAAATAATTTTCTTGCACAGAACTATTTTCGTGAGTTAGACGTAATTAAAAAAAAATGATCCCGTAATTTTCATGCGCACTTTACCGTAGATTGATAGGATGGAGCAATTATAGTTTATTTCAAACGAAATGAAACAAATTAACAAGTGCGGTTTAAACTTTACTATATTGCCTGTACTATACTCTTGCGAACATTCATATACGGTAAGGTACATTTATTTTAGCTTGTGCTTACTTAAATGCGGTTGTCTGACCTATATGTATAAAGCCGATTTACCAATTTTAAAATCATCCATTGCCTGCAAATCTCAATTGTATTAAGAGTTTCAAATCTTTTACACATATATGCTACAACAAGGGTAAAATTGCTATCGAACTTGCGCTGGTGGGGTTCGGAAAGAGCAGAGGCAGGCACTGTTCGAAGATTATAGTGTGTCTTTAAACGCTTGATTCAGTCATCAGTTTCCTAAGAAATGATATTACAGTGTTCTGAGTATTAATATATATTTAACAGTTTGCGAAATTAGCCTAAAAATGCCACAAATAAACAAACAATAAAAGACAGAGCAAGGGAGCTTTTGGTAAAAAGAAAAAAGTGTGTATTTTAATTCCTTTATAGCAGAATATGCAAGGAGAGAAAGTGTCCTTCAAAAAGATTGAGACATATCTGTTCGCCCAATAAATAATTAATCATTATATCTCTTGTTGTACAGTGTGGTTTTGTTATTGTTTCTCTTTAATATATTATATAGAACAATATTTCTAATTTCATTCTTGAGAAAGCGAAAAAATATGCATGCATCTCTTAAACTGTTACGGTTATATCCGAAAGCGAAACAAATCATTTTCAGAGGCGAGTACCACGTAAACTTGTTTATAAATCCGCTGAAAGCTGATTTATTTGTAACCAGCTAGCTAAACAAGAAGCGGAAATGACGTTTTCTTCACCAGCCTATTTCGTGTGGTTTGGCATATTGCGACCTCCGAAAATCCCTCCACATGGTGTACGATGGCCATCAAATATCGCACATCGCAGGCGACAAACAATTGCGCCATTCACAGGGATTTACGCCTCATTGTCGTTCGCAACAGCAGAGTGCATACCCTGAAACCGTTTCATGTCCCTAAGTGCAATAGGAACTTCAGGATGCTGCATGAATGTCATCTTGCGGGTAATCGGTGGAAGTTTGTTGTTACCTTTGATGAGGCTTGGATTTACCTCGCAGACTGTGGTAAAGTTCGAGCCATCACATACAGAGATGGTGTCCCCAAAAGGTTCATGATCGTGCCCGGTTTTCGTACAGGGACAAACTGCGTCTCGAAAGGAAGAGCGAAACGTCAAAGTTAATGCTGTGTACTACCAGATAATGTCCTGACTGAAATGTACGAGCATGAAATCCCAGTATTGTACGGAGACAAGACAACACAAGACAAGACAAGACATCTAGCCACACGGCGAAAACATCGCTGGAATTCTATTGTCATATGAAACAGAAAACTGGAATTGCAGCAACTCCCTTCTCTGAAATTCCTGTCAAGAGTTTAGATGCCAACACAACCGATTATTGTGCTTTCGTTCGAACTCCTCAAGCGGCGCATGTCCCATTGTTAAGTAAGCACCGTCTCCGGTCTGTGGAAAGCCTGTACAGAGAAAAGTACAGCCCATAGTCCAGCTACAACTCAGTCTCCTGCAATGGAAACTTCGATCTTAGACAATAGTCAGCAGATGTGGCCTGCAAATCGAAAACAATTGGTGGTGGAAACACGCCATTTGCTAGGTAAAAGGGATATTCAAATTGGGCTCCATGTAATTGAATCTACCTCTGTACGAAGGGAAATAACTGCTGAACTATCTTTCTTTTTTCTTTTTTTAACTAACAAAATCATTACTCTTCTTTCTTGTTCTTTAACCACAAAAATTATTATTTTCTAAGTGTATGTTGGAAATTATCTTCCTCGTTATTTTAATGCAATTACAGTGAAACCTCTGAATAACGGACACCGATGAGACATGATTATTTGTCAGTAAATGAGAGATTTCCCGTTACAGGAGTTTACACAAATTTAGATGACTCACAACTCATGTGGTAATTGTATGTAATATACAGTAAGTAATGGATGACGTACGAAAAAGTTGTTTGTGTACTCAAATCCTAGGCCCAATGGCCGAAGTGGAAATACAGAAATACTTTGCATAATATGGTTAATTGTTCCGTACTATGCAAAAATCACGTTATCCGAGGTTTATTTACGACAGGTTTAAATTTAATTTGGTCATAACAGAAATTTAGTATTATAAACAATAATAAACGTTCGGTTATTTCAAAAACTGAATTGGGAAACCTTTTTGTTATACTTAAATGTTTTACGTATCAAGTAAAATAAAGTCATATCAAACTATACGTCTTTCTGTTTCCTTTATTTAACTATATTTTATATGTTACTACGTATACTCTTAAAAGCACCCTACATAATATAGCTAGCTACACAGTACGTGTGAATAGTTGTGCTAACATATGCCAAACTATGAACTCACAATAATTCACAAATACTGCTTAATTCTGTTCCTTTTCCTGCACTATTCTATATCCCTTTCCTGCACTATCCTGCATCTCCTGTGCAAATGATCTACCGATTTCTTCTTTAATACACAGGATGACGCGTATTGTATCTACCTATCTACCAATTTCACTTGCCAGTCCTGACCAAATGTATACGAATGTTGCGCATACGTACGTCGCTGAATGGGGGGAAACAGTTTATTAGTGTACCATGGATCGCTGGTCTGTGCAGACGCGAATCGCGGCGTTGGAAGTAGGGATGGCCAGACGGATCCGGATCCGAAATTTCGGATCTTGGATCCGGATCCGAATTTTCGAATTTTGGATCCGGATCTTGGGTCTGGATCCGGAATTTCGGATCTTAGATTCGGATCTGGATATCCAGTTCCTTTGATCCAGATCCGAAATTTCGAAGTTCGGACTCCTGTTTTGAATATTTTAGGCCTTAGATTCAGAACCAGAACTGAAATATTCATATGTATAATATATATATAAAATTTACTAGGTGAATTCTATCTAACTCAGATAGTGGGAAGACAATTCAATTTAAAGGACAACAGATGACATCAAAATCTCATTTTCACATTTTTCGGGTTTAGACCACTGTTGCGCACACCCCATCATTTAGTCTTTAGTATATCTTTAAAGTACTACGAGTATGCCACTTTCATCTCAAGTCAGTAGTTGTATAGATCTGCCTTTTGTTATATATTAATGAAGTTAGGATTAAAATTCGATTGTTTGTGAGACCTATGATAATATTTTCAGAATGAGTTATAACGTTGAAAAACTGCATAGTAATGCTGCATATTTTCTTTGTGCCACATTGGAAATTAATGTAGTCTATCTTATTCAGTCGGCTCTTATGATTAATCCAATGATCTGAACTCCTGCAGCATTACGCTAAAATGATAGATGTATTTGAATTTTCATCATTTCTATCTTTTTTTTATTACGAGCAAAATAAATATCATAAGCGGTGTTTTACATAATACATATCGACGCAGATCAGTATGTAAAACTTGATTGCTTAAAATTTACCGCAAAGCTATTACATCTCTAAGACACTGTAGGTCTTAGAACAAATTCCATGGCTTTCCCATAAAATCTTAAATATCTCTATATAAAAAGGGAAAAGTTCTGGGTGACAGTGAGTGAGTGACAGGTCACCGTACAGGACAAATCGCTTAAGCTAGAAACTTGAAATTTGGACAGTATATAGGATTTGTGACGTAGGATACCACTAAGGAAGGACTTTGGGAAATTCGACGAGGAAGGGGGAAATGGGGTGGGAAATATTTCAATAAAGTGGCCATATCTCCGAAATCCTTGACGTTAGATACTTCAAATTTGGCATTTGGGTTTCTCATTGAAAATAATTTGATACTGGTTTAAGAGTTTTTGATATTTAAATTAGAAGGGGCAGGAAAGATGTAGAAAGTAAAAAAGGGGTGAAAATTGCAATTAGTATAATAATATGCCTATATCTCGGAAACTTAAAGGGTTAGAAACATGGAATTTGGTATTTGGACTCCTCACTTAAAATAATTAGATACGTGTTTTTCAACTTTTTTGATATATGGCCCAGAAGGGAAGAAAAAGGGCGGGAAGAAAATTAAGTGGAGATTACAATTATTGTATTAATATGTTCAATCCTTTAGTCCCCGGCTATTTGAAGCGATTACAAAGCGTATTTATTGCTCATGCGTATGCTTGGAATACGCTGACCATGTATTTAAATCTGGGTGGCTAAACATAAACGCGAAAGCAATAAAATCGCTGAGAAAACGTCGGCTCGAGCGTATTTGGTGCGGGTCGGAACAATAGACCGTCTGCTGTTTAAAAGATTTCAAAAGGAAGTACAAAAAGGAAAGACGTGTTGCCAGGCAAGGGGATTGTAGCAATAAACAGCTGCTTGGAAGACGCTTTGTGCAGAGATTGGAACTCTGCTATTATAAAGTATGTGTGTGTATGACAAATGAAAATTCACAAAAATAGAAGGAAATTCCGAAAAATTAGCTAATCACAGAAAAATCTATGCAACACAATAGGGTGATTTCTCGTGATACACTTGATTGACAGTTAGCTGGTGCCATGGTAATCTATAAGCAAAATATTTGGCTTTAGGCAAAAGATGAAACAACGAAATAACTTGAATTTGAGCCCCTATCTCCGAAGCTCGGACTCCACCCCCAAACAGATAACCACAAGTATAATCACAAAGAGAAATTTTCAGTTGTGTTTGAAAACGTGTCCTGTGTACATCTCCAATCATGGTTAGTGTGTTTAACACAGAGGCGTTTATAATCGAAATACAAAATAGGCCATGCCTATATGATTTAAGAGATCCGAACTACATGAATCGTGACTTAAAAATAAAAATGTGGAGAGAAGTGGCTGCGATATTTGTTCCAGACTGGGAGGGAATGGAACGGAATTCTCAGAATGAAGAAGGTAAGAATATTCTTATTTTATGATTTCATTTAATACTGTTAAGTAGAGCTACATCGAGCCAAATTGTATGTTCACTATGAATAATAATAATAATAATAATAATAATAATAATAATAATAATAATAATAATAATAATAATAATAATAATAATAATAATAATAATAATAAATACTTTGTTAAAGTTGTGCCAACTTCCAATATACCTAATATATACCAAACCTTAAGGCGCAACAGCCCGAAAGGGCCAGGGGCCAGCTATGCGGCATTTTACGGGGTGGATATGTTAGATGATGGAACAATTGCCCTTAGATGGTCTAAGCCATAGATGTGTGCACAGGAGAAAGGTGGAAAATGCCACCTCTAATAGTTTGGTACTTAGGTATATCGAAAATGTTTTAAACAACAAAGACCATAATTTTAAATTGGGATTCAATACATCTTATTCTCTTTCCAGTCTTTGAAATGACCGAAAAACTACGTTGCCAAATTATTTCGAAACTTAGTTTTGTAAAACAAACACATAATGTTTCAGTTTCCAGACATTTCTTTCCATGCAGCTTAGAAATATTCGTGGGAAAGATATGTTTATTTATTTTAACTGCAACTGCTCGTGTTTTATCAACTTTGTTCTGAAACTGAAAATAAGGTGCTAAAATTGGTAGAGAGTAGGAATTTCAGAATAAGCCAAAATCATGAGAAGAAAAAAATTAAAAGATTAAACCAGAGAATTGGTTTAAAATATCATGATGTAAATTTTATACTTGGTGGCTTGGAATTTAGCGGTCCTTTCAGCGCCGAAGCTATACAAGATGTGAACCTACAGTTTAAGGTGGAATCTAAACTACCCTTATGCGCTGAAACTTTTCAATGATCTCCCACAGGATTCGAATCCGGAACCCCATTCTACAAAGGCACGTGCATAGCTAGTAAAGTATAAAGTAGTGTAAATGTTGGAATTTATTGATTGGGGTCTAATACTTGTTTTCGATATCTTTTAAAAAATGCCTCTTGCTCCGTCTCTTTTGACTATATCAGCGAGGCTACATCAGACGTGAACTACAGCTCAACGTGGGACCCTAACCACATAACATCCTGCCTAGAATCGAATCCAGGTCTACCACGCCAAAGACACGTACGCTTACCGCTTAGTTACGAAGGAGCTCCATATATTGATGGAAACAAGACCGAGACTAATACGATGTTTTTCGACTCGAGACGAGACCGAGAGTGTATTGAGTTTCATCTCGTCTCTATACCATTCCTAACATACATACACATCCTTTTTATACAGATACACAGATTAATATGGATGTAGATATAAATTGAAAAAGCAACAATTTAACACCAACTGAATTGTTTTCCAAGTTTGATTAAGATAAAGTAAGCTGTTTACTTTGTCTGTACTTAGTTCAACAAAGGGTAAAAAATAACCATGACAAAGTTTCCTATATGTTAATACTATGCTGATAAATTTACCGATGACGAAATTACTGGTAAAAATTTCTGGTAACGAAATTACCTACATGATAATATTTTGGTGACAAAATTACCAGTGACGGAATTACCTAAGTTCGGCAAATTGCCCAGAATGGAGGTTGCAAATTGTCCGCTTTAAGTAAATTTGGTGCAAATTGTTCGGTGTCAAATTGACATACATAATGGGCCTTGTATCCACTTAATTTCGAAACCATACGCACAATGATCACTATGATCGCGCTAAATTGGGTCAACGTAACTCAAACCACTTTGCAAAACGAAGATGAAGAAGTGCATTCTGTAATATTTGTAATGTTATATTTATCCACTTGACGAATGTTTGATATTTGATGCTGTGATTTCGTTGTTCAAACATCTTTGGAAATATAAATGTTTTTTCATTGTTTTTTGAGTAGTGTTTGAGACTGACATTTATTTTTGTTGTTTTAGTAACAAATTCCATGCCCCCCTTTTTTAAAGATTAAGATCATAGAGTAAGGAAACTTCTTGTCATTCCCAGGTAGGAAATTTATAATACTAACAACTAATGAAACTGTGCGTTCATAGAAAAGTCGAGCGAAATCTGTATTATTTTAATTGTAGGTTTGATAAATCCCAAAAAGAGTAGCCCTTAAGAGTTTTGAATATCGACACCATCATGGTTTCTCAGAACTTTAATTTATATGAGGAAACATTCTATTTATTCTTTGAAATAAACGAGAATTTTAACAAGTTTATTTTATGGCACTGATTTATTCTTTTGAGATCTTTAAATGTATTCTATGCGAAATTTAACTACTATATTATGTAATTTTAATATTTATATAAAAAAAACTAAAGCAATATTACATTAATGTTAGAGTATTAATATAAGAATTATAATTATACAAGAATATTTTTAAAGCAAGTGATATTTAAATAGGCCACAAGGAAAAATTAGTAAAATCATACAATCAAAATTCTGTCCATTTAAAAGAATAATACTTCCTCATATAAATCAATGGGGAAGAAAGTGGCAATCCAACATCCGAAAAAACACACACACGCTTCCCTTCATTAAAGTCTATTTTCGAAAGCTACTCTGAAACGATGGCGTGTCGTTTGCCAGAACTCGATTTTGGTGTAGTTTGTCTCAATAATTTTATTGCGGTTATATCAGTTCCTGGCGAAATAGCAATACTTCTTCGATAACCTTCATATCTTCTCACAAGAAACCAACTGAAGCAGGTCATTCTCATTCTACACTTCTGGCGCGGGAAATGAAAAGAAAAGACCTGGAAACCCTGACTGGCTCATAGTATGATTTACAACTCTGGTGAAACTAAAATTACCGTGTAGCCACCTAGGCCGCGTTCGCTGTGGGGGGTAATGCTTTCCCGACTAGCCTAGGACTTAAGGTTAGAGACTTGAAATTTGGTATTTGCATTTCTCAACGTAAATGATTTGACACGTGTTTCAGTGTTTTTTTTTAATGTTTTAGTAAAAAGGAAAAGAAAAGATATGGAAAGAAAAAAGGGTGGGGATTGTAATTATTATAAAACATTCGCTGGGAACCTCTGAAGGTTAGGAGCTTGGAATTTGGTATTTAGACTTTTCATTTGAAATAATTAGATATTTACTTAAGCGTTTTTTGATGTATGTCTTAGAAAGGAAGAAAAGGGGAGGAAAGAAAAGATTTTTATATCTCGGAATCCTGGAATGTTAGAGAAATGAAACTTATTTGAACAAAAATTCGTTATGTTTGCAGGCGTATGATGTGCGAGGCCGTAGACCGAGCAAATGTGTGGGCTACGTACTCGCACTGAAATTCGGTGTATCTCGGGACACCACAATGTTATTACATACAAATTGATATTTGAACTGAGATTCGTTACGGTTGTAGGTTTACGAGGCCGTAGGCCGATCAAATGAGATAACATAGGGTCTAAGGGCGAATCCCCAAACATTTCTTTTTAAATTGATTATGATTAGAGGCTTTTGTGGTGCGAGATCGTAGTAACGGGGGTCTAGTGGCTAAGCCCGTAACTAGCTGCAGTCTAGTAAGTATATAAAGGTATTTGCGTAATGACTGGAAATTGCTTGTATGCCTATGGACAAAATTGCATAAGTAGCCACTATAAATGACAATCCTTTAAAATAAAATTTTTAAAAAGCCAACAAAATGTACTCTTGAATGAGTTGTATATTATGTTTGCGCAGGGGCGGATCCAGAACGGGCTCCTGGAGGGGGCGGATGGATTCTTAGGGGGGCGGTTGGGGATGCTACTGTAGCAGTGAAAAATTATTTAGATGATCTGAAATTGCCACAAATTACTACTAAAGTACACTGTTAATGGTGCCGCTGAGTAGGGGTGGACGACCCTTCGCCCTCCCCCTGGATCCGCCTATGTGTTTGCGTGAATGATATAGCTCCTTATACAACCTATGCAGACTTAATAGTAGTGGATTACTAATTATAAAGATACGTGTTACTGCTCGAGGCTGCATATATTTAGAACTACCTCTACTACAATTCTTAATACTAACTGGGGTGGCACGGTCACAGAGAAACGTATTGTTGAAGAAAGAAAAAAAAAAAAGCTCATCAAGAGGAAGAAAAGGAAGTTGTTCCTTAATTTGATTTGATCTATATTTTATGGGCTGCTCTGTTAGCTATGGCCTAGCCCATCACGACTAGGAAATGGTCTCATTCAGTAACCAGAATAACTCAGAAAGAATTAGGAAAGAAAACAGCCTGAGCCTAATGAAGAAGTTTGGGCTTGCGACTAAGGTTTCATCCCAGCATTTGACTATTGTTACAGAAAACAAAGGACAAATTTCGATCAGGACGACCGCATCAAAAAGATTTATTACCTTCTCAATCGAGTATTTCCACTAGAATCGAATCTGACAGTGAGATTGCTCTCACCAAAGTCGACAGTTTTAATCAATCAAATTTGGAGTAATTGTGACATATTAAGGCACTAAAACCGAATATCAACAGAATGAAGAGAACGCAAGGCTGTCACACGATCACATACCACAAGTGTCCTAAAATCTCATTTTAAGCATAGGATTGAAAATCTCTTTGTCAATAATTTCGAAAACTTTCCTGATTCGGAACACCCGAATTTTCTGACACGGAATTTCGGATCCGAATCCAAGACCCGAAATTTCGGATCTGGATCAAAGATCCGAATTTTCGGATCCGGACCCAAGATCCGATTTTTCGGAACCGGATCCAAGATCCGAAATTTCGGATCTGGATCCAGTGTCCGGATACCGGATATCCGGACCCAAGTGGATCCGGATATCCGGATCTGGCCATCCCTAGTTGGAAGTCTTTATCCGCACCGGTTCTGTCGCGGAGGCTCAGCGGGGACTGCGGGATATCAGTGGTAAACTCCATGTTGCTGTAACCGAGAGGCACACTATTCTCAGATGGATGGAAAGCCACTGGTAATATTTTGAACCGGCAGTCACAGGGCTGAGAAAGAAGTGTTCGAAAGTGTGAGAACCTGGAACGAGTGCACGTATCGCTTGAACGAAATCTCAGACGTTCAGTACGCCAACGTGCACAAACAGTACAACTGTCGCGATGTTCATTAGGCTGCTTACTGGATGATTTGAGGTTCCATCCGTATAATCTGCAGGTGGTTCAAGAGTTGAGAGACATTGATAGGCAAAAAAGACTCGCCAACTGCACTGACATTCCTGCAATGATTAACCGAGAACCTCTGTTTCTCCAATAACTGGTGATGTGCGATGAAGCAAACATTTTCATGACTGGCCATGTCAATAAGCAAAACTTTTAATATTGATTTCAGGAAAAATCCACGACGTTTTAATGAAAATCCCCAGGCAAGTCTAAAAGTTTGAGTATGCTGTGGAGTTGGTATGTGTGGGATTATTGGTCCATGTTTTTTCAGGATGACGCCGGACTTGTAGCAACTGCGAATGCCGATCGCTACTGCAAAATGTTGCAGAATTTTCTCATTCCGTAATTACAGTTGAGTTGATTTTGAGTTGTACGTCCCGTTCAGCAGCGAGGGCTATATGAGACGTGGACCTACTGATTAACGTGGAATCCGAACCACATAAGCTCCCGCCGGGATCCGTAATTACAGACAAGAGGGTTGCTGAATAGCATTTAGCTCTTCCAGGATGGTGCAACAGCATACACAGCACGACAAAGTATTGCTGTACTCCGACAAACATTTCCCGTCTGAGTGATATCCTGCTTTGCTGATACGATGTGACCATCCTGTTTCCCATATTTAACAGCTTCGGATTACTTCCTTTGAGGTTAAGTGAAAGAAAAGATCTTTTTCAATCTTTTGCAATTGACTGTCATTCGCCGGGAAACAAGCACCATTATGCACGATATGTTAAGACATGTTATGAGAGTTTTCATACTTCACTTTCAGCAGTGTATTCAGGCAAACGGGGAACATTCGGAGGACGTTATTGTCAAAGTATAGTGAAATCTGTCGATATATGTGTGTATATTAGAGTAATTACCAGTTTATATACTTGTATTTCATAGCTGTATTAAACAACTACTTGCATTCACGATATTTCTGTTATCATTTGAAGTTGATAGATAATGTGTGCCACCCTGTATAGTAGCTGCTAAATCGCTAAATCCAGAAGCACATTTTTCAATAGCTTCCATTATCCGTACGAGCAGTTTTATTTATAATTACTCTCTAACGTAACAACAGGTCTCAACTGTTCTTACAAATCACGTTAACAATTCGTACGATCACTATACATGTAATAATAAACAATCGTTTTAGAACATAACCGCGTTGTTCGAAATTGCTTGCAATTTAGTCACAAATTATTTTTGTTTCAGAATTTCGTAATTCCTCCTAAAGTTATTGATTCTGACCTCATTTAATATATTTTGAGGATTTTAGTAGTAGCAGATGGACTGGTAGGAGGTCCTTATTATAAAAGACGAAATAAATTCACAACAAATAATCCACAGACAAAAATTGATAAAAGTAAATAGTTCCCATTTGGGAACAGTGGGATTAAATGGGTAGCAAAATATTCCATTGCGAGCACACACACACACACACACACACACACACACACACACACACACACACACACACACACACACACACACACACACACACACACACACCCTGTTTGTATTTTGTGGTTTGTGGGGCCATCGTTCAAAACACAACGTTGTGGGTGCCCATAGAAATAATGGTCCTAGGAGAAAAATTCGCCTATTTTCGTGTTGGTCTCATCACGCTGATTACAAATATATATTTCAATTTGCTCTATCTTTAAAAATAAAGAATGGGTATAATCCGACGAAGTGGGGAACTGCCGGTACAAGGCCCTCACAACAGGGAACCTCGATATACACACAAAAACGACAAAAATGTCAAAAAAGAAATACACACATACGAGCACAAAACATACTTTAGCGGTAACCGTGTGTTAAACATTAGAAGGAACCATGTGTTACTCTTTTATGGGAACTTTGTTAAACTTGAGCAAAATTCGTGTGTTTAACTCTAGTGGGAACCGCGTATTGCATTGGTAGGAACTGTGTGTTAGAAGTCTGCCTATCTAAATTTCCCGTCATTTTACATTTTGCAAAATAAGTATCCGGCAAAACTCAATATGATTTCGAGAACGTAGGAGACTAGATCATAGAAAATAAATATACCATGTCACAGAATAGTAAATTACATATGAGATGTTCAGCGAAGAAATACATAAGATTCTTTTATTATGACGTCATAAAGTACTCATCTATTTCACAGCTAAAAATAACATGATCACAAATCATGAAATTCTGTGTGACAATATTTATTTATTTATTTGTTTCCTACTAGCTGAATCACCCGGCGTTGTCTGTTGATTTTTGTACGCCATATTAGATCCTCCATTTGTTTAAGAAATTTGTCCGCCATATTGGATCCATCCCCCATTTTCAGTTTAGGACTTTTGACTCCACAACCGTTATGAATAATCGCAAAACTATAAAGAAAAAGATCAGCTCAACTGGAAAATTGTAAAGAAATTTAGTCCGCCATATTGGATCCGCAATTTTGAAATTTAATCTTTTGTCATCATAATTGTTTCTTAGAAACCCGAAAAATGTAAAGAAAGTTAGTTTTATGAGTATTTGAATATTCTTAAAGGAAGTTTCTCCGCCACATTGGATTCGCCGTTTAGAATTTCTTTAGGAGAGGGGGGAGTACGTGTATCATACATCACTCATTTATATATATAGAGTACGCCTTTATTATAACCGTGGTCGTGATTCTCACTCGCTTCGCTCAGGTGGATTATATAGCCCCTTTAGAGCTCAATGTAGTGCTGTCAAAAATTTTCGGATATCCGAAATCCGGATTTCGGATTTTAACTGAAAACTGAATCCGGATTTTGGATAATGAAATGTCAACATTCGAAATCCGGATTTCGGATAGTGAAATGCCAAAATCCGAAATCCGGATTTCATTCTTCTTGCTATTGTCAGGTGGCGTTGGTGTTACGCTGACTATTATACGACTGTTCTTTTCGCATGATTACTTTTGTGTATTTTTCGTGTTGCGTTTTTCAGTTAAACAGGTTTTAGATAAAGAATAATAAACACATGATACACTATTCGTTGTCTTTATTACGAGAAACGATATCTATATGTAAGTTAATTATTGGCTCCAGTTGGAGAGCACGTCTAAACAGCTGCAGAGGGGACAGGTAAGTGGAAAAAATAAAAATAAATCTCGTGGAACAGTTCAGGTCCTTCTCTTCCTGTAGAAGTTTCTTGATCTGGAAAAAATTTGGGAATAGTTAATAGTTTAATTTAATACATCTGTTAAGTTTTAAGTATCTATATATCCTTATATTACACAAAACAGAAGCTATTAAAACATTATATTTTAATTAGCAATGAATCATGATACCATGTTTGTCTTGCTTTCGGAGGTTTGAACCATTATTTATACTACCGTAAATTGCCTATTGTTATTAAGATTTTTATTTCCGTACACGTTTAAAACCACCTAAATTTTATGAATACTATATAAATAGAACAACACTGGCTTTGCAGGCCTTATAGCCCTTTTACCGGCCCAAACGCCAGGCCCGTAATAAGAGCGGAGCTACTGGCGCTTTCGCCCTAGGGCCCCGCGATCAAATGGCCCCATAAACGTTTTAAAAATTACTAATACTACTCATATATTTTTCAACTCCACGGCTCCCAATCAGGGACGGTGTTAAGGGTGGGCTGGGGTGGGCGACCCCCCACCCGATGGATGTCCTCGCCCACCCATTCGCCCACCCCAACAGAAGTAGAATAATGAAGGTGACCAGTGCCGGATTTAGGTTAGATGGGGCCCTAAGCTATTGGAGATAATAGAGCTCTTTGTATTTCTAGCTTTCTTTTTGAGCGACAATATTTCGCTTTTTTTTTAATATATGCTATATGGTAATTTATGGATCTAATGCATACCTAAATACGTTTTCTTATAATATATTTCGTTAACTTAACTTACTGTTTTGAAGACATTACAAAAAAACTAAAATTTATAAATTAACGATAGTTTAATTTGGTCCCAATAAAGCCCCTTGCCGATCTTCTCTGTTTTCTTTTTTGCACTAACTATGATCAACGCTCCACGCTATGCTTCTACAATATGTGGAGGCCGCATCATTTCTCATTTCAAGTTGTTTGTATTCAGTTGGGTAAAGTTTGAAATGTTTCCAGGGATCCGATGTAAATAAATACAGTCTGAATATCATCCAGGGTTGGTAATTACTGCCTGAAACTCAACTAATCGTATGAGCTTTTTCCAGGTCAGGTTACTAGAGTAACTCAAAATGGAATGCAAGCAATCCTCGAAGATTACACAAGGTGTAATAGACACAAATTCGCTGGAAGCAGAGGCGAATCTAGAAGGTTAAAACTGGAGGAGAGGCAACTAAAACCCAGTTTATGATAGATATATCGTGAGTTTACTATAAACTTCCAAAAGTATGTAAGTAATGGCTTCAATTATTTTTGTCATTCAAAAAACTGGGGGATTGGACCACTCCGGCCCCTGGTTAGATACGTCTCTGGCTGAAAATCATAAAAGTATCGTTGAAAAACCTAACTGTTGCAATAACATTATTATAAGACCTATAAATGTAGGTAGCATCTTTTTACTGCGACGTGAAAAGATGTTGGTACTTTGCCTTGCTATGTAGTAACTAGTGCCGATAATCTAATGCATTCAGCCTGCTGCATATAAAATACTGTTAATATATACAAACGAACCACTCATATGCCTAGAACGAATGGATGAAATTACTACGATTCGTGCTCGTATACTTTCCTTTAGTCAGGGGCGGATCCATTATGAATGTTTGGGGGGCAGTCGTTCGAAGTCAATAGGTTTTATTTTACGTTTATAATACAAAGGTGAAAATTCTTAGGCTAGGTTTTATTTTTAAAAAAATATTCAATTCTGGGGGTCGATCCCCCTGGATCAGCCCCTGCCTTTAGTGATCCATTATTGCACTGTATAATAGGGATGGCCACATTTTCCGGAAAAACGGAAAATATTTTTCCGGAAGCCGGAAAATTGAAAACGGAAAATTTTCCGGAAAAGCGGAAGGCGGAAAATTTTCCGGAAAACGGAAAATGAAAATTTCCCGGAAAACGGGAGATGAAAATTTTCCGGAAAAACGGAAGACGAAATATTTTCTGGAAAATGAAATTGTTCAATTGGAATAGTGACATTGGTCGTCATACATTAAGAAAAATAACGAAAAATGCTACATGAAAACAAGTAAATGAGGCAATGCTCTTCTCCATCTAGTGCTGTAGAAACGCAACTTAAACTTAACAGTGGATAGGAGAGGAAAGGTCGAGTAAATCAGCGACGAAACATTCCTTCCTGCTACATCTATTTGTACACTTGCTTAATCATGTACTTTTTTTGTTTACGTGAGGGCTTGCGGATCATTCGTTTGCGCCAGGAAATTCCGATCATGCGTGTGTTTCGGGGAATCCCCTATTATGCGTGTACCTGAGGGCAGAACCCTGGCAGTAAAGAGAGCTGGCAGTGTGTTAGTACAACTGGTATGTTTATATTCCAACCATTTCTTCATTGCTTATCATGACCACGGTGATCTCTCAAGGTCACAGATCCTGGGGGGCCGGGGGCAGGTGGACCCGCATTGTATTTATAAATATACAATATTTTGCACAATTTGAATTCAGTTTGTCTTAAAACCTTCACATATACCTTCTGCATCTGAATGGATCCCCAAAGATAGAGAAATCGGCGCCCTATATTCTATAGAATCCATACTACATTTTAATTTCACCTGCACAGGAACTTCAATTTCGGCTTTATTTCAATTATTGTTAAACAAAAGTCAATAAGAAACTCCAATTAGTCGGCCCGAGCCCGGTCTGGCGCGATAAGTTTTGAAAAATCCTGGTCGGAGCCGATCCCGGGCCCGAATAAAAAGCAGTGTCTGCCCGCCCAAGCCCGACTCGTGCAGTCTCTAAAAAGTGCTGGTACATAAATGATAAATACCTTAAAAAGTAATGAAGCGTCTGATGAAGAAAATGGAACTCTCTTGAACCTGAAGTTCTCGTTTAAATTTTTACGTACAACAAATGGAATAAAATTTAATAATCCTCCGATATGAGAAGATACTTAAATATTCTTGTTGCATATTTGATGACTCATTAGAACTCTTTGCAATAAGCGCTTCATACAAGTGGTACGTTTTGTCGCATGTGATTATTTTCAGTGACCTTTACAAAACCAGTCCCAAGTAGCCCTCCGGGAAAGTGGTACGTTATGTCGGTGGTATTTTCTGTCAGGTATTCATCTCTATATAACCTTGTTTCTGGAAAAGGGACGTAAAGTCTTGAAACAATACAATACAAATATGGAATACCATTTACTGATTTAGTAACTACTCATGACTAAAGTGAAAACAGCACTAGAATATGTTCCAGGTATATATATATATATATATATATATATATATATATATATATATATATATTATATATATATATTAGTGTTGTTAAAAATTTTCGGTTGTCCGAAATCCGGATTCTGAAAGTTCCGAATTTTATCTGAAAATCAAATTCAGATTTTATTTATTTATTTACATGAGCTACCAGATACAGCTCAGAGGACAATTTACACTGGAGCAATTAACAAAGATAACATTGGGAAAGGAAGTGGAAGGGAGACGACCAGGGCCTGAAATTCAAGGTACCATCCGAGCATTCGCCTGGAGTAATTGAGGGAAAACCCTGGAAAAACCTGTCAGAATGACCGGCCTCCGGATTCAAATCCTGGACCTCTCGATTGCGAAGCAAGAACGCTAACCACTAGCAGACGCTTGCTCGGATTTCATACCAGCCAAAGACCGAAATCCAGATTTTGGATATTGAAATGTTAAAAATTGAAATCCGGATTTCGGATATTAAAGTGTCAAAAATCGAAATCCAGATTTCGGATAGTAAAATTTAAAACTAAAATCCGGGGTAATGTAGGGGAAGGTATCCCCTGTTAATCCAAAGGATTATAAAAAGTATGGTCTACTAAACGGCAGGTGGCTTCAAGCACTTCGCAATTCTATTGAAATTTTACATGCCAACACCCTCCTGGCTAAAACCCTCCACCACCGTTTAAGGGTGGTCGTTCGGAGTTGCTGCCGCAATGTTGGAATTTCATCACTTTATTTTTTTTTAAAAAAAAGAAGTAGGATTCTGAAAGTAACCTTACTTGTGGCAGCGGTGCGCTACCAAGACAGAGAACACGCGAAAAAGAACTTTTCCAAGGGTTAATTTACGAACATATAATTGTGGTTGGTCTCGAAGAATACAAAGTAAGCCGGCTGCCTTTACTTTCAGCGTCCTTTCTATATGTAAAATAGTCAATATTTTTATCGAAAGGCAGAGCTCAAATGTTTTTTTTTTCAGACAGTAGATGAGAAAGGGATGTTTGTTATCGCTTTAAAATCGAACATGAATACACAGAAACACTATCCCAATGCCGAAAATAATAGAGGCAGTAGTTGACGAACAGGGCATAGGAAATATTCTGTTACATGAGGAAGGGACTTGTATCTGCAGTCTTGTAAGTTAAAACAGTTTGGTCAAGGGTGAAGGTGGACGGATACCTGAAAATCGTTATCTCGCATCTCATTGTCAAATTCCATGTCTCTTTCTTTCTTTCTTTAGCGTGTCTGCAGATGATTCTTACGATAGATACCAATCTTTTCTCCTTTTTGTGAGCATCAGATAAGTTTCAACCAGTGTGGAAATTGAAGCACTTCGAGGTAGGGGGAAAGTTAGTGTCTTCCTAAAATATAGTTGTATACACAACGCCAAAAGTGCCTTACCACCAGTAATGCTTTCTTTCCTTCAATACTAGGCAATCCAAAAATAAGGTCATTGGGGTAGTTGAGAATTAGAAAGACGTTGTACCAAATCTCAAATTCTCAAGCATCCCAAATACCCAATTTTTTGGGTTGCCTAGTATTAAAGGAAAGAAATCATTACGGTTGGTAAGGCACTTTTGGCGTTAACCATACGTTCCTTTATGCATTCCCATACCATTCACCCGATTGCAATGAAATTGATGTGAGTTGTTGTGTGCAGCCCTGCGACGGCTTCTGTGAAATCAAAATTAAAAAATTCAAAATGGAGAATCAAATATGGCGGACAAAATTTGCTAAAATTTATTCAAATGAGCTGAAATTTAGTTTCTTGATATTTTTGGTGTCACTGATAACGATTATGAGGTCAAAAGTTTAAAACTAAAAGCGGCGGATCCCGTGTAACTGGCAAAATTTGTTAAAATTATCCAAACGAACTGAAAATTAATCTCGAGATATTTTGGGGTCACCCGAGCGAAGCGAGGAACGATCAATGGGGTTGTATATACGAGGTGGAAGAGGCGATCTTGAACCCGAATCCCGAAGAGGCGACCAAAATCCACCCAACCGAAGCTAGACTAAGCTGAATCGTATATTTACTGAGCCATCTGAGCGAAGCGAGGGGTTAGTTCCGAACGTAGAGAAGAACGTTTGATGGGTTCATGTATGCGAAGGTGGAAGAGGTGATAAGGTGGGAGTTATCCAATGACGAAGCGAGGGAGAGTCACGAGAGCGGATATTCCAACAAATAACAATTACGAAATAGAAGTACTAAAGCTCTTATGGCAGGCAAAATTTGTAAAAAAAAATCTAAATAAACTGAGCGACGTAGATTCAGCTCCGAAGGGATGAAGCAACTCGAGCTAAACGAGGGAGAATAACAAGCATGGTTATAACGTTGCTAATTTTAGTAAATTGGAGTTATCCAATGACGTTCCCACAAGGGTGATAAGGTGAATCAAGGGACGATCAAGGGTGTTGAGGGTGCAGAGCGAATTGTTGCTATTCGAAAAATGAGTAAATTATGCATAACGAGTTCCTTTATATTTAATTTCGGTTGGAGACTTAGCAAGGCGCGTAGGATACAGATAGTTCGTTTATAAATTTAATTCTTGTAATTAAACCACAACAATTAATTATACCATTACACATGTCATCACCAAGTCCCCCCCCCTAGAAAGCACTAAGGAAGGAGGTTCCAGGGAAGTGTTTAGAAGTGCCTGGGAATTTCTCCCCTTCAATAACCACACTGGTTTCAACCCGGTTAACCCGCCCCCGATAATCGGCAGACTATATCTATTTGACCTTCCTGCTGCTGTAGTAGTCATCGTGCGCGCTTATGGTGGCCTGAATGAGGGCTCGATTTCCGGAGGAAGAACATTGAACGTATTACAATATTCCGAATCCTATTTTCAACTCATATCCTTGGTTACAGGAATCCTTGTTCAATTACAGTTCAAGTGGGTTCATGCTTAATAACTAAACCAAAACCTAAACCACTGGCGTTACAGGCCTTATAGGTCCTTTGCCGGCTCCAACACACTTTGCTAGCGACTGGTGGATCTACGTCCACCTGAATGACGAATAGGTGGTTTGCCCATTGCGTCACCCTACCGTCAATAAGCCTTGTGGGGGCTTTCTAGACCTAGTGTGCGTCATGTCATTTATTCAAATGACTCTCCAGTTTGACTCACGACGATGGGTGGACGCCTATAATTGGAATGCTCCATCCAGGAATTGAACCCGGGACCACGTGGACATTATTCCAACGCTCATGGTAAATAACATCTTCCTTAAAGTGAGTTCATGTTCTCTTGACATTCTTTTGTTTCATCCGATTCCTATTCCACAATTTTTCTCCCTCACTTGCAATCATCATACGTTTTATTCCATTCTCATGGTATAAGCGTGACAGTTACACTAAATTTTCCATTTATTATTCTATTTATTATTCGTAAATTATATTAAAAGATTACTTTTATATTAACAACAGTCAGTCCATATGTTTAAAAGAACCAACCTAGTTATTATAGTATGAAACACTTCCTTTCAATGCTTTCAAACCAGTTCTGAAGAGCAGAGATTATAAAACATTCCTTTTACGCAACAACATTCCATCACGTGTTTTAAATGTGATAACTGGAAACTGGCGACTAAATGTCGCGACTGTTTTAACACACCACTGTTGCCAGATTTAATTAATGACGTACCAAGTTACACTAGTTAACACACTGTGTTAAATACAAACAACCAATTTCTTCTCTATATATACCATAACTATTTTATTAAAATTAGTATCTTAGTAAAACATTTGTTGTTAAATTTCCAATAACTATTTTATGTTAAAAGTAATATACATTTGGCAACACCGCAGTATTCAAGTTTGTTTGCATACACTACATTAAGGGGAACTCCTCCCCTTCCCTTCACTTCCGACAGGCACAAACCCTACATCCTCAGGACTATCGACCGGTATAAACTCCACTTACTTGGGAACCTCCGATCAACCCCCTGCTCGCCACCAAGTAACACACATAGATGGCGTTAGTGAAAATTTTCACGTTCATTTTTAACACACTTTTAGACGATTTCTTCACACACCACTAGATCTGCGTTGGTGTGTGCGACAAAATGGGGAACCGGACGTTATATATTCCTTTCGACTCGTCATGACCCACAGATGTAGGAAAATTGGTCAGAACATTCTGGGGAACCACCAAAAGTTCCCCACTTTTGAAAAGTTCCCCAGAGCGCTGGTGTTTAACCGGTGATGGTTCCCCCCAATGTAGTACTTACAAACACACACACACACACACACACACACACACAAAATAATGTTCTAATCCATTTCCTCACAATTTTATTCCCCTCCCTGTCAAAATTTTCTGGAATATGCTTGCTCTCGAGATCATGTTATCTCTCCCTTGTAAAAATCTTTTAATTTACATATTGACTAATAAATATAACTAATAAGAACAGACATTATTATGAAATATTAAAAATGTATTGTGAACAGAGAAAAGAAGAAAATTAAGTTCAGCTTATGGCTGTTTTATGTAGTGTTAACAAGGTTTTATGATAAAGACATTTTGTGTGGAAAAGGTTTTCTGTCTACAGAACTCACTGAAATTTATTTTGAAATTGCAGAAAGTGTCATCTGTCCGAAATATGATAAATTGAGAAAGCTCCTGTCCGTTATAGAAAGGTTATTTAAATGTTGAGGGCGGGGAAAGAAGGCTGTCTGTATCAGTATCAGACAGTGAGAGTATCTGCAAGATGAAGGGTTCTCTCTTGTTATATATTTTTTTTCTGGGACAAAAAAATCTGCCTCTATTATGGTGGAGTCTGTTGTTGAGAGGTATCCATTAATAGATGTTTCATTGTATAGGTTGTTCTTAACATAACATACAGCGACATTTTGAATATTCTAATTTAAAGAAACTGCTACTACGATATTTCGTTCCGAAAGATTTTGGGTAAGCGAGATTTTGGTCCGCGAGGTTTTGTCAGGCAAGCTTACGGGTCGCAAGGGTTTGGCTGTGAGGATTCTGCCGCAAGGCTTTGTAACCAAACCAATTCACTAAATATCTTTTACTCCTCCTCTTCCTTCTTAATTAAAGAAACGAACTTTTATTGAATAGTTTTATATAGAAATCCATATCACAGATATTACCATACTGAAAGTTAGTACTTCCTGAGTTTTAAAAAGATTATCTTGATTTTGAACCCGTGCTGCTTCTCCTCCGAAATAAATAAATAAAAATTAAAAGTTCAGTGTTTTAAAATTTAAGTAATTATTTATCTACCATGCTTCTATACATACGTTCTAAAAGGTTTCCACAATGGGCCATAACTTTTTCAATATTTGGGCTAGGACCATGAAATTTTTTGTGCTTATACTTGTGATCCTTTATGCTAGAGTTGTATAGGGAATTCTCTTTCTTTATTTATAGATACACCCACAATGGAGAAGGAAGTAGAAGACAGCCGCACCTCTCAACAGTCGGCCATTGAATTCCCGTACAAAACCGGCAATTACTCAGCCACAGCATTCGACATAAATTGCTTCGTGTATATAGAGACGACATATTGGTGGACCACAGCAATATCAAGTAATGGGCAAAAAGGTTCCACAGTGCTGATTTCAATCTGCTGGACCAACACGGTACGGTATACCATCAACTGCAGTGAACAACATGAACGGAGGCCACATTGACAAATGTGTAACTACACGGCAGCTTGTTGAAGCGACTGCGTTATCTGTGAGTAGTATTCTAACAGTCTTTAGGTTACAGAAACTTTGTGTCCGTTGGGTGCCATGCTACACCTGCTTACAAGAGAACAGAAATAAATCCACTCTGCCAATCACACACAGTAGTAAATCAGAAGTATGGGATGGGAAGTCGTTCCTCAATCCCCTTATAGTCCGGACCTGACCCTGTTCTATTTCTTATCTGTTTGATCATCTGAAGGCCCACCTTCATAGTAAACAGTTTGCCAGTGACCAAGGACTCATTGCGTGTGTGAAACAGTGGTGTAATGGTCAGTGTACGAGCTTTTATCAAAGTGCAATTAGGGCATCAAAAGTACAGTGGGTTAATTGTGTCACAGCGGATAGAGGATACATTGAGTAACATGCGTATGTACAGAAAGAACACAAGTACAGACACACAAAATTTCATGGTCCTAGCACAACTACTAACCAAGTTATGGCACATTGTACAAAATTTTTTGAACGGGCCTTGTACATAGAGAGGAACGAATGAGAACTCCCTCATGACCATATAGTTAGAGTATCTGGCTTCGATTGTGGGGAAGCCGGATTCGATTCCCTGTAGAAGCTGACATGATTCGGATTGTAGATCCATGTCTCACATAGCCTCGATACTGAAAGGGACGTTAAACTTCAATTATCCAACTAACCAAAGACGGACGAATCAACATAAGAACATGCAGACAATTAGAAAGACAACCAATAATAAAGTTTTTCGCATTTAGAGGTCGTTAAAATATAAACTCATTGAAATTTAAAATTTTATTATTTTTTTTTCTCGTTATTAAACTTTTCACTTCGTTGTCAGTTGAAAATAAAATCTTGTTTTGTTGAGCTGAAGCCAGTAAGGACAACTATCTTAATTTTCTTGTCATCACAGAAATATAAATTTCTTTATACATTGGTAAACATTAAAATAAAAACTATTCTTGTAATCATCCGGGCTACTATATTACTTCGTTTCAATTCCTCCAGGTTGTACACGTCTTCGGTATTGAATTTGCAGATAATATTTCCTTTCGGTTATAGAACTCACAAGATGATTTTTGTCGCTTATTAGCATATTGAATGAAGACTTTTGCCAAGTAGGGTTTAAGAGCAGGGTCATGAAGGTTCACGATTTTGACTTCAAACAGTACTTGCGTTCGTGTCGTCGGTAACCTCTTGGCAAATATCAAATCTTCTCTTTTGTTTGTTGCTTCAGGACTTGAATTGAAGAATTTGATGGATTCTGGGTTAGCTACTGTTAACGCTACATTTATTATTCCACGCACGGTACGAGACATAAGACATTACACAATGATGCAATCACATTTGTGGTAATGGTGAATGTTAAACAGATTCTTGTTGATGTTACGACATTTTATTTTTGTAAATCACATTCTGGAGCACGACTGAAATTTTGAAATCTTCCTACATATGGCTATAATTTATAAGACTCACACTCTCTCTCTCTCTATAGTCAGATTAATTTCGCTTCTTAGAGGTAGGTTCTGAAACTAAAACCAGTAATTATACCTCACTCAATACTTCATCAGTGGACCTAACGAGCGAGCATACTAGTCAGCAGGTAATTCTATCACCTGAAGGTACGAAAAGGAAATCAGACTTCTAACGTGACCCGTGATTGCGAATGATTCTACTAATTTCAATGTCTCTTTTTGGTAGGATTTGTTTTACCAAGTATGTATGTTCAGATCATTTGTAACTTAAAAAGAACAAGTATACCAAATATGGAATTTTTTAGATATACAAATAATTTCGCGATGTTGTATTATTTCGGCAATTATAAATATAATTTTTGACTTTAAAAATACCAATTATGAGAATGAAAGTTATGGTTTTGTATTGAAAATGAAATATTTAAGTTTTACATCTCACGATTATGCCGGCTAGGCTAAAGGAATTGGTGATGATGAGAAATGAATGAAATGGTGGAATAAAGAAAGTGGGAGGAAACAGGGGAACCCGGGAAAACCCACGATCACGGTGTTTGTCCACTACAATGCTCACTGGCATCGAACCAAGGACCCTATGCACCAGAGATAAACGCTCTACAACTGAGCCACCGCGGCCCCATATTTTTCTATTGAGTTCCAGCTAATTGAAACTATTACCGTGCTATTACCAAGACTATTATTGTAAGTCTATTTTTTTCTTATTTTCAGCGATATAGAAGAGAATCTATAGAAGACTCATGTTTGATTCATCTTTATAAATTATTAACCAATAAATAAATAAATAAATAAACTCTGGTAAAGATAGTAAAGATGATCACACGAAACGCACATATTCCTAACACGGGAGGGTCCCACAAGCTGTCGCTAAAATCTGATTGCCACATTGCACATCTGATAGAGCATCATGAGAAATGAAAATGAGCAAAATTTAAGGTGCTATGGACCAGAAGGATAGGAGGTACGGGGCTTCAAAATTTGAATATCCAAAAAAATATATCATGGAATTATGTACGTTTAAAATAAATATCTTGAAAGTCGTTAAACCAATCAAAACAAAAGTTGCACAATATAATGAGAACACAATGCCCTATCGAAAACCGCAAACAGTGTTGCCATAGGTGAAGCAGTGTTGCCAACTCAGCATAACAATATTTTGCTTGAAATAGCACCATATAGAAGTGTGCACATATTTGAAATGCACTATTATCACTAAGCAAAACAGTGAAGTGTTGTGGTACAGTGTTGCGCACAATTAAAGCTACGTGTGCTGAAAATGCACAATGGAGAAGTGTGATATGTTGCAACAGATGGTAATAAAGTAATCTGGGTCTCATACTACGAATTTAGTTCAACTGCATAACACAGATAGTATAACGTAGCAAAATGTCAGCAGTGTCACAAAATAATGATGTATTTGAAAAACGAAGTTGATTGATGCAATTTTTACGTCTCGTGTCAGCTCCGACTCTATGTAGGAGTGTAAAGTAGGATCCGAATCACTATGAAAGAGAAAGATTACAGTGAAATATAAGGTGAAAAGTACAACAAAAATTGTCCGAGGCGGGATTGGAACCCACGATGCCAAATATGCTGGTTGTCTACCCTTCTAGACCACAGAGATATCCTGGCCGACTAGAAACGAAATGAGGTAGTAATAAAATGATTATATTTTCAATGTGAATATGGTAATATTAAAGTATATGAACATAATCATCTGGTATGTAGGAGAAGAAGTAAAAGAATATGTCACTTATAACGAAAGACAGAATCCGAGAAAGTACTCTTCCAAATATTGATAAGATAATCGAGAACCAGTTTACAGAATTAGAAAACACGTGTTCCTTTCCTCGCGTGTATCATTTTGTTTTCACGAGTTGTCTGATTATTCACCGGGAATTTTGCAGAAGTATAATGTAAAATCCTCATTTATTTCTAGTGCATTTCTTTATTACCCTCTGTTGCCACATATCAGACTTCTCTATTGTACATTTTCAGCACATGTAGCTCCAATAGTGTACAAAACTGTACCACTACACTTCACGGTTATGTTTAGTGATAATAGTGCATTTCAAATCTGTGTACACTTGTATATGATGCTATTTCAAACAAAATATTTTAATGCTGAGTTGGCAACACTTCTTCACCTATGGCAACACTGTTTGCTGTTTTCAATAGGTCATTGTGTTCTCACCATCTTGTGCAACTTTTGTTTTGATTGCTTTAACGGTTTTCAAGATATTTACTTTAAACATACGTAATTCCATGATATAATTTTTTGGATATTTAAGTTTTGAAGCCCCGCAGCTCCTATCTTTCTGGTCCATAGCACCTTAAATTTTGCTCATGTTCATTTCTCATGATGCTCTATCAGATGTGCTATGTGGCAATCAGATTTTAGCGACAACTTGTGGGACCCTCCCGTGTAAGTATGGACCATAGAGTTGGCGTGGGTCAATGAAAACTTGACCCACGACCCACTGACCCACCACCCACCGTGACCCACTCTGACCCACGACCCACCCTGACCCACCATCCACGGTGACCCACTCTGACCCACCACCCACCATGACCCACCATCCACCATGACCCACTCTGACCCCCCAAGACCCACTCTGACCCACCGTGACCCACCACCCACCATAAACCACTCTCATCCACTGTGACCTATTCTGACTAACCAAAATCCATCGTCATCAACTCTGAACACGATCCACGGCCTATTCTGTATTGACAAAGAGTTTACACTTGAAATAAAACAAGACTGGGACATTGTCACTAATCGGAGTTTGAATTTCTAGTCAATCGCTAAAGCAACACTCTGTTAGAATAACGGTGGATCTGACCTTTATGATATAAAATGGTAATGTGTTTGTCAGTGAGGAAATTGAAATAGTTCGAGGTGGGGGGAAATTAGTGTGTGCCTAATATATACTTGTACTAAGAGAGTATTCTTGCAAGTGTTAATTTCTGAACGCATTCCAAAAGAAACTTCTATTCGCAGGAAAATACCCCTGTACAATTTGGAAAAGGTTATGGTTTCTTAGTTCACAGTAATTTTCTCACAAAAAACTTGAAAAATCAGTTTTTCATAGTTTATAAAGGTGCTCGGGTACCCTAAAGTATGCTCATAATTGTAATTTGTGTAATCACTAAAACACCACGTTAAATTTAAGTTACAAATATGCATAATTGCAATTATTATGAATATTTATTCAAAGTAGTTGACCTAAAGCAAAGAAGAGACTTACTAAAAAATAGGTACAAAGTTGAATAACACAAATAAGCCATTACTAATACAAGTATACATTTTCTATAACTCGTAATTTTCCACCTTAAAACAAATCTGAAATCGGGTTTATTTCCTGTTGGTAACTTTTTTGTGGTAAATCATCCGCAGCGGAATGATGTCCATCCTTCAGCCAAGAAATAACTAGCTCGTGTACTTTGAGCTTGTCTAGCGGTAGGCCATTAACATTGATGAACAACAAGTAAGACAATGTTTGAGCACTTTGTCTATTTCTAATATCAGTCATCTGTAAATTCATAAGGGGAAATCCCGTTCGCACTCTGTCGTGGAAATTGATAATACTGCTACCCGATTTCTGCAACTCCTCATCGACAATCTGCTTGTTAGACTTAAGTCAGATAACGATTTTTCTTAGTCAGTTTTGAAATACTCAGCAAGAAGTATAATCACTCTACCACCATACAACATCTTTTCCATATCGACCATGTCAGTTGGCAATGTCGACTCATGGAGAACAGAAACTTCATCTACCACGCCTTCGATAGGGAATCTTGTGAATAAATTATCAATTAAAGCCTGATAAACTGATGATTTCTTATTTGTTTATAAATTAAATTTTTGTAATTACACATGAAGGTTTGATACCATTACCAAGTTCCCTCCCCCGTCTAGATAGCGAAAGAGAACGAGGTTCCTGGAGTGTTCAGAAGTGAATGGGAATTTCCCTCCTTCTTCCCCTTCAATTACCACACTGCTGTTTGCCATGTGCCAAATTACGATGAATTTCAATTAAATTATCATAGTATAATTATTTCCTTGTTGAATTATCAATACTTTTCAATGGCAAAAAGGACGAAATTTGAAAGTTCCAAATCAAGGTAAGTAGACCAACATAAAGGGAAAAAAGTGTAAAATTTTCCATATAATTATGCGTACAATCCAAACTTAAAATTTCCGTGTAATTAAGCTTACACTACAAATTTTATACCTATTTTAGTCACAAGTTTTTAGGGTCGATTGCCCAGTCCTGTAAGCGCTCCATTTAATATACATAAGTTTCAGCAATTATTATAGCAGAAAGCAATGGATATATGAAGCCAAGCACTGTATTTTTTGTTTCTGATTTTTTTCTTAAATAACATCGATCGTTTTCGATTATTTTTACAAAGCAACTCACTATCAATTTTCCATATATAGAAAGTGCCCCCTCCCCCACACACACATAAAGGAGAATTTTAAAAAATGCTAGGACATATTCTGTTTATTTTCAATAAAGAGTTAATACACTGAATTTCAGCTCCGTAAGTTTAACGGTTTGCGAGATACTAATTTTTTCGCAAAAATTCGGATCCTCTCTATCTCCTTAGGATATTATGCATTATAATAAAAGCAATATAACATCCCAGTTTGGATTAAGGCCTAACTATATACCAAAAGTAATTTAATTTGACTTTGCAATTTGACCGTGATGATCAGGCACACATAGTTACATTCAATTTTTTATATAATAATTTATATATTACAGTGATTCAAAAATGTATTTTTTCCAGTAGTTAGCTTCTCTAAAAACTCACAGATCTCGAAAGCCAAGTAGTAGTAGAAGTCCTATTGCTATTATTACAATTAAAAATATCAATATCCAAAAGTCCTGAAGTTCTTTTTTCACTTGGTTACATACGCTCACCTCAGGTAAGTAGACAGAAACAAGTGGAAAAGGAAGGGAAATGAAGGTCTTGAAAGTAAAACGAAGACAAATTTACCAATCTTCAGAAGATGCTGTCTACAATGCAGTGAGCAGAGAGGGTCGGTAGATCATACTGAGTCGGTGGGCCGCAGTGGGTCACGGTGGGTGGTGGGTCACAGTGGGTCATGGTGGGTGGTGGGTCGCAGTGGGTCACGGTGGGTCGTGGGTCACAGTGGGTCAAATGCTGTTGATCCACGACCCATTGACCCACTCAGAAAACTTGACCACTTGACCCACTGACCCACCGACCCACTGACCCACTCCATCTCTGGTCTTGTAGGGTACAATAAGGTGGACAATACTAACGGGGTGTCAGTAAATTTGGTCCCTGGTAGATTTTCTGCACTTCCTGCATATTTTGAAGCTTCCTCTTGTGTACGTATGGTTTGCTAACGCGTCTTCTGCATGGGATATCAAGGTTCGATTCTCGATAGGAATACGTGTGATCCAGAGTTTACGTTAAACAGTCGGTCTACGTCTTGGTGCTGAAGATGAATAGTGGAATGAATTTCTCATTCGTTTGAGAAATGATCAAAATTAAATGCGTATTTACTTCAATACATCATGAAAATATTATCATGTCTCTATCTTAGAAGTAAATAAATAAATATACAATAAAAAAAGCTAGTTAACTCTTCACTATTACTTAGTTTCTGTATCTGTTTCAAATTACACTCTCAAGAGGCCCCATCACAGCAAAATTAAAATATCGCTAATTTTACAGCAATTATGAGATATCTTCAAATAGAGAAAAGATAATCGAAAAGTGAAAGAAGAGCTTGCTAAACAATATTAGTTTACATGAGTTACTATTATCACGACTCATTTATCTGCTTTCGATTTCCAGCCATTTAGATAATCGGCATTTATTTTCACGTTTCTAAATGGCAGCAAACGGAAAACTACTAGGTGACTCGTGATAACAGTACCTCATGCAAAATAATATTATCTAGAGCGCTCTTGTTTCACATTTCGATTATCTTTGATCTATTTGAAGATATCACATAAATACTGTAAAATTAGCTGTATTTGAATTTCGAAGTGATTAGGCCTCTTAAGTATGTATGTTAACTTGAAAAGAACCGTGTAACCGAATGATTTTTACACAATCAATTGAGAGAGTGATACGGTGGCTCAATGGTAAAGCGTTCATCTCTGGTAACAGAGGTCCCCTTCAACTGGAGTTTATGTTTTATAATATCGTGTTCACGGATTTCCTCCGGGTTCTCCCGTTTAATCCCACAGTTTCATTTCACCAATTATTTCACAATTCAATTTCATTAATTCATCCATCTCCTTTAGTCTAAAGGGCAGTGACATTAGAAACAAAACTAGAAGTTTCAATTCATTTACAAAATCGATTGAAAAAGTTCAGTTGAAAAAATACGGCACGTTCAGGGTGCGGCACGTAAAACCGGCCCGTCGTAATATTCTGGTATATTGTGTTTTTGGCAACACTTAAATAATCTACCTTCCTACCAAAAGATGGCGTGTCGAGGTCGGGTCGACTTACGTGACCTGCAGCAGTCACGTGCAGCCGCAGCCAGTGAAACTTGTCGAAACCAGTTGAGAAAAAGGCCTCGTTGTGTTAAGCCGGGTGAGTGTCAGTGTGTGATAATGCCGTATTCGATACCCGAGCGTGTTGCCATTGTTGAAGGGTTCATTCTCACTGGATCTTTTGTGAAAACAAAGAATTTGTTTCGGGAGAAATTTCCAGGACGTTCTGTGCCAGCAAAAAGCACCATTCAGGAATTGATTGAAAAATGGCGGCGTACAGGGTCGGTTCAAAATGCTCCCAGGAACAGACGACCATCTGTCTGCACACCTGAATTAAAGATGCAGGTGGAGGAGATAATGACAAGAAGTCCTCGAAAGTCAACCAGGAGATTGAGTCAACAGGTTCATGCGAGTAAGAGAAGTTGCAGACGTGTTTTAAGGGGACTGAAGTGCATGAGATGTTTACACCAGAGAGGACAATCAGCAAAGGCTTGTGGCCTCCTCGGTCACCAGACTTGTCCACGTGTGACTTTTACTTATGGGGACTGTTAAAGGGAAGAGTATACGAAACAAATCCACACACAATTGAAGAACTCAAGACCAGGATCCAGGATGTCACCAATAGCATTACAACACAAGAACTGACAAGGGTATATGTGAATCTCCTCAATCGTGCTCACATGTGTGTTGAAGTGGGCGGAGGACACTTTCAGCATCTGCTGTGAAGGCTGCTGTGAAGGTGAGTAGTCATATTCAATACATTACATTTCATTTATGTGTTGTAGTTAATCATATTCAATACATTACATTTCATTTTATGTGTTCACTTTACGGGCCGGTTTTACGTGCCGCACAATGTAAATTGAATAGTGTTTGCAATATCAATTGTTTTTCACTTCTTGAATAAATTGCATTCTTGGTGCCAAATAAAGTAGCTATATAAAGTTAAATATTTCTGTATGTAATTCATAAATATTAGATATGTATTATATAATGGCATTTTTTGTGCGGAATTTGAATCTAATATCAGCATTTAAAGAATGACTTCGAAGTAAAACATTACTGAAGATCTCAAAGCCAAGGGATGATTTTGCGACGTGGGGGAGGTACTGATAAGCTAGTTTCACCGCCATTGTTTGTGTGATTCCCCTGTTGTAGAATTCCACAGCCACCATTGTACTAAACTGTGATCCTTGAATAGGGGGCGATTACCCTATAATACGGTTAAATCTAATCCAAGCTAAGTCAGTATATACTTCGTGTGTGTGTTTTCTCATGTTCTAAATAATATGATAAGCACCCCGGACAAAAAATTAGTCACCCCCGCGCGGGAGCAAGGCTGCGTCGACAAACAGGTACAGATGGCGTATTGGTCGAATTACTTGGCCAAACGTGCCTACACTGCCTCGAGGCGATCAGAGGGCATTACTGTGGAATGACACAGAACCGATCGAAGCGGTGTGTGAGCGGCAAGATGGGGAAGAGCGCGGAAGTGACAGAGTGGCAAAAAGGGGCAATCGTGTTTAGCCGTGCCCATGGCCACACAGTGATGGAAGTTGGATTTGTTGGTGTTTCGCGGCGGACTGTTCAACGTGTCTACAAGCAGTGGTGTAACACACGTGGCCATGAAACACGACGCCAGAACTGTGGTCGGAAAAAGATCCTCACAGATCGGGCCCGAAGACGGGTTGCCAGGCTTGTGAATTGAAATCGCTTCCAAACCCGGCAGGACTTACTGCAGTCCATGAATGCAGGCTCAGTCCAACCTGTCAGTGAGAGAAAATTGTGATATGAACTGCATGCAATGAACATATGGAGTCGGGTACCTCGCAAAAGGCCACTGCTCACACATGCACATAAAGTTGTTCGTCTGCAGTGGGCCAATAATAATCAAACATGGACAGTAGCAGACTGGCGCCGTGTCATATGGTCTGACGAATCACGAGTTTGCCTGTATTCGAATGACGCCCGGTGTCGTATCCATCGACGGCCACATGAAGCATTTCACCCGCAGTGTGTGGAAGGTCAGGTGCAGGCCGGGGGTGGGTCTGTCATTTTCTGGGGGTGTTTTTCGTACTATGGGGTGAGCCCACTCATTAAGGTGTCCACGAACATGAACAAGCACGTTTATTTGAACGTCCTGGACGAGCAGGTGTTGCCCTTCAGTCACTTTCTTCGTGATGACTTTGCTATAGTAGTAGTCCCCCCCGTATATGCAGCCGAGTCAGCAAAAATTTTTGTGACGTCATAGGTCAAAGGTCAATGACCTTGGCCCGGGGTCAATGACCTAGGGGTACCTAGGACCACCCCCTCTAAATTTTGGCAGGGGTACCATGGCCCACCCCCTAAATTTTGGCAGGGGTACCTAGGACCACCCCGCTTAAATTTTGGAAATTGCCAAATTTAAAAATTGGGTATGGTAGCCTAGGACCATAGTATGTACCTCTATCAGTATTGGGTGTCTATGTCGTTCCCTTTCATGGGTAAAAAATTGCCAAAAATTTAAATTTCGGGGGTTTTTGACCTAATTTATCCCCTTTGATGAGGTGTTATTACCCTATATAGTTATATGGGCGTATACAGGGGTCCATTACCTTTCACAAGACATGGGTATATTAATGCACCCCTTGAAAAATTTGGGAGGGGTACCTTGGCCCACCCCTTAAATTTTGGAAATTGACCAATTTAAACATTGGGTATTATAGTACAGGACCCTAATATGTATTATGATAAATTTGGGTGGTCCACCTCGTTCCCTTTTAGGGGTACAAAATTGCCAAAATATAAACGTAAGCAATACGTAGTACCACGTGTTTGGTTTTTGGTCGATTTTATCCCCTTTGATGACGTGTTATTATCCTATATAGTTATATGGTCATGTATAGGGGTCCATTACCTTTCATAAGATATGGGTATATTTGTGCACTCCTTTAAAAATTTGGGAGGGGTACTTTGGCCCACCCCTTAAATTTTGGAAATTGCTCATTTTATATATTTGGTATTATAGTACTGGACCATAACATGTATTATAATAAATTTGGGTGGTCCACTTCGTTCCCTTTTAGGGGTACAAAATTGCCAAAATATAAACGTAAGCAATACGTTGTACCACGTGTTTGGTTTCGACCCAAGTTATCCCCTTGGATGAGGTCCTATTACCTTATATGGTTATATGGTCATGTATAGGGGTCCATTCCCTTTCATAACATATGGGTATATTGGTGCACCCCTTTAAAAATTTGGGAGGGGTACATTGGCCCACCCCTTAAATTTTAGAAATTGACCATTTTACATATTTGGTATAATAGTATAGGACCCTAATATATATATATATATATTACTATAAATTTGGGTGGTCCACCTCGTTCCCTTTCATGGGTACGAAATTGCCAAATTGTTAGTACAACCACGTGTTTCGTTTTTGACCTAATTTATTCCCTTGGATGAGGTCCTATTACCTTATATGGTTATATGGTCATGTATAGGGGTCTATTACCTATCATAAGACATAGGTACATTTGTGCACCCCTTTAAAAATTTGGGAGGGGTACCTTGGCCCACCCCTTTAATTTTGGAAATTACCCATTTAATATATTTAGTATTATAGTATAGGACCCTAATAGAGATTACTATAAATTTGGTTGGTCCACCTCGTTCCCTTCTAGGGGTACAAAATTGCCAAAATATAAACGTAAGCAATACGTTATACCACGTGTTTGGTTTTTGGTTGATTTTATTCTCTTTGATGAGGTGTTATTACCTTATATGTTCACATGAGCGTATACAGGAGTCTATTACCTTTTATAAGACATGGGTATATTGATGCACCCCGGGAGGGGTACCTTGGCCCAACCCTTTAATTTTGGAAATTGTTTAATTTCATCATGTGGTGTCATAGTACTGGATCCTAATATGTATCATGATAAATTTGGATGGTCCACCTCGTTCCCTTTTAGGGGTACAAAATTGTCAAATTTTAGTACAACCACGTGTTTGATTTTTGACCTAATTTATCTCCTTGATGAGGTCCTATTACATCATATAGTTATATGGTCATGTATAGGGGTCCATTCCCTATCATAAGACATAGGTACATTTGTGCACCCCCGGGAGGGGTACAATGGCCCACCTCTTTAATTTGGAAATTGCTCAATTAAACATTTGGTATTACAGTATAGGACCCTAATATGGATCACTATAAATTTGGGTGGTCCACCTCGTTCCCTTTTAGGGGTACGAAATTGTCAAATTTAGGTACAACCACGTGTTTGGTTTTGACCTAATTTATTTCTTTGGATGAGGTACTATTACCTTATATGGTAATGTATAGGTGTTCATTCCCTATCATAAGACATAGGTACATTGATGCACCCCGGGAGGGGATTCGGTATCATAGTACAGGCCTCAACATGTATCATGATAAATTTGGGTGGTCCATCTTGTTCCCTTTCATGGGTAAAAATTGCTAAAATATAAACATAAGCAATATGTTGTACCATGTGTTTGGTTTTTGGCCCAATTTCTCCCCCTTTGATGAGGTTCTATTACCTTATATGGTTATATGGTCATGTATATAGGTTCATTTCCTATCATAAGATATGGGTACGTTGATGCATCCTTTAAAAATTTGGGAGGGGTATCTTGGCACATCCACTCGGTTTTAGAAATTGTTTAATATAAGCATTTGGTATCATAGTACAGGTCTTCAATATGTACCACTATAAATTTGGATGGTCCACATCGTTCCCTTTTCATAGGTAAAGAACTACCAAAAATCAAATTTCGGAGGTTATTGACCCCTATTTAGCACATTATATGGGTATGTACAGAGGTTTATTACCTTTATATGTTTATGTTCCCTTTTAAATTTGGGAATTATCAAATAACAAAATTCGGTAAACGTTTTCTAGGACCCGTTGGTATTCCTCTTATGGCCAAATATTCAAAATTTAAAGGTTATTGACCGGCTTTATTATTGAATAAGTACAGGATTTATTACTTTTTTCATAAGACACAGGTGTATTTGTGTACCAATCTTAAATTTTGGAAGGGGGTACATTTCTTATTGTCATATCAATAATTGGTAATTGGATAGTATCTCATTCATTGGGTAAATCATTGTCAAATATGAGTATGACCACGTGATCGGTTATTGACCTATGATGGGATTAGGAGTCCAGGACATTGGTACATTGAAACTTTGTAGGATAATTTGAGAATTACGTCATTGGTTTTGATTATTCCCGCCAAATATAAACGTAAGCAAGACGTTGTACCACGTGATTGTCCTTGATGAGGTAGTGTACAGGGATTCATTTCCTTTGTTGTGGTACTTCTTAAGTTTGAGTACATTAAACAGTTGGTTCTACTCAGGTAAACAATTGACGGACATTATTGACCTTATTGAACATATAATGATATGATTAATTCTAAGACTTAGGTATATCAAGAGAAGTATTCTTTAAATTTGGGAATGGTGATAAACAGAATTTTAACATAAGGTGCGAAATTTGAAACAATACATTGAACTTTAGTCACAGCTCATAGTCTAAGATCATTGGTGGTGATTCATTTGACCTTGAGCTTTAGAAATCTGATAGCTAACCTTATTGAATCTTATGACTCATAGACGAAAGGCAATACATGCTACAACACTGGCAAAGTTATTGTTAATGCAATTTGATTGGTTGATCACTATCTTTCCTGCAATCTGATTGGTTGATCACTATCTTTCGTGCAATCTGATTGGTTGATGATTTTCAAATCTTTGCTGTATTCAGTTTTAAGTTTTGTTTAACATTTAAAAATCTTGGTTTCGTTCAACATTTTGCACTCACTGATAAATATGATCAAAACCGTTTATTTGTTAATCGAATAGTTAAAAACCGGATAAAGTTTGACGGTTAACCGTGAAACGTAAAATTTTTTTTAGTTTGAAATTTTTTTGCTTGAAATTTTTTGTTTGAAAATTTTTTCGTTTCCAAATTTTTTTTGTTTCAAAATTTTGTTTGAGATTTTTTCGTTTGAAATTTTTGTTTGAAATTTTTTCGTTTGAAATTTTTTGTTTGAAAATTTTTGTTCGAAAATTTTGTTTAAAATTTTTTGTTTAAAATTTTTCGTTTCCAAATTTTTTGTTTGAAATTTTTTGTTTCAAAATTTTGTTTGAAATTTTTTTCGCTTCAAAATTTTGTTTGAAAATTTTTGTTCTCGAAATTTTTGTTTCAAAGTTTGAGTTGACATTTTTAAAAGTTTGTGCACTTATTAGTAAAGAACCGGAACTGTTTAGAACAGAAACCTTTGACAACATTGTGGTGCAATAGTACACGTCAGAACCTGGGGTTGTACTTGAAATGAAAAAACACAATTCATTGAAATGGATCATTTTATTACACTCCACATACATCCATACCAGATAGTGGTTCTGGATATTGTCGATACAATGTATTTTGAACTTCTTGCACTAGTTTGTCTTTAGCATATAATTTTAATTCCAGTTGAAGTCTTTTAAGGTCTAGTGCAATATCAATTGGTGGAAACTCAATGTCCATTTGATCACAAATAAACTGTTTATCAATACAGGTATGCACTAGCCGGAACTGTTTAGAACAAAAACATCTGGCAACGTTGTGGTGCAATAGTACACGTCAGAACATGATAATGCAACGTCATCAGTTTTGCATCATATATAAGTATCGTTCGAGTTAGTATTCATGATAACATCATCATGGCTACTTGTCTGCAGTTTCTAAACACACGTGATGTGATGAAATCATTTACCAAGATTACTGATTTACAACAAAGTGTACCTTATAGAATCTTAGCTAGCCAAATGATCCCTACAAAGTTTGGATTAAGAATCGTAGTGAAGCTTGAAAATGATAAGAATATAATTTTACCAGCAAGATATTTACCCATGGAACCATCAAAACAAGAAGAACTGCTGCGTTTCTTAAATACTGGATCTGTATCTTTATGTTACAAAGGATTCTTGGGTCGAAGTCATCAACTTGAATTTAGTACACAGCCAGATTCGTCAGCCATTGTGATGAAATCATGAATCAGCACATTTCTTTCCAATGACGTCAGCTGTAGTTGTATGAATGTGGTTGGTCGGCATGACGTCAGCAACTGTGATGAAATCATGAATCAGCACATTCCTTACCAATGACGTCAGCAATAACTATAAATCAACCAATACAGTGTCATCCCACGAAATCATTTGAGCAAGTGCTTTTCAGGAGGAAAGATGTGTACTTCTAACGATAAAGAGTTCATCTTCGCAAGCTATTATCCAATAAATATATTTCAAACAAAACATGTGATGATTGGTATCAGTGCTAGAACATTTGAACCAGTGATTCGATTGGGCAAAGCAGAACAATTTGGTGTACAACTGACCTGTGAAGAATGGCAAATATTATGTTCACGAATCGACCAAATGAACGATTATTTTCATGATGAGCTAAATGTGACCATAGTCAAATCATTAGGCTCAAATCATGAAGTGGTGCTGCGTACAGTCCTCGAAGAGAAGATGGTGCTGTTACGTAAAAAGAGTACATTCCATGTCCCTCGCAACATGGTGTATCTAACACAAACGGAATGGAACAAATTCATCAGCGTATTTCAGTGTGTGAAACATGCAGTGGAAGTGTGTAACAAAACAAGTATATTCCTTAAAAAGTACTATTTTGAAAAATGTGTTATGCATATTGTACAACATGTATCTAGATATTGTGATGGTTGTCAACATCGTTCGTGGGTGCATACCTGTATTGATAAACAGTTTATTTGTGATCAAATGGACATTGAGTTTCCACCAATTGATATTGCACTAGACCTTAAAAGACTTCAACTGGAATTAAAATTATATGCTAAAGACAAACTAGTGCAAGAAGTTCAAAATACATTGTATCGACAATATCCAGAACCACTATCTGGTATGGATGTATGTGGAGTGTAATAAAATGATCCATTTCAATGAATTGTGTTTTTTCATTTCAAGTACAACCCCAGGTTCTGACGTGTACTATTGCACCACAATGTTGTCAAAGGTTTCTGTTCTAAACAGTTCCGGTTCTTTACTAATAAGTGCACAAACTTTTAAAAATGTCAACTCAAACTTTGAAACAAAAATTTCGAGAACAAAAATTTTCAAACAAAATTTTGAAGCGAAAAAAATTTCAAACAAAATTTTGAAACAAAAAATTTCAAACAAAAAATTTGGAAACGAAAAATTTTAAACAAAAAATTTTAAACAAAATTTTCGAACAAAAATTTTCAAACAAAAAATTTCAAACGAAAAAAATTTCAAACAAAAATTTCAAACGAAAAAATCTCAAACAAAATTTTGAAACAAAAAAAATTTGGAAACGAAAAAATTTTCAAACAAAAAATTTCAAGCAAAAAAATTTCAAACTAAAAAAAATTTTACGTTTCACGGTTAACCGTCAAACTTTATCCGGTTTTTAACTATTCGATTAACAAATAAACGGTTTTGATCATATTTATCAGTGAGTGCAAAATGTTGAACGAAACCAAGATTTTTAAATGTTAAACAAAACTTAAAACTGAATACAGCAAAGATTTGAAAATCATCAACCAATCAGATTGCACGAAAGATAGTGATCAACCAATCAGATTGCAGGAAAGATAGTGATCAACCAATCAAATTGCATTAACAATAACTTTGCCAGTGTTGTAGCATGTATTGCCTTTCGTCTATGAGTCATAAGATTCAATAAGGTTAGCTATCAGATTTCTAAAGCTCAAGGTCAAATGAATCACCACCAATGATCTTAGACTATGAGCTGTGACTAAAGTTCAATGTATTGTTTCAAATTTCGCACCTTATGTTAAAATTCTGTTTATCACCATTCCCAAATTTAAAGAATACTTCTCTTGATATACCTAAGTCTTAGAATTAATCATATCATTATATGTTCAATAAGGTCAATAATGTCCGTCAATTGTTTACCTGAGTAGAACCAACTGTTTAATGTACTCAAACTTAAGAAGTACCACAACAAAGGAAATGAATCCCTGTACACTACCTCATCAAGGACAATCACGTGGTACAACGTCTTGCTTACGTTTATATTTGGCGGGAATAATCAAAACCAATGACGTAATTCTCAAATTATCCTACAAAGTTTCAATGTACCAATGTCCTGGACTCCTAATCCCATCATAGGTCAATAACCGATCACGTGGTCATACTCATATTTGACAATGATTTACCCAATGAATGAGATACTATCCAATTACCAATTATTGATATGACAATAAGAAATGTACCCCCTTCCAAAATTTAAGATTGGTACACAAATACACCTGTGTCTTATGAAAAAAGTAATAAATCCTGTACTTATTCAATAATAAAGCCGGTCAATAACCTTTAAATTTTGAATATTTGGCCATAAGAGGAATACCAACGGGTCCTAGAAAACGTTTACCGAATTTTGTTATTTGATAATTCCCAAATTTAAAAGGGAACATAAACATATAAAGGTAATAAACCTCTGTACATACCCATATAATGTGCTAAATAGGGGTCAATAACCTCCGAAATTTGATTTTTGGTAGTTCTTTACCTATGAAAAGGGAACGATGTGGACCATCCAAATTTATAGTGGTACATATTGAAGACCTGTACTATGATACCAAATGCTTATATTAAACAATTTCTAAAACCGAGTGGATGTGCCAAGATACCCCTCCCAAATTTTTAAAGGATGCATCAACGTACCCATATCTTATGATAGGAAATGAACCTATATACATGACCATATAACCATATAAGGTAATAGAACCTCATCAAAGGGGGAGAAATTGGGCCAAAAACCAAACACATGGTACAACATATTGCTTATGTTTATATTTTAGCAATTTTTACCCATGAAAGGGAACAAGATGGACCACCCAAATTTATCATGATACATGTTGAGGCCTGTACTATGATACCGAATCCCCTCCCGGGGTGCATCAATGTACCTATGTCTTATGATAGGGAATGAACACCTATACATTACCATATAAGGTAATAGTACCTCATCCAAAGAAATAAATTAGGTCAAAACCAAACACGTGGTTGTACCTAAATTTGACAATTTCGTACCCCTAAAAGGGAACGAGGTGGACCACCCAAATTTATAGTGATCCATATTAGGGTCCTATACTGTAATACCAAATGTTTAATTGAGCAATTTCCAAATTAAAGAGGTGGGCCATTGTACCCCTCCCGGGGGTGCACAAATGTACCTATGTCTTATGATAGGGAATGGACCCCTATACATGACCATATAACTATATGATGTAATAGGACCTCATCAAGGAGATAAATTAGGTCAAAAATCAAACACGTGGTTGTACTAAAATTTGACAATTTTGTACCCCTAAAAGGGAACGAGGTGGACCATCCAAATTTATCATGATACATATTAGGATCCAGTACTATGACACCACATGATGAAATTAAACAATTTCCAAAATTAAAGGGTTGGGCCAAGGTACCCCTCCCGGGGTGCATCAATATACCCATGTCTTATAAAAGGTAATAGACTCCTGTATACGCTCATGTGAACATATAAGGTAATAACACCTCATCAAAGAGAATAAAATCAACCAAAAACCAAACACGTGGTATAACGTATTGCTTACGTTTATATTTTGGCAATTTTGTACCCCTAGAAGGGAACGAGGTGGACCAACCAAATTTATAGTAATCTCTATTAGGGTCCTATACTATAATACTAAATATATTAAATGGGTAATTTCCAAAATTAAAGGGGTGGGCCAAGGTACCCCTCCCAAATTTTTAAAGGGGTGCACAAATGTACCTATGTCTTATGATAGGTAATAGACCCCTATACATGACCATATAACCATATAAGGTAATAGGACCTCATCCAAGGGAATAAATTAGGTCAAAAACGAAACACGTGGTTGTACTAACAATTTGGCAATTTCGTACCCATGAAAGGGAACGAGGTGGACCACCCAAATTTATAGTAATATATATATATATATATTAGGGTCCTATACTATTATACCAAATATGTAAAATGGTCAATTTCTAAAATTTAAGGGGTGGGCCAATGTACCCCTCCCAAATTTTTAAAGGGGTGCACCAATATACCCATATGTTATGAAAGGGAATGGACCCCTATACATGACCATATAACCATATAAGGTAATAGGACCTCATCCAAGGGGATAACTTGGGTCGAAACCAAACACGTGGTACAACGTATTGCTTACGTTTATATTTTGGCAATTTTGTACCCCTAAAAGGGAACGAAGTGGACCACCCAAATTTATTATAATACATGTTATGGTCCAGTACTATAATACCAAATATATAAAATGAGCAATTTCCAAAATTTAAGGGGTGGGCCAAAGTACCCCTCCCAAATTTTTAAAGGAGTGCACAAATATACCCATATCTTATGAAAGGTAATGGACCCCTATACATGACCATATAACTATATAGGATAATAACACGTCATCAAAGGGGATAAAATCGACCAAAAACCAAACACGTGGTACTACGTATTGCTTACGTTTATATTTTGGCAATTTTGTACCCCTAAAAGGGAACGAGGTGGACCACCCAAATTTATCATAATACATATTAGGGTCCTGTACTATAATACCCAATGTTTAAATTGGTCAATTTCCAAAATTTAAGGGGTGGGCCAAGGTACCCCTCCCAAATTTTTCAAGGGGTGCATTAATATACCCATGTCTTGTGAAAGGTAATGGACCCCTGTATACGCCCATATAACTATATAGGGTAATAACACCTCATCAAAGGGGATAAATTAGGTCAAAAACCCCCGAAATTTAAATTTTTGGCAATTTTTTACCCATGAAAGGGAACGACATAGACACCCAATACTGATAGAGGTACATACTATGGTCCTAGGCTACCATACCCAATTTTTAAATTTGGCAATTTCCAAAATTTAAGCGGGGTGGTCCTAGGTACCCCTGCCAAAATTTAGGGGGTGGGCCATGGTACCCCTGCCAAAATTTAGAGGGGGTGGTCCTAGGTACCCCTAGGTCATTGACCCCGGGCCAAGGTCATTGACCTTTGACCTATGACGTCACAAAAATTTTTGCTGACTCGGCTGCATATACGGGGGGGACTACTACTGCTATAGACACCCCCATTTTTCAAGACGACAACAGCAGCGTTCACAGAGCTGGATCTATATGTGACTGGTTTGAGGAACACTCAGGTACCCTATGACACCTCGAATGACCGGCAAAATCGCCGTACCTCAACCCAATTGAGCATCTGTGGGACCAGTTGGAACAGCGGGTGAAACGTCGACATCATTATCCCCGACGTTTGTTGGAATTGCCTCATCTTATCCTCCGTGAGTGGGTTCAACTGGATGCGACGGCCTTGCAGACCCTTGTGGATTCCCTTCCCGACCGCATCGAGGCGGTTATCCAGACCAGAGGCGGTGCTACACGGTATTAACGTAAGTACCAAGGGGGGTGACTAATTTTTTGTCCGGGGTGCTTACATATATAATATCTTCGAAATGATGCAATTTCCTCGGAAACAAAAATAAAGAATGAGATTTTTCTTAAAACTTCTTTAACAATTTGATTTAACATTCATAAATCTATTTGCAGTTGAAAACTCTACATACAAGAATTTTAGAAATAATCCAAAAAGTGGATCGAAAGATTGCGATCTTGGCGAAGAATTTTAGAAATGATCCAAAAAATTCATCGAAAGATTACAATCTTGGCCGATAATCAGTTTTTGAATCAGGGGGTCACAAAATTTTTGAACGGTCCCTAAATCGAGTTTTCGTATATTTTACCGAATAATCACATCATACTGAGTTAAGTGATAGTTTTGGTTTGGTTACACTATACGTAGTTCTCCAGATAAAAGGCGTACAAGAAAATTTTTGATTGAATGAAATATATTGGATTTTTTGGATCAGGGGCCAAACAATTTTTGAACGGCCCTAAATCGAGTTTTCTTTTCTTTTCTTTTTTTTCTTTTTTTTTTTCTTTTACGGAATAAGCACATCATTCCGAGTTAAGTGATAGTTTGGGTTTGACTACATTATATGTAGTTCTCCAGACATAAGGTATACAAGAAAATTTTTGCCTGAAATATATTGGATCTTTTGATCCAATAATACTAGTTATAATCTAATTACTAGTTATAATACTACTGTACATTCAAATAATCTATTTAGTTTGTGTACATTACCTATAGCGTAGAAAAGTAAAACCAAAGAGAATATCGGTTGTTTCCATAACAACCATTTTTAAATTAAATAAATCTATATATTTTCACATAACAATAACAAGAAAATTAGTGGGCTTGCAATAAAGAAAATAATAATACACTCCATTAATGATCAACTATAAACATATTGAAAAATAGTAAAACAATTAGGAAGGGAAGTGACATAACTACACTGAGTTTGCATTCATATAAATTACAATTTAAATAACTAACACAATACTATCTTATCTACAAAACAGAGCATATCTGTTTCTATCCAACGTGGTAACGTCTCGTCGGTCCTTGGCACTTTACCACCTGGAAAGAGACTGGATGAGGTGTTTGGGTGTTTGTACTCTAACAAAGAATAGTTATATATAGTTATTCTATATATATAAGAATGGATGAGGTGTTTAGGTGTTTGTACTCTAACAAGAATAGTTATATATAATTATTCTATATATATATAACTATTCTTATAAGAAGCGAAAACGTCAGAATGTACGATAATAATTCTTTCATAATTTTAAATTCACACTATTTATTTCGAGACTTTCGAGACGAGACCCGAGACGAGACCGAGACCGAGATCGAGACAAGCATCTGTTCACCGAGACGAGACCGAGACCGAGACGGCGATTTTTGACTCGAGACGAGATCGAGACCGAGACCGCTACTTATCAACCGAGACGAGACCGAGACTGTACAAAGTCTCGTCTCGTCTCGTCTCGATACCATCCCTAAAAATGAGACATAATAAATTAAAACGGTAAATATTTTCTCCCATTCTCTGAAACACATTTTTTCTCTAAAGTCTGAATAAATAGCAATTCCAGTCTAAAAGAAAGATAACAATGATAATGCACGAAATGGTGGAATGAGCAAAGTCGGAAAAAACGGGAGAATATTCATCTCTGTTGAGTTTGCAAGAACAAATCGTGAATAAACTAGCATTAGTGAGTATTAAATACTCACTTTATTTAGCAATTAATTATCCTTACATGTTACAAAGTAAATAAAGATTAACAGAAAATAATGATCATTAATATAAATAACGTGATCACTTGCAGCTCACTAGCACCAAATTTTAAAGGTTTCGGCTTTCCACAGGTGAATTTTTTGATGTAGAAATTAGCCTTTTTAATGTATTGAATCAATTAAAATCATCTTTAGCCTTGTCATGCCCTCTATCACATTCCCCTGAATAGTTTCCTCTGAAATAATATCCTAACAATTTTTTCCCCTTTCAGTTACATCCAGTATTCTCCTTCTCTCTCTATCCTTTCCAAGAACTTGCACATCGGCTTTTCTTCCTACCCAAGCTATTTTCTCATTCTTTTCATTACCATATTTCGTTTTTCGTAGCTTTTACGAGATGTCCAAATATCTGTTTCGTACAATACAATACTCCATATGAAAGTGTTATGATAAGAAAATTAAGTGTACATACCTTGTTTCTTGTAAACATAATGTTGAATAATTAAAGATATTTATTTTAAGAATTGTGGTTAGACCCCTCTTGTTTTATAAGATATGTTCAGGATATCAGTTTGGGGGTTCGAAGCTTTAAGATGGCGTAAAGGGTCACGTGTTTCATGTCGTGTGATTTTTCTTACTGTAGGAGCTGTTTAGATAACTGCATGTGTGTGAGAGTTGTATTTATTGTGGTGCCTAACCGTATGTTCTGATACAAAATCACTGACTGTGAGTTGAGGAGTGTGACTGAGTACTCGGAATTTGAAATATGCAGAAACTTACTGTAAAGACCATTTGTGGTGATTCAGACATGAATGAAAGAAACGCGGAATACCAAAAATAAATGTTTAATACTAGACGAACAAATGTGTATGATGAACCATAACTCGGATGATCATCATTCAATACATATGATCAGAAGAAGGAAGTGAACGACAAAAATGCAACCTTGAAGAACTGCACCTAACTTTTCAAACATTTCGCATTCCTTGCTTAATGAAATTGTGTCTAAAATCGTAAATATTTGTGTGCGATGGGTTCCCCGGCAACTCAATGAGCATACATAACACACAGAGTATTTCTGACAGTCTTACGCGCATGAAAGCGTCTTTCTTGGTCATATCGCTACTGGTGGTGATATTTGGGTATTCCATGTCACTCTTGAGAACAAACTACAATGACTCGAGTGGCATAATTCCTTATCAGCCTGCAAAACACACAAATTTAAACAGATAATGTCAACCTGAAAATTTATGTCGACGATGTTTTGGGATCATTATAGTGTTCTTTGATTGGATTTCATGTCACGAGGTGCTATGATCAAAGGATATCAGATTGTGAGACACCACGAAAACTACATTGAGGTACCCAAAATCGCCGGCGTGGAAAGCTGCTCTGTGCTATTCTGCTTATTCGTGGCAAAGCCCGCCCACACAGCTACAGCAATCTGGCAGACCATTTCGATGGGAGGTGCGTTCTCATCCACCATATAGTCCGGATGTTGTCCTATCGATGTTCATCTGCTCACTAAGCTCAAATATGTTGGTAGTGACGAGTTCAAGAACAGTGAACACTTGATTTAATGGTCTGGCGGCAATCGGTATAACATAATTTTTTTAAAAATTTTTTTTAGAGGCTAGCCTGACGGGCTAGCTGCCTTTCAGAGGGTTACGCCCTCTTTTAGGAACGAGACATGATAGTTAACTACGGAAAGAATATGTTAGATGGGCTAAGTGATTTTATACTTTATTAGCAACAACAGTTACATAAATAAGTAATTTTGGAGGTGGAGACTTAAGGAACATTAATCCTTAACATTAGGTGCAGGTATATACACAAGGAAAATAAACATACAGTATATTTTAAACAAATAATCGATAACATAATGGAAATGATGATTAGGTATAGAATTCATGATATGTACAAGTATAGCAATGGGAGTGAAAGATGTGGTGAGGTGCTTACACAGGACAACACGTGGATAATATTAATTAGACAGATGAGGTTATCTTCAGCCTAGAGGCTACTCTAGGCAATGATGAAGACGAATGAGGCCCTTGTTAGTAAATAATGGTAATCACTGTGCTGGAAATGATGGGTGAATGAGAGGAAGATGTTCATGAATGACGTAATCTGTGATTATAAGTAAAGCAGGGTCTAACGGTGGTAGAGTATAATGATATAATGTGAAGAGGAGCGAAAGTGGAGGATGATAATAACGGTGAGGTGTTGGATGAAGTGCTAAATAACGCATTGTGTCCTGTAATAAAGGATGTCGTGTTTCGAAGCGTTTGGTGATAAATGTTAGCCGCAGCTTTTCTAGGTAATATTGTAAAGTCGGAAAAGTGATTTTGCGGTATAAATCCTGTGTAGGACTAGGCAGCTTAATGCGGAACGCTATACGGAAAGCATGGCGTTCTAGAATTAAAAGTTTACTGTAGAACTTAGTGGGTGCAGCTATCCAAGCAGTAAATCCATAAGTAAGGACAGGTCGTAAAAATACCTTGTAGGTATTTAGGATGGTGTGTGCTTTAAGGCCGCAGGTGGTACCAGTCAATCGTTTCAATAGATTGAGTCTATTATAGGCTTTTGTAGTAATGACTTTCAGGTGTTGGGACCAAGTAAGGTGGTGATCATAGGTAATTCCCAGATATGTGACAGTATTACTGATTTGAATAGGCACCCCATCAACGTACAGAGAGAGATTGCGTGGATTTCTGCGGACTTTAGAAGTTCTTTTGGGTGGTAGGAATATGATGGCTTGGGTTTTAGCTGCGTTGATAGTAAGCCGCCAAAGAGTGCACCAAGTGTGAAAGCGATTAATAGCAGTCTGTAACTTAATGGTGAGCTGCTGGATAGTTGCTCCAAGTGCGAGAAGGGCAGTGTCATCCGCATATTGGAAGAGATGGACCTGATCTGGCAGTCGGGGCATATCTGCTACATACAGAAGGTATAGTAAAGGAGACAAGGCTGACCCTTGTGGTACTCCAGAGAACAGAAAGATCGGATGTGACAAACTGCCTCGTACTGAGATATAGGTGATACGATTCGTAATGAAATGGTAAATGAGGCGAATGTAGGAGATAGGGAGCTGAAATTGCAGAAGTTTGTATATGAGCCCATGGTGCCAGACTTTATCGAATGCTTTCTCCAAGTCAAATAAAACTAAACAGGAAGGATTTGCTGAATTATAGTGTTGAGTAATGAGCGTTGTGAGTCGAAGTAGTTGATCATTTATAGAGAAAGCTGGACGGAAACCTGCTTGTGTGACTGGAAGTAGGCCATGATCTGAAATGAAAATATGTAATCGTTTAACTAGGATACGTTCCAAGATCTTACTGAATGTGGATGTAAGTTGTATAGGCCTATAAGACGCAACATCCTGAGGAGGCTTATGTGGTTTGGGAAACATTAGCGTCTTAGATGTTTTCCAAGCTAAAGGAAAGAAGCCAGTTCGCAATATGAATGTATAGATATTCGCAAGAAGTAGTAATAGTGAAATAGGGCATTCCTTGATATGGCGATACGTCACGTTATCTAAGCCAGGTGCAGTATTTCGTTTATTATTGAGAACTTGAGAGATTTCGTGAGTGGTGATTGGGGCGGAAACAGCAGTATTAGGAGGTAAAACATGAGTAGGATTGGGTTGTAGTTCTGGTGATGAAGTATTGAGTCTGTCTGCAGGGTGAGGTGTTTTCTCAAATGGCGGTGTGAAGATAACTTGTAGGTGATCTGCAAAGGCATTTGCTTTATCGCTATCAGTACTAACAGGTGTATCATCCAATAAAATGGGGTAGGGTGTACTAGAGAATTTTCCACAAAGCGCATTGAAGCGGGACCAGAATTTAGTAGGATGCGATGTTTCAAACAGGGTGTTGCATGTCTTTACCCAGCACCGGAGTTTATATGCTTTGATGTAATTGTGCACTGTACGTTGAAGTTGTTTGTGATGTCGGAGTGCTTCTGGGTTGCGAGTGTGGAGATATTCTCGATAGAGCTGACGTGAACGTTTGATCATGGAGAGATAGTGTGGCGGAAGTTTAGGCTGATATGGAACAGATTTCGTTGTTGGAATATACAAGTTGCTGGCTTCCTGGATTGCGGATGTAATGCGATCTACAGTCTGGTATAAATCGTCACATGTGGCCGGTTCTGTTATATCACTGGTGAGGTCTGTAATATGTGAACGATATTGATCCCATTTAGCTTTATCGTAGCGCAAGCTCACTCGTACTGGTAAAGAGGAATGGGTCGTAGTTGAGTATGGTTTGTAAACAAGCTTGATTGGTGCATGATCACTACCAAGAAGATCAAGGATTTCTACAGTGCAATGTGAGATAAGATTTGTGGAGACAATGACTATGTCAGGCTTGGTGTTTGAAATTGGGCGTGTAGCTTGTGGAAGATCAACAATAACCCCAGTAGTGTGGGTTGTTATGAAGTTAATGAAATTTGTCCGGTCACCATCGCTGCGGCTATGCATATTGAAATCGGCCATAATGATGTATCTATTGAAAGTATTGGAGATATATTGTACGAACTGCTGAGGTAATGGATGATTTGGTCTGATGTATATAGTTGCTAGGGTGATGATGACATTTTTGAAATAAACTGTGGCAAGGAGATATTCAGGAAGAGCTGTTGCAGTACTGATGCTGGCGATAAGGGATGTGAGGAGAAATCCCTATGGCTACTCCCCCATTTGCTCGAAGTGCAGGTACGGGATTTGCAGAATGTAACATGGTATATCGTGGTAAACGGCAAGTACGAGAGTTTGTTAGAAAGGTTTCATTGAGTAAGAATACTGTAACATGTTCCTCAAGAAGAAGCCGTTCAAATAAAACTTTGTGTTTTGGTAGTGATCGGATGTTCAGAAAGAGAAAAGTTAAAGCCATGATGTTAAACAAGTGAACTAGCATGTGATTTATGAAAATGAACAGTATTTCCGGAATAAGTAGCAGTAAAATTAACATGAAAAGTGGTTTTTGCTGCCAGAATGATTTGCTGTAGAATATGCGGCCTAATAAAAGGGTGGATGTTTTGCAAAGCTAGCGTTAGAAACGTCAATAGCTGGTCTAATGAAACAGGAGCGTCAATTGGATGTGGATGGGTTTGAACTGGTGCCGGTGGTCGCAAGGGAACAACGAGTTCAGGATGATCCTGAATAGGGTCTGGTTTTGCCTTACACTTGTAACTGTAGGCCGGATGCTGCTCATTACAAGTGGCGCATTTTGGTGGCAATTCCAAGTTATCACAAGTCCGGGTGTTATGAGGACCAGCACAATAGCCACATTTACTGGAACTTTTACAATCGGATGTGTGATGGGAATTGTAGACCTGTATAACATAAAGATTGCCAAGCTCGTGAACTGACATGATCAATGCTTAACTGCGGGAGGTGATTATTTTCAGAAATTAACTAAAGCACATTTCAGTACAGGCAACTAGTTGTTCATCCAACACTTTTTTTTTTTTTTTTTTTACATTATGGTTATTTTATATAGTGGTCTCAAGTAGCGTAGTCGCTAGCGCTCTCAGCTCTGGTGCAAGCGATCCCAGGATCAATTCCCTCTGGGAATATTCGATCGAAAAAAGGTCATCCTTACTTTTGCTCATTCATACTTGGCAAATGCCGAGTAGTGGCCTGACATACATGTTCTAGGCCTCTTCCGTTCCCAGATAATGGTGCTCGTCAAAGGAATGTTATCCCTCACATGCGGCGGACTTAAGGGCATAAAGGTCGGAATATATCCACAAATATGTAAATAAATAAGATAAATAAATAAATATATTTTTAAAAGAACTTTTGAGAAAAATCTGCAGGCGCCAATTCAACATATACGCATATTTAAGCATCCGTAGATTCTGAACTTGGTCTTACGAATATTGACTCATGTGAAAAATTCTGCAGGCCTGTACCACAGAATGTACCTGTACTTACGAAATCAAGTATCATGTTTTTCAAAATGATGATACCATTCGCTTTAATGTATGCTTCCCCTGTTTGGCATGATGCTGCCCCTAGGGAGCCGATGCGAATAGAAAGTGTCTGTATATGCTGAAGTGTAGCAACATTGTAATCACGATCGTCGTTTAAGAAATATTCACATACAATAATTGAGGGATATTCTGTAATACAAGTGACTATACTGTATCTTTCTTTGAAAATTATGTGAATTTCAAAGTAGAACATGGATTACAACAAATCATTGATAGTTACGACGAGAAATATAAACATGAATTTATACGTATTGAATGGGTGAAAGATGCTCGACAAATTGTACTCATGTCGCAACAATTCACAATTTTGTGTTTTATATCGAACTGATCAACCATTAAGAAGCCTATCTGACAAGTATCCATTCTTGTTATTGAGTGATCCATTAATATGGGTCATAGAGTTTCGCGGGTAGTGTTATATACAAGAAGGTAACACAGTATTAAATGTTATCTACAGTATCTCTTGCACCTTCTCCCCTTCCCACTTATAAAGAGAACATGTGTTGAAATTTCTTTCAACTTACTTGTGTTGTTATAGTCGAACTGAAAATTAGAAATTAAAAAAAAAAAAAAAAAGAGAGAGAGAATTTAATGAATTAAAAGAAAGTACAAGCTTTTATAATAATGGATGGAGCTTCAGTTGCTTGTAAATTCAATTCAGGTGCGAAAACTCGTAACAAATGTTTTAAGGGCCAGTGCAAGAGGGTATTGGGACCCCTCTAATCAGTGTGTTGACCACGGTGCAGAAATGTAACTGTAGGGACCTCAATCAGTGTGTTATTCAGTAGATGTAACATTTTAAGCTTGACCTCACCTTGCCAGAAACCATAACAAACCGGATTCTTTGAACTGATTTTTATATATGGTTCCTCGGTTGCTTCTGTTGGCCGTCTCTCTTGAGAATCCCTAGCAGCAGCAATAGTTGGTCGTCTTCTTATGGGGACCATGAACGGGTTATATCATTAAAACGAAGTAAGTCGTCCTATTAGATCTTTTGATTTCGTGAAACACATATTGAACATAAGTTTTGATAATAATCATAATGATATATTAACGATCAGTTTCGCTATCGTTTTAGTGACTATTTTGCTATTCTGGATTCTAGCAAGCTGCAAGATATTGTGCATTTTACAATGCGAGTAATGATTTTTATTTTTAAATATTATTAGTATTATTTTAAAATTTATCAGTGATCTCAATTGGTCTGAAAGTTTACAATGAATTACAAATTTTATATAGACAGCAAAATACAAAAATGAATAATAAGACAATTTAAGTTTTCAGTAATAAACAATATGAGCTTAATATAGCATATGTAGAGCTTCATCGTCCTGGAGCCCCAGCGCATTGAACCGCTAATTGTTACGTCCTTGAATCGAAAATGGAAAAATGAGAAAAATATTACTTATATCATCTTAGAAAGGGTAGAGACGTGATATACCTAGGTCCTATATTGGAAGAATTGAAAACAAAATATTTTTAAAACTGTCAAACATACGATTCAAAATTTATTTTAGTTTTGATTAACAACCCATACAATTGTAAGATGCAGTTAGTGTCTGGACAAGTCAATTCAGAAGGAACTTTCGATGGCAGAAGATAAAACAGTGAATCAACAAAATAAATGTTATTGACTGGATAACTTCGATTTTTTGAAACAAACTGAATGAATGAGAAAGATTGAACTACTTATTTGATAAACTTCAAAACCTGAATTTGAGTTGATTACTGACGTAACAGATGTAGGCACAATAAAAACTAAGTAGATATTTTGTAAACCTAGTAGTTCTTTACCCATCAGCAAGTATGTGCAGGCGAACGTTCTACACAGATTTTTAAGTTTCTGATTGGAATTTTGCAGCCAGCCATCCTGTTAGGGTTTTTCTCAGTCCTACTTGACAAATGCTATGATGGTTCCTTTAGATATATAATTCCTAGCTATTCATTACAAAAGTTCGTTCCTATCTCTTGTTAATATTCTAGTGTAAAATCGATTAAGCAGCTATTGCTGAAACTTTGTAGCATATTAACAAAAAATAAATAAAAACTAAATTTCTCTCTATTAGTTGTCTATTATGACCAGCCAGATGAATGATGTGTAATTAGCATATTAACTAATCTCACTGTTTCTTCTAGCGCTCTAGTTTGCAATTTACTACCTCTTAATTCAATTATTGTTTGACAATACTGGATCGCCACCTAAAATTCTAAGACCCAGTAGGAATCGAACCCTGACCCTAACGCACGAAGACAATGTTCAATAATCATTTGGTTACACGATAGCATTTTGTTAATACACAAATAAAAATAGATGGTTTATTTAATGCAATGTCTTGACCTGAAAATCATCTAAGCAACAGCGTAGTTTCAGTTTTTGCTTGGATAAGGGGGATATATATATACAGTTTCACGTTTTTGATTACTATATTATTATGCTATCGATTTTTATAACCCAAGGGGAAATTTCCCCCTGCAACCTCAAATCACTCCTGTATCTAAGATATGAAGTTAAATATGATAATAAAGTTAATCCCGTTACCTTCATCATTGTGCTTAATTACTTTGCTTTAAGATAAGCTTTGTCATTAATATTGTTCTACAATCACTTTGATTATAGGATAAAACAACGGCATAGAAGACTAATGAAAGAGCACGATACAGTAACACATGGAATACAAGATCAATAAATTCATTTGCAATTCAGAATGATGTTTCGACAATTATAGTTTGTTAAAGGGGAGTAGTCTATTTGATGAGTGAATGAAAGCAAAGAATGACATGTACAATGTATCACATTCTACATATTGGAGTAACAAATTGAGCATCATTAACTTGATATTCCGAAGGTCGGAATGTGCAATGAAATGAGGTGAGGGTTGCAACAGCGATATCAATTATAAAAAGCTGTTATATACCAATAATAAGATGAGCTTGGGATGGGAAGAGATTGCATCAACAAACGCTTGTTGGAGAATTAGAACAGAAAGTTTGATGTTGCAACTACGAGTATGTGGCTGAGGAAAGAACAGCACTGTTTTCTCAACAATCCCATAAAAATATAAGCTTTTGGATAAGATGAAACATGGGAAGCTCTCATCACAAAATTGCGTGTAATTAAACAGAAAGTATTCCATACTTTTTTTCCCTTTACGTACATAACCAGACTTAGTTTCAACACATTCAAATGATTCGATATTTTCTTTTTATTTGTACGTAATTGAAAATGAATGATTTTGATTGGCGTACACTAAACGATCTGTATTGCGAATTATGTAATTTCTACCAAAGGAGTAAATTTATTACTACCATTATTATTTTACACTATATTATTTCCTACGCCAATACTTTACATTTTGACTTCCTTGATTTAATACTTTATTATTATGAACGTAAATTTATACCTTTCTTTATTCATAGCATTTTCCTAAGATCATTATAAATTATTGTCTTCTTATTTATGCATATCATTTGCTATTTTTGTAGACGTAGCAATTATTGTACTGTCTCCAGTGATATAAAATGTTTTAGTAAATCGTTTAATAAAAAAAAACAGTTGAAATACTCCAAGAGCATTGCCAGAACGAACTTAAAAGGAATGGAAAGATGGAGTGGGAAGCATAACTATGATTGTTCCAACATGCAAAAGTAAATCTTCTTATCCTCACCTTTCGGTAAGAGTAACGAGAAAAATTCCATCACTTTCTCAGATAGGTTTTGATGCTCTATCAAATGAAGGGCTCAAAATTGAAGAAAAAAAAGTTCAAGTAACAGACAGACAGACAGACACATACACACATACACAGATGTAGAGAATTCAGTAACGAACTATTTAAGTTCGTTGATAACTGCTTTTCTGTCATAAACGAATAACAAAATAATGTCAAATTTGGAATGGGGCCGTATTTACGTCAATAGCAGTATTGTTGAAAATTCAAGTAACAACATTCAAATAGACCAGAATTGAGAAGTACACTCATGTCCAAAATTATTGTCGTATGTCTATAAATATGTTGTTGTAGGAAAATAATTTGGTAACGAATTTGCCCGGTATTTCTTGCAATGTTAGTATGTGTATAATCGGCAAAGACATGTATGTGGCAAATTTCATGTCAAAAGAACAGTAAATAAGAACAATAAAACTAAAAGAAAACTTTCTTGTCCATTTAGTAACATTTTGTTTTACTCATTCTAATTTTCGTATTTATAATCCTTTTCATTTGAAATTTACCACAAATATACATTTCCCGATTATACACATAGTATCAGTGTTACAAGTACCCTGCAAAATCAATATCAAATTATATTCTTACAAAAAGACAGTTAAAGATATGCGACAATCATTTTGGACATGAGTGTACATACATTGCTCAGACTTATATTCGATATAATACTCGTTTCTTATGAATTTTGTATTATGAATTTAGCTTTTGTGATATGCAAATCGTACTACCAAATATTTTTTTAGTTAAGAGCTTTAGCATTTCTGATGATTAAGAAGTTACCGCGCTTTTGTAACCCTGGGAGAAAATTGCTCAGCAGGTATAATAAGAGGACCTAAAAGTTGAGAGATATATATTCTCTTCAGGAAGGGAGTGGCACTATATAATTCCTAGCTATCCACTTATGAATGAAGTCTACGTATTCAAATTTGGTGTATCTTGTGCACGTATCCTGTGAATTACCAAAGTTCTTGCGACTACCACTTGAATTCTTGATCATAGCTCCTGTTATAATTCGTCCAGAGCATACAATATTTTTACCGTACAGGAATTTGTTTGATTAGTAAAAAAATAATTTTCTTTTATTTAATGTACAGTACGTGAAACAAGGCTGTTATATAAACAGTTCCAGCTCATCATTAAGAACCTTCTGTCCCACCCAACTACCCAACCCAACTCAACCGAAAAGTTGTTGAAGAAATTATGCCTTCGAGAACCAATCGTTTACCGTTAAGCCTTAAAGGCAGCGACGGTTCCATGTTTAACCGCATTCCTAAAAGGCTTCTTTTCGTAAGATATTACATGACGTCATCATTTATTAGTGTTATTCTTTCAGGAAGACAAAAGGACTTCTTTCGACATAACGTAACTGAAGGGGAGGTATACCATTTTTATTTGGCCTCACACAATCCATTGAGAAAAATTGTATGGCTCTGTTGGATGTTAAAAAATGTGCTCAGAAAACAATGGTAGCTGAAAGTAGTTATTCTTGTTAGAAAGAGAGAATATTGTATATGCAATTTTTGTACATTTTCTGGAATTCAGTCTCGTCAATTGCCCATTGAATCACGATTGAATATAATATAATATTTTAGCAGAAGTAAATTCGGATGGTGAGAGTTGGTGCACCAAGTAATGGTTATTACCATAATTTCTGTTTCACTTCAGATATGTCGTTGTTATTACATCGTACCAAAAGTAAAAATTTTCTTTGTCAAATTGTTTCCATGATTTCTTTTTAGTTCCGATTAAGCAATTCTAAGAGTAAGGAATGGATTTCATGTTTTAAAGCCTAATAATAACGAAAATAGATTCACAATTGTATTATGAGTGTATTTGGTATTGTAAAGTCCATTCGACGTAGTTGTTTGAATTGTAATGTTCCTTATCAACAGAGACAATGATATTTTTGTTAAAATTTAGCGTCCCATTTCAGCATCAAGGGTACCGTATATAAAATGTGCAACTACAATACAAAGTGGAATCAGAACTACCATAATGCGTTCAATATTCTACTGTCGAGAATCGAACCCGAGACCATCTGAACCAAAGATGCTAACTATACCAGCGGGGAGAGTTTATAGCGATCACGAGACATGAATCTATGAAGATAATGGTAATAACCACGTATATCTATTTTTACGAGATTCTTACCAATATAAAATACCGATGAGTTACTTATAAAATAAACACTTCATTTATATCATACTGAATTAATATTAGTTTAACATTCTAAGACCGATGAATTATGTTATCAGAGAGACACAAGTGTGTTTAATTTGTAACCTTACTCTTAGTACTAACGCACTATTCCACCTAAAAATTGTTCATTGAATCGCGAATTCGATGGATAACGATTAATACTAAAAGTAATTGCACGTAATGTTATATGAAGTATTCTTGGGTTTTTCATTCCCTTTCCTAAAACATGTGTTTTCTGAAAACGTTTTAAGCTATACGTCTTTAGGTATTGAGTTTTTTTTTTAAATATGTCTCAAACCATACATCAAATGATTCATTTCGTTATTTAAATTTTTTAGTATAGTGACGTTTTACACTTGGAGTAGAGGATTATTCATACATTTTAAGTTTTTAGAGGTAATTTAGGTAGCAACCATTTTTTGGATTTCATTTAATTTTCTTTTGAAAAATCAATTTTGAGACAAGTTTATCTTATGGAGTCTGTAGAAGCCATCCGATCTTGACAAAAGTTGGTCACGGAGGTAGAGCTTGACCCATTTAGTATGCATGTGAAATGTATTCTGTTAGATCTTTGGTTCCCGAGGTACTGACAATTAAATTTTAAGTTTGGGCTTTTTTCGCAAAATTTCACAAAAAAGGAAAAACTTTTTAAAGAAACATACAAGAAACCTATTAAACGTTAATTGAACCGTAGAAAGGTAAATGATAGAACGGGCTTAAAAATTAATTTCTATGCATCGTCACAGCTTCGAGTGAGAGAACATTTTCAAACATTAATTAATTTTGACTTCATTTACACCAGAAAACCAGCGAAAATGTCTCAAAAACCGAAATTTAAGGGTCACCTGCACTTACGATAAAGAAGTGCTAAACCTCAATAAAAGATAGACTTCTTCTGCAATAGAGAAACTTGCTAGTTCCATAAAGATAAATGGTTTTGAAATAAATGACGTAGAAACTAATAGTAATAGTCAAATAAGTTCTGAAAGACTATAACTCAAATTTTTCGAGACGTGTTTAATCAAACCCACTTAAAAGAATATTAGATTGAAAAGACCTTTCCAACACTACATAACATTACTCATATTGCAATTAAAACTCATATTGCATTGTGCATAAGCATATGGTGAGTGTTAAGATCTATGTATCTGTCGAAGATCTATGTACCTGCAGCGGTCGGCCACGGCAAAGTGAAGAATCTGACTCGAGTTTAAGTTCATATCTATTCGAAAGTGCAACACTTGCGGTATCGACATTTGCGGTACTTCGAGTATCGACATTTGTGGTACTGGGACTTTTGCGGTACTATTCAAAATAACTTCTTATTCTTCAAGTAGAGAAAGGATATTTTCGGGTATTCAGTTAGAGGATAGGCACACAGTATCAACTGCTACACAAAGACCAGTTTTACACATTGGAGTAGCCAGGAAGTTGCTCTAGGGGGGAATATATGACTTGTTTTTTTTTTAGGGGACCCGGGCTTTTTGCGTCTAAAAGCAGACTAAAAATCTTTCAGAATAGAAACCATTACTAACTCACCATGCATACATACAAACCTTTCTCGTGGCACTTAAGAACATGTAAGTATTACGGAATTATTCAAAGAGCAACCTGCTAGCGGAGTAATTTGTCACAATTCACTCATTTGGAATATAATTGTCATTGTTATGAGCATATTTAGGCATTTTTGTCAGATCTCTCTGGGAATAAATATAAGAAACAAATTCAAAATTAACGTTTGATGAATTATTAATTTATTTTCCTGATGTATAATAGAATTCAATTAGTATATTAGTAGATAGCTTTTTTTTTTTTTTTTTTTTTTGTCTGAAACAAACATCAGTTACTCCAAATTTTGAATGTGTTATTTTCCTCAAGGATTTCTTGACATCTTTTGAGGCTACATGTTCAGTTAATACATTTTCTATTCTTTTGTCCATCTTATGCACTGACGTCGTCTACGTTTCCCTTCAATGTTTAAAGTTTTTCTTTCATATAGGTAGTCGTTGTACGCAGCCTCACTTTTTCTAAATACTTCACCAAACACTAAACTTAGGAGTTGACTCACCTGTTAACGATTTCAGTCTGTGGTTTTACCCTTTAACAGCATTATTCGTTCTATGCTGTTGATTCGAGCAGTTCCACATGGAGATGTCAATACCGGGATTGTTTAAGAAAATAATCTAAAAATCTCTCGTCTTTCGTGATGGTACATCTTCCGTAATGAAAGCCACCCAGCATCATCGTCTACAGGGAGAAATGTTAGAGCAGAACACATTCTGAGAACCTCACCTCTAGAACTGATTTATAGTCATTTGTGAGTCCTAATTTCTGAGCCTTTCTCCACAAGCACTGATTAAAACGCAAATTATAGCACAGAAAAGTTTCTCTTAAGCAATTGCTAAGAGATTTCTTCCAGTTAAAACCAAAACATTTCTACAGGCGAGGCATTGAACTGCTACCTGAACGTTGGCAGAAGGTCATAGATAGTGGAAGTGAATACACCACTGAGCGATTGTGAGTTAATGTGAGTGACAGTACAATGTATGCAATGTATTGTTACACTCGTAGAAATGTTAATGTTATATCTATGTTCTATTTGTATTTGAATGAACAGAACAGCAGAATAAAAATAAAATATAAAATATAAGAACCGCACGAACTTATGCATCGACCCAATATATCCACTAGTGTGCGTTTCCGGGATCGGTGTTTTTAGAGATGTTATTGCAGCTTGCGCGAAATCCAATTTGATTAATTTTCAATTCTAATCATTAATATTAGCCTTCACTAAACTGAAAAATCTCTGATACGTCTTATTATCTCTTGTCGGTAAGAGGCCGAAGATCAATGGGACTATGTTTGTTTATTCCAGGTTACTTCGGATGTTTGCCTGTGTTGTATATAAATGGACAAACTGCCGACTACAACACTTAAATGTTATATCCATATATATATATATATATATATATATATATATATATATATATATATATATATATATATATATTCTACGTATCTATATACTATATAGATCTATCTATCTATACTATCTATATGGTTAGATAGATTCGTATATAAAACGTAGTGTGCGGAGTTGCACACTGTCCTCCCTTTCCAGTTCAAAATACTGCATTAACATTCGCCCTTCCTATGTGGTATTATCTGCAAGCAGAAAGTTTTTTGTCTCATCATTTATCTTCAGGATATACACACGTTTTACGGTGTGTACCGCAAATGTCCCACTGTCTAAGGGAAAGTTTTGGACAGAATTCCGCAAATTTCCCAGAAAAAACTGGTTTTCTAATTGTACCGCAAATGTCCTGATACCTATCCATTCCTCACCCACAGCGTCATGTTTGTTAATCTATATCAAATCAACTAATGATAGTTGACACAATTTATTATTTTTTAAATTTTTGTCCACAAAGTTGTAATATATTTAGAGTTGAATATTATCAGTATTCATCCAGTTTTTAAATTTGTCAGTTTCCTTTTGAGCAGTCACTTTTTATGGGTGCGTAAGCTTATTTTGTATTTTCAAAGATTTGCGGTAAATGCTGTAGCTCTGTCATTTTTAAAGACATTAATTTCAAATATAAACCAGTTGAAAGATAATTAAATATACATTTTGAGTCCGGTGCACATTTAAACCTACTACACTACAAATTCAAAATTTGTTTAATGTTAAAGTTTCAAAAATACGAATTGTCATTTTAGAAATTAGAAATTTTAAAGACAAAATAAGACTCACTCACTGTTAATTTTTGTTGATATAGGCATCATAGTATACTACTTTCTAAATGACAGTTTTTAAACTAAGAGTCTCATTCCTTTTTGTTGTGTTTGGATTTTTTTTTTGAAAATCGGCTATGTTCAACTTGAGCTATCTCAGAACCGGTCACACTTAAAATATCTTAAATTTTCACAAAACAATTGCATTGTAAGTAGTTATTCGATGTAATTGTTTCGTTAATTAGTAATGTAATCACGAGGACACTTGGGAGAAGTGGTCATTTCAGGGGATCCGTGATATTTTTTTTGCGAGGAGCTACGAAATTTTTCTCTCTACTGTATCTTCGTTCATGCTAACTGCGGGTTACCAGTAAATTTACAGTACTGCTTATTACTCTCCCTGTATCAGAAGACCCTCCAAGTGAAAAATCTGAAATCAGCACTGCGTGGGAGACGATTGTTTCAAATCAACTCAATATTAAGCCTGCTTACAGATAAAAATGTTTGATAATGCAGACCAGTTTTAGACAAAAAAAAAAAAATCGAGAGAACATTTTAATAGATGTCCAGTATATTTTAGAAAATAAACAGCGTTTGATTTGGAAATCATTAGCTAATTGTACCGTATATCAAGTTTATGCTTAGAGATGTATCTAAGATGCGCAGTAACTTGACACTAGAAACAACAGTTTACATTTGAGGTTATATAATACAGTTTAACTTTATGGTCAATATTCTTATATTTGATGTGGAAACGGCTTCTTTACTATGTTTCGCTTACTGGCAGAAGAAAGTTTTCTACCTTTCGCACATTTCAAGACCACGTTATACTTTATTTTCTCAGCTGTACATTGGTGAGATGAAGCTTGAATGTATAAATGTTAATCGATCAGAAATAATAGTTTTAGTTATATTAAACATGCTGAAGTGTTGTCCTTACTCATTTGAAGTATCAGGGTCCAATATTTGCTTTATACAGCCTCGAAGTAAGGAAAACTACACACTCCCATTAAATTATTGTAACTGACCTCACTATATTAAGATTATGCAAAAATGTTCTATATCAAAAATGACTATAGTCACATTATTGTTAAAAAAACTTGACCATCGATGTCTCTTTAAAATCTTTTCTACTCTCAACCTTTTTACAATATTTTATAAATAAGGGCTACAACAAAGATCTGGAAGAAAACTAACCATTTTTTATTCTTATTGTATAAACGAGCACAGAACTTTCCTTTCTCTATTTAAAAACCAATACTAAACTTTAGCGCCCACAGATATAATGAATGTCACACCAATTTTAAATCATATGAAATGAGAATCAAACATTTTTGAATACTTTATAAATATATGTTAAGTTTTGCCTTTTGTCAAGTCCAAATTTCACCACTTTCTTAAAACACATGTAAAATACCAAATCTGATAATAGCTTATCTAGAGGGGAAATTTATGTAAAGTAAAAAGAATTAATATTTAAGAACTCTTAAACTTTAAGTAAATATACATGGACCAATGAACTGAATTTTCATCTTTCATTACTTATACAATTCAGCTAAGAGTTAAAAAAGACATAAGAAAAGTTTCTCTGTTTTATACAAGTATATCAGAATAAAATACATTATTAAACAACGTTAAGAGGTATAATTAGAAACCAAAAATATGATGATTTGTCTTGCTACTAGCACTTCTAAAAATTAAATGATTAGTTTCAAAAAAGAAGGCAATGAGAAATTTTAAGACAGATCTTTCAGTTTTACTTCCTTTCTCCGAAAATTATAGAGGTCAGGAGGTTCCACACATTCACCTGGAAGTTTTGACAGTTGTTTATAGGTCTTCGTGGTATGAAATATTCCTAGCAGGCACTGATGATATGCAGGCGTTTCTTATGCACGCAAAGAGACATTAACAGTTAACACGTGCTTTAGTAGTTCAACAGTGTAAATACCGGCGGCAGAAATAACTAAGGATAAAACTAACATATCTATAGTATGTAAAGGAATTTAGTCTCATGAAATGTTCTAGAGTTAGAAGCATTTAATTGTAAACTTCACTTTAAACACATGCTTGGATTGCCTGTGGACAAGCTGCCCGCAGATAACAAATATATTCACATCCATTGATGACCATCATGTGTCGCCGTTTAGTGCTCTTATACTCGAAATTCGTGCTTTAACAATCTGTGAACATACTGAGGAAATTTGTTTGAAATTCCTGCCACTTTCTAACTGTAGAGTAACTGTAGGGATAAAAAGAGTTTGTCATGTTCAAAAAGATTTAAAAAAAAAGGGTTGACATAAGTTTATAGGTTTGCAAATCTAATAACAAAATAATAATGCAACAATGATTTAACAATAATGTATTAAATATTAATGAGTTCGAAATAATCATTTTCCCTTTTTAGGATCACGCTAGCAGGCCTTGTAAGATTACTGTGCTAGTATGTCCGTCCTTCCGCCTGTCTATTATTCAAAAGGTAACTCTTGAACGAATACGAATTTGTGTATTTTATTGTTTGCAATAGACAGCGAGAGCAATTATCTCAGCCGATAATCAATTCCTAAATATCTGCACTGGTAACGGTAGCTTCAACTCCAGCAATCCATATCCTATTTCTTCATAAATATACGTTTCACATAATGCTAATATGTAAACCTCAAACCTTGTAAGAGTTATATTATAATACCTGGACATGAATCTTTTAGGTTTTGAAAAGAGCTTCAGATAAAGATCTTAAAGATAATACATGTTCAAAATGGTCAAAAGTGGACCTGATTCCCTTGTGCATTGAACGTGCCATATGTTGATAGACAGGTCCTGAAGAGAATACAGGATAATACAAGCCCTTATTACATTAAAATCAAATGTTTTCTTTTACTAAACATATCGGGAAAAGTTTCTATCACATTACATAATCGCGGACACATTCAGCTTGGAATGAACTTACCAAGAATGAAATTCTAGATCTTGAGTATAAGAATATAAAATATTAGAAGCATCTTATTAACGCATTATGTTTTACTGATTTTAACATCATCCAATGAGAGTGATCGAGAATCCTAACAAAAATGTATTCCATATTGCATCAAAATGGAAGAACTTTTACTAAAATTATCGGGGAAAGTAATTTGTTATCACATAATGTATGAGTGCCGCGTAGGGGTGGAATCATGAGTGCCACGTACGTAAATTGACACCTTCAAAACAGGATCACCATATAGTAATGTAGATTTCTGAGTGTACGGAATAACGAAAGGGGTGTCCTGCATGAGATTGTCACGTCTGATGAGAAAGAAATCTCTTACGACAATTGGAAACGATGAAGACAGTAGTTGAATCGTGATGAACGCCCAGGACGGTTCCCAAAACTACTTCTCCATCGTCGAAAGTGTTCTTGATGGTATGGGGTTTATGGTAGAGGTGATGCATCCTATCTTTCTCCGTCGAAGCGAAATTATCACTCTTAAGATCGTGACAGTGGTTAACTCCATGAAGTGCACTGCAAATTTGTCCACAAGCAACCAGAATTCGAACAATTTGGTTCATATTCCACAAAGTGGATGCACCAGTCTCACCAGTACACCAGTCTCAGACAAAAAGGGACAAAATTTCTGAAAATCATATTTCAATTGATAATATTTCACTGCTTTAGATATTTTGATATTGTAGTTTCGAAGATATGATAAGCATTGGTAAAGTTTACATCATTATTATGAACTATGAATTTGCGAGAACTTGTAATTACAACTACCAAAACTGTTGCTGTAATATCATAGAAGCAAAAGAAAACAACTATCATTTTAAAAATTTTCCACAAATTGCCCAAGTTATTTTAAGCAGTATAGTAATTTCTATCTTTGTTTTTCGTGTCTTCGGAACTGTTTTAGGTATTAAATTGCTGTAAACAGTTTAATGATCTTTACCTTTATTGAAAACTATGTGCCATTGGATGTGGTATTTATACAAATAGTTTTTCGAAATCAAGACTTTTGAAACAAGGTCAAATTTCCAATCGTTTGTAACTTTGTTTCTACTTTTAAATACGTTATATCATGGTCATAGTATTTGATACAAAGCTATTTTGGATTACATTTCCTCGTCCGTCTCACCTGTATTATTACGTATTGTTGTAGACCTTAAAAATTAGGATATTTGCGATACTGTAGCACCTTTTATCTACAATACTGAATAATTTAAGTTTCAGTTTAATATACAGATTTGAAATATGTAATAATCTAAGGTACCATTTGAAAAATAATAACTTGATGTTGGATTGGCAGTAGTGTTAATCTGATAGCATTGCAGTGTATATTAAACGATTTATCCCTATCAATATTTGTATTGTACAGAACTTCAGTGTTTCTTATCTGTTACTTTAAAAGTTACACGAACGATTCAAGATGAAGGCTTGCTCTGTATGTATGATCTTAGCGTTGAACTAACTGTATTGATTAAATAATCCAGTAAGTTATCACCACAGAAACAACAGCCCACCAATGAACCCAAACCTGTATCAATTAGAATTGTTATTACTCAAACACTCCCGTAAGATCCATCTTTTGTCCTTCTTTTGGCCTCATATTTTTGTTTTCCTCAAAAGTCTCCCAACTAACAATTGCTTTATTTTAGAAATAATAAACACTTCTGACCAGAGTATATACACTCTGGTCAGAAGTATTTATTATTTCTTTAGTGAGTTCCAGAGTCGGGATGGATAGAGTTGCTTTATTTTATAGCTATTTCCCATTCTAACGAAGTGTTCTACCTGCATCTCAACCTAGGCTCAGGTTTTGTCATCAGTGCAAGTTAACATCTAATGTTTAGGTCTGCCGGATGAGTCAAAACGATGTTCCCTATTTCGTTAATTTATTATTCGAACAGTAATGAGCTCTTCTTACCAACATATTTTTCCCTGGAATATAATCTCAAAAAGGCTTTTTTCTCTCTTTCTATTGCAGAGGCGTAGTTACGTAGACGTCCACCAGGAGGCAGGTTAGTCGAAGTGAGCAATATGGCTTCTACAGGCCAGCAGAAACGTTCTGTGTGCTTGATTTTCATGAAATGAGCACCAAGATCCCCAGACCTCACCCCAAGCGATTTCTTCCTTTGGGCTTTTATCAAAGATCACATATTTGTGCCGCCATTTGATACAACTATGGTTGAATTGCGTGAGCACATCACTGCAACCGTGGTCGATATCGACCCTGATGTGCTAGGGAAAGTTTGGCAGGAACTTGATTATAGAGTAGCTGTGTCGTGTAACTCGTGAATCGCATACTGAATTACAATATCTTAGAAAATAACATTTTTGAGTTGATCAATCAGTGTGAATAATTTCTGTTTACATACACATTACTAAAATAATAATAATAATAATAATAATAATAATAATAATAATAATAATAATAATAATAATAATAATAATAATAATAATAATAATAATAATAATAATAATAGAAATCGGGAACATCATTTTGATTCACGCTGTATATAGGAAAAATAGATAAATAATTCCTATATCAAGTACTTAATGAAGTGAAATAAAATTTGTAGTTTAACATCCTATGATTATCCACCGAGGCTAAGGGAGGCAACGATGATGACAATGAATGAAATGGCAGAATGAAACAAGTACAGGAAACAGAAAAACCGAGAAAACCCTATACAAAATTTGTCCACAACAGAATTCACTTGGCGCAAGCTTGGATCGAACCAGAGGTGAGTGCTCTACCAACTGAGCTACTGCGGCCCTGCATCAAAAACAGAAATAAACATATGAGTACTGGTAATGTATATACATATTCGAAATCATAGCTTGGAAAGCTTTCTTAGTGGTGAGATAACTTGTATACATGGTCACTCACAGAGGGGGAAAAAGGAGGGGAAATCGCTCTTTCTGGATTTTTGAATAGGGTTCGCTTTTTCGCAATACATGTTAAAACATATTAGATTTGCTTACTCGCCCTCTACAGTATTTAATATATTTCCTGTGGTTAATAAAGCTATGCAATGTGTGTCAATAACAATTGTTCTACATGAAGTATTATATGCATCAAGGTGTGTATATTCCTGGCTTCGCTTGTATTTCAGTCTATTGTCCTCTTCCCATCACGAAAAAATCCTGTTGGGGATCTGTGCTTGGATAGTAATAGGAAAAGAAAATTGTCAATTATGAACTGTTTGGTTATTTCTTGTAAAATAATTACTAAATATTCTTTATATATTTTACCAAACAGAATTTACTTTAATTGCAAACTTGAAAGTTTTCCTAATGCGAAAGAAAAGCCGCCATTCAACGATTCTTTAAAAAATGAAATCTTTTTACAAATATACATTGCTTTTATAACATTTTTAGTCAATGGTCTCATTATGTAAGTTTTTCTTATGGCTCAGATTAACTTTTGATGGCACATTTCTTCCTTGTATTTTTGTTCTAAATAGCAATTAGTTTTTTTCTTTGAAAATTTGACTTAAGTCCAGACTCGAACTTCGAAGAATATTTCATATACACTAAAGTCCTGTTTCACCGAATCAAAAGGGATCGATGGTGTTTTGGTTAAAGCAAGATTTGGTTAAACCAGAATAAAGGTTTTTTAATATACAGTACTGTATTTGAGGCGTGTTCTGAAAGTACAGTTTTTTTATTAAAAAAACATACTAAAAGAGATTTGTTCGAGCCAAATTTATTTTTACATGGAAGAGCACACCTTAAATCTTTTTTTCGACGTAGTTTCCACCAATGTTCAAACATTTGTCATAGGAGGTGACCAACTTGTCCAAACCTTCCTCAAAGAAACATTCCGCAAGACAACCATAACTCCACAGTGTTTCTTCCACTCCACACAAAATAACCACACCTTAACCGTACTAGCGTCAGTGGAGAGGCAATGAACCAATGAAACTAGCACGCATGCGCGGAGATCCAACACTTGCGCTGCGATGGTGTTGAAATGAATCTGTGCGTATTTGCCAGACACTGGCGGAATGTTTAGTTGAGGAAGGTTCGAGGACAAGTTGGTCACCCGCTTTGACAAGTGTTTGAACATTGGTGGAAACTATGTCGAAAATAGTTTGTGTGCTCTTTCATGTAAAAATAAATTTGGATTAAACAAACCTGTTTTAGTATTTTTTTCTTTTCGAAACTGTACTTATTTTCCGGACACGCCTCGTATTTGATATATTTTCAGCGTGAAAGACATTGTTGGCAACAAATGATGCCTTCAAAACTGAGCATTGCTAAACTAAATCCGTGCTTCTAAAACAAATTTAATTTAGATTGTGAAAAAAAAAAAACTATTTTCTTTCGCTTAATATCAGGTGAGTACTTCTTAGCAGCTCGCTCTCTAAGTTGCTTAATTAGAAGCAATTAAGCAGAGGAGATTTCATCTTATTGTTCCACGTAAACTATGACGTCTTTAAATATTCCAGTGGCTTTTATTTAGCAATTCGGTTAACCGTTAAACTTGATTACTAGGATTCGGTTAAACGGAACTGTAGTAAATGTGTAAGATTCCCAAGATTTACCAGTATGCCAAATTTGGTCAAGATCGTATGCGTTTCATTTATGGCATACGAATATATACGATCCTTGTGATTTATTAGGAAAAGAAAATCAAATAAGAAAAATCTAATGAAGAACGAAAAGTGGTGAAATAACTTGATTGTTCTACCTGTTGAAATACCATCGCATTTCTTTCTAAGTACAGATTAATGGAACTCCTATTGGTTAAAATTAAATTTAACAGGAATTATGGAGTGTAAAAGATGTTCCTAGCTTAGGTCATTGAATTGTCTTTCTTTAGGCCTTTGGCAAAATTTTATTGGTTTACATATACGATTAAAATGCTTTAAACTGTACGGTGGCAAAATATGATTTACCTTTCAAAATTAATTGCTATGAGCTTTCAATATGTAGGATCGTTTTATGAGTGAGTGTGGAATGTATGTGTTGGTACATATATAGGAGAAAACTTTCATCCTTTCTTTATAAAACCCCTCCAAGGCATCACGTCATCCGCCGAGAGTAGGCCATCATTTTTCTTTCTAGACGTTCCAAGAAATAATTTGAATGAACTGTTCTCTTTCGTGCTAAAAAATGTTCATCCTAAAATAAGTGTGGTTTTTATTCTGTCAAGGTTTGAATATATTTCTAAGTTTATCCACTTTAATTATTCATATTAACATATACCCAGATAATAATATGAATACTTAGAAAAATATTTTTATCAAGTTATGTTCTGATGTCGCGTACTAATCTGATCGACCAAACGTTTGTTGTGATCACTTATAGCAGCTATAAAGAAATAAATTTCTAAATATTAAATATAGTTTTAATAAATTATTTTTACCGAGCATATATTTACGTAGATCACATTAACACAACAATACTGGTTGTTGAAACATAAAACCATATTGACTGTACTAAAGCATACTCATTTTGTAAATGCTAAAACATTCTCTCTCTAATATTCTACCGAAGTTGACCCTCAGTTTTCATATCATATGAAAAAGATACAAGAAAAAATTATGAAATATGATAAAATTTTACGAAAGGCAACAAGAAATACAAAATTTTCTTACTAGTAACAGTGGTGCCCACCCCCCTTAGGTCTATGACGCACCCCCCCCCAATTGTCTATCCGTAGGTGTTCTACCATGAAAAAATCTTCTTTTCGATTAATTTTACCCCCCCCCCTCATCAAACATATTTATATAGATTTTAACCCCTCCCCAATATTTCAATGACGCAGTTTGCGTCATAGCCCCCCCTTGTGGGCACCCCTGCTAGTAATTTGGAATTTAATACTGTTTTATAAATTTCCACAGAGATTATTTCAAGGATGTTATAAATAGAGGATCTGCCCATATGTATCTTCATCCTATTAAATCGGTGAAGCCAAAAAGCAACCGAGCATCGGCACGTCTGATTGGTTACTCTCGTTTCTGCCATCGTCTGATTGGCTACTTTCGTTTCCGCCATGATTGTTGGCTCAAAACATTGCGATCCTATTGGGCGGAGTGTACAGAGTAGGGGTGGCGAAATTGTGACGTATGGCTTCAAGATTTTGTTGTAAGGGCAAATAATAAACCAATATATTGTTTTAAACTGTTAGCTAATATATAACAAACAACTATATAGGGAAAGTATGAATGATTTAACTTTACATTTAGGATTTGCAAGTGAAGAAAAGAAACAAATTTACTTTAAATTGGTAAAACAAATATTAAATGAAATCTTCCAATTTAAGTCCCACGATTATGTTCTTTAAGCTAAGTGAGACGATGATTAAAGCAAATGAATAATGATGGAAGAATTATTGAAATGAGAAAGTGGGAGGAAATGGAATACCTCGCGGAAACCCACGGACACCATGCTGTCCACCACAATCTTATTTGGCCAAAGGCCACGTACCAGAGGCAAATGCTCTACCACTGAGCCACCGTGCCTCTATGATAAAACAGTAAGATTACAAATATCAATAAATTATATTTAAGAATCGTTACACATACAAGGGGATGGTGAAAAGTTCTTGTCTTCCCCCAATAAATGTAGAGCTAGAGGGATGAAAGTACACAATTATTGAACATATTTTCCCTGAGACTGATGCACTTGGTACAGCGATGTTGCAGCTTTTCTAATTTTTACAAATAAAAGTCCTTTGGTTGAGCCTGCGCCATGTTTGACGCCAAGAATGTTCTCAAAATGATGTTCTTTAAGGTATTTCTTCAACCTTGGTAACAAATGATAACCAGGAGTCAGATCAAGGAAACTGGGTATTGGAAGTGCAATCAGAATCTCGGGATGTTGCATTTGGCAGTCACAACATGTGACATTGAGCTACAAAATGAAAATCCCTTTGGGCAACTTTCCGCAGTGTTTCGTTTTAGTCCTATGTGGATTGGTCTAATAGGCTAACGTAGTACTGTACTCTCCGGTAATACTAGTCTGAGGTAGGTATTCTCAATAGAATACCATCTTTGTCCAAAACATTGAAACTTGGACTTTTTTTTTTTTTTTTTTGCTAATTTCTGTGTGCAGGATAGGGATGCACACGAGACAAGACTTGAGACTGTGTCCTCTCGAATAGGTGCCGCTAAAGTTATATTTCGTCTCGAAAATGTGTTTCTATTGGAAAATCTCTGTCTCGTTTTGAGTTTCATAACGACAATTCAGTCTCGTCTCGTCTCGTCTCGTCGCCACTCCATTGATTGATCCTTGGTGTCGGGATCATAGATATGGAGCCAGGTTTCATTCTCAGTCATTACTCGGACCAAACAATTCGTAACGCTAGCCTCAAAATCACCCAAAACTTCTTGGATGCTTCAACTCGTTCCTTTTTCTGAATACTGTTCAGGCATTTCGGTACCCACTTTGCTGAAAGCTTACACATGTTAGTATACTTTTACTAATGAACACAACACACTCCAATGGGATGTTCAGTATCTGTGTTATGTTGTTTTGGTTGATATTTGCCTGCGCTCAAGGATCAGTTCATGTGGCGCATCAAATGTTGCCGGGTCGATTGAGGTGAGAGGCTCACCTTCATAGGTGAATTGGCCAGTTTTAAAACGAGCCATCCATGTATTGATAGTAGTGTAGGAAGGACACTACTTCTCTAGTGTTTGTGATATCTGACTGGAATATTTTTTTGCAGACTTTCCCTGAAGAAACAAAAACTTTATGACGGTTCGTAACTCCAAAGCTGTGAAGTTTGCTTGAGCCTCCATCATCACTGTTCAAGCATAATAATAATAATAATAATAATAATAATAATAATAATAATAATAATAATAATAATAATAATAATAATAATAATAATAATAATAATAATATCATAAGAAACTTATATTTGCACCATTACATACTAAGGTGCACTCATATGAGCTTTCATATGAACCTCACTCAATGTTTTATGTGGACAGGGGGAGTGGAAAAGCAGGAAGTTTCCAGTACTCTCTCATAGAGAGATGACCAAAAAAAATCTACACATAAATGACAAGTAAATTTATTTCTCATACAGAAATAATCGTAAAATTTTTGAACATGTATGTACTTCATAAAAGAGCTACCATTTTTACCTGTTCTTCATGATCTCCCTAAACAAATGAAGGGCTGTGGCTACCCAGTTAGCAAATAGATCTTTTTATAGATCTTTAGATTTTTATCCCTTGATTTAACAAGTTCCTACATGCCTTAAGATATTGGATCAACACTGAATAATCTATACTCTCACTGGGAATTGAATGATTTGTCTACAGAGAACACATCATCTGCCTAAGAAACATTGATTCATTTTAAGAAAGCTTATGTGTAACCAATATCTCCAGCAAAAATTTGAGAAATGCTATTCAGTAATAAATTTAACGAGATTAAATCAAACTTTCCAAAAGATTGGATCGATAGTAGAGTACAGGGTGGCGTAAATGTTTCACAAAATTCAAGTTTAATTGCAGAACTCTGTCACCACATTACAACAAACATGAGCCTCAGCTGTCGAAAAGAAAAAAAAAGCAGTGTACTATTGACAAGGTCAAACGATAATGTGACCAATCACATCCCATTATCGCTTAGATCGACATTTGATTATATCATAATATAAATGCCATTTTTGGGAGCATACTAACCAGGATGAAAAAAAAATCATTTTTGTTGATTTTTTTTATTTAAATCGATTTTTTTGATTTAAATCAAATCTTTCTCCTCGTATAATACAAGTTGCGAACTGAAGAAAAAGCATTAGGAGTTAGTATTAAATGCTAATTATGCCATTTAAGTGAAAGTATTGGGGTTGAATTTTGAATTATTCCCAATCGTTAACCTATATCAATCCCAAACTATGTTTCTTAACCCTTTTAAAGTATGACTTTTTTTAAAAGGTAAACATCAATCCCAAACAATATTTCTTAATCCTTTTAAAGTATGGCTTTTTTTTAAAGGTAAATTATAAACTTTCAGTCAAGCAGCTACAGCATCATCTCTACTTATCCTAGGAGCATAGTACGTACATCATTTTCTTCAGAATAGAACAGCCTTTCAAACGGTACCATTCATATGTCTCCATCTGAGACGGGAAAATCACGAAAAAAAGCTATTTTTTTGTTAAAAATATCCTTTTCTTTTTAAAAATTTTTGCCCCTCTAGACCCCGCTGTTTCCACGCAGAGATCTGAAAACATCTGAAAATCATTAAGGGATGCACTGAACGAGTGTGCAAAATTTCAGTCTTCTGAATGCAAAATGTAACCCGCCAAAAAAATAATAATACGCATAACAAAAAAATCTTTTTAAATTTATGACGTCATCACACACTATGCCTCAACGCAGAAAGGCGTGAAAGCATATGTAACGTGTTTTAAAATGCACCCAGTCTTGAAGAAAACGAAGTAAAAAGCCTTATTGGTACTTTTTAATCGAATAATGAAGACTCTACCCTATCACATAAAAATAGGTGATATAATTTAAAAGGTTAAGGCATTAAGGAAAAAGTACAGCAACGTTTATCAAAATGACACTTTTTATCACAAAAGTTACTGATATTTAGCAGGGGCCTATTTTAAAAAACTCAGAACTATCTTGCATGAAATACATAAATTTCGCCTAAAGTTACAAATTAACAAAAAAAAAAAAAAAAAAAAAAGATAGGGGATAGGACCCCTCTAAATATGCCCTATTATCTGGGAACAAACAGACACGCACAAAAAAGAATTTTCGTCTTAAATGTCGATGGTGATTTCCCCGTTGGAATAGTTAACGATTTTGAAACCGAAACCCAATGTTACGAAAAGAAGAAAGTAGGATTGCTCCGTTACCTGTTCAAAACGGGATTTTCCCTAATCATCCTCTGCTGACACTTGTTTTCATACTGTACCGTACATTTGAGTCTCATTGTATTATGATTATTAACTTCCATAATTGAAATAACAGAACAGAAACCGGATTTTACTTATTGTCACTTTAAATTAATTTATTTCGGAATTCGATTTAAATCACTGATTTTTATTTTAAAAATCAAGTGATTTAAATCTTGATTTATATCGTGATTTAAATCAATCCACCGTGATACTAACTAACCATCCTGTATATTACAAAAGAGTAATTGTATATTGAAGCATGTATGTAATTAATAACTGATACTAAAATTTATAAAACTTCATAAAACTGTATGGTATCGTCCTGTACAAGAAAAGCAACGTCTTTAACTCACAACATGAATGAAGGAAACATACAGTTATAAAATTAATGTTCACTGCAATGTAGCATCATTCACGAGAACAAAGTGGTATTGTAGTTTCAATTAAAAGACCCTTACATTTGACAAGAGTGCGACTGCAACTAGTGACAATTCACTCAGAAGAGCCGGAACTGAGATGCTAATCATGGAAAGTGAAACTTCTGAATATAATAGAGGTTGAGAATGCCACATATTGCGCCATTCACATGTGCATTCTTGTCGTCTAAAAGTTCTTTTCTTTTCTTTTCAATGAAAGTTCTTTCTATTTAAAGCACGATTTTATCAGTTACTCAGGCAGCTAGTTCAATACTTTCTATCACATAATAATATTAATATATTTTATAAAATAGATTAAATAATCTGAATTTTAAAAGTGTACAATGATTTGGATATTTTTCTCAATAGAAAAGAACATTTGGCTTCATAAAATTACTAATTTTGAAGTTCTAATGTATCCAGAATTTACTTGAGATCGAATTATTTCAAATATAAAAGGTGACTTAATTAATTCGTCGTTATTCTTCTTCATGTACTGTATATACTTTTAAGCAGTATATAGAAGGTTGAATCGTTTATATGTGTCCAACATTCAACATATTCATGCGCGTAGTATAGATTCCACCCAGTTGTTTGAAGGTCAACACACAGCTACGATCCTGCAGTACTGTTTCTCTATGGCAAGTGTATGTTACGTGCATTATGACTTCCGTAGTGGATAGCTTTAGGGAAGGATATATCATTACATTTTTGCACACCAAGTTTTCTGTGTCAAAAATTTAAAAACAGTGCAGCGGGGACATTATCCAGTGAATGAGACCAATCGTTGGAAGAGAAAGGTGAACAGTAGACACCTACCTATCCTGTGACACTTGGAAGTTTGTCGCTGCTCGGGACGAAATTTAGATTTATCTTTCCGATTGTGATAAAATGTTCGCAGTAACTTACATTTAGCCGAGCAAAAATCTCGTCCAGAATTCATTCGTCATTCTCTCAAGATAACTTTCTCGAAAGGAATCATTGTCGCCGCGGGATAATGTTATAGTAGAAGATTCATTATTCGTCAAATGTTTAAAAATTGTAAGTCCAACTCTCGAGTTCGGACTCGATACTTTCAACACATACTAACATCTATTTACATAGAAGATCTGTTTTGTCTGAATGGAAATGTAATAAATCAAGTCCGTTTACATCAAGGTAAAGCCTAATCAAATAATCTCATTCTACGCACAGATTTCTGCAATGAATGGACATAACCATTGGCATCAAAGCTATTTCATTTGAAGCCATATCGGTGAAGACAACAGATGTCACTCAAATGGGTTTCTCTTGGTTTGGTCTCCTGAAGAGACCATTTTTCTTGTGTCGTATCACCGCTTTCCGTGGTTTGTGGAAAACCTTTAAAGGGGAAGAGCAAAAGATCCTCGAACTCGCGTCTTCCGCGCCGAAGATTGGTGAGTTAACCATATAACAACGAGGGAGCTCTACTTTCTACAGAGTTTGATTCATTTATATTGAACCGAAGTCAATATGCAACTCTACTGCGCATGAGCAACTTATCATCGTTAGGTTGCCACGAGGCAAGCAACAGTATCTGGTTAGTCTGATGTCGCCAAAACTAAAAGGAGTTCAGTTTCTGAGAAGGATTCATTGTGGCCCTTTCTTTTCTGGCAAAGTTCACGGCGGCATGCATCGTAGAAAAGTGTAAAGTGTGTAATTTTAGTGTATCGTACCACTGTGAATCGTATTATACAGAAATGTGCAGCACAGAGTCCTGGGCCTGCCACACCGACATGAGAAACTAGAAACGGCCACAAGTAAAGAGTAGAATGCCGCTGTTGCGTGTGGTTCATTGCTTGGTAACCTCTAAAAATCCCCATACACAGTGTGCAATGGTCAACAAATGCTACACATCAAAGGCGATAATTAATCCCATTATTCACAGAGATTTACACCTTACAGTCGTTCACAAGACCAATGTGTACGCCTTAAAACCGTATCATGTGGCCGAGCGAAAAAGGAACTGTAGAAGGCTGTATGAATGGCATCTCGCGGGTGATCAGTGAAAGTTCGTTGTTACCCTTAATGAGGCGTTAATTTACCTCATAGACTGAGGTGAATTTAGTGCCATTGCATACAGTCTTGACGCCAAGGGCTGAAACATGTTCTTCCACCAGCGCGCAGAGAGTTTCCCAAAAGGATTCATAGCTGTGTCCGATTTCTTGTACAGGAGCAAACTGCGTCTCCGAAGGTTGAAGCAAAATGTCAAAATCAATGGTCGGTGCTACCAGACTCATGTTCTGACTGCAATACTAGCATGAAATCCTCGCATTGTACGGACAAGATTTGAACCACTTGTTCAAGTTATCGAGCAGCAAGACAAGGTATCCAGCATATGGCAAAGACATCGAGGAAATTCTATACCCATTTGGAATAGGAAACCAGAATTTTGACAGTTCCCTTCTCTGACATCCTTGTCAAGCGTTCAGATGCCAGCCCAATGGACTATTGTACTTCCGGACTCGTCAAACGGTGCCCGTCTCATTGTCGAGTCCGCGCCGTCTCCGGCCTGTGGAAAGCCTGTAAAGAGAAGTAAGAAGTACCCGTGGTCTAGCAGCAACGCAGTCTCCTACAATGAAACTCCGATACCAGGGGCAACATCCAGTAGATGTGGCCTGCAGATCTAACACAACCAATGGTGGGAGCACTGTACTTCCTAGGTAAGTGGCACATTCAAATTCGTCTCAGTATAAATGAATCAACTTCTGTAAAATGGAAGTTGTGATCCACGACTATTATCAAGACACATGGGAGTCACACTGAGGTCAACAGATAGTGGCACCGTGGCTTTTTCTAACCTATTAGAGTTCAAAATCGGGAACGTATATGCAACTCAACCTTTTGTATATTATTTTAAGCTTATTGTAAAAACAGAGGACAACAGTTTTAAAATTTGGGTGACTATAAAAGTAATTATAACATCATCCAACTTTCAATTAAATTACGCGGTGATAAACAATATTTCAAATACACTGTCTTCTTTCTTTCATAGTGATTTTTATGTACTACTTGTTTTTCCATTGTAACTAGAGCCGTAGCTAGAGATTTCGGCGTTCGAAGCGATGAGAATTCAGCGCCCCTACAGTCACCTTACCATTTTTCTTTTTTACATATAAGAGAAGCAGCTTCTGTTGTTATGGTGCGCTGAATCTTTATCAAGTTGGTTGGACAGACTACTGCAGCAGTGAAAAGCGATCATTATTTATCCTTTTACAAATAAGAGCTGTTTTCGAGAGGCTTATTTTGGACTTTTTGTTAAACTTGACAAAAACTACCTTTAGTTGTATACAAATTCATTTGGAGAACAGTTATGGAAATTTACGAATATTTACAATGTTTCATACTATCGATAAGAAATGAAATTTCAATACATTAGGAATTATGTGCTATTAAAATGTTCAAAATGGGTGACAGAATTAATTTCAAATAATAATTATAAACTTCTGTAATTTTATTCTGTATATGACCACACTAATGACGTTTTAATTGCACTTCTTTTACGGTAAAAATATTTTGTGAAATGTAACGGAATTCAGAAGGAGTCTTGTTTGCGAATTTCTCAAAACATTCGTTCTCATCGTCGTGATTAATCCGATTGGGTAGAAAAACGTGTTTATCTAAACACACTTATCACCATCCAAATACCGAACACGTATTTCAGACTTTGACCCCTTCTCTTATTGAAACTGCTCGTGCGTAGACCATAAGTATTACTCTGCACCTTTTATTTCACATGGTCATTAACAAATCATATACAATAACTTTTTAAGGTACTAAGTAAAAAACCTTGTTGTGACATTTACTGAAACGTTTGGGTATGAGCGTAGCGGACAAGAAAAATTTTAACAAATTTATATCGTTGCAATCCAACAAGAATATTGATTTAACAGGGCGCCAATACGTTTTCGGGGCGACGTGTCATTTTTTCTTTCTTCTTCCTCGTTCGGCGTCCTTTTCCTATTTGCGCCCGGGGCGACTACCCCGCTCGGCCCCCCTTAGCTACGGCTCTGATTGTGACACAGAAAATGTGAAAGAAATTTGCTACTTTAAGATCTCCGTTTAATTATTTTTCTTCATTCCTTACCTGAGCAAAGAATAGAGTAGCACACGGGCAAAAGGTGAATTACTTCTCTCTGTGTTTCCTTTATTCTGGGTCCTGTTGGAAGCTTCTTACCATTTTGCATAAGTCTAAAAATGAAATGAAATCTTACATCCCACGATTATGCCGGTTAGGCTAAAGGAGACGGTGATAATGAGAAATGAATGAAATGGTGAAATGAAGAAAGTGGAGGAAGAAACGGGAGAACCCTGAGAAAAACCACGAGCACGGTGTTTGTCCACCACAAAGTCCACACGGTGCTAACTGGGATCGAACCAGGGACTCCAAGCATCGGAGATGAACGCTCTACCATTGAGCCACCGCGCCCCCTATGCATAAGTCTAATCTAATATTATGCTCTTCTATTTCTTCTCATGTTTTTGCTTAATTCTAATTATTTCAAGTGTTTTCTCAACGTATGCGATATTATTATTATTATTATTATTATTATTATTATTATTATTATTATTATTATTATTATTATTATTATTATTATTATTATTATTATTATTATTATTGAATTTTAAAGGTTAAGCTGATAGTCTCTAGTAGCAGATAGTGTGTAGGAAGGCCACGTCATATGAAGTTGAACATTTGCTGGATTTTCCTTCATATTTGTGAGAGAAGTGGGCGTTCTCTCTTGTTGTTGAGTCGTGAAAATAGCATCAATTGTTGGTGCATCCACCCGTGCGTTCTGAATCGTCTCATTTGCATGACAAAAGATGCTGGTTAGTCCGTTGGCGTTGTGCTCAACTCACATTGAATGAACGAGGCTCGGTTTTTGTCTTTTCATTTAAGCTATTCATTTGGAGATCTCTGAATGAAAACTTACAATTAACGAAAACAGTGTTGGCTGTGGAATTTTCTTTTCTGGGTCGTCCATCTTACTCACACATGTATCAATTTACGATTTCCTTTCACTTATTGAAGTCCATCCTGTTTAGCTAAAGAAGAGAATACTGCAATTAGATATGTCAAGTGCACCTTTGCTTGTATGCATGCGTGGAAAAAATGCATGTGATTGATTAGCATTATTCAATATATAACCTACGTATGGAAGATAGTGACACGAAACTATTCTGATAAATTGAAGAATAAGGTAGCCAAAATTCTTCGCAAAGCAAAGCGGGGCGGTTTTCATAATCGTCAGTTTCCTGTATTTAAATTTGTCACTGACTCTTCCTAAGACCGCATTACCACATTACATGAATCTTGCAGCTGTCATAAAAAAATCTTGAAACCCCACCATATTTCAGCACGTAAACATAGTCTTGAAAGGGACATACATTTTTTTCCATCTTGCAAGGAGTTGAACCATATGCGACTTTCTGGAACGTCTTGCTTGCTACCTGCTATCGCCCTCCCTCTGACATAATGGAAAGACCAGTTTCGCCGCTTCCGAAACAACGGATTCTTTTCGACAGGGAGGGGACGTGCGCCAAAACACTCGTTTTTAATGAGGAGGTTCACTACTTGTCCACAAGACTACAGTGCTGCATGGGTGGAAATACCTTTCTTGCTTTCAGGAAGTTGTAATATGTAAACAGTAAATAGAAAGATTGGATTGCAAGGTTTTTTTATGACAGCTACAAGATAAATGTAAAATGTAAACGTGGTCTAAGGTATTAGGCCTTTTCGCGTTAAAATCTGTATTATGAATTATCGTAAATTATTTTTATGTGGATCAGTATGATTAGTTAGGAGATTATGGTATTAGGAGGTTTGGAGGGAAATTACCCACTTAATGTTTTAAAAAGAATCCGTCTCACTAATAATTTATTGAGAGGTGAATAAAAGTTACACTACAGTCAGAAGTTTGTATATGAATTACAGTAATTAATAGATATTATTAACATGCATTTCATATATAATTAATTAGTGAACTAGGGGTTAGTAATATTCCTAATCTTACATTACTTAATAGTTATGGATACTCAAATTTTTGAATTCTCTTTGTCAAAATATTCCAGTGTGAAAGTTTATTTTAACTCCTATCTCTTCCCCCTCTTCCCACTTCGACTGTTATGATTTCCACCTTGCTCCAGACAACCATTTTAAAGGCCTTAGGGAAACCTCGGGGCCGTATTGGAATGAGCAAGAAAAAATTCCTGCCTCCACAGTGGATCGAGCCCGATCTGCCCACTTGGCAGGTAAACACCTTACTTAGTACTCTATCACAGCTCTTGATTTTGTCTGTGTTGTAATGTATGTTTTCAAGTTGTAACAAATAGATGTAACAGTAGGAAAAAAACACTACCATCTCATGGCAATTGGCAAATCTTTACAGTATGCAAATCAAGAGGTAACGAATTCAATCTAGCAAACAAAGAGTAATAGTGTTGAGAAACAAAACTCTGACTATGCGCGGTATCTAGTCGAGCTAGTGCTCTCAAACGGGTCGGGTTGACCCGACCCTGACCCGGGTCGGGTCGGGTCGAGTCAGGTCAACTCGGGTCAGCTCGGGTCGGGTTGTCGGGTCAGCTCGGGTCGGGTTATTCGGGTCGGGTCAACCGGGTCGGATCACGGTTCGGGGCAGTCAGGTCGGGGCGGGTGATCGGGGCGGGTCAGTCAATTCGGGTCACGGGTCGAGCATAGTCCAGTATGAGACGAGGTACTAGAAGATTTGATGTTTCTACTAGTTATAGGTCAATGTTTCTCTCAAATTACTGAAGCAGTGTCTTTTGTCATTGAAAGCAGTAGGGGAATATAACGTTATGGACAACAATCAAGGTAAAATTTAAATTTTTGTTTTATATTCAAAAGTACCAATCAAATAAAAATTGTCAACATAATAGTTAACAAAAAAAAGAAAAGACTGAGACACACTACGGATGACTCTTTTTCTCTAACTATAAGTAAAAAATCAATATTTCACCAAATAGTCTATTAAATGCGTATTTAGCATACCAATTCCCATTAGAAAGACAGTAAATTTATCTTAATAATAATAATAATAATAATAATAATAATAATAATAATAATAATAATAATAATAATAATAATAATAATAATAATAATAATAATAACAAAAGTAATAATAAAGCAGTTCCTTCCTTGTGACAATATACTTCGTAAGTTATCAAAGAATGCATCGCATTCCAGGGAATAGTTTTCCTTCTCCCAGGTAATAAGTCTCTGTATTCCCATTCCTGTGTAAAATTAGTTCTCCAGTCAACAAGAGTGTAAGATGTTTAGTAAACGAATTTCTCAATCATTTGCAGTATAGTTCAATTGTGGCGTAAACACTGGAAAACAGTGTTAAAGTAATGTCAACTGTTTGAAGATGGTGTGTCAACACTGTGCAAACGTTACCCTTCAGCTCTAAAAATATATTCCACACTTACTACGAACTTCTAATATTTGATGGTTTCCCGTGGCCCTGTGATAAAGCTCTCACCTCTGATGAATAGGATCCCTGGTTCGATCCCAGCTTGCACTAAGTGGGCTTTGTGGTGGACGAATACTGTGTCCGTGGATTTCCTGGGTACCTTCCGTTTCCTCACACTTACTTTATTCAATTATTTCGTTTATTATCATCATTACTTTCTGCTCTATCCTTGGTGCATAATCATGGAATGCTAAACTCGAAATTTAATTTCATTTCATTTCTAGTGTTTGAGTGCCTGTGAAGCTTAATCCTCACTCAAGAAAGAATATATGAACTTGAGATGCTTCAATCTAAACACTGAAGTAATCGTTGTATTTATAAAATTTCCATACTGTTTTTCGTGAAATGCTTTTCTTTCTCGCGGGGAAAGCAATCGTGAACGTATTTTCTCGAAGATTCCACTTATTTAAAATATTTCAGGTCTAAATATGATTTCTATATTTGAAAACCACAGATTTGGTAAAAGTTACTAGAGTTAAAAACAAACCAAAATATCAATAAAATAATCTTTGGTAATTCAAATAGGTTATGCTGCAAAATTTAAAGATTAATCATATTGTGTAATTTAGGTTTTACAAAATATTATATGTAAAGTAATTGATGTTCGGTGTTCTGTTTATTGTTGAACTGCCTGTCACCACAATGTTTGTGATGTCACATAATTTAAAGATGTTAGTAATATTTTGACAATTGGGAACAACTCAGCAATGAATATTTTACTTCATAGTATCTTCAACATACTTTTCTTCGCAGAGATTTTAATACTTTTTGCAAGAAATATGTACAATTTTCGAAACATACTTTATTTATCCGACTATGAGTTTTTTTAATTCGTCATTTGAAAAATACGGGATTCGTCTTAATTTTGCAGAATAAACTTTGGTAGTTAGGTCAATATCTTTCTTGTGTAATAGTTTATATCAAACGTTAAAATATACCTCCATTGTTGCTTTGGCTTGAAGATTGTGAATGTAAAAATCCATATACCGTAAACTGCCGTGTTTGTTTGCATTTACGGTATGGCATTTTACGGCATTTTTCTTTTATTACCATAAATTAGGCAACTAAATATTAGCATAAGTTTAGAATAGGCAATGGTTACTTTTTTGGTATATCTTGAAATATTTTATATCAATGAAACAATTTGTAGTCTTGATTACAGAATTTGTTATAAATTAGAAAATTTGGAAGAAGGGTTATCAAAATACGGGGTCGTCTTATGTTCATGATCGTCTTACAGTCGGGTAAATACGATAATTAAAAGAGATTTAATTTTAAAGAGCTAATGACAATTTATTAAAATACATTAACTATAGTGCATATTTTCCTTGTTGTTAGTGTCATAATTAGAGAGTGGATTTTAAGGTGCAGCACCTTTTCTAAAAATGTAGTTGTTAAACAACCAAGTTCAAAATATGTATTTTAGGGCATAAAACGAACTGAAATGAACGCACTTTGTTGCACCTGTTTTGTCAATGTTGCACCTTTTTTTTTGCTAAATTAATAAAATTTCCCCCTTTTTCTTATTTTAGCCTTCAGCCCCATCATTGTCCCTTTTTCTATTTCTTTTTAGAATTTGGACAGAACAATATGTTTTATTTTAAATCTGGTTTACACATAATACTCCATAAATTTAGACGCAATCTTGACGGATTTGCTAGGTACAAATTTGAACTGAATTTGTGAAACAATCCGGACGTAGAAACCTTTGCAATGTCAGCTGAACTTTCTGTCCATGTGCTTACAAGATATGCACCACTGGTTTCCATTGATGTCGAGCAATGTTTAAGGATCTCTTGATCTCCAAGCGATAGAAATTAACATTCGAAATCATAGAAGTGTTGTGCATAATCAAGTACAACAAGTTTCCGAAAACCCAGTAGTATGTAACGGTTTCTCAAGCCACAATATTGCTAAATTAATGTTCTTTTAAACACCAAGTTGGTTTTAACCACAATCTTATTACAAGAATGCTGAATGTTGTACAAGCTTGAGATTAAATAAAACAATTTTGCAATTTATGTGAAATGTTTAAAGCCAAGTTTTTAACAATATTTTCTGGTGTAATGAATAAAGAACATTCACGTAATTGTATACTATAGCACTTAATATAGATACTCTATTAGCACCTTTCTTTTTTTTGCACCTTTCTGAATGATTTATCAGCACCTTTCATTCCCTTTTTCCTACCACATTTTTGCACCTTAAAATCTGGTCTCTAGTCATAATAAAGAACTTGATGCGGGATTTTTTTTTTCAATTCCACTTTCATAGGTGGCATATTAATGTCATTATTGGCTATGAAGGACGTATTTTTTAAGCGCCAAAAGATGCGTTTCATGGTTTTCTGAAAACAAAAATATAAGAATTTAACTTCATGCATGCTGTTCATACTAATGACATCAATCGGTTGATATGTGTCTTATTTTTGGACATTCCTTGCCGTAATGTGCTAACACTATTGCAAAATTTCCTTCTTTCTTTTACATGTTTCAACAAATTGCAGTGTCACGTGTATATCATACGAAAGAGTTTGAGATTTTCTCAATTAGTATTGAAACCGGAAGTGGTAGTAGAATCTACTATTTCCGGTTTTAGTTGAAATAGGGCTATTAGAGAGGAGATGGAATATATTCTTCAGACGCTTAATTAATTGCAGAAAACCGATTCTCGCTATCCGTTACCGTTTCCATTCTGTACTGATCAACGTTAAAACCGGAAGTAGTTGATTTCTGACACTTCCGGTTTCAATAGAGAGTTAAGAGAGATTGTACCTATTTTTAGAACGCTAAATCGATTTCAATAAAACTGCTTCTCGCTCTTATCGATTTACTCTACGTAGATCAACAAAATCGTGTCCGTGGGTTTTCTCAGGGCATTCCTATTTCCTTTCACATTTTCATTCCACCAATTCTTCCATCATCAGTCACTTAGTTAATCATCCATCTCCCTTATACCAGGGTTTCTCAACCTGGAGGTCGCGAGCCCTAGCAGGGTCACGAAGATAAGCAGAAGAGATAAATATAATTAGAATCTAGTACCGGAAAATGTTTTTAATTGAATTTTGTTTTGGTAGACATATTTTTATTTTTATACATTTTGTTCAGAACAACAAGAAATAGATCTACTAAACATCTTCAACAGCTGCAAAGTTATTTAAAAATCAATTTAAATGAAAGAGGTGCAATATGAAACAAACGAGAACTGCTTATTGAAATATAATTAAAATTGAAAGCTAATAAGATACCTGATTATGGTGTGATTTCATTAGTGCAGCTATGTCCGGTTAAATCTTAGTAACTTATATTATAAAGTCAATATTATTAAGACCAGGAAACTGTTTAGTTGTTTAGTTTCCAAAACTGTGTGCTGTTGTCAGGAATAAAAGGAGTGTTACATATAAAAAAAATGTTCACATTTTAAAAAAATGGTAGTCAAAGGATTAAAATACTTAATAACTCTTTTAACAACTGTCCAAGTTTTTAAAACCAAAATTAGAAATCACTTAATTTTTTTGTCATATGATACAGAATTAAGAGAGTTATGAAGTTTCAAAATTTTCAAACGGCCTCCATTTTGAAATATAACGGGCGTATTCGATATTTGTAGTATGAATGAACTGACCAAATTTGGTTTTAGTCTATTTGCTTTTAGAGAAGTTACTGTGTTCACTATATACAAAAAAATGGATTCTACTATTATAGAAATAGATGGATATCGTGAGATCTCCGCAATAGGTATATTAAAAATCCCACACAAGCTTATTACAAATCAGAAATTATAAGGGGGTCACTGGCAAGAAGATGTGATAAAATGGGGGTCGTGATAGGAATTAGGTTGAGAACCACTGCTTTAGATTAAAGGGCATAATCGTGGGACGTTAAAAACTGAAAGATTTTCATTCTTTTCTACGTAGATTAGTATTGAAAACGGAAATTTATTGGATTTCTATTACTTCGAGCTTTAGTAGAGAGTTAGAAATGGATTCTTACAAAACTTAATCAATTACAACAAACTGCTTCTCACTATCTATTACCGTTTTAACGTTTTTGCTCTATAAAGATCAACGTTAAAACCGAAAATTATTGATAACTACTTCTTCCGGCTTGAATTTCACTTCCATCAACAAATTCCATTCCTAAGTTTTGACTCTGTATATCCTGGCTAAAATTGACGATGACCCATCGAATAGCACTTGATATTTTTTTTTTTATTCCCGAACGGCCAAATACATTCATATGTGGACAAATAGAGTAAATATGAAAACATGTTTTGTTAAAGCAAATTCCTTAGAAGTATGTGCAAAGATTATGAGAATACAGCGTTCCCTTTTAAAAGAATTAGAATTAGTTATGTTATCTACCACAACAGTTTTCTTAAATATGCACATTCTCGTTACAAATCTCTTGCATATTCATTGCTGGGTGAATTCCTGGCATACGTATTTTCTCCTTCATAAAGGCGACCTTACGTCAGAAATGTTACATTCAGGAGATACTATCTTTTTTAAAAAAAATATTATTTTCCTTCTTTCTCGTAAGACGTATCATCGCATCCTTAATTTTACGCAAATATTATTACTGACTTCCGTCGACAAAACGCTATGCGTAAGGAAGAAGCTGCCGAGTGGAGAAAATGGGTGTGGTTTATGAACTCACTTAAATACTGTATATATATATATATATATATATATATATATATATATATATATATATATATATATATATTCTATGGGAAGGGTAGTACTATCTGTAAAGTGAAACCAGGGTCACAATCCCTGCATTTCAGGAAGGAGGTAATTACAAGGTCTTAATAAAAAAATACATATATTATTACGTACATCAAGTTCCTTTCTGGTGATATTCTGTGACTTAAAGACACATAAGAGTTCATAACTTATTTTTTAAAATGACAGGATAAGTTTTATAAGTATAGAGATAATTTACAGTAAGTGAGTAGTTTGTGTTTATATTTCGTAACTGAGATGCCTAGACTTCGAATCTCGAGGCTGACTATGATTTTTTCAATTTTATCCTCAGTTTCACAATCCAATGCCAGAACGGTACCTTTATTATATAAACCGTGTTTATTTTGTTAGAAATTTCATTTGACTTGCTATTACACGAAGGATGTTCCGTAAAATACAAAATATACTTTAGTTTTTAGACTTAATAACTCTTATGGGTTTTCTGGTGGTTTTTCCAATATATCTCAATTTCTCATTCCACCAATTACTTCACCATCATTCGTTTTAATTAATCTTCTTTAGCAACCTAAAGTCCGTTGCCACCCAGTTTATCTTCGAAACGACTGCGAATATAAAGAAAAAGAAAATACACGTCCATCATTATTTTAAGGATCTTGAATTTTGAGCTATGAAAGGTCCACCCCTAACCACTCCCATATATACATGGGGTCAACTTTTAGCCTAGTCGGCATAACCATGGGACGTAAAACTCACTCATTGAAAGTTTTAAATGACAAAGGGAGTCGAGTAATATATCGTTGGAAAGATCTTGATAAGATAAATATTTTGCCGAAAGTTTCAAGTCCCTATGTTGACCCCATCCAAAATAGCGGTGGTTCACATTTCGTTTCCATGGGGTTCGTTACCACCCTGTGTATCTGCGAAACGACTGCGAATATGAGAAAACGCTAAAACATGTCCGTCATTATTTTAAGAGTTTGGAATTGTCTATAAAGGAATTGCAACTACGTAGTCCTACATGTCTAAGTCCTGTAGTGATTACCACTTCTCTACACTCTGGTAGTACTGATCCCTCTATTTGATGTCCATATTTTCGCAGCTCTTTATTCCTACTTTTGAAATAACCTTTTCTTAAAACCTTACTCTCAGTGCAATACAGTATAACAACAAAATGGGCCTCCGTTTACAAAACTAGGGGCAAGATGCACAGAAACAGTCTCAACCCAATAACTCATCATTTTCTAGTTTTATAAACGTATTTACGATACTTACACCCTGACTAAAAATAAATTTTAAAAAACCGTAAAAGGATCAAATTCACAAGCCATGGATATCTAAAAGTCATCAAAGGTCTTCAATCCGAAATTTGATTTCACCAGCATTTTAGATGTCGGCAGACTACCAAATTCAGAACTTACAGCAAAGGATCTTTTGTCAAACTACTCGACCCCCTATGCCATTTGAAATGTTCAAATGTACCCCCGTACCTCTATTTGGGGGGCCTGGAGTGGAATTTTTATAGCACATAATTTCAATCCCTTAAAATAAAGATAGAATGTGTATTTTCTTTTTCTCGTATTTACAGTCGTTTCGAAGATACATGGGTGGTAACGGATTTTATGAACACGAAATGTGAACCCTCACCATTTTGGATGGAGTCAACATAGGGACTTGAAACTTTCGACAAAATATTTATCTTGTCAAGACCTTCCCAACGATATATTCCTCGTCCCCCTTTGCCTTTAAAATTTTCAAGTTGACCCCATGTACCCCAGTACGAGGGCCGACAATAAAGTAATAAGAATGTTTTTTTTTTTCAGTTGATGCTGGCAACCCCGCAGACTGAAACTGTCTCCAGCGTGTGACTTTGGGCCTGCTCTATTAGCAAAGCACGGGGCACTCACGAAATATTATTCGTTGAGGAGTTAGAAATTGAAGAGTGCGGTCATGTGTTGGACCCCCGTCACAACAATGGAAACACATAATATTGAGCAGCGCTACGCAATTTCCTGCTGTGTGAAATTTGGTGAGACTGCCGCGGTAACGTACCGAAAGCTTCAGCAGGCCTTTGAAAATAAAATGTTATCAATGGCACAGATGTATCGTTGGCACAAAATGTTTGCGGAAGGCAGAACAAAAATCGAAGATGAACACCATAACCAGGGCCGGCGAGAGGGGAGGGCAGGAGGGGCCAGAGCCCTGGGGCCCAGGGCCCCAAAGGGGGCCCGGCGGCCGAGGATAAAGAATTACTAAATGTTGTATATTCTTGCTCAGTTCGCTTCAAATGAGTGCGCTCTTTGTGTAACAATTTTTGGGTACTGTATTCTTGCAAAGAAATGACAGGTGACCAGATCCAAGAATAAGCAGCTGCACTAGTCCAGCGATGCCCAAAAGATTTACGAGATGATCTTTCTGATGAACTGTATAGCCTGAAATTGATATATTCGGCCAATTTTGGTGAGAAAACGCTTTCACCATCGGATCTTCTAAATAACATCAAAACTTTGAATCTAGAAACTTTATTTCCAAATCTGACAGTGGCCCTTCCTATGTTCCCCACAATCCCTGCTACCGTTGCTAGTGCAGAGCGCTCCTTCTCTCTGTTATATAGAGTAAAAAATGTTTTACGCTCTACAGTATGTCAAGACAGATTATCAAGCTTAGGCTTGTTGGCAGTGGAGACAGAACTTATCAAGTGTGCCAAACTGGAAGCTATCATTGATGAATTCGCCCTGAAAAAGGCTAGAAAGGGAATTTTGTTGTAACTATACGTAGAAAACGATACATTGTAACAGTTGTCTAGTATTAACACATATAATAAATTTCTCCTACAGACAATTACTATTAATATCACATTATTAATCACACTATAGTTAATTTGAGCAATATTTCATTGAAATAACTAAATTAGGCCTAATGCCTCATGTCTCTAATTAAGGAAGACTAACTGCATAGCTTACTTCTATATAATTATTTATAGCAACAATTTGTGCAAAGATATTCATAGTACAGGGTAGGTTGGATGGTTTCTCAACTTTTATTAACTATTTGATACGTTCTTTTTGTATTTCCTTCACAGATTAGTTTGTTTTGAGCATTTGATTGAGCATTGGGGGAGAACGTTTTCTATTACAAATAGTTAAGTTACTTTTTTCTGTATTTTGATACCGCTGTATTAAATATATTATTTTTTTCTTTCACTTTAGTTTTGAAGCCTTCAAAAATCTTAGAACCAACAACTATAGGGTCTAAACAAAATCATAAATAGTAAATTAATGAGGATTTTTTGTTGTTGATGTTTTGTTTTGTTTTCAGCGAACAGTGAACATAGGCTAGGTTCAGAGTTCTTATTATTCACTTATTTGGAGATATACTGTAGCAATACTGTTTACCATGTAAATTAAACGCATTAATGGTTCATTTTAGTTTACCTCCGTCCAAAGTGGTAAGTACGTAAAAGGTTATAAGGGGAAGTGTAAGGGGCCCGTGATTGCTCAGCCCCGGGGCCCGCGACCGCTCTCGCCGGCCCTGCCCATAACAACACGAACGGAAGATAACATATACAAGATGAAGGAACTTGTGTGAGCGAATAGACGATTAACCGTGAAAATGATTGCGAATGAACTGAACATGAATCGAGAAACAGTGCATCTGATATAAATTTGGGAATGCGAAAAGTGTGTGCCAAACTTGTTCTGAAAAATCTCATACAGCAACAGAAAGATGACCGGAGGACTGTGGCGGCTGATTTGCTGCACCAAGTGAATTCTAACCCGGATTTACTGAACAGAATTATCGCTGGTGATGAAAGTTGCTGTTTTCCATATGACCTCGAAAAGAAACGTCCAAGTGCGCAATAGTGTTCGAAAGATTCGCCACGACCAAAGAAACCCGCATGTCGAAGTCCAAGGTGAAATGCATGTTTGTGTCGTTTTTTTTTTTTTTTTGACTCCAGGAAAATTGTCTACCGCCGTGGCTCAGTGGTAGAGCGTTCACCTCTGGTGCATGGGGTCCCTGGTTCGATCCCAGCTCGCGCCAAATGACCTTTGTGATGGAAAACACCGTGTGCGTGAGTTTGCTCGGTGTTCTCCCGTTTCCTCCCACTTTCTTCATTTCACCATTTTCATTCATTTCTCATCATCACCGTCTCCTTTAGCCTAGCCGGCATAAGCACGGGACGTAAAACTTAAAGATTTCATTTCATTTCAAACCAGAAATATTAGAAATGAACCATTTCTGGTTTTAACGTTCATCGCTATCGAACAGAAACGGTAATAGATAGCAACAAGCTTTTTTTTTTTTCAAACTGTTTAGCGTCCCAAGAGAACATATCATCACTACCTGGAACACTACCTAAACCAGAAATGGTTGAAATTTACCAGTATTTCCACTTTCAATACTGATTTTCATAGAGCAAATGCGGGTAAATAATATCGGGAAATATCGATTCAACGTCCTCAACATATATTCCATATCTTCCGTTGACTCTCTATTAAAATCGGGAGTTATGAAAATCAACAGTTTCCAGTTTTAACGTTGATCACCATAGAGCCAAGACGGTAATAGATAACTACAAACGGATTTCAGCAATCAATTCAGCATCTCAATAGAACATACTGTACCTTCCCATTCACTTTCTATCAAAACCGAAAGTGGTTGAAATTTATTCGTACCTCGGGGGTTTTAATACTTATTTGCATAGAACAAAAACGGTTATATAAAAAAAATGGTTATGGGCACAGATTCAGCGCCCCAAGAATGAATTTTGCCTCGAGTTTCATGTACTAAACTGAAAGTTGTGAAAATCTATGATTTTTCTGTTACAACATTGATTGCGTAATCGATAAAACGGAAATAGTTAGCGATTCTTTTTATTGTAACCAGAAGTGTTAGACATAAATTATCGCTTCCGGTTTTAATGTTAATCTCCATAGAGCAAAATCTGTAAGACATTAATTTAAATATTCCTTTACTGTAACCATTATTTTTAAATGTACTACTTAGAAATACTTTTAGTATTGAATTCACATAGTTTGAAAGAACCGTAGTTTCAGATTATGAAACGAAACTCACATGTTTTAATATATATGTTGTTCATCTTAAAAAGAGAATCATACAAGCTTTCACTCAAGTAACATTAGAAACATTGTCACGTGTTCACCCAATTGGTTAGAGCGCTTATCACTGTGTTTCGATATAGAATGGAGCAATATGGAACATATTCTTTAGCTGTAACATAATATAATCGGTGACTAATGTGTATGATACAACTAAAGGAAATGTTCCACATATCTCTCTTCCATGTCCAAACACAATGATAGGTGATAATTTTGGCGAACACGTGACAATGTTTCTTCTGTTACTTAATTGTAAACTTGTGCGATTCTCCATTTAAAATAGTCAACATTACGGATATTCTTCCGGTACACAATCGATTACAAGTGTCCCCAAATGTAAAAAAAAAATTCATGGAAGTGAGATCTGGTGACCTGGTTTCTCACTCCGCTGGACCATGCCGACTGATTCAATGCTCAGAAAACTGCTGGTACAACCGTTGGCGCACTTCAATGCCATAATGCGCTGATGCCCCATTTTTGCTGGAAGAAAGCAGAGAAGTCCCTACATTCGTTTAGAATTGACATGAGGATGTCAGTTTTCAACATGTCAAGATAACTTGTCGCATTGAGGTTCCCCTCAATGAAAACGGACCAACAATTCTGTTATTCCAAATTTCGCACACACCATGAGCTTCCGAATCCCTTGTATTTTGCAGTTCGACATTCAATGTGCATTGCTATCCGTCCAGTACCTGACATTTTGCCTGTTCACTTCACCAGTGATATAAAACTTTGCCTCATCTAAAGAGAGAATGGAACTAACAAAACCAGGAACATGTAATGCGCCGCTATTGTATAGCTGAGCGACTCATTACAAACTGTTCTTGAGAATATTTAAGGGATAGTGGTCCGTACCGGATGATTTAAAACATTCCAAATCTAAAAGAAATTACATTTTTTCGAATCGTTTTTGGATAAACAAACTGAGATAAATATTATAGTAAAGAAGACATTTTCTGAGTTAGCTAACATGCATTGTGTAGAAATGTATCTTTAAAATTTGTAAGCCTCGGATCAAACATCGACGCTATCCCAACTGTAGTTTGTATATGATATTGTGATTTAATTTGAACTATCAGATAGTGCAATGAGTAATTTTAATAACGCGGTATGATGGATAATTAGCTGGATGATTATGGCTACTTGTATATGTTGACATGTGATCCTAGTGTATTATTACTAAATTCGGCCTTCAACAGAATATAATTTGATATATCTATATATAATAATAATATGTGAATAAATATTGAAAATAAATATAATGATAAGTGATGTGTATGTTAATAATAATAATAATAATAATAATAATAATAATAATAATAATAATAATAATAATAATAATGTTTAAATTGATGAAGGGGCTGATAAAGGAGTAACTGAATTAATCTCCAATAAAATATATCTACACATATGTATACCAGTACGTCATTTATTGAATATCATCCAGTAAATAGTACAAGGAATCATAGGCTGAATGTACATCTGATATGGAGAGTAGAAATGATAATATCCTTGGGGTATGTTTAGTACACGGGGTCCAAGAGCACGTAAAAAACACAAAATTTACAGGAGAAATGAGTGATGCAAGTACTTAGACGTAACATAATATAACCAATCTAACCTAACCTAACATAAACTAACGTAAGCTAACCTGAACTAACCTAAACTAACGTAATATTAGTAGAAATAAGCGAAATTCTATCATTTTTTGGAAAATTATGCGGGACTCCTACACTAATATAACGTAAACTAAACTAACCTAACGTAACCTAAACTAGCCTAACCTAACTTAAACTAACCAACTCTACCCTAAACTAACCGAATGTGAACAGAAATTACCAAAATAGTAACATTTTTTAGAGAAAAGAGCTGGACCCCTTCTGCTAAACATAGGCCATATCCTTTACTGTAGAAGTCTCCATCAACACGCAGAACCTAAAATGTGAAAACTACGAAACGTAATAACCCTTCTGCAATGTGATGAAAGTAGGGCAGTACAAAATGGCGACCGTGACGTAGGACATTTGGGTGTAGATGAAGAGTACGACGGCAGTAAAGAAAACATCCTGTAAAAATGTAATACAGTTGGAAGTGGTAGATGTGATCCGAGGTAACGTCATGAAAATAATGAAGACAGAAAATGCTATTAAGACTGATAACACCTGCTCAGAATTCTTGGACTGTATGAGGAATGAATTCCAACGAACCATTGTTGACTTCAAACAAAATTTCAGAAATAAACTTAATGAAAAGTTGTCATTCCTAATTATGCAACTCGATAATAAGTTCTTGGAACTTCGGCAAGAGGTGCTTGAAGGTAGAAAAGAGCTTAAAAGGATCGTTGACGGAGAAGAAGAAGCAATAGATACTACAAATGAGGATTTGCAAGAAGTTGGAAAAGTCGAAGAAGACAGCAGCAAGGATGAACAAATAAGATATATGAGAGAATCTGAAGAACCAAGTGAAGTAAGTGATGTAACTAAAATAGAAGAAGCAGAAAATAATTATGAAGAGAAAATTATTAGTGATAAAGGAAGCGACAATTCTATACCGACTATCTATAGCAACTTTGAAGAAGAACTTTCTCAAGGATTCCCAACCGTGACAAAGTATACAGATAGGAAGAAAACCAGGAAGTGGAAAAAGTACTGGAAGAAGAAGAAAAAGAAAACTCGAAATTATGTATGGAACCTTAGGGAAAAGAAGAAGAGAAGGAAAGCTAAATCGGATGAAAGATGGAACAAGAAACTGGGAAAAGAAAGAGATGGGAGAAACCTACATAGAAAGAAAGGAAGGAAGAAACGGAAGTGCCAAGAAAAGGTAATCGATAGACCAAAGTGGAAAAGAAAAAGGATAAGAAGTATAAGAAGTAGAAATAGAAAGAAAGAAAGGAGGAAACAGAAGGAAAACAATAGAAAGAAAGAAAGGAAGAAACGGAAGTGCAAGGAAAAGATAAGCTACAGACGGAGGAACAAAAGAAATATGAAAAGACAATTGGAGCAGTGGAAACCGCACAAACTAAGAAAAATAAGAAAAAGATGCGTGATTCCCAGGAAGAGGCAAAAGAAGAAACTTGATATGACAGGACGATGTCGGTGTAAGGACAACCGAGGAACTTGCCATCGTAAGAAAAGAAAAAAAATATTGGTGTTAGGACGGATAGTACGCATTTGTTGTTGTTGAATACTGTGTTAAATTGGCAAAGTTTAAATGTTGTTAATGTTCCTTTTAAGTTAATTATTTTATGTTAGTTTTATTTATCTAAATGTTTCAAGAAACTTAATTACAAGTTTCTAATATTACAAGTTCTACTGTTACAAGTTTCGCGAGATTGCTCTGCATGAAAAAAATATATATTTATATATTTTTTTTATTAGACAAGGGGGAGTCTGTAATGCGCCGCTATTGTATAGCTGAGCGACGCATTACAAACTGTTCTTGAGAATATTTAAGGGATAGTGGTCCGTACCGGATGATTTAAAACATTCCAAATCTAAATGAAATTACATTTTTTCGAATCGTTTTTGGATAAACAAACTGAGATAAATATTATAGTAAAGAAGACATTTTCTGAGTTAGTTAACATGCATTGTGTAGAAATGTATCTTTAAAATTTGTAAGCCTCGGATCAAACATCGACGCTATCCCAACTGTAGTTTGTATATGATATTGTGATTTAATTTGAACTATCAGATAGTGCAATGAGTAATTTTAATAACGCGGTATGATGGATAATTAGCTGGATGATTATGGCTACTTGTATATGTTGACATGTGATCCTAGTGTATTATTACTAAATTCGGCCTTCAACAGAATATAATTTGATATATCTATATATAATAATAATATGTGAATAAATATTGAAAATAAATATAATGATAAGTGATGTGTATGTTAATAATAATAATAATAATAATAATAATAATAATAATGTTTAAATTGATGAAGGGGCTGATAAAGGAGTAACTGAATTAATCTCCAATAAAATATATCTACACATATGTATACCAGTACGTCATTTATTGAATATCATCCAGTAAATAGTACAAGGAATCATAGGCTGAATGTACATCTGATATGGAGAGTAGAAATGATAATATCCTTTACTGTGGAAGTCTCCATCAACACGCAGAACCTAAAATGTGAAAACTACGAAATGTAATAACCCTTCTGCAATGTGATGAAAGTATCAGGGCAGTACAAACATTCTCGTACATGTTCAGTATTCACTCACAGAACTCTGCTCTAGGATTAGGATCATCTTCTATAAGATGTTGGGATAACTGTAGCTTGCATGGATGCTCCTTATTAGAGTGCAAAGTGCCAATGACTCTGCTTTGGCTGATTCCAATTTCCGCGTCAGGTCCCCTTTGTCAGACTCTTGATCATCGCTGTTAGCACCATTGTTGTACCTTCATCCATTGCTGTCTTTAGTATTCCAGGTCATCGTTCGTTGGCTACGGAATCTATCCTTCTGAATTTCTTTGTAAGTTTGGCTACGGTGTCATGGTCTATCCCACTCCCAGCCAACAGAATGATGTCAATCCGTTCTTCCTTTGTTAGTGGCATTTATTCTAATTGGTTCACCTGCCTGGGAAGGAAAAATAAACATTAATGACATTAATCACCGTCTTCACCATTTGTATGGAGACTTAACACTATAACACTAACAAAAGCTTGTAAAAAATAGAAACAGAGTGTGACATGCTGACAAAAAGTGTCCGTCTCATGGGAAACAACGCACACGTTCACTGCTCGAATCATGGCTAGACAGATGCACGATCCTGGGTATGGAATCCGTCATAGTTTTTCGTTTTCTCTTACCGACAACCATCTTCATTCCTCCTCTTCCAACCATGCAGTCATTTCCTAGGGGCAAGGAGTTCTGCGATGTTGCCACGCTGCTTTCTGAGGTGCAGTAATGAGAGCTGGATTTAGGTTTGGTGGGGCCCTAAGCAATTGAAGATAATGGGACCCTATATGTGTCCAGATGAACGTAGGACCCTATATACTGAAATGAAGAAACCAGTGATATTTTAGGAAGCAGACTAGCAGAAGGGGCCCTATTACTTACATCATAGGGGTCTACACAAACGAAGCGCTGTTGCTATATTTAGATGTTACTTTATTTATTGTTTTTCTTATATTTTGGAAATGTGCATTTAATTTTTTCCTTGAATTTTTGGGGCCCCCAAGAATATGGGGCCCTAAGCTATGGGTTGTTTAGCTTATACGTAAATTCGGCACTGCCCTTCCCGATACACATAATAATTTAAAGAAAAGGGTAAAATATTCATTATTTCTCAGTTTCTATATACAAGTGCGGTCTGTAAGTGCAATAATTTGTATGGATCGTGCATTTCCGGTTACCAGCACGAAATTTGATCAGAGTGTTTTACGCGATATGTAAATGAGAAAAAAGCCGGGAGACAGCTTCTCAATATGTTTCGTGTGACTCTGGGCGCCATCTTGAAAAATGGTCTACTTTTCACAAGTTCCAAAAATCTGTCTACTTTACATCGCCTTTGGGCTCAAATTCACAGGGAAAACGACTATAGAAGACTGTGAACTGCTAGACAATAACGGCAATAGCTTTACGTTCGTGAGGGGGGCTAGTGAAAGGGCACAGGTATTCTGGGGGGCAGTTATTTTGTGTACATCAAAAATAAGGCTATTGTGTTACTTGACCTATATATCAAATCAACATCTCTGGGAAGGGGGCTCACGACAGGCTCATATCCACGGGATCATGGGGGGCCAGATCTACTTCTACTGCCCCCCCTAGAAGAGCATCTGTCTATAGTTGGGTTCACCAGACGTATAGCGCCAGAAGATTCGTGCCAGTCTGTCCGCATCGCAGCTCCCACAGGAACCAAAATGTACTAGGACTTCGTTTATAACCGTCCAATGACATGCAAGCAGTCCATACACAATGTCATAAAGAAAGTTAATATGCAGCTTTTCAACTGTAGCTCGTTGAAAGTTCGTTGCAAAGATAAGATGAAACGTGCTAGTGCACACAAAGATTCTAACCTGTTCTGCAAGATATTCATAGCATGTCAGGAAAGGGGGTCGATATCAGAGAATTATTTTCTCATGAGAACACAACTTATCCTCCATCAACATCTGAATTTGGAGATCTCAGACTTCCTACCTCTAAATCAGATATTTTTAATTGTTTTGAAAAAATTGATGGGTGTACAAGTACTATCATCCCCCATTCCTCTTGTCTTGTCCTCGATGGAGCGATGCTGGTACACCAACTGCAACCAGAAGCAGCGAAAACATTTGCGGAATTTACCGCAGTTGTGAATAACTGGATTTCTTTCACACTTCGAGACACTAAACGCTTAGACGTGGTCTTTGACCGCTACATTGAAAAGAGCTTGAAAACACAGACGCGTCACAAGCGTGGACAGGGCGACCGCTTTGTTGTCAAGCCAACGGGGCCGTTTCCAAAAAAATTCCAGAAGTTCCTTGCAAACGATGACAAGGAAAGGCTATTTCATTACCTCGCCGAAACAATAACTGCAGCTGATATTTCAGAAAGAGAAATATTCTGCACAAGAGGAAATCAAGACTTATCCTCTTCTTCAGACTTAGATATTACTGGTATTTCTCCCTCATCCCACATAGAAGCTGATGGAAGAATCCTGCACGTCTGTTATGCCGCCGAGAAGGGATACAAAAATATTAGTTCGTACAGTTGACTCTGATGTTGTTGTTATCGCTCTCTTTGCGTTTCTGCATCTGTCACCCACTCTGGAGAAACTATGGATTGATTTTGGTTCTGCAAAAATGCGACATTTCATTTCTATACACCATGTGCACGAACTTACCTTCTGGAACGATAAATTTGCTGCCGTTTTTTCACAGTTTTACGGGCTGTAACAGTGTCAGCCTTCCTTGGCGTTGGCAAGACAAGTGCATGGAATACTTGGATGGCGTTTAGAGAAGTGGACACAGCTTTCCGGAAACTGTCAGTCATTCATTCTCACGATGTTGTAAGCTACCAATCTCGCATGCTAATCCAGCGATTTGTGACGCTCATGTACGACAGATTAAGTACTTCGAGGAAATCAGACGTATTCTATTCAGCAAGAAAAATCGCACAATAGACAGAATACCTCTAACCGAAGACGCATTGAATCTCCATACAAGAAGAGCAACTCTTAAGTGCAAGATCTGGCGACAGTGCCTCGAAAATAATGTGCATGATGTTGAACCCCTGAACTGGGGTTGGAAGGAAACAGATGACGGACTCGGTTAGCAACCTGTGTGGACTACGTTGAGGAGTATGTCTGATAACTGTCGACAACTAGTGACATGCCGTTGGAAACTGCGCTGTATTGGGAAATGTACTTGTATTAAGAACGGCCTCGTCTGTACGTTGCTTTGCGAATGTAAAGGACAATGCTCACAGTGATATCACTATGAACACAGCAGCTGAACTTTTTTTAAAAAAATGTGAAAGTGTATATGAGTTATGTAGATATGTAACATTGTAGCAAACGTATTAAACTTGTAGAATGATAAACCATATTAGTTTGTACTTGATATACAACACATCTACAATAAAAACTTACAGTGAGGTCGGGTGACCGGGGAGGCTATTCATGCAGTTAACCCTTATGGGACCTTGCCTTTTTAGGTGAATTTTAGAGTTTCAGTCAAGCAGCTATTGCAACGAGACTATTTATCGTAGGATCATGGTTCATACCTCGTTTTTTGTAAAGAAGCTGCGTTTCCAACTGTACTAGTCAAATTTCCTTATTTTATACCTAAGGCGGGAAATTTCTGGCAAAAGTGGGAAAAACGGAAATTACAAAAAAAAAAAAAAAAAATGGCACCAATATCTCCCCTCGAACATGCAAGTGGTACATGACACGAACGTGCAAGTGGCACCAAACAAACTTTGCTTTATAATGAATAGAACGACGTATGAAGGATAGTCCCCCCAAAATTAGTGTAGATGCTCTAGCCGATTTACCAATTTCATCCAATAATACATTGTCAGTCAATTGTTTTTCAATGAGCTTCAGCATAAAGACTGTTCTTCGTAGGAACACGAATCGTACTTTGTTGTCTTTGGAATGAATCAACCTTTTGAGTGGTATCACTCGCATGTGGGTACCATGTGCCTGTGGAGGAAAAATTACCTCCAAAGGAAACTTTTGTCAGAAAAATCACTCTTTTTCAGTTTGGGTCCCTCTCCCCCCTGTGTTAACGCTTTGATCTCAAAATTGCCTAAAACATACTACATGGTGTATGTAATACCTGTGGAAAGTATCAATCTCATATCTTAAAAACTAAGGGCGTAAAGAAAATTCCCCCACGTGAAAAGCATAACAAGTACTACTTTAACGGAAAAACAAAAACATCTCTGACACGTCCCTATTTATCCGAGGATCATAACTCGCAAACAATTTCCTGTCAAATTAGGATAGCTTTCAAATGGCACCACTCATATGTTCCTATCGTGGCTCTGACGGGGAGAAATCCCGAAAAAGGGAATTTTTCCTGAAAAAAACTCATTTTTCAATTTTTACGCGATTTTCTCGCTTTTGATACACAATAGGGAAATTGTAATGGTACAGTTGGAAACAGTACTTCATTATAAACACAACGAGGTACGAACCATGATCCTAGAATAAATAGGAATGTGTCAAAAATTCGCAAAAAATCCTCTAAAAGTTACCCAATTTTTTCTTCTTGAATATTCGTGACGTTACCACCAGTAGGCATCGCACGCGTGACTGGAAAATGCTCATGAAACACGTTCTTTGATGCTTCCACGCTTGAATAAATGCAAAAAAACCTGGTGTGAAAAGCTTAACTAGAGACTTATAAGGCGAATTCCAAAGGTCGACGCTATGGTACAGATCTGTTCCATCGGTCCCCGAAGGGTTAAATGACTAAAATCGGAAAATTTTTGCTATTAACTGTTTCTTATTCTGTTTGGCAGCAGACTGGAGAAGAAGAAAAGTGTTTTCTAAAGCTTTCATGGAAATATTTAGATTAACTTGCTAGAAGTTAGCCATTTTCCAATATGGCGTCCAGTGTCGACCATAATGATCCTACGAACTGTCTCCCGGTAATTTTCCAACCTTGATTGGACATGTAACAAAATGGCAAACTTTCCTGCTGGTAACCGGAAATGCAGGATACTTACGCTAACATACCACACTATACGTGGAATCCCTGATTCTAATTACTAAGCTATCCCTTGACTACTAACTTCTACTTTCTCACAGACCTAAATTACTGGAAAACAAACTGGATACATTAGCCATTGTGTACTTTCCTAGTGGCCCGCCTGACCCTACTCGACAAATCTTATAAAATTTCTCTCGAGCAGAACGCTCATATACGAAAATAAATGTGCATTCATTAAGGTCAACAGTGTTGTGTTGATCTGTCTTCAGTATTTCAATATTGTTAGTTTATTCTTTATATTATGCTTAATATAAATTAGTGTAAATCATTGTTAATAGAATTAAAAGTTTCTAATCTTGAACTCACTGTTATCGTTACTAAGAGCTTGAAAATTCAGTGCAGCGAACAAGGATTTCAATATAACACGTGTTGATACTTGCTCTTTAAAAGCGACAAAATGCTACTTAAACGAAAAAAAAAAGACCTCGTATGGAAAGTGAAAAAAGTGGGAAAAGACCTCTTTTCTTCATAAATATGAGCAGAAGTTTCTCTTTATAGACGATCCATTAATTGCAATCAGTTGCGAGCGGAGGTGTCGAGAATATCAGAGTCGTGATACTAATGGTAATAGGGTGTATACTTATAAATTTGATGAAGAAGTAGTAAGAACAGCTTTCATTTACACCTTGCAAGGATTCGCTGTATTTTAATACTCATTTGAGGAAAGGCGTCTGAAAGGATTACTTCCTTATGTCAGTGTCAGGACTGATCTACGTCGGTTTAGAGAGATTCATAAGGATCCATCATTTCAATTACTAGCATTAGAAGAGTACCTGAACTCTCTCGACAGCGAAAACAGTGATAAATCGAGTCTCGCTTGTTGCCTTAATACAGAAAAAGAAAAGAAAGAATTTGATATCTTTGACTTACAAGAACAGATGTTTAAGGGCATACACACACACAACTCTTGCATCTCGCTTGGATCAGATGATGATGCTCAAAGCGAACTATCAGAGCATGTTGTCCTTGAGGACATTTCAGATTCCGAGTTAGACCGAATCTTCCTTACCAGTAGCACAAGAAGTTTTGCAAAACCACAACCACAAAGAGATCTTGGTGGAAAAAGTTGTGTTGTTGCTGCTTCATCGGTGAAGACGACGCTCGAAGCGAAATATCCGAGCATGACGTCCTCGAGGACATTTCAGAGTCCGAGTTGGACAGAATCCTCCTCAACGGGACAGACAGTTTAACGAAGTCACAAGCGCAAAAGAGAACATGGTGGAAAAGTTGTTGTGTCGCTGCTTCAACAGTAATTGAATAAAGGGAAATTCTGCGAGTGTATTTAGAGCCGCCTACGCAAACTACAGACACCTACAACAGGGAACACTTTTGGCTACCTAATAGCAACGCCGACACTGAGGAGGAGTTAATTTCCCTGATACTTCGAATCCTTATTGCACTGAAAATCCTTTTGGAACTTAAAAAAAAAGAAGAAGAAGAATTTGAATTGTAGTTGCCGAGCTTTGGCACAAAAAAAGAAGTTTGGGAGAAAAATATATCTTCAACTAACCTACATCATATCATTTCGGCTTACCTGCAATAATAGTAATGATGGTCCGCTGGAAAAGGTGTTAACGAATGAAGTGGAGAATTATCAGGCATCGTCTTGAAAATTACTGAATTAGGTTAATCAGAAATGAATTAAAACATTACTGTCTTCATGAATTGGCCATCACACGTGGATGTTAGATATGCATTGTATTAATTTATTGTACTACTTTATATGTAAAGAAGTATGTGAAACTTCTATTTCGTTTATTGTATTTAAAGAATATATTATTAACCTGACTTATTATTCCTAATACTTTTAAAACTGTAAGAACAAGAGACATATGCTTTATCATTTCACAGTATACCAGCGGTTCCCAACCTAGGATTCTCAGTCTTTGTTTATAGTGTGAACAGTGTGTAATCATTAGAATTTGCTTGTGCTGTTCTCGGACGAGACCAATCTTTTTGTGTTGGGCGAGGTGAACAAGCAAAATCACAGATATTGGTGTGAGAACAATCCACACTAGTACCATTCTTGGGTCGTTGGCTCTGACAAAGTAATGGTGTGGTGCGGTGTGTGTAGTACCCATGTGGTGGACCCATTCTTCATCGAAGACAATTTAAATGCAATTACCTATCGTAATATGCTGAGGAGAAGACCCTGCCGTTCGTCGTATTAGAGGATGGCTCTTACCATTTGTTCTATCAACATAATGGATCAGCACCTCATTTCGGATTATGTGTTCGTTAATACCTCGATGAGCAATTCCCCCAGAGATGGATAGGCTGGTGAGGATCTGTGGAATGGCCACCATGTTCCCCAGACCTCATTCCATTGGATTTTTTTTTCTGTGGGGCTACATGAAATCCGTTGTGTATGCTACCAAGATCAGGGACATTAATCACGTTCAACGCAGGATTATTGACGCGTGTGCCAGCACCCCTGAGGACATGGTGGGCAGAGTGATGGATGACTGGCAGCAGCGGATATATTTAACGATTGCTCGCGAGGAACAGCACATTGAACAATTGCTGTAATATTGGTCAGTGGGCCACACATTGCCCGCAGTGTCATCTTCAGGTAAGTGCAGAAAATCGGTTAAAGCTTTGTAACGGTTGGTCGTAGCCAAAACATTTCACTACAGGCTTCCTGGAAAAATTTCAGTCCTATTTGATGTATCACAGGATAGAGTTCCCATTTTAAAAAATTCCCGTCATTTCAAGATGACGAATTTCAAGACGGCAGCCTATGGTGCCATCCCCATGTAGTAAACGTCGTCAACACGTAGTGGTATATTTGCCGGTAAATGTCGATTGTCGATATAGCGACGGTCAAAGGATTGCCGCTAGTGTGTAACTAGTGGCAGGGATTCGTCGATTCCAAACAAATATCGAGAGTCGAGGTGTTGAAGTTACCACCGCGTAGCAGCGAAGGCTTCATTTTGGTCCGCGCTCCTTCGATTCGTTGCCGAGAATCGCGAAGGGACTAACACGAACTATCGCCAGTCATGATCATGCGTTTATTGTTATATATTATTTTCTCCAGACGAATTGTTCCTAAAGTAAGCCCCACAAGTCAAGAGTAACCCCTGCCTCTACATCAAGAGGTGAACAATCTTGAGATCAGTGCGTATGATTGTATGGGGAACGGTGCTGTTGCTCGCACAATGGAACGCTTCAGTGACGGAATATCAGGGTGTTGCCTCGAAGATACCTAGGCCTCCAATTTGGAAAACAGATCATATAGTCCAGCATGTTGAGGTGAGGACTCCTATTCGGCTTTTCGTTCGTCATAATTAAGTAGGTAACACGTTGGAGCCAAGCATGAGTTGACTTACGAAAAGAAGCTCAATTCTGTTGGAAGACCCAATGAGTACTGGTAAAGAGGATACGACTGAGAGGTTGAACAACAAGTGTCAGAACATCAGACTGATAGTTCAGAGCATGCGTTTTCACTTCAGTATCGCAGAAGTGGAGCTTTGTGACGCAATGATATGACACCTCCATCACGCCATCTCTATGGCGGGATTCCTGTTGGAGGGAGCACAGTGATTTTTTTTATGTTATTGTATGTACACGGGGTCATGTTTGGGCGTTCAAGAACTCATCAATGGTAAATATATTTTTGTCCATGATACGAGTCATCTGTGAACCAAGACGAGTTCTTATGTCTCTATTCCGGCGTATTTACAGAGTTAAGAGATGTCCTTTGAGGTGTTTGTAGGTCTAAACTCCTAAATCCTCACACAGTCTCTGAAACATGGACCGTGGATGCAATCTGGTTTCTTTCGCTATGACTCTTTTGATTTTACACTGATTATGTTGTAGTCAAGTGCGCACCTTATATTAGCTAATGGAGTCTTTACGGCATATGTACTATCTAAAATTGGACGATCAATGACTGTGGACGCCGGCAGATATATCTGTACAGTAAATGTGATAAATACATGGGTAATCCTGGGTGACTGCAGAAGGTTGAATATCTCGATTATAGTTTTACGTACCTTATATAGACCCATCAACATCAGGGCATGCTGAAAAGTAATGTCTACTATTATTAGTAATGTCTACTATTATTTATATGAAAAATTGAAGTTATTCATATAGAGAGGTAACCAAGAAAGTTCTGTCGTCTTTTGTGGAAGTCTGCATTCAATTGGCCCTCATACCGTGAGTTGAATGCGAATGAAAATAAGGCAAAGGTCAGTTGAACCGTGTTCAAGAAAAACTCAAAATTCTGGAGCCAGAACTTATGAATCGCAAAGGGGTCCTCCTGTTACAGGACAACGCTAAACCCCACATGATTAGGATGATCCGGGACACCATTCTATGCTTTGGATGGAAAATACTATTGCATCCACCATACTCCCCGGATATTGCACCGTCCGATTATCGCCTTTTTCAATTCCTTGTACAATCACCTTAGAGGATACCAGTTCAAATCCCTAGTAGAGGTGCAAAATGCACTTGATACCTTCTTTACTTCACGCCTCGCCAAGTTCTACCGCGATGTAATCCATGGCATTCCAAAATGTTGGCAGAAGGTGGTCAGTCGAGAGTATAGGAAACGTATAGCTAGCATGTGAGACAACGATGAAGATAAAACACACTGTATTCAGGTTACCAGTAATATACAGGTGCAAAATATTTTAATATAATACACCAATACATACAACAGAAAAGCCACAGGTAATATGGCAAAATACGTGTTTCTCGCCCTAACCGCACACTCGACATGACGTATCAAGCTCGTTAGTCACTGGATGCTGGGCATGCTGTGGTTCACTCTCTGCTGTACATTTGGTCCTTCTGCAATCTTGATGATGTTATATATTTGTTCGTTTCATTGTACGGACCCCATAATTTCTCAACTTCAGAGCCTCATTTCTCCCTTATTTGGCAATACTGATAACCCACTTTTTGCTTATTTTCTTTCACGTTTTATGCCAATTTTTTTAATGCCATAAAATGATATACGTTCTATTTGAAAAGCGATAAGTTTGTGTTGTGATGACTGCGTGTGTGACACTACTGACGTGTTGGCGGGAGCTCATGTGGTTCGAATTCCACGTTAATCAGTAGGTTCACGTCTCATATAGCCTCGCTGCTGAACGGGACGTTAAACTCAAAGTCAACTTAACTACTGCCGTGATCTTGCTGGAAACAGTGAACATTGCTTTTGCTCGTTGTGGTGCTGCCATCTATGAAGTTACGTGGCTTAAACCCTTTCACTGTGGAAGGCAACGGAAGAAAATTTCCCTAACCTGCGAATGTCGATTATAGTCGACGTGTTAAAATTTGTCTGTATCTTGGGTTTGTCGATTGTAGTCGCCAAAGGTTTTCTGTGTGATTTCTATTGTTTATCGAAAACAATAGAACACAAACAAAAATGAACGGTACAACTTTGGCGACTACTCTCGACAAAGCCAAGATACGGACAAACAAATTTTAACACGTCGACTATAGTCGACATTCGCATGTTAAGGAAATTTGGTTCTGTCGACAAAAGTCGACTTCCTCTGTGAAAGGGTTAAGGTGACATATCGAACTTTGTATTTCTTCAACGTAATCGTTTTCAACATCAAATTGTGGTTGTATAAAACATTGTAGTTAGTGTTTCATATTTGAGTGTCGTGAAGATGATTCGTTAAAGAGTTTGTATCGGGAGCATATCTTGTTGTGATTAATATTCACTTTTTACTAAATTCTAACCTTTTTGTGTGCTGATTAGATTTAACGTGGTGGTGAGTATTGGTCGCTCACTCGGGATATGAACCTGACTCCTGTTATATTTAATATTGTTAATATTGGTGATAATTGGTTATGTAACCTAATTAGGTTTAATAATTTATCTACTTCAGATTTTGAACCTTAAAACTATATTAAATTAATTGTTCAATGGTAAATTTTTATAGAAGGAACGTCATTTCAGATTTTGAAGACACCTTGATATAAGTAAAATTTCGCGTTTTTCGCTGGTTTACTACTCTCAAACTCAGGTTTAATTGCCCCTCCCTACTCCCTAAATGACGCCCCTGTTTCATACTGATGTTTAATGGAACACTATAAACATAGGAATCATTTCCCTTTTTTAGTCATATATACATATGTTATTTGTTTATTGGTTTGTTATAATAAATTATGTCTGTTGAAATTGATTCCGTATATTATACAAATTTAATACCCTTTCACCTAAGTCTGATATCCGTAACTACTCGGAAATGCAGTGTACTTGTCTTGTTCCTGACATGATTGCTTCATTCGCCACTATTTTTTTTTTTTTAATTTTGCTGAATATCTTGAAGACAATGAATATGAAATGAAATGAAATCTTTAAGTTTTACGTCCCACGGTTATGCTGGTTAGGATAAGGAGACGGTGATGATGAGAGATGAATGAAATGGTGGAATGAAAAAAGTGGGAGGAAAACCAACGAGTGCGGTGTTTGTCCACCACAAAGTTCACACGGCGCGAGCTGGGATCGCACCAGAGACCCCAAGAACCGGAGGTAAACGCTCTACCACGGAGCTACCGCGCCCCCTAACAATGAATATCAACAGTGGCGTATTTACGGGGCTATCGGGCTCAACCCCTCCCGAAATAAATGTGTTAGTTTTTCACATCCCACGTACAACAATAATTCTTCTTACAATTTCTAAGAACTTCATTGACTTTCCGTTTTCTTATGCTTTTTGTTCAGAAATAATACTGTAGTTGTCAAATTTCATTCAATATAAAAACTGCGTTCTTTTTCTCTCTTTTGTCCATTCTACTCTTCTGTTTCTTTTTCTTAGTTGTTACTTTCTTGTCGTTTCACCTATCGTACTTTCGACTATTGTTAAGAGGGCCACGGTGGTTCTGTGGTAGAAAGTTCATCTCTGGTACGTGGAGTCCGTGGTTCTATTCCAGCTCACGCCAAGTGGGCTTTGTGATGAACAAACACCGTGTGTGGGGGTTTCCTTGGGGTGCTCCCGTTTCCTCTCACTTTCTTCATTCTACCACTTCATTCATTTCTCATCATAACTGTATCCTTTAGCCAACACGGCATAACTGTGGGACGTATAACTGAAAGATTACATTTCATTTCATTTCGACCGTTGTTAGTTGTGATTCAAGTCGGCCGTCGTCAGTAACACCAAAACTAAAAAGAACTGATAAGCTCCACTGGTGTTCCATACCAACTTGCACGGATATCAACATAACTCGTTGATTCTTCTTCGTACCTGCATCTAAATATTCTATCTTTGGTCTTTCTCTTCCTGGTTTTTCTTCTGTCTTTCCTTCTATCAACACGGTGATCCAATCGGAGTGCCGAATAAGTATATTGTTTCTTCTTTTTCCTATTATCTTTATGATCTGTCGTCCTTCATTAGCTTTCTGTAGTACATCTTCATTCTTTTCCTTCCGGTCCATCCTATGCACAGCATTCTGCGCCTACGCCACATTTCAAATGCTTTGAGCTTGGATACTTCAGCTTTTCTCAATGTCCATGTCTCTGACCTATAAAGCGCCACGCTCCATACAAGTGTTTAGTAAATCGTTTACGAATATCCAACGACACATTTCTTGATGTTAGTAGTCCTCTTTTCCTATTGAATGCTTGTTTAGACTGTACTATTCTGGAACTTACGTGTTTTTCAACCGACTGTATAACTGATGAATAAAGATTTTTAAAAAACTACTATTATTATTATGATTATTAATTTATAACGTGAAAAATAAAGGGTATGGGCCCTAACACTAATTTTTCTCGCTCCAATCATATTAACACTATGCTGCAATTATTACTGAAATATTTGTTTATGAAATACAAACAAAATTTTATTTTCGAAAAATTTGTTAGTATTTCATTCGAAGGGAACTTAGGAAACTCAGTCCTCTTTGTGGACATTTTCCTGGGAAATGACTTACCCCACATAGTAGGGCTATAACTGAAATTTTAATTTAGGTCTATGATATTAATAAAATTGAATTAACAGTATTTCAAGAAATTGTTTGATAAACTAAACTACACCTTGTTGTCATTTTCGTGGGACGTGGTTTACGCAACATTATAAGGCTATTAACGAAATACTAACAAAGGAATCATCAAAACTAACCTCACACCAAGTGTAAATTATTAATGAGAAATGATTATGTTATTTGTTAAATATTTATTTGTGAAACATGAATAAAATCGCCTTAGTCATTTTTGAGAAACTCGCCTCCCCCCCAAAAAAAACACCCCAAGAGTAAACTACCCCTTGTGGGGTTTTTCATGATAAACGAGTTGTGCTATATTATCAGGTTACTAATGAAACATTTTGTGTATGAAATATAAACAAAATCCTTAAAGCTTTTTTCGGAAAAATTACAAATTCTGATTTTCATCCGCGAGTAAACCCCCTTTATTTTGAGTTCCTTTCCGGAAAATTGGAAAAAATTGGGAAAATATAAAGATCTTTGCATTAGGTTAATCTTACTAGTAATGGAACAGTTTTTTCCAAACTCTTGAGAAATATAAGTTCAGAAATTTCAATATTGCGATTTAAAAAAAAAAAAGCATTCGAAAATAAAACTATTGTAATTATTCTTGTAAATCAATAGTCTGCACTCATTTCCGTTACGTGCTTATTAGAAGTTTATTTGTGGATGTGCATTAATTACAGAACTTTTACATTTACATACAAGCCTATCTTCTTAAAGCGTTTCTGTTGCAACAAATAGGTCTTTTAATGAAACTGAGTTCTTAATATGCTCTTTGATCTGGTGAAATTTTGTTAATTTCAATCAAATTACTTTTTAAAAGAAAGAGCAGTAGGCAAAGTTTACTAGTACTCATGCACTAAAATATAAAATTCCTATTATTTAATATTTTATTATAGACTTTTATATAAACTTTATGTACAAAATCCTGTATGTGAAAATACCTATTTTCTAGTGCGAGAAATTATCTATAGAACATATGTATCAAAGTGAAAGTGACTGTGTTGGTAACTTAGGAACTCTTGAAACGCCCGACCGACCTCAATAAAATTTTCAACATAGATGAGGCTTAGGCCTTGGTTTTTTTTTTTTTATCATTTCACTTTGTAGGTGCAACTTGCGGGAAGGGGATGGGAAGATATATAAAAAAACGACCGATATTAGTGTCGAATTCATAATTGTCGGGGTGACTGAGATGAATAATGACACTCCAATGCCGTTTATTTCCAAATTCAGTCCCACAACTTGTAGAAGAGGGGAAGATATATAAAACTAATCAAAAATGGTCGTTATTAGTGTCGGATCCATAGTTTTCGGGGTCGCTGAGATGAACAGCTGATTCCGTTTAAATTAAAATTAGCCCCATTAGTAGTACTCTTAAGGGGGATGGTGACATGTAAAGATAATTGAAAATGACCGATATTAGTGTCGAATTCAATATAGATTTGCGGGTCCATAAGTTGATTGGTGACAGTTTTGGTGCCTTTTAAATCCATAATGAAACGTATTCTTCCCGGGAGAAGAACGGGTATTCTGCTAGTCTGTAATAATAACGAACGGAAGTTTCACAAATTCAACTCTTTAATATATTTCTCACTGCTCAAATTTACTCACTTGTAGAGTCTATGTGTGTGTGTAAATAAGATCACATTTCTTTTTGAGTTATTCGAAAAATGAAATCAGAAGACTAAAAAGTAAAATTAAAACCCGTTACTTTAAGTATTTTTCCTGTTAGCGAAATACATTGTATATATGCTGCAAAAATGTTACAGCAAGTAAGATTAGAGCCTTTCTACATCAAGTGTGTCCTCGGAAAGAAAGAAAGTTAAACATTCTTCGGCCTCACCGCCACCAACCTCCTACGGAGGAAATCTTCCCTTTTCTTTATGGAAAGAACCCTGTCTGCATCCAACTATTGAAGGATCTGGGCCACCTCAACTTGTCCTTCCTCTTTCGAGGGAGGTATGGGAAAATATACATCGACAGCAGCGCCTGCAGGGCACAGTTGAAATAGAAAGGGTCTAGCATCAGGCGAAGAAATAGTTTTTAAATTATATTTTCTGTTTTTTGTCAATATTTCCGAACAAATGATTTTTTTCTGATGGATTCAAAATTTCTTTAAATTTTACTTAGCACAAGGAAGATATCTCTATAAAATATATGTTTCATTTAACATATTAACTAAAATGATTCTGGCTCCGTTATTTTGATACTTCCCTGGCATCAAGCGGGAACTACATAAGATTGCTTAACATAATTTAAATGTGTGTGTATTAATTAAGCTAACTAGAATTATCTTTAGCTTCTTTTGTAGCCATAACACTATCTTATCACGGTGTTAACTTTAAAGTGTTTGGATGAGGGTTGCACATATATTCGTTGCCACAAAATTTCCCTTTTCTAATACAAGAAACATAAGTACTCAATTATCTTAACTCTAAACTAGTAAATATAAAATAATTTTTATTTTAAAAGTATAATATAGTAAAATATTCGAAAATTTCAAATTTTCCCCAAATTTCTGTTTTTTTTTTTCAAACTCGGAAAAAACGTAAAAGAAACTGATTTTTTACCCAAAATTTCCGTTTTTCTAGGCTTTCACAACACTAATCAAAGCTCGAAAGTAAAAATAATCAAAGATGAGACATATCCAAATCTACTGGGTCTATCAAAATAATGTTTGTCACTCTAAATTCTGATACATAGTTTTCGAAGAAACAGAGAGAAACTAATTTTTGAAAATAAAAAAAAATTGATGCTGCACGATAACCGTCACCCATTAAGATGAAAGTGTACAAAGATATTCTATCATCAAGCTTTTCATTCTGACAATAGAAACCCACAGTACACCTAAGTTTAATGCGACATGTTCCATAATTATCATTAACTCTTAAGCTTTAAGCTTTTAAAAATATTTTCCAAAGGTGAGACATACATATTAATCGACACATCACATCAAGCTAACGTGAACAGGGACCGTGGTAACTGTGGTAGAGTGTTCACCTCTGGTGTGTGAGGTCCCTGGTTCGATCCCACCTCACGCCAAGTGAGCTTTGTGGTGGACAAATATCGTATGCGTGGATTTCCTTGAGATTCTCCCGTTTCCTTCCACTTTCTTCGTTCCACAATTTCATTCATTTCTCATCATCATCGTCTCCTTTAGCTTACACGACATAACCATAGTGCATAAAACGAAAAGAGATTCCACATATCATACTGAACAAAATAAAGCTAAATTCGGATGCGTAGCTTTCGTGAAAATTGAAGTAGAGTCATTTTTATTATGCTAAAACGTGTGTCATTTGTTATTGATAATTTTGGTTCTGGTGCAACAGATTGCTTATATGTTTATCAACGAAATATTTAAAGGGAAAATACCTGACACACATACTACTTATAAGGAGGGGTAAAAGTGAGGGGGAACGCGAGAGGACGCCATTACTGCACTTCCATAAAATATCTATGGTGTGCCACCACTTCCTAAAAATTACAATGGGCAAAGATAGGCACGGGGGATGGCGTGACGTCATGCATTCCTCTACCTTGTCAGATCCTTTTTTACTCCTGTTTATAAGATTAATAAGATATTCTCATAAATTAACATTCCTCACGGTAATTATGTCTTTCTGTAATAATATAAATCTATTCCGAAAGAATTAAGCAAAATAACTTTTTTACTTAGGAGATATTACATTTATTTCATGCTCAGCCATTTTCATGCCAAATCTTTGCAGCTATTAAAATATACGCACATGCGACGACAAATAGCTACTCATAATCACAGGTTTAAGAACAGATTGTAAACATGATTAAAATAATGTTAAATTTTGCAGTGGAGTGTAACTGTGAACAACTGTTTTCATGATTCCTAGTAAAAAAAAAATATTGACAATTCGTGCTTTCCTATGATTATATGTATATCTTAAATTCGTATTAAATGTGGATTTAATTTTCATTTTAAAATGTCATAATGTGTAAGGATCTAACAAATAAATATACTTTTAGCATCGTCGTAATTCATTTAAGAATCTTTTTACAACAATAATTTTGATAATAATTTAAAATCCTAATTAAATGAGGATACTTTCACCCGTTAGTAAACAGCGTACTGAATTGCTTAATTCCGTCAGAGTATGTCATATACGTAAGATGGTGATAGCTCTGGCTTTTAATCTACTTCCTACAACAACAATAATAATAATAGCAAAAGCAAAAACAACCGTAACAACTACTACCATGTTTCTACTGCTCGTGCTACTATTGATAATACTACTATTAGTATTCCTACTATTGCTACTGCCATGCTGCTATTTTCATTGCGACTACTATCTACTACTAATACCATGCTGCTAGTTCCTTTGGTGCTACTAATACTAGTACTACTACTCAACCAGCACCACTCCTACTATTATATTGCAACTTTACTGCTACTGCTGTTACTACTGCCACAATTTCTAGTAGTATTACTACCATTTCAATACTACTATCACTACAATTGGGCCACTTCGTTGCCAAGTGATTTAACACTAAATTTGAAATTTTCAGTAGAGAACTTTGTACTTTATAATCTCATGCAAATCATATCAAGGGAACTTTATCCACTATTAGCACTAGAAAATAAACTTCGTAATTATGTTTTGGTTGCAAGCATGCAAGGAATATTAATTTTTCATGAGATATTGAACTTCAAAGTTCTCTTCTGATTTTTTTTTTTTAATTTTGAGTTGCATTATTTCGCATCCAAGTGGTCCATATTGCTACTAATACTACTACCATGTTACTTCTATTATACTAATACTATTTAATAATTTTCTAAGATACTATTTACAAATGTCATAATCAAAAACTTTATGAGGATATACTGCAGTATCAATTTCATCTTCAAAGTTGGCGTAATTATTGTAGAGCATCAATTTTTAGGTTTACAAAAGAAAAAAAAAAGCTTTTCTCGATTTTCTAAAGATTGTGCATGATGATTTACACTTACACAGAAAGAAAACATATGTGGTGTACGTAAAAAAATAGATTACATTTGTAAATCCTGTAACATCTTGCAGCTATATAGCTGAAAACGTATGTTTTATCATACTTCCCTATAAGTGTTCCATCTATATGTACTTTCCGTACGAAAGAAAGAACTGTATAACAGGCGGTAAGGATCTCACATACAGATGGACGTATATAACATATAGATGACGTATGTAACACACATATACGTATATAATATACGAAAGACTGTTAGATGTCAGACATCCTCAGCGACATGATGTAACATCTAAGTGGGAAATAGGCAGTACGTATGTAGCATATGGATAACATATGCTCCGTACAGATTTCCGTAATAAACATATGAAATCAATATATTTGTGCAATATACGGCCTTTCGGATAACGGATATTCTCACCCAGATCATTATTGAAAAAGATGAAATAAAATCTTTAAGTTTTACGTCCCGCGGTTATGCCGGTTAGGCTAAAGGAGACGGTGATGATGAGAGATGAGTGAAATGGTGGAATGAAGAAAAGTGGGAGGAAACGGGAGAACCCCGAGAAAACCCACGAGCACGGTGTTTGTCCACCACAAAGTTCACTTGGCGGAGGCTGGGATCGAACCCGGGACCCCAAGCACCAGAGGTGAACGCTCTACCACTGAGCCACTGCGCCCCCCCCCAGATCATTATTATCAGCTCAATGAGAACTATCTATTAGAGTACGTATGCTTCATCCTGGAACGTTCTTCCTTTCCCCTCCCGCCTCCCATTAAAACCTAATAATATTATTAATTTTTTTCTAGTATGAAGAGAACCATGTCAACATTCATATTGCAAATATATATATATATATATATATATATATATATATATATGGAGAGAGCTTGTTTTTTATAAGATTCATGTTTTATTAACACTGATTTAATTGAAAAAAGATGAATGCTTTTAACACTGAATTTAATGAATAGCTTGTAATTTCTGACCCCATTTTATCTCCAGGAATATAGAGATATGATTAATAACTTCGTGCACAATAAAAAAGAAGTGGAAGACTGTTTTCGAATTATAGGGGAGGGTGATTTGCCCCTTACCCTTGACCGATTTTACCTCTAAGCAAAACGAATCATCCTTAAGCTTCAAAGAAAACACGCCATACTACGGATTTCTTTTTTAAATATATGCACATACATTTATTTATATTCGAGCGGATATTCACTTCCGTATCTTTGAGCGGATACAACTCCTAGTACCGCACACTATGCAGATGATATATGAAAAGAGAGAAATTTTGGTTATCATGAAATATTATTTTCTTTTAACTGTAATCTAAAGGTGAATCGAGTCTCATTTTTTTTTTTCAATCCCGAACACTAGTATGAATTGACGAATCTGAAAGAAAATAAATATGTAATTAATCAGACAATATTTACTTTTAAGAATGAAGAAAGGTCCTGTTATCCTGATTTCATAATTTTAACGGATTTACATATTTAATGACCCCTAAATACCTAGAAACTTATTCGTCGATATTCGTCCATCTGTTCGCCATTTTGTACAAATATGCACAGAAGCAGTGCTCTATCCAGATACGTTAGGGTTGAAATCCTCCCAAAGTTCTAGAATTCCTCCCCAGTTTGAAGATATAACTGTAGCATATATGACGAGTATAGTCTTCTCCGTAAAACTTAAAATTCCTCCTAGAAAACGACAAGACTGCACAGTTCATTGTATCGAGACCGATTTAAACGTGATGTTTTATGAAATTTTCCAGCAGGTATTTAAAATTTCCTTCTTACTCTAAAAATTAAGGGTAGTTTATTGCAGATTGAGAATAAAAATTAATATTTAAGCTAAAACGTCTCTAATGATTTAGTTGTACTTCATAAAACAATACTTGATTGACACACTATTTGTAGAAGAGTAGTTTGTCTTTGTAAAATTCAGAGAAGTGATTTATTGGTAGGATAAGTTTATCAGATTGCTCTTAGAAAATGACTCAGGGGACTTGTCTATATTTAATAAACTAGTAAATTAAAAGTCCCTTTCTTCACACGAGGACAATGTGGTTTAATTAAAACTATATTTATACCCTCATGTGTGTGGTTGTTCATGGCACCTATTCAGTCAATTCGTGCATAATCGGCAAACTTCTGGCGAACCGAATAATTGAATATGGCGGTGTAAGCTCGATTCATCCTCCAACTCTTTCTCCCTCTTTCTATACCAAAAATCAAGGATGTAGAAACATATGTTTAATTATTTTTAAATGAAAATGAGTCATAAAAATTGTAACTTCATTGAAATCTCAAATTGATTTTTTTCATAATCACTCTCCTATTTGTCACTTGATATATATATTGGAAAGTTGGGAAAATTGTCCGTAAAAGATTCTCATTAGAAATACGAGTCTCAAGAGAAATAAGTTATTAGTCGTTTTTTGAGATTTGGAAATTGTATTTGAGATCTACACATTTCATGACCTCTTCATATTGAGAAAGTGGTTTTTCGATGCCCGTCCTTCTGCTCAATGCATTCAGTTCAATGTGCCGTACAGTTTAATGTATTGAGGTCAAATTTTATATTAAATATTTTCATGAGATCCTCCAAGATTTCAACTTTCCTTTTAGCCCCAAAATTAAGGATACTTCACTGAAAACCGAGAAAAGCTATTTACTCGAAAATCAACTTCATTTACATATCATAAATCATTCTTTCAGTTATGGTTTGCTTCGTCGGTATATTGGATTTGAACGTCCATTTGAGTGTAGCACCGAGACTATATGAGATGGGGCCTGCTGTTTGAAATGAGATCTAAACCAATACTACCTCCCCGTGAATCGAACCACGAACACTCAAACAAAAAACATAACCTTAGCAAGTGAGGAAAAAAGTGTATTCACTTCATTTAGAACCCCACAATGTGAAAAAAGTCATTATCTTAGGGAAAAATCTAGAGGAGGTAGTCTATCTATACCGATGGACGGAATTTATTTTGGACTATTTTGTGGGAAACAGTTCTGATATTGTTCTTCCGATTTCGGCAAACTCTGTAATTATAACTCGAAAAATTGTTATTTCTGTCTAGAAAAATCTAGAAACACTAATGCAGGTGAGTTTTTTGTAAGATATTTAGAAAATGGCTGCAACAAAGTTGTTCCAATCTCGTACAATGTATTTTATTTAAAATTTTATAATATAGGCTTGGTATATTAATTCATATTTTCTTTAGAGCGAAGACAACAGTTAAAAATAAAACTTGTGATCTTAAAAAATATAATTCGGATTTACACGTTTCGTGACCCGTACATGACGAAAATGTGGCTTTCGGATGTTCATTCATTAGCCATGCTGTTGATCGTATTCAGAAAGGGTATTTTGAACTCTTTTCCAACATCCAGTAAATGTAGTTTACTGAGTTTGCAAATCGAAACCAGCGATCGAAAAATTGCTTTAAGGATTGAGTTTGTATTTTATTAACAATACAAAGACATTTTTCCCACGAAATTTCAGAAAGGTTAGTTTACTGGAGTGGGTCTGTTTCACTTTGACTACTTTCTCGGAAGTGCTCTAATGATTTTTTTCGTACTTTATTAATAAATATTCCACTTCTAACCGTAGAATATGGCAATTCGGTCATACCTGATCCAAAGTATAAGTAAGACAGTAAATATGTATAGTGTATATTGATTGACAGAACGCGTAGTCTATTATTTCCAATATTAACAATCAGACTAGACCATTTTAAATTCATTCGAAAGATATAATAGCTCTACAAAAAAGAAAGGATAACATGCTAATTTCTAAATGTGAACAATTACAGAAGGGCATGGTGGCTCAATAGCGGAGCGCTCACCACAATGACAGGGTTCCTAGTTCGATCCCAGTCCATGTGACTTTATCGTGGACAACATCGTATCGGTGAATTTTCTTGAGTTTCTGACGTTTCCTCCCATGTTCTCATTACACCAATATCATTTAGTAAACATTAACTTTCATTAATAATCTATCTGTCTCCTGTAGATTGCAGGGCTTAACCGTAGTGTAACGTAAAAGTAGTAATTTCATTTCACTTGTGTTGTGAACTTTTAGTTTGTGATCATCGACTTTTGCACCAGCATATTCATCGTACACATTCTAATCTATAGCAAAAATAACTTAAGGAAAGTGTATTTGGACCACTGTAAAGGCTATGACTAGCGAAAGTGACTATTGAAGAGGATCCGTGAGAATTTTGAAGAACGCAACCGCCTTGGACAATTAGAAAGACTACTGAGCTTCTGTTTTGTTTGAAGGTTACACGTGACACATAATGTGAAATAAACATGAGATTTACAAGCCTGTGCCTACCACAAGGAAATTCTTTGTATTTCATTAAAATACATTTACACCTACGACACATATTCGTATCATAAAATGTAAGCCATCTTATTTTATTAACATACGGACGTGTGGAAACGGAAGTGCTAATTCTGGGCATAACGCTTTGGTAGAATTCACTAGATGACAACATGACTTCTTCCAGGATATTACAATGATAACTTTCAATACTTATACGTGAAGTGAAAGGGATATTTTCTATAATCATGTTGTTCTCGTGCTGGACAGACAGCACCTGAGAGAAATTTCCCAAATGTTTCTATAATTGATACTTTTAACTTTGAGGTAATTACCCACGTCACAAAGAGACGTCATAGTATTTTTAGGGTGTCCTACAAAAGGCATGTGATGAGATTGTCATGTCCACCATTTATCTCTCTGTTGGTGATACTGAATTCAGACACAGAACGGTAAAGAGAAAGTGAAATTTTATGTTCCGCTATGGAAATAGAAACAACACATATATTTGCTACTTACATAGCATCGGCTTTCTTAATATATATATTTGAACTAGTCGATTTGAGAAACTAGGCTTAGACCCATATTCATTTTTTAAAAGACTTTTGCTTCATCTTATGAATCTATGTTAGACTTTCCAGATAATGGAATCCAATATCAAAGGAAATTATGGGAGGTAGTAGACCTACCACTTTCGCTTTTACTAGGCGAATAAGAACGGAGATGGAACCTTTTCTCGGATTATTATTATTATTATTATTATTATTATTATTATTATTATTATTATTATTATTATTATTATTATTATTATTATTATTATTATTAAAATATGCTATACATAAGCGTCGCAAGAACAGCTTTGTCCTTACTCTGTCGACAAGTATCAGTGCAAAACCAATAAGAGATATTAAGAGGCAATTTTTTCACTCTATTTAGCGTCACAAAAATAGGTTCATCTCCCTTAAATTTCTGTTTAAACCGGAAGTGGTAGAAAGCAACCGTTTTCGGTTTCAACATTGATAGCCATATAATATAATCATAAGAGATATCGGAAAGCAGTTTTCAGACACAGATAAGTGTCCCTAAAATGAGTTTAATGTCAATTTCTATCTATCTATTCAAAATGTAAGTGTTGAAAATCTATCGGTTACAGCACTAATCGTATTAATGGAGAAAACGGAAATGTACCTAGGTATATAGTGACAAGCATTTTTTAAAAAATATGGATTCAATACCACAAGAATGTTTTACCTCTCATCTTATTCTTCTATTGCAACTGGAAGTGATATACATCAATTAGCACTTTCTGTTTCAATATTAATTTCCATAGAGCAAAAATAGTAAGAGATAGTGAACAATGATTTTTTTTAAAATGTGGATTGAACGCCGAGGAAGATATCCTATCTTTGACCTTTGTTCTCTATCGCAACCAGAAGTTATACATATACTACTTTTAATTTAAGTATTGAGCTTGCATTGTTTTGAAGTCTACCATAGTTTGGCTTCACACTGTGAATCGAACTTTACTTCTTCTTCTTCTTCTTCTTCTTTATATTATTATTATTATTATTATTATAATTACTACTACTACTACTACTACTACTACTAGTAGTAGTAGTAGTAGTTGTAAGAGTAGTAGCAGTGTAAGCTAGCTTATACAATTCAACTGAACATATTCTTGTGTGTGGCTGTCTGTCCAAGATGAAATATATATATGCTGTTAATGAATGTTACAAATTTATAATGGTATAATGTTATAAATTTAGGAGGTGATTCCTTATTTCAAATGATACGAAAAAAGTTTTAATAAATAGGGTCGAAAAATGTTGGAACTTTTTAAGGATAGAATTATGAACAACCGAAAATGCGAAACATCACGATTTAGCAACGCCCTGTCTTGAAAATTATGGAACCTTAGGCAATTTCATCTGTATTTCAACTCCATGCAAAAAATTATCGGCTCCTTTTCCTGATATGCATATGTACAAAGTGTTTTAAATTCTAAAACATGGAACTTATCTTGTAACATGCACTTTTATCTTTTTAATTGTAATAATCTTCGCTGGATTGCTTAGCACAGAGTCGGCAATAATTTTTGTGTTTGTTCCGGTGACAACAAACCCTAATTGGGGACCTGGCTCAGCATAAAAAGCCTATAATGATAGATTTTGTTTTCCCGCTGATAATACCGGTATTTAGATCTTGTAAGCCATAGAATTTGTAAACCTACTTTAAACAAACCAAAATTTCGGTTCTAGAAGAAATATTTTGTGGTACTTATGTGTATAGCGATGGGTATATCGAACTTTGCTCGCGATACTTTAGAACTCTAGGATCCAGGTTCAGTGGTGGATAAGGAATAGCATTTTTTGTATTGGCCCGACATCGTAAAGCATATGAGCCTATAGTTGAATCATGCATTATAGGAGGGTAAAAACAGCTCTTGTAGGTGCTGATGTGCTGATCGAACATCACCCGTCAGAGCCCTTCGTTTGTCACAGTGGCAGGAATAAATTTTTCCGATCTATTAAAGTAATTTAAAATAAAAGCTTTCGAATTGTACTTGTATCTAACTGTGACTAGTTTACGAAAGCTTATAATGAAACTGAGTTTGATTGGTTGGTATTTTTTAAGGTTAATATCTCATTTCGGGATTGGTGCTACTGAAGTTCACCTCAAGTTCAAAATGGGATTTAAACCACTTAATTCCACACCAGCAATTGAATCGTCAGTTTTAAGAAGGGAATAAGTCCAAAAATCAAAATGTTGAGAAATTGAACAAACAAACAAAAAAAAAAAAAAAAAAAAAAATGGATGTGGTTGAGATTTCATTCAATAAACAGCATGTTTATCTGTAGCTTGAGAACTATACACTATATCACTTACTTGTAGAAAGAAGATTGGAAATATTGTAGGAGATAATGTACCGTAGAATACAAAAAAATCATTATGTAATTTTTTAAAGTCTTCATTCTCTTCTTAAAATTAACAATTAAATTCCTCTGATACTTGGGGTTTGTCGCCCCTTTTCGGAGAAATTTTATGTGAGATTGATCCTACTATTTAAAATGGATTCCAAACCATTACTTAAGTTGTATCTGAGGCAGATACCACAGTGAGTATCAAACCCGGGATTACACACACAGAAAGTACAAACATTAGCTACTCGGCCACACATAACATGTCTAATGCTGATCTGGTTAGGGAAAGATTTTATTGTTTTTTCTTAAACATTCAGTTCTCGTGGAAGGCTCTTACGTAAATTGCGTTGGACAACATACAGTTTTTCGATTTTGTAGGTATTTTCCAATTTACTCCCAGTATCTCCATTCTACAAATTATCTTCTAATTACTCACGTACTTTCATAGTTTCTCTTGTCATTCTACAGGACATAAAATACTAAGTTAAACAAACATCTCATATAATAAATATTTATGGACACATATACAACCTAACCCTAGGTTTCTACATAACACATTTTTAAAAAGGTTGCTTATTTAGATTTCATACTGGACAAATAGTAGACATTTATCATGCTAGACAAATCTCTTAATGGTATACCGGCTCAGTGGTGGCTCTTGAGGGAAACCAAGTCGGAAAAAAATTAAATTTTACCCTAGAAGTTAAGAAATGGAAGCAATGTACTTCAGAAAGCTGTGAACAAGATATATTAGATACACTTTCTGTCCTTAGCGTGTAGGGATAAAAGTGAAATGTTTACTAATGTGATTTCCTACAAGAGCTGCCACTAATGGCGAGAAGAAATCTTTTTTTCACAACTAACTTTCTTACAATGCCAATTACGGAAATTTTAAGCTCCTTTCCATTTCGCCTAAAGTTGGATATGTTGCATTTTCTTGTAGGTTGAAAATTGCAGCAGTATTAATATCAACAATTATTTACGACTCTTATTATATTAAGAATCCTGAATTTGAAGCAGTTGCATGCATTCCCCAAACAGAGTAGAGGCATTTCCCCATTTTCCTGAAAGTCTGCCTGGACCACTCTTAGGACCCGGAAAACTAACACGGGAGGATCCCACAAGTTGTGGCTAAAATCTGATTGCCACATAGCACATCTGATAGAGCATCACGAGTAATGTACATGAGTAAAATTTAAGGTGCTATGGACCAGAAGGATAGGAGCTATGGGGCTTCAAAATTTGAATATCCAAAGAATTATATCATGGAATTATGTACGTTTAAAGTAAATATCTTGAAAACCGTTAAAGCAATCAAAACGAAAGTTGTACAATTTAATTAGAACAAAATGCCCTATCGAAAACCACAAACAGTGTTGCTATAGGTGAAACAGTGTTGCCAACACAGCATAAAATATTTTGTTAGAAATAGCACCATATACAAGTGTGCACAGATTTAAAATGCACTATTATCACTAAACACAACAGTGAAGTGTAATGGTACAGTGTTGCACACTATTGGAGCTACATGTGCTGAAAATGTACAATGAAGAAGTCTGACATGTGGGAACAAACTGTAATAAAGGAATGCATTAGAAAAAAGTAACGCTTTTGCAATATATATCTGTAGCCCTGATAAAAAGCAGACAACTCGCGAAAACAAAATGATACACGCGAGGAAGGAAACACGTGTTTTCTAATTCTGTAAACTGGTTCTCCAGGTTATCTTAGCAATATTTGGAAGAGTATTTTCTTGGTTTGTGTCTTTCGTGTTAAGTGACACATTCTTTTACTTCCTCTCTTACACGTCATATGATTATGTTTAGGGATGGTATCGAGACGAGACGAGACGAGACTTTGTACAGTCTCGGTCTCGTCTCGGTTGATAAATAACGGTCTCGGTCTCGTCTCGAGTAAAACATTACCGTCTCGGTCTCGGTCTCGTCTCGGTCAACAAATGCTTGTCTCGATCTCGGTCTCGGTCTCGAGTACCAAGTCTCGGTCTCGTCTCGAAAGTCTCGAAAGTCTCGAAATAAATAGTGTGAAATTAAAATAGTAAAAGTATTATTCTCGTATAGTCTGTCGTTTCCGCTTATTTTTTCCTTTCACTTTGACTTAGAATTATGGTATGGTGTACCTCTTCATAGCTAATTTGCTAGTGGTAATGCTTTCCATGTGTGTATTCCAGGTTCAATGATCAGTTGGTATATCACCCTAAAACCCTAATATTAACCCATATTTTACTTTCAGCAATAGACTTTGTCTCATATAGCCTCCGAACTGCCTATACAATTAAACTCTATTAAATTAACTCCAGTACTATACAGTAGTTTATTTCCTTCCTTTGAATCAGAATTGTTCAATACCTCCTAACGGATAACGCAACACATAGCAGCACGAATGTAGGTCTATTAAATCGTACCGAAATTGAAATTTTACAATTTCTCATTTATTATTTGATACATTCTGTATTGACTGTCATTTTAAAAACAGAATATAACGTTCATTATCTTAACAAATAGGGTAAATTATTACTACAATATACGTATCTTGTTTCAAATTGATGAAATGCTTTATTACCGTTTGACATCTCCGTGTTTAATTGACACTTTATAACATGAACGTCCTGAACCTTGTGGTGGGAGCTACTACACTCATCTTTGCTATGTGAGGTCTCGAGTTGGAACACAAAACAAGTTAGATCGAAGTCCGATGTTTCGCATAGTTCGCGTCTCATTTTAAGTGCATTCTGTTTCTTATACAAGTTCATAAGGTCGTAATGCATTACGTAAGCACATATCCAGTGCCGTAGCATAGATTAATCTTATTCCTGAGCTTTCAACGGTGCATGTAATCTTTATTCGAGAAAACTAATCGTGCTTCATTACGTTGAAATTTTATATTGATTGAAAATTACTTGTAAAACTTGAACATACATATTATATAAGTATATAGGTAATTCGAGTTATCTGTATCTATTTTTTCTCATTCGCCAAAACAAGTGATCCTTAACTTTCTAGTTTTCTTTTGTATTAATTTTCGTAGTTTTACTGCAACATGATGGATTGAATAGTCAAATATATTTTTTTGCTCTACGACTTTCATTAAATTTTGGATCCATTTTTACCCTACCTTACCTAGTAAAAGTTATGAACTTTAGAGCTAGACTATGCTAAGTCACTTTTTTAATAGACTATGTTCTTTCTAGTGGTGTAATAATGAAAGTCTAAAAGCATCTTACTACTTTGTAACTACTTAGTAAGTTTAAAAAACAGTACTATAGGTCTTAGTTGAGAAACCGGGTTTTTGCTTCTCTAAAATTACGAAATTATGATTTGGTTTAGTTTACACCGGATTTTTGCTTCTCTAAAATTACGAAATTATGATTTGATTTAGTTTACATCCGAGGTCCAGATATAATAAAATCATCACAATCATCATAATCAACCATTATCAATTCATTGCTGGATGAAGGGCTTTCCAAGTCTTTCCAACAACTATCTAACTTGGGCAATTCTTTTCCAGGTTACTTCTGAGTGTTGCTTGATTTCGTCACACGTTCTTGTATGCGGAGGTTTCCTAGACAGTTTTTGTCTCGCGGTATCCAGTCTAGAATTGTTTTCGTCCGTCGATCATAATTTCTTCTTTGCAATACGTGCAGCATATCTTCCAGCTCATATTAAATTATTTCATTGGCACCATCAGTATTCATTTCTATATATTTGGGCTACAAATAGTTCGAATTCGCTACTTTCAGAGTACAGACACGCTACTTTTTTTAATCTTCGAATCTGGCAACACTGACTGAATTATTTAAATCAACACAATGTGAGGACCCCCATTTGGTCTAGCGGCTAGCACACTTGATTTCGGTTCGCGTGGTCCCGAGTTCGATTTCCGGTAGGGGTAAAGTTTAACTACCAAAGTGGTTCGGATTCCACTATAATCATTAGCTCCACTTCTCCTTTAGCCGCCCTAGCATAACTATGGGACGTTAAACTAATACAAAACAAAACAAGAATGAACACTGTGTATTACTAACTGTAAGTCCTTGAATAATTCCATATAGCTATATGGTATGGATCGAGTTTGAGGTGGTCGGTGGTCAAACTAAGACAATGGAAATGTAATTTTAGGGTGTAATTAGAACTTTAATTAAGCACGGTCTTAATATAAAGTGTGCACCAGACCTAAGGCTTAGGGGGAACAACTAGTGTTACTGAAAATGTATCAGTTACATTTAATTCCAGTTACAATTTGCATTTGCATGTATTGCTGGACTTAAACATTAACATTAAGTCTTACATGTATTGTAAGACTTAAACATTAACATTATAAGTAGCCCAAAGACTATGAAAAAGTCGTCTCTTGAAAGCATTCTTGCACCATAAAACAAATTACGAGTAATTCTAAAATATTTTGCAGTTTATCTACGTTATTTGCACATATTTAGAATAATATTTAGCAATATATTTAAGTGGGCAACATTGCTTAAAATAATGTAACTGCGACTTGTTAACTGTAATAATTAAAACCACCAAAAACTATTGTTGTAATGTTATAGAAGCAAAGGAAAGCAATAATCATTATAAAAATTTAATAGAAATACGTCATTTTAAGCAGTATACAATCACTACCAATGTGTTTGGATCTCTGAAACGATTTGAAATAACAATTGTTGTAAATGGCGTTATAAGCATTTAAGTCTTTTGGAAGCATCTACATGATGAGACGTGATATGTCAGCGTGTTTTCGAAGTAAAGTCTTTAGAAACATTTAAATTTTCAGTTTCTTGTAACTTTGTTCCATGATCATAGTATTTGACGCTAAGACAGGCCCGTAGCCAGTCCAAAAATTTAGGGTGGGTGGTAGAAGTTAGGAGGGCCCGACCCAATCATATTATACTTCATCACCATATTATAGTTCATTTGCAAGCCTACCGTGAAACTTTCTAAGGAGCCAGCCAGAGTTTAGGTGGGGCCCGGCCCTCCCTAACCCCCCGTGGACACGGGCCTGCGCTAAGATACAGTTGATGCGCATTGCACCGGCCATGCCATTTGAGTTATTAGAGATCTCCAAAATGTTGATGTTAGTGATACTGTGTTGTCCTTTGTTATACTAAATAATGTATGGGCTATTGTGGTTTTGTTAAATAACTAAATTAGAAATATGTAATACTTTACGTAGCGCATTTGAGAAAATACAACCTTATTTTGCTTTAGCAACATTGCTTGTTTATCTAGTGGTATTGCAGAGTATTTAGAAGAATTTCCCAACTTGGTACAAAATTTCAGCATATTTTTTATATATATACCGCAGATCCTAGGGGAGGGCTATAGGGACTATAGCCCCCTTAACGCTTAGGTATACACTGGATAAAATGGGCTTCAATCCTACTTTCTTTACACTGGATAAAGCGGCAAACCATGGTTTAGCTCCTCCCTTGATCATTTACTGGGTCCGCGGCTGTATATATATGAACATAAACGAACCGAACAAAAACTCAAATAGGAAATGCCATGGGGCACACCGAATGGTTTTGTCGCGGCGCCTCCCGGGGCCACCCTTCATCGTGTCCCAGGGCCAAACTTTAATTTTATTTTAAATGGAAAAATGGGGCGAGTAATAGACCTACCATAGATTTTTAAAGACTAAAAAGCGTTGTGGAAAAAGATTTTTCGTATCGGTCACCGTAATCAAGATGGCCGCCAAGACATGGTGCCTGTATCAGATAAAACGTCCAGTACCACTAGACCCCTAATATGAAAATAGTTGGAGATAATTGAACAGAATAAAACTCGTATAGGAAAGCACAGAGGGTATTTATCATTTCACGGCTGGAGTATAATGCAACGGAGAAAAGATTATTAAAGTGTAATTGACATGATGCAAAAGAGGAAATGATAGAAAATTATCTTTCCGATCTCTGTCCGTAAGTAGGTGAAGCGGGAATGAATGGTAAAATCTCAAATGAGACCCTCACTTTTATTTGCAATAGATATGGTTTGTCTGAAACACTTGTGAGTACAAATGACTGGTACTATAATGAATAAAAATAAAGTGAAATAAGGTGAATACAAATAAGATGAAATTCAAGTTTAACAACATTTTGCCCGCCCCTGATAATTTAACGCAATGCGTGCAAGATTTTGGGACATACACTAAGAAAAAAAATTGTAGGTGGCGTACTTAAAAAGATAGGTTACATGCGTATTTCCTGTAGTTTTTGGACTTAACGTACAACAGACGTATAACTGAAAACGCATGTTTTATAATACTTTCTGTATAAGTGTTCCATCTATACGTACTTTCCATATGAAACAATGTAGGCGGCCAGGATCTCACATACAAATGGACGTATATAACATATAGCTGACGAAGGTAACATAAGTATATGCATGTGATATACGGAAAACTGTTAGATGTCAGACATCCTGCAACGACATGATGCAACATCTAAGGACAGTACCTGTGTAGTATACGGATAACGTATGCTCCGTACTGATTTCTATAGTAAGCATGAGGATACCGTATATTTGTACAATATACCGCTGTCCGGAGAACGGATTTTTCTCTGTGTATCTGCATCAGTATGTACCGTTTCGTTACAAAGGATCACAACTGAAATTACCGTTGAAAGTTATTCGGAATGTAACTGTGGACATCTCAGTGAAACTCATATTCTATCACATGCAAGAAGACAAGAAGCGAACCAATGTCATGCAGACGACTGTTGAACAAAACCAACGTTTGTAAACATTGTTCTAAAATTGCATTGTTCGACAAATTTGTTTCGCATTTCAGTTGATTCATTTTTGCATCAAACCATTGCCTGCAATCAAAATGGAAGATACCATTTAACAAGAATTTTACATACTTTATCCCATTAACTAACTAACTCTATGGCCTATGGAACCCGGAGGTTCAATGCCGCGTTCACAAAAGCTCTCCATTGACTTCTATTCTTAGCTCTTCCTTGACTTTATCCCGTTACAGAGACATTTATCTCTTATAAAAACACATTTCAAATAACTTTGTTTCGTAGATACAATTTGCAAAAACTAAGGCTCTCATTTGTAATTTCACCGATCCTTCCCGCTTCACTCACTTACGGAGTGAGGTTGGAGTGATAATTTTCTAGGAATTAGATTTCTTTCTTTCCATTATGGCACTTTCACTCTAATCATCTTTTCGACTGTTGCAACATTCCCGAGCTATAGAATGATAAATACCCTCTGTGATTTCCTATTCGAATATTTGTTCTGGTGTTTTCATTATAGTGATACTGGACGTTTTATCTGATGCAGGTATCATGTCTTGGTGGTAATTTTGAAAACGGCGATTCATATGAACAATCTTTTGCAACAGCACTCTTTAGTTTTTAAAGATATATCGAACGAGATATCACTCACCCCATGTTTCCATTTACAATTTTGAAGTTGAGACCTGGGCCCCCATGAAGGGTGTTCCTGGAAGCCTCCGTGACAATATCAATCGATGTGCCACATGACATTTTCTATTTGAGATTTTGTTCGGTTCATTTATGTTCAACCGTTTCCATATTAGTGGTACTGCACGTTTTACTGTATCTGATTGAGGCAACATGTCTTGGCGGCCATTTTGAATACAGTGCCCGATATGAAAGATCTTTTGCCACACGGCTTTTTAGTTTTTAAAGATCTATCGAACGAGGTACCACTTACCTCTTGCTTCCATTTAAAATTAAAGTTGGGCCCCGGGAACCTATGCATGGCGGCCCTGCGGGGCACCGCGACTCTCTCTCTCTCTCTCTCTCTCTCTCTCTCTCTCTCTCTATATATATATATATATATATATATATATATATATATATATAGAGAGAGAGAGAGAGAGAGAGAGAGAGAGAGAATTCTATTTGCATCAGCAGTGGATTTTGTTTCGGGAGAGGCTTGAGGAACGAATAAGTAACATTTGCATTGTACATGCAATGCAAAAAATGATCACAAATTTATTTCGGGAGGGGTTTGAGCCCGGTAAGCACCCCCTAAATACGCCACTGTATATCAGTCAACTGTTCTCATATTATCTAACACAGCAACGAAAGAAATTTTGAGTGAAGGCAACTTTAGTATCTATTAATATTAATAATCGAGACGAGACCGAGACTTTCGAGACTGACCTAAGTCTCGTCTCGGTCTCGTCTCGATTTATAGAGGTCTGTCTCTGTTTCGGTCTCGTCTCGGTATTTCAAAGTCCGTCTCGGTCTCGGTCTCGTCTCGGTATATAAAAGTCCGTCTCGGTCTCGGTACCATCCCTAATTATGTTACTGTACACTGGAATATTACCATTATTCACATTAGAAATATAGTTATTTTATTACTACCTCATTTCGTTTTTAGTCGGACCGGATAGCGGTGTGGTCTAGAAGGCAAGACAGCCGACATATTAGGCATCGCGGTTCCAATCCCGCCCCGGACATGTTTTTATTGTACTTTTCACCTTACATTTCATTGTTATCTTTCTCTTTCATAGTTATTTGGATCCCGCTTTGCACTCCTATGTAGCTTCGGAGCTAACACAGAACGTAAAAATGGCATCACTCAATTTGTTTTTCAAATACATCAATATTTTGTGACACTGCTGACATTTTGCTATGTTATACTATCTGTGTTATGCATTTGAACTAAATTCATAGTATGAGACCCAGATTCCTTTATTACCATCTGTTGCAACATATGACATTTCTCCATTGTACATTTTCAGCACACTTAGCTCCAATAGTGTTCAACACTGTAACACCACACTTCACTGTTATGTTTAGTGATAATAGTGCATTTTAAATCTGTGCACACTTGTATATGGTGCTACTTCTAACAAAATATTTTTATGCTGAGTTGGCAACACTGCTTCACCTATGGCAACACTGTTTATGGTTTTCGATAGGGCATTTTGGTCTCATTATATTGTGCAACTTTTGTTTTGATTGCTTTAACGGTTTTCAAGATATTTACTTTAAACGTACATAACTCCATAATATATTTTTTGGATATTTAAATTTTTATGATCTTCTTTAGCCTAACCGGCATAACCGTGGGATGTAAAACTCAAAGATTTTTTCAAATTTTAATGCCCAGTAGCTCTTATCCTTCTGGTCCGTAGCACCTTAAATTTTGCTCATTTTCATTTCTCATGATGTTCTATCAGATGTGCTATATGGCAATCAAATTTTAGCGACAACTTGTGGGACCCTCCCGTGTGAGCATGTTTAGGTAAAAGAGAACGTCTGATAACAAGTGACATGCAATTTTAAGCAAAAACTTTCTTCGAACAAGTCTTCATTTAGCTACAGAAATAAGCATGGGCACACAAAATCTTCATAACAGCATTAAAATTGCAGCTTATGTAAATTCAGAGCAATTGTTTCTTTAGTAAGCGCTCTATTAGGTTGTCTAAAAAGTATTGAGTCTTTAGAGGTCAAACTTAGAATATATTTATTGGAATTGAAAATAACATTATTAAACCAGATATGAACAATTTTGTTCGATGACCTGCCATTTTTCAGGTAACACCATAATTCTATCCCTACAGAACCTCTATGATTTCATTTTTTTTAAAGTGGTTTTCAGAGGCCTCTTTTAAAATTAACTTAACCTCAGGAATTCCATTACCATTCAGGAATTTCTGCAGAGGCCGCAACAAATTTTAGTCTGACGGTGCCAGATCCGACCTATACTGTGTATACATTAAAATCTCCTAACCAAGTTACCTCAATTTCTGACGGATTATTAAAACTGTATGTATTCTGGCGTTGTCAGCGTGGCATATGACTATTTCTGTTAACCAGTTCCGGACGTTTTTTTTAATTGGCACGCACACTTGCGCTAATTGTCGACAGTATAGGTTTGAGGCTATCGTTTTGCTCGACGGCAGCAGATTGTGATTCACGATAACCTTCCAGTCTCACAAAATGCACGACATTACCTTTTGGGTCTTTGTATGACCTTTGCTATAGACTGTGGAGCCTATCCTCTCCTCAATCACGATCATTTAAGCACAGTGTTGTCGTAGGTTATCCACTATTTATTACTTGTGATCAACTACTTCAGAAATGAATCGAGTTCCTTACATTTCAGTAGAGTCATAGATAGAAATTTGATCGAGTAAATATTTTTGTGTCGAAACTTGATCGAGTAAATATTTTTGTGTCAGGTAATGTAGAACCCAAAAATTAAGCTTCGTTGCTAGAATATCATCCACTTTTCTGGGATTGGTTGTCCACTGCGAGGAGCATAAACAGCACAAATTTCTTCACGGGACTGCGCAATATTTGCGCCATTAACGAAATAAAATTGTAAAGTGTAGCGCAGTTTTGTGAAAAGTTAATACATCTTCACGATACAAAAATTACCTCCAATCACATTAATTTCAATATTCTTTATACATGTACTAACTTCAACTATCAGGTGTCAAATGACGTTAGGCCTTACCTGCTGCGACTCATATACCTTAAGATTGTGGGACACTAACGACATCTCGTGAGCAAAAGGCTCAATACTTTTTACACTACTTGATATTAATATAACTGTAAACATAATATTCTAAGTCATTGTCTTGGCTAATTTTTTTGCGTCCCGGACTAAATTACTGAAGAACTGCGTTTGATTCATGGTGGCAGTTCATGTTGTTTGCATTACATGTTAAGCTGTAGGTCTACTCATAATGATCTCGGTTCTGAAATGTGTCTTTAAATAACAAACTATATATACACGTTGGATTGCATTGGTAAGTGTAGCGAGTCGCTTTATATATATATATATATATATATATATATATGACTGATATTTTATACATCATAATGTTTCATATCTAGGGTTGCCAATCGCTAGGTATTTTACGGGACAGTTCGGTTTTTCACCTTGTCCGGTGTCAGGTACGACCTCAAAACCGGACGTTAAATGTCCGATAAGTTATCCTCTTACTAGTTCTATTCTCTGTTCTATTCTGATTTTTTTCATTCTGTGGAAAGTAGAATTATTTGAACCTGGATTCTAAAATAAACCGCACTTGACAACCGGCTGATTACTGCCATTGCGCAATTCCATACCGCAACGAATTTGTTGTTCCATCCCAGTAATGTTATTGTTTGTAATTTGCTTTTGATATCGACCTGTCGTGCCTGGAATTTCCCGAAGAGTTGAAGGCACCAGGAAGGAAAAGTACATTTTCAAGAGCGCAGCTATCACTGCTTCATCCTCAGCTACACCTTCCAATTAAATAATGTATCCAGATCCAGTAAAAGCATGTAGGCATTTTGAAACATTTTCATTTACCAGCCCCAGCGAAGCTTGTAAGACTTATTTTTCAAGTATATTTTGTGCATACCACAGTTATATTGCCAATTGTATTTGATTTTCTGTTTTAAATAAGTTATATTATTTTTACATGTGTCAACTCACCCAAAACTGGAATAAGTGAGTTTAATAAATGTTTCAAAAGTAACTAAAGTTATTTCCCTCATTTTTATGTGAAGTAACCACTCTCAGATTGTTCACATTTTTGACGAGCAATGATGTCACAATCTTAAGAGTATACATAGCTACTTCAGGTGGGTCTGGTATTTCCATTTTCAAAAGTTGGCAACCCTATTCATAGCAATAAACTGAAATAAAATCATGTTTATCAATATTATAAACTGAATTTTTTCTGACAGTAATGGAAGTTTATAAGATAGTATTAAGTTATACAGGGTGATTTAAAAAAAAACACGGATTTCATTTGTGTCTACAATTTCAACTGGTCCAATTTTCATGCAATTTGTGGCAAATGATCAAGGAAGGATGGGAGGTTTATGGGACTGTCTTTACTGGTTTAAATTCATCCGGGATAATATAGTCTACACCTCAAGAAAAACAGCAAGTATTCGCCAGTGTACCTTACAATTGGATAAGATTTTGGATTTTTGAAGCTAAATTGCAGAATACAAATCAAGTTTTAGTAAAAAAAAAAAAAAAAAAAAAAAATCAAGTGTTAGCGGTAACACCCATAAATCACATGTTGAATACCTATAGCCTGTTTTTTTGCGACAAACAACGAAGAGATTTCTTGTGCGACATAAGGAGTCAATAACTGACATCTTCCACAACACCTGCCTGCAAGGTCCGATGCTTCCCTGTCTCACTCAGAAGCGGTTCTGTTTCTTCCGATTTATTAACTAGCCACCATACTATGTTCCTGTCTGGGGCAGAACGTCAGGCAAATTTGTTTCTAAATGTTCTTTTGTAGCAACAACAGATCCCGTTCTCCAAAAAACGTTTAACGATAAACTCATGTTGCTCCAGAGTACACTATTCTCACTGTGTCCTGATCATACTCACACAGCAGCACAGAACTGTACAGCACAATTCAAATACAACGGCCCAGTTTCCTGCTTCTTATTGACCTTGGCGAGGTTGTCATATAACGAAAAAAACAAAACCTCAAATCTCCACACCGCATCGCACCTCATTCCAATTGTAAGGTACTCTGGCAAATACTTGCTGCTTTTCTTGAGGTGTGGTCTATATTACTCCGGATGAATTTAAAGTAGTAAACATAGTTTCATAAATTTCCCATCCTTCCTTGATCATTTGCCACAAACCGCATGAAAATCGGACTTCAGTTAGAAATTCTAGATCCAAATGAAATCCGTGAGTTTTAGAAAACTCACCTTGTACAATTACTCACTGTAAAAATGGCATAGAAATGTTTAAAATGCCAATCTAGTCACATATGTAACTTTCAGTCACCTCATCTGCATCACTCTGAAGAGGCTGATAAATTGCAAGTTTAAGATGAGCCTAAAGATTTTCCTGGCAGTCACGACCGTTCAGAATTCAAAATCCAAATGAGAATTGAAAAACTTCTCTCAACTAAAGCAGTTGATGGATTGCTCTGATTCAAAGTGGATATTGCCATGAAGTTCTAAACTTTTACATGCTAGAATGTGCTTTTAATTGTTGCATTCTTCTTCATAGAACTGCAGTTAGGCCCTATATTTATAAATTCTTTGGTTTGAAACTTCACAATAGGTATTTCAAAAACAAATTTTACTCGAAAGTAGCCTGTCCGCTGTTGAAATGTCTAGCTTTTAATTGTTGTTGGAAATAAAATAATAAACCTTATTCTTCGTTACGCAATGATTATACTAACAATTAAACAAGCAGCCATTTTTACAAGAAATTTTATTTATTTTATATGTTATGCTTTATTTTTATGTTTTCTTATTTATTTTATTTCTATCTATAAAATGCTGCAATACCAACAAAAGCGCCTAAGCTCCAATCTATAACATTGGATTTCAAATGATTTACGGTTATTTTTGATTTCACGTTTAACAAAGACAAATGTTTTATATTATGTGTACTTTAAATAAGTTACTTAAATAGACCTTTTTCATAAAGTTTAGTCTCTAAATTATTGTTGAAAACCTTTGTATTTTAATAAGGATCAAAATCTATGCAAATGAATTTGGCTGCCATCTTTGGAGTTCTTTTAAACTATACGTTTTTGGACGTTCATATATTTGTGGCCAATCCTTTCGACAATGAGATCTCGGATACTACAGGCTCTAGAAAGATGATGTTTTCACTGATCGATTGCAAATTTTATGTAGATTGTCCAGTTCTATGGATTCCTTGTGTTGGCCTGGTCACATGTCTGCCAGGTAACCCTCAGGGGGAGATAGGGTTTCGAGAGCTGCATGGGAACACGCTTCACTCTTGTCTGTCCTGTGCTAAGTGCTGGCAATGTCTTCTAATTATCGGTGTAAATCAGAATAACAACCTACCAGCGGAGGTGAGGATTGCCATCCTCCGAAATGGGCGACTAACTCGTGCCATTGGATCTGGGAAAGTACGTGTGACCTCTCACGTCCTCAGTGAGATAGATGGTCTCGGACTGCCGCCCCTACTGGTGGAGTTGAGCCTTCGGATATCCTATGAAATGGGCAATTAGGCCGTGCCCTTGGGTCCGGGAGATAAGGCTGCATGGTATCCCAACACGCTAAAAAGAGTGGGTAGTGGTGTGTCCAAGAGTGTGGGAGAAGTCAGCGCCCTACCGGGAGGATGATGTAGGTACTGCCCTCAAAGAGAGTGTAATGCGTTCTCTTGGGTCCGGGATGGGATACTTAGTATCCTAACGCATACTCGTACCTCAGGAGCGTTGAGGAAGTGTTGCTGCATACCGGTCGTCACCGGCTGGATGCAGTATTCACGACCCTACTAGGGGAGCCGCCGTTCCCAAATGGCCATTGTATTTAAAGGTAGAGAGTCTACAACAGCCATTGAGTCTGGTAATGTACGGTTAACCTCTCACGTAAGTAGAGGTAGTTCCGTATTGTTTGAACGACCCTACCGAAGGAAGGGTGAGGTTTTCCCTTCTAATGGTGATTTACACGTACCATTAGGATTCGGAGAAGTAGCTTAGCTACAACTTGTACGTAGTACCTACACACGTCAAAGATAGGTAGCCCCGTATTGTTTGGGGAGGGCCTACCAGGGGAGTATGACTCTTAGTGCTTGTGGAGACATTGCATCTCCCAAATGGCAATATATGCCTCGAGCAGACGGTCTACATCAGTCATTGGCTCTGGTAATATACGGTGTACCTCTAACGTAATTAGAGGAAGTGCCGTATTGCTTAGACAACCCTACTGGGGGGAGTGTCGGATTCCTGCCTGCTGGGGGACTGAACGGAGGTGGGGGAAGGACCAATCCCAGGAATCTGGGTAACGGTTCTGATCTTGCCAAAGGGAAGAAGCCCAATTGGGTATGAGCCTGCACCAAACTCAGATGGTGACCTAACACGTACCATTGGGTCCGGGATGAGATACGGGAGTATCTCGACGTGTGCGTGGTACCTCTACACGACAAGGCGGTTGCCAGTTGCACGATAGAGGTAGGCAGGACCGGAATTGAAGATGACCCTTGGGCACGCCTGGGACTCCCGGATTTGGGTTGTACTCTGCCGGGCTGTGGTCATACCGTGGGATTCGGTACCATAGGGAGCTAATCCCAGGAATCTGGATAACTTCGAGCGTATGGGGGAGGTGAGCTTGCCTTGAAACGCTCGGGCGTCATACCTGCAGAGTATGGTAGGACTGACTCGCTAACAGTCTGACTCCACCAGTAGGTAACTGGTAGGCACTCAGGACTCCGGTCTGGCCGCGTAGTGGGTGTATCCCACTCTCTCAGTGAATGGGAGTTACACACCAAGGCGTCAAGGTTAGGGGACAAATCTTGACAGTGCACCTCGTGCACAAGGCCCAAGAAAGATGAATTACGGATTGGGTGCTTTATTTATTGGTACCGATCCATTTAACAGGCCTTGCGGCCGCAGCACGTCTGACCAACGTGCACAAGCGTGACAGTAGTAGACCACTAGCTCCAATGTCCAGTTCTAATTGAATATATAAGAAACATGGTCATTATTTCTTTATTACATTTTTACGCGTACACTGGGAATGTTGATTTTTTTAAAAAATAAAGCATATCTTACGCATTATACATTCCAACAAACATAATTCTATACGGGGGTTGCATACCCCTCAGGCGTTTGCTTCATGGCCAAATGATGATAAAACCGAAGGATAACTATTTCTCCACTCTAAGTTGAATCTTTTTTGTTTGGAGTGTTTTGCTCAATGAACACTATATATCACTTACATTATAATTAATTGTGTACGTAATGTATTTGATTATTACATACTGCATGCAAGAAGAAAGAAAACACTGATCATACATGAATTAAAAACTCCAACTGGAAGTAGGCTCAAATCTTGCAAACGGTGCGAGATATTGAAAAAGTAATAGAAAAAATCTCCCCTTTATGGTATCTCTTGCCAATTTTTATCAAGACATATTTCACTTGTGTCTGTAAAGGAGTATGTACAGATGTGAGGAATAACAAGGAGATTCATCCTCATATGTGAATGATGCGCTGTGTATAGAGCGCAGGTTCAGCTAGTCTATATATTAAAATGCTAGGTTTATATGTTTGTCCGCAATCCTTTTGACAATGAGATCTCGGAAACCGCAAGTGCTAGAAATGTGCCGTTTTCGCTGGTCGATTCCAAATTTTGGTAGATTGTCCAGTTCTAATTGAATATTTAAAATGAAACGTGATTGTTATTTCTTTATTACATTTTTAGAGGTACACTGGAAGTGTTGAAATTTTAAAAACGTAAAGCATCCTATCCTGTGAGTTATATATTCCATCACAACATAGTTGTATACAGGGGTTGTATAGCTCTCAGACATTTGTTTCAAGGCCAAATGAAAATGGAAAATGAAGTATAACCATTTCTAAGAAGTACCTAGTATCTTTATTGTTTGGAGTATTTTGCTCAATGAGCATAATATAGCACTGATATTTTAATTAATTGTGTACGTAATGTATTTGCTTATTACATACTCCATGCCAGAAGAAAGAAAACACTGATCATACATGAATTAGAAATTCCTACCGGAAGTAGGAGGAGCTCAAATCTTGCAAACGGTGCGAGATATTGTAAAAAATAATCGAAAAAAATCTCTCCTTTATAGGTATCCATTGCCGATTTTTATCAAGACATACTTCACTTGTGTCTGTAAAAGGATATGTACAGATGTTGTGAGGAATGACAAGGAGATTCATGTTCATATGTGAATGCTGCGCTGTGTAGAGCACGCAGGCTCAGCTAGTACTTTTAAAATTAGTTTTAATTGGAACCCTAGACATCTGAAATCATGTTCACTGTAGTAACCGTGTATATAATAAAGTGTTGGTAGCTTTTGGGTTGCTCTATTAACATACTATGGAGGAGTTATAGCTCAATGTAATTCAGTAAATGAATTTGATATAGCATGGAAACAGTGTTAAAGCAGACGCGAATTAATATTAGGAGAAAAATAATCCAATAGCTGTGGATGTTCTCATGTAATTACGGACAAGTTATGCTTACATTGTCATTCAAAGAAGTCTTGAGGCGGAAGGTTTTTGTTATGAACAGAGGAAGAAATAAAGCATTCTTTTGGTACAACATTATTTTTCATTTCTTTCCCTTCTTTCCCAACATAAAAGTGTCATCCTCTTTTTCTTCTCGTCGGTTTTTATAATACATAAAGTTTATTAGCACTTTTTGTATTCGTTTCAGTCATTTGTAAGTTTCTACTTTATAGTATTAAGAACATACTATGACGTCTTTTCAACTTCCGCTTGGAATATCTAAATCATTGGACAACGAGTAATTTTTAATATTCGCTGCGTGAAGAAGAGCATAATAAAGAAGTAGTGTATAACTACATACATATATACTATAATGTACTACAATGTTGTGCTGCCTTTATAATTCTGAAAGAAAACTTCAAGAGTAATTTTTGAAATTAAAAATTTAAAAGTACTGTTATGAAGCTATTTAACGTTTTCTTGAAACATTACTGCAAATTGCTAAGGGTGCATTTACGTAAGTTAACTGCAACACCATTTATTTGGTAAAGTGTATGTGGCAATGAGGCAATTCTTGGAAATACTTCGCAGTTTTAAACCTAACATTAAGCATAAAATTTAAGCTGCAAATTCCCATAATATCTTTATATATATATATATATATATATATATATATATATATATATATATATATATATATATATATATACACCTCTTATATACTGACCGACTAAAACTTTATGACCACCTACCTAATATTTGGTATGTCCATGTTTAGCTCGTAGCTCGCAAGACAACAACAATGTGGTTTGGCATAGAAGCAGTGAGGCTTTTGTAGGTAACTGGAGGGATGGCGCACCACATCGTCCCATACAAGTCATCCAACCCATGTAAATTTCGCGATGAGCTAAGATCTGACATTCAATGACATCTTAAAAATGTTCAATTAAGTAGGATCTACTAAATGCGAGGGCCATTACAGCCGCTAAAATTCCCCACAGCTTTTCGAATCGAATCACTGTGGCACAACATTGGCCCTGTGACAATTAGCGTTGTCCTTCTGAAAGAAACCATTGCCAGTAAAAAATATGCCTGACGTGAATGGGTGTATGTGATCAGCAGAGGCCTGCTGATAGCTCTTAGCCATTACAATGCCCTTTCCACGCACTACTGTACCCATGGATGATCATTTGAAGATTCGCCAAATCATAATGGAGCCATCACCGGCCTGTTTTCTCCTACTTTGCACGACTCGAGCAGCTAGCTGTTTTCCTGGAAGACGACGGATTCTGACCCAGCCATCAGTGTAATGAGGGTAGCATCGTGATGATTCATTGAACCATCTAACGTTGTCATTGCTTGGTAGTCCAATGATGACGTTTCAATTTCAGTTGCAATGAACGACGCCGGCCAGTTAACATTGATACACGTGTGGGACGTTGGTATGGGCGTCACCAGGATTTTTTCAGGGAGTGGCAGAATCAGGTAATTTCAAACTTTATTATCATTGGATAGGCCTGTAATAATATGTGCACAACCGTGTTATGACTATTTCTTACAAATTAATATTTTTGTGATATTAAATAGACACAATATATTGAATTCTCAATAATGCTATCTAGTGTGAAATAGAAATAAGTATTTTATTATGAGAACATAAACATAATTTTTGCAATATACGTACATTCTCCTTTATTTTTCCTCCTCCACTGTTTTGAACGCTAGTTGTAGGCTGTATGGCTGCAAAGCGATTTTGTTAATTACTTCGTCCAGAAAAATCTCTATCATCGTGTTTATCATTCACAGTATATGCTCATAGGATATAGGCTATTCAGTCGTTCATTACCCATAGTTGATCGGAACCAAGATTTTACAAGACGGAGAATGTTGAATGATCGTCCTAGGTGCACGTTGTAGCAGCAAGCGTTAGTCCGATCAAGATTGCGGAATACATTGCAGGGTAAGAGTTGGATGAATGGCTCAGTATATCTATATAATTTGTAACGCCTTAGTTGTACCACAGTTCGTACCATGTTTGTCCCTTTGCAATAATATTGTTCACGATTTCAGGATGAAGCGTCAAAGCAGGAAATGCGTTCTTATTGCATAAAAGAAAGAGGCTTTGCAATAATGCAAATAGGACGTGAATACCGAAATCTTGATTATTCTTCAAATCACCTAGATGGTTAGCTCGATGTACTTATCTACGCACACTTTACACTCAAATATTTAAAATGCCTAGTCACTCGAAATATTTAAAATAGCTTTCCTTGGATTGTTTCAGATCTGAAAGGAATGCTACTCGTACTCTTAGAATTATTCACTGAATTGAACACTCTGAAGAATGTTCGCAGGTGGCTTCAATTAGAAAGAATATTTCGGTATAATTTGTAATATGCAAGAAACTCAAATCTTGAAGTTGCACAAACTAGAAGGTATGCACGCTGGCGTGTTGTGTTGGCGCCACTAACTCACAGAAGTCAGATGGGAAGAAACTTCTTAGTCCACCTACGTTTACAAAACCATGGTATATTTAGCATCAACTTTCTTCAAAAAAGAATTTGAATACAAGAAGCTAAGGGGGAACACTTGTCCCCTTGCTCCCTGAAGGGAAGGGAGGATGTGTGCGTTTACCTGCGATGGTTTTACCCAAAACTCCTCTAGTTTTTAGATCATTTCCCAAATCATATCTCAATAAACCTCACTTCTGAGTTGTGTCTCATTTCAATTAAAGAGGCTATAAAGCCTTCATACTTATCACGTGTCATTCGTTGGAGGGAAAAGGAAAATCAAAGAAAATAGTTAATCGAGTGTTAACTCAAATTTATTTCACGCTATACCTTACCGTTACTCGCAGAATGAGAAATATTCGTATCACAGACACAATGATTATCAAGAGAAAATTTTCTCAATTATGCATACATCTGTCCAACAGCATCAAAAATTCACATTATTTTTCATCGTTATAGAGATTCGTACACGATATTTGATATACTTCCTATAAATATTTCCTACATTTGGTGTTCATTAAAATCATGATCAATATTTCAAATGGGGAGGAGATCGCGGAAATCTTCTGGCATGTAGACACCTATGTGATACTTCCTAATATGAAAATGCAGGCGATGGACACGAAGATTCCGTAGTGACCAGCATGCACAATGCGTTAGTAATATACTCGCAATCGGACGTACTTTGCATACTAAGCATCATGTCATTCCGCTTGCTTGAAGCTAAGCTCATCTTCACGTGATCACATTGCAGCCTGACTTCCTTCATAATTTGTTTATGAAGCGTAATATTCTTATCACGACACACATTGATTGCGGTATATATTAAGTTCATTGCATTCTTCCCTGGAGGTTGACCTTTCTCCAAGCAAAATAAATCAATATTTTCATCATACGTAGGGTTACTATATGACAAACGTTAAGAAATAGAGCATTTTTAGATTTCAATTAATATTACGCGATAAATCTATTCATGACATACCGACAACTGAAGTTTTAAAATACTGATTATGGAAATATTAAGTTTCTTTCCTTTGTGCTTACAGCTGTTTATATATTTGTACAGTATGGTTGCAAAACATGGTCCTCACTTTTAGGGAGAAATGCAGACTGAAAGTATTTGAAAATAAAATCCTGAAACGAATATTCTGATCTAAGAGGAACGGGAATGGGGAATGATGGAAACTTCATAGCGGTGAAGTGCATAATGTATACCGTTTACCGAACATTGTTAGGGTCATCAAATCTTGAAGGCTCAGGTGAACAGGTCATGTAGCCAACAGAATAGAAGAAAGTAGGAAAGCCTTCAAATTTTGACTGGAACCTAATCCAAAAAAGACCATCAGGAAGACCTAGTCGCAGATAGGAGGATAATGTTAAGATGGACCTCTCAGAAAAAGAAGTACAAAGCAGAAACTGGATCGAGTTGTCTAAGGTCAGAAGTCAATGCAGAACTTTTTCTGAATAAAGCTTTCAACCACCGGGTCCCATAGGTCATAGAGTTAGTTATAATAATGAATGGTAAAAACAGGATTTATCAATAATTGGGCATAACTAGTTGCAATGACACTATAATAAATCGAAGTCGCTAAATTACTTCATGTATTTACCATGAACTCTACCAAATCACTTATTTATTCAGTGAATGACTTGCACATAATATCAATACATTGAAGAATGTTACAATCTGAAAGTCACAGAACATCGAGACATGAATTTAACAGCCCACTGGAATTAAAAGTTTACTATAGTCGAGAGTACCCGGCGTTCAAACATCAGTCGTTGCAAACTCTGATAACCCTGTCTAGTCGATACCCAACAATAATTACGAATATTACATGTACAAATCTTAAAGTTGAAGTACTCTTCTGTACCCCAAAAGATATTTTCCCATTTTCCTAAAAAAAAAAAAAAAAAAAAAAAAAGCCATCCTGACCACCATATTTAGGCCCAAAAAGGAAGACATGGTTTGGCAACTCCAATCATACACATTTTGAAAGTATCAGAAGACCCCCTTTTTATTCTAAAAACACATTTGTCCAATAGCGAGATTTCTGAATTACATACTAACAAACATATTTCTTGAATTATTTTCAAGATTTCTCAATATTCTATGCTAGTTGTCATCACTAAAAATCTAAATTTATCCATAGAAAATTAGAAAAAGGATGCTTCAGTGCTTATTCTCTCATAATCAATTGATATAGTTGCAAACTAAAATCCTAACTATTCTTGTATTGTTTGTGAATAAGAATTCATTGGTACATATGATGTCTGTCATTCATAAGGAGATACGTATGATGCCTATTGAACAAAGAGGTATGGATCAAGTGATAAATACTAGTCTCAAAATAACTGCATTTTTAATGATTCTTTTACTCGATACGTAAGTTTAGTATTGTTAAATGAGTACGATTTTTTAAAAAAATGTTTTAAAAAGTTTCATTATTAATAAATTCAATTGCTTAATGAATAAATATGAAGATGCCTCTTATATTGATACGAAACCAATTACTTTGGGCCTTAACCATAAAATACTAACACTATTTTAAGACTTAGAAGTAAGTAAGTGCGTCACTGTTAGGAGTGTTCGTGTCACTGTTAGAAGAAATCAATCTATCTACTATATAAATAAAAATAAAATGCTACAGTAAGAATTAAGAGCGACCGAGCTCTAACCTATAACCTTAGCATTCAAACCTTTGATTTACGGTTATTTGTGATTTCACGTTTATAACAAAGACAAATATTTTTAAAAGAGTGTACTTTAAATAAATTACTTAAAGAAATATTTTTCACAAAGTTTATCCTTTTAAATTATTGTTCAAAGGCCTTTGCCTTTAATAAGCCTTCTCCGAAATAAATGCAAATGAATAGTGCTGCCGTCTTTGGAGCTCTTTTAAACTACGTTTATTTGTTTGTGGCCAATCCTTTCGACAATGAGATCTCGGAAACTACAGGCTCTAGAAAGATGACGTTTTCACTGATCGATTGCAAATTTCATGTAGATTGCCCAGTTCTAATTGAATATTTAAAAAGCAAGGGGGCTATTTCTTTATTACATTTTTACGGGTAAGTTGGAAGTGTTGAAATTAAAAAAAAAAACTAAAGCATCATATCCTAAGCATTATACATTCCAACACCACACTGTTGTATATAGGGGTTGTATATGTCTGAGGCGTTTGTTTCATGGCCAAATAATAATGGAAAAGGAAGGATAACCAGTCTAAGATGAACCTTTTTTGGTGTTTTCCCCAATGAACACCATATATAACTGACATTATAATTAATTGTGTATGTAATGTATTTGCTTATTACATACTGCATGCAAGAAGAAAGAAAACACTGGTCATACATGAATTAGAAACTCCAACCAGAGTCAGGCTCAAATCTTGCAAACGGTGAGAGATATTGAGAAAAAATAATCGAAAAAAGTCGCCCCTTTATGATACCCCTTGGCTTCTTTTTAATCAATACGTCTTTCACTTGTGTCTGTAAAGGGACATATACAGATGTTGTAAGGAATGATAAGGAGATTTATGCTCATATGCGAATGATGCGCTGTGTAGAGAGCGCAGGTTCAACTAGTATAAATAAAAATGAAAGTGACTATGTTTGTGACTTAATAACTCTTGAATTACCCAACCGATCTCGATTAAATTTTCAACATAGATAAGGTTCAGGCCTGGAATGGTTTTTATCATTTAACTTTGACGGCGCAACTTACAGTTAGAAAGAGAGAGAGTGGGAGACATTTAACAATAATCGAATATGACCGATATTAATGTCGAAACCATTGATTTCGGGATCGCTGAAATGAACAGTGACATTTCCGATCTCATTTAAATGCAAATTCTGTCCTTCAACTTGGAGAAGGGAGGGCGATATATAAAAATGATCGCAAATGACCGATATTAATATCGAATCCATAGTTTTCGGGGTCGCTGAGATGAACAGTGACACTTCCGATGCCGTTTAAATCCAAATTTAGCCCTTTATGTCCAAAATGAAACTTGTTCTCCCCGTGCGTAGAACTAATATTCTGCTAGGTAACTGTATTGTATCCTGTTGTCTTGCTACTATCATAACGAAATGCTTGATTAGTATATTAGTTTAATATCAGGTTCATTTTAACAGGTGGCTCGGTTAACGTACATCATCAATTTTTAAATTTATGCAAAAAATCATAGTTTTAGTTTTTATCAATTTTCCCGAAAACTACGAATAAGGTTTTACATTCATCCATATCATTTTGTTCAGCACAGTAAGGTCTATTGATTGATATGTAGCTCATTTTCAGATATTTTTTCCCTTTAACAGCCAATAATACTGTAGAATTACTAATGAAAATGTAGAAACATGATGTAATAATACAAAGTGTCCACAATCTTTTAGGTCAAATTTATACAGTGGTAGAGGGGTCTAGAATACGTATTTTGAGATAAGAAACCGAAGGTCGAGAAGGGTTAGTTCAAGCGCCACGCCATCTTGAAGTTACAGCAATCTGTGAGAACAAGTTCGACGTATCAATAGAAAATATGTTATGAAGTTAATGTAACCTGCTTCATTGTGCATAACACTACGTCTGAGTATGTAAGGTTTAGTACAAACAAACTACTGCTGCACTGTATGTATCAAACACTCACAGTAACTGCTCAAAGTGACGACCACCAACGTCGATACACGTACCACAACGCCTATCGAAATTTGGCTCACTCGCTCAAATATTTCCGGTGTCTCTTGCACAATCAAACAGGCAGCTAGGACTGTTGCAAGAAACTCTTCCTACGGTTGATGTGTCAGCAAAAGAGAAAAGGCGAAAGGGTTCTAATCCGGTGGCAAGAGCGTTCCCCGGATCTCAACGTTAATTATGTGCCACCAATATATTCTCATTTGATCCGCAATAAATTCGGCAGAAACATGAATTTATTTTGAATGAACCTGATCCGTCACCAGCTGGAAACGATTCCTTTTGTGGTAATCAGACTTATCCCCAAATACTTCTCAATCGCCTTCAGATTCTTCAGTTAAATAGTTCCTACCTTCTCTTGCTGTTGCTTCTCGCAAACACACATCCCAAAGGTCAGGTGTTGCTAAAAGATTAAGTATCATGAAACGCAGTTTGTTTTAAAATGTCTCTTGAAACACAATCGAAAGTATGGATGAAAACAACTGTGGATTTTGTGGGAAGAATTATTATGCACCATCATCAAGCAAGTATGATTCCTGGGTGTTCTGTACTGTGTGTAAGACTTGGTTTCATGAAGATGTGTGGACGGTAGAGACCTGCACGGGCCGAATTTTTCGGCCCGAGCCCAATCCAGCCCGAACGTACCTAGGCCCGGCCCAGCCCGGGCCCGAAAAGTTTTGGTGATTTTCTGCCCGAGCCCGGCCCGGCCCGATAAGTTTTTCAAAATTCTTGGCCCAAGCCCGGCCCGGGCCCGATAAATTTTAAAAGTTTTTGGTCCGACCCCAGCCCGATAATTTTTTTAAAAAAAATAGCTCGACCCCAATCTTTCTCAAAATTTAGTATTAAATTTGACCTAACCCTCAAAAACATTTTCTAAACTTTGGTTCACAACCTGACGCTTGCCTCCCGCCTCCTAGAACTTTGCCTGTCATCGAGAGAACAAAAACTCCATTCCCTGTAAGAAAAATCTAACTTAATTGATTTTTAGCATAAAGTAAATATGGCAATATTGTTTAGCTACAGGCAAAACATTCCCACCTCTTCTTTTTATATTTTGAGTTCAGTGAAGGGCAATGTCAGAGCTCAATTTAATGCATAATCCAATCCTCTATAGTGAAAGTGGAGCCGCTAAGCAACACAAACTGAAAATAGCTATTGCATTCTTTGTAACATTTTTCACGGACACACTTCTTCAACCTTTGGCTTTATTCCAATTATCGTTTAACGAAAGTCAATAATTTTTAAAGAATTGCAACTGATCGGCCCCAGCCCGGCCCGGCCCAAAGAAATAACAGTGTCGGCCCGCCCAAGCCCGGCCCGGCCCAAAGAAATAACAGAGCCGGCCCGCCCAAGCCCGGCCCGCGGGCCGGGCCGGGCTTCGGGCCTCGGTCCGGACCCGGTCCGTGCAAGTCTCTAGTGGACGGTGATAAGGAAGCGTATTTTATCTGTGGACGATGTGTTTGTACTGTGACTAGTGCTTCACGAAACTGACAGATGTGATTAACGCAAGAAAAATATATGCTAGTCTCAGTACACACATAAACATTTTTTAATAATCTAGTTGTTACTTGCAAAAAATAGTAGTACAATGTAGTTCTGACGGAAACAAATGTGATTACTATGTGATTACTATAGTGATAATTACGCTACTGTACATTTAGCTTACAATTTTAACAGTAAAGAAATTAGTATAGAAATCGTTATGTTAGTCATTTGTATGTATTTATCATGTATTTGTATTTATGTTCTGTACTTATCATGTTAGAATGTTAGTGTAGCGAGATACTAAGCTAAAATATATCTACCATGTATATATCATCCTTCAAAGTCCGGAATCGCCAACCTACTGTCCGGATTGACCATTCCAAATTTGCAAATCAAAGATTTTGTTAACTTTCCGAAAATTATTTTTTATTTCTTAGTGTGACATTCCAGGAAAACTATTTCAGTTCTACATGTATACTAACATATCATTAAATAATATGCCAAAATACTGAATATTTTTGTTCAGTGGTGTAGCAGTAAGAGAAAGAAATGTCAGAACTGTCCGGATTCATTCAAGCTTATATATATATATATATATATATATATATATATATATATATATATATATATATATATATATATGATAGAATTGTTATTTCCAAACAAAAAAGTAGTAACCGGTGTGTATCTTTGGAAGGGAAGGTAAGCAGATATTTTTTTTAAATAAAATAGGTGGCAAACACTATTAATTTTACTTTTAAAAAAGTTCTAGAATGATAAAGAAAATTCTGTGACATTTCACAAAAATGCAAAATATTTTAGTGCTTCTGCTTAATTTCTGTGTGAGTGCACAACTCGAATCTAATATGGCATTGAGTATTTCCAATGGTATCTCAAGAAGTCGTCAGAATATCTGTAGCGCAAATGGTTGTTTTCTTTTCCTTCTCAAGAGAACTGTTGTGAAATTTCAAGGTTGAAAACTCAAAATGGTGAAGCTTATATTTTGCGTGTTTTCAAGGCGATGAAAGAAGATACCTGCATATGAAAAGAAGAAATGCATGTTTATTTCCTTGAATTCCTATTGGCTTTGTAAGGAATATGTGTGTGTTTCGGTTTTTCAAAGCAATGTTGTTCACTAGCATCTCATATAGGACATCTCATATTTCGTGATATGAAGCTTCAATGACGAGAATTTTGGATGATGTCTTTTCTCTTAAAATGATATATTTTCAATGGCAGTGACCAAGATTCTCAGCATCTCCGATACACGTGCAAGTTTTTGAATAGCTATAGCGTGAGTCGAAAAATATTGGTGAACTTGAATCCCAATTTTTTTAATCTTTCTTTTTCAATGACTTTCTCGCACGCTCGTAGTTTCATCTCGATGTGCTTTTACACTCGAAAGTTGACCTTTGGTTATTGTGTGTGTACGTACAGGAAGATCTTAAGCCGAAGAAAGAAAAATAAAAAAGAGCAAGAAAGTAGATATCTAGAGGAAGGTCATGGAATTCGTGACAAACTTGCGTCTGTCTGTTTGCAACCGCTTCAGTCTTGTATGAAAGTCTTTTGCTAATGTTTTCTAAAGGCATGATTTGCTTGCGTTCACTGATTTCTTTCCTTGCGTCTCTACTCTCTTGCAACAGATTAAAAATATTGACATACGCTATTGCCAATTATGAGTAATCAGAAAAGAAAAACTATATTATTGAAGCTTGCAACTTCTCCAAATGGTTCATTGATATTGCAAAATGTTGTTTAATTACTTGATTGCTTCGTCATCTAAGTACAATTATCATACTTACAAATATTTTTTCAAACTTTTTATACCATAACAAAATTTAGAATAAAATAATTTTTTTAAAAAAATATACTATCTTTAAAAAATAAGAAATGAAATAAAACGTATCATGCTAAAAGTAAAAAATGATTATATTTTGAAAAAAAATATTTTTAAAAATATTTATGCGTAATTAGAGGAAAAAGCATATACAGCACTCTTATATAAGATCAATTTGTAATATAACTATATGAGATCGCTCCCCATACTTCTTTCTAACGCATAAATATAATTAAAACTAATTACATTTATTAAAATTAATTTTCTTGAAAACGTAATTATTTCTTACTTTTTTAGTTCAATTTATTTAATTTTGTTTGTCATTTATTAAAGGAAAGCATGTTTCTTTTTTTAAAAAAAAATCATTTTCTAGCTTTTAGGCAAAATTAAATACATTTTCTATGTTGAAGAATTTTGTTTATTTCTTTTGCTACTTCTTGCCGAAACTCGATGTCTTTCGTCACTATAGTTTAACAGACAGAGGATCAATAAATACACAAAAAAAGGACTTTTGTTTTATTCGAGTGAAATGAAAAAACTGGACTAAGAGTAGAAAAAAGCATTAGACGCTTTAAGTGTGGTTTATTATAATCCACTGATATCAATAGCACCCAATGTTATTATGAGGTGTGATCAAAAAAATACGGTGAAAATTATTAGAAACAAAATAATGTTTACATGGAATTTGATTTAATAATGTACTTATCCAAACGTTGAATCTATAACTAAAAGCATTTCTGGAAGGTTTCTTTTGGAAGGGCGTTCAGCTGCACTGTCGTGACCCTCTCAATATCAGAAATGCAGTAAAAACTTTTTTTAAAGCACGGTTTTAATTTTTGGGGAGAGCCATAAGTCACATGGTGCTATATCTGGAGAGCATAGTGAATGTGGACAGACAGGAATATTTTTTTCGGCCAAAAACTTGTGGATCAAAAGCAAGATGTGGCACGGCGCATTTCTGTGGTGAAGAAGGAAGCCATTTGTCCATTTAATCGGCGGTTAAAATCATTTCCATGGACCCATACGAGATGTTTCATTCTTCGAAAAGCTCTCGAATAGTAAGTCGCCTGTCTGAACAAATCATTTGTGTCACTTTTTGCACATCTGTTTTTGACGTCGAAGGACGTCCCTATTGTTGCTCGTTTTCAACCGACTCCTTGCTACTTTTAAATCACTCATACCATTTGTAAACGGTCTTAAATGCCACCGCTTCTTCACCACACACTGATTTTTGACATTTCATGACCTTCTTTGGCACTTTTTTACAGCATGAAACAAAATTTAATGTTGGCGCGCGACAGAAAGTCTTAACACGTCCTCAGTCTTCTGCCTCTGCAAACCAACTAATATGTCACAAGTCGTTCAAACTCGACATTGACTATACAAGGCTACAGGGCTTGCTAGTTGAAATTAATACAACATCGATAGATGGCACTGTGTAACTACAGTCACGGCACTTTCCGATCACACCTTATATAGTTTAACACCCATTTCTTCATCTTACCTACATAAGAATCTTCTTTTTTGTTCATATCAATGCATTAATTATACAATTTTTTAAGCTTGTTATTTTTTAGTTTTTTGTCATTAAATGTTCTCACATCAGTTCTTGAAGTCTATCGTACTTTTACAATCTGAAACGTCATTTATGAAAATTTCCTTGATATTATACTGAGTATGTCACCTCGAGAACGGTTTTGGTTGCATAACGAAATAAGATATATGGTTTGTAGAGAGCAATATTAATAAACTAATTAATTAAGCAAATATACAGAAATATGTAAAACTAACAATGGAATATTGTATTGTCACTACAAGATTTCATCATTGTATGACGTCGGGAAAGGTGTTAAATTAAGTTTGCAAGATTTAAGAACACTGTTGAACAATTGTAAGTTAAAGAAAAACACGTGAAGATGATATAAGGCTTCGAAATTCTAATACTGTTACATTAAATCAGGACTCCAACTAGGAGGAAGCACGCGCGGCACGTGCCCTGGATGCGTGTTTACATGAGAATCTAAAAGTTCAACACATATTGGGGAACGCCCAATTTGTATTAACTTCGGGTGACAGAGACCCTACTTGCTGGCCTGCATTAATATTAGATATTTTCAGTAAGGAATTATAACAAACATCTACAAGTATCTGCAGGATTTAAAATTAATCCGATTTAAAGCAGGGCATAAAAAAATCAAATTTAGGCTTATAATTTTCATATAGGCAGAACCCACTGTTGGTTGGTGGGCGTGGGGCTCATTCTTCAATGTTCTGTCATCGGCACGTTATTTCACAATCAGCGGTGTATGGCGTATCCATTCACCACTTTTAGTTCAAATGGTCTGTTTGTCGCAGCTAGATGTGCAGAATATCCCATTTTGATCTCGTAAAGGAAAGTTACTTTATGGTATACTTTCACAGGACTGTGTTCAACAGCATACTGACTCCTGAACATTATAGCCTGTTTTCTGGATATGTATCGAGTTTGTAATGTCGTAGACATTACTTGGTCCATTCACTGGTTTTACGAAGGCCGGTTTCCTCACCAAACTTAAACAGGAGATTTTAATCCCACCACCAATGTTTGAAAATCATTTGAAAGGCTTTTGTTGTAGAAAAACATTAAACTCAGTATACCCAAGTTTGAAAAACAAAGTCCTTATGATTCACTACGATACATTCTATTATTTAAAGCATGTGAATACAAATTTCATTTAACAAGTTAGACGATATAAACGCATGAATTGCAAGGGTTTACAACTAAATAAATGTTATATTTATTTGGTTAATAAATATATATAAAAGTAGTTTTACTGACAGACTGATTAACGCTTACGCCAAACTGATTAAGCCAGAGACTTAAAAACTTGGATAGTGCACAGAGCTTGCAACGTAAAATACCACTAACCAAAGATCTTTGGAAATTAAACGAGGGAAGGGGGGAAAAGGGGTGTTATAACTATTATATTAAAATGTCCATATCTCGGTGTCTTTGAAGTATAGAGACATGAAATTTGGATTTAGATATGGATATAGATAGAGTGAATACCAGCTATATTTATTGCACTTCTTTAAACTGTGTTTCTGAAATCATATTTGTCAAGTTCGATAGTATTAAGAACGTAACAATTTATCACATTTTCTCCATCTTATAGTTCCGATAAGAAAGTTTTTAAAAAATTATGTTTGTTAGATCTTTTTTGTGTGACTTGATATAATGAATTATTTTCATATTTTGAAATAGCTCATTACAATATATGGGACATCACTCTTTGATTTTGGTTTTGTATACTTATTAGTTAAAATCTCAAACAAATTATGAAACTTTAGAACGCAGTAAAATGAGAAAGAAGTCCAGATAGAAGAGACAAATCACTCTTGTTTGAAAAGAAAGAAGTGTATAGAGATTCTAGTTGCAAAGCCTCTAAGAAAGAGACTTTTAAGATCAAGAAGATGTGCAAGGATGGGGCATGGATGTCTTAACATAGGCTAGGATTCGGTGATAGCTTTTGTTTCTGCAACAACAAGCTAAAGATACTCCTCCTCCTATCTGGACCAAGCAACGGGAAGTCTGGGGACTGTGGAAGGAAAGTCTTCTCACTTTTGAAATTGCGTCACATAGATCCTAATGTGATTACCAGCATCTCTCAGCTGCCTTTATTCACTTCGATCCAGGTTGACCCAGGATCCCATTTGCAATGGACTAGGCGAATCTATGTGGGACATTTTAGATTAGGATAGAACGAATCAAGGTATCGAAGCTATTTTGTCACAGTGATAGGCAGACATTACCGACTGTGTCACTGCTTTTAGAATCTATCACAGATGTATCGCACAACAGTGGTCAAAGAACAAGTAATATTCTATTTTTCCGTTCATGCATTTTTAACTGTTATAATGGCGGTTGTTAGTCAAAGGACAAAAGAGGAGATTAGCACTAAAGTATGGACATTGTGTATGTAAAGGATGACATAAGACCAGTTGCTACCTGATTGCCGCACAAAATGTAAAAAAAAAAAAAAAAAAAAAAAAAAAAAAAAAAACACGTGCCTTATGAGCAATAAGTGTAAAAGAAAGAAAAGAAAATTTAAAGATGTAACAAAAGCAGAGAATCATTTGGCATAACACCCTGTTAGCAACTATTAAAAGAAAAGAGGAAGATAATCCTTTTCTGCTCAAGCTCAGCCTTCAAAAATTGGTCAAGGTCATCAAACAACAGAACTTTATGGAAGATATAATATGGTGAATGATTATTGTATATATGTATTTCATGTGTATATATAGTATACTGTATGCAAGCGTAACAAGTTGGTCACTCATGGCTTATCAGGAGAATCCGCTAGACAGACAAGGGAAAGTATTTATTTAATCTTTCACTTGGAGAAAAAGAAGATGACTATATATCACGTAACTGCAACTGGTAATCAGTTCCGTTGAAGTGTTGTCAGAAGGAACTGTTAAAAAGACATAATAGTTGGCGCAAAAATTCATTTGCATTCGTTGTATTTTACACCTTCTGAATTTCCCATCAAATTTTATTTACACTCTGATGGAAACAAATTCGCAAATTGTTTCTAAAGTTAGTGTTTAACACGAACCATACATATATACCTAAGTTAGTCGTAGTAAATTATCCTATTACAAAGGAGGAAGATGATTTTGCTTTTTCGCCAATTACTTTTACTTTCTAATAGAGCAACTGACATTTTCTTTCTTATTGTGCTTACGATCTTTTCTTTCTTCTAGTTTCTTTGACTGATTTGCCATTTTTCCATTCAGAGAAGGGAGTGGGTTGATTTTCAAAGAGAATCTCTATGGAATAGCTGTTACTAACACAAACAAGAAAATTATTAATACTACATGAATGTATATAGTTATGTAATATACATTATACATATATAATATAGTATATGATACTACAAGAATATAGTACAGTAGAGCGTCGATTATCCGAACGTCGGTCAACCGAACGACCGCTTAACCGTACTGTGTACTCGCTCGCACCTGTTACTCTCCCACCCTACCGTCCATCATCCCCCTCACTCCCAAACCAAAATTCCCACAGTAGTCGCCGCACTGAGCCACCTCTGGCGGAACATTGCTTCTAATGGGGCCTTCATAAGGCGCTGCTGACCGGCCAAGCTGCCAGTCGCTGTGTTTCAACAATCAGCACACTTCTGTCGGTTTGGAACTGGCTGTAGAAGTCCAGTCCAGTCCAGTACAGTACAGTACGGTTCGATTATCCGAACAAACCAGTTTTCCGAACACCCATGTCCCTCAATTACTTCGGATAATCGACGCTCTACTGTATATAATGTACACTTACTGGTCAGAGTAGAACAAAGAGTACTTGACGAGGTCGATCATTTCAAATATCGGAAGTATTTTGACGAAAGACGCGTACTGTACCAAAGACATCAGGTCGAGAATAGCCATAACCAAAGAAGCATTCAACAAGAAAAGATCACTCTTAACCAGCACCCTTAATATGAGACTAAAGAAGAAATTGGTCAAGTTTTATATATGGAGTATTGGACTTTATGGTTCAGAGACTTGGACATTACGAAAGTTAGAGAAGAAATATTTAGAAACCTTCGAAATGCGGTGTTGGAGGAAGATGAAGAAGATAAAATGAACAGAAAGAGTAACAAATGAAGATGTTTTAAAACGGATAGGAGGAAAAAGGATACTTCTAGCCATCATGCTTCGTTGAAAAGCCAATTGGATTGCACCTAACTTGCGAAGAAATTGTCTTCTTCATACTGCCGCAGAAGGAAAGATGGAAGAGAAGCGAGGAATAATAATAATAATAATAATAATAATAATAATAATAATAATTATTATTATTATTATTATTATATTATTATTATTATTATTATTATTATTATTATTATTATTATTATTATTATTATTATTATTATTATTATTATTATTATTATTATTATTATTGTTTTGGGAGTTGAAAGAGGAAGCTGAAAATCGTGAAGCATGGAAATATTCCCAGGCCCAAATTGAAAATTAAAAAGAAAAAATGAAATGAAATCTGAGGTTTACGTCTCACGGTTATGCTGGTTAAGCTAAAGGAGACGGTGACGATGAGTAATGAATGAAATGATGGAATAAAGAAAGTGGGAAGAAACGAGAGAATCCCGAGGAAACCCACGCACACGGTGTTTGTCCACCAGAAGAAAAGAAAAAAACACTCATTAATCCCAGTACTGTCAAAAGACAGAAAGGTAGAATATATATATATATATATATATATATATATATATATATATATATATATATATATATATATATATATAACAAATTATTAGAATGTTCCTTACGTATATTTATGATGAATTTATCAGAAAATTTTGGAACATGACAAATCCGAAAGAAATTAGGAAAGGATATGTGATAAATGAATTGAAGAGCAATTCTTAAGGAAAGTAAATTAAAATTTCTCATGACTACTGTGTCTGCTCAAAACATACTTAACTAAGTAACAGACATAACACAGATACTGCTACTTGTTCAGAAAACTGATAAACTAAGTACGAAATTTACAGAGTAATAATTCAGTTCATTTGTTAATACACAGGGTGGCCCAAAAGTAGGTATACATCCCTGCATTGATCAAGGATAACATCCTAGTTTATAGATTTATTTGCTTCGGCTGTTTCCGGGATTAAGGTATAAGTAAAAGGATATTAAGAACAAGTAATAAAGAAACTAAATCCATTTGATCAATAACAATAAGAAATGATATAAAATACAATGAGTTGATCAGTACGGTACTGTATACATACTTTTGGGCCGCCCTGTATCTACTTAGATCCAACATCATATCCTCATGGTTTCACAAGTATAATTTATTTACTGAGCAGAGTAATGTACAGTCATGTTCAAAAAGCTTGGCCACCCAGCTCTGTTTGAAAAGCCTGTATTCTTATCTATAGATAAAATTTAATTAAACAAATGTAAATCTTCTTTAATAATTATGTTTAATTTTTTGAAAATCCAAAGTAGTTAGGGATGCGCACGAGTCAAGATTTGTGGCTGTCTCGTCTCGAAAATGTTCTGTAAAAGTGATGTCTCGACTCGAAAAATGTATATTTCTCTATTGGAAGAACCGTGTCTCGACTCGAATTTTGTCAGGAAAACCCTGTCTCGACTCGTCTCGTGCGCATACCTAAAAGTAGTAAAATTTCCTGTGTGCGGTTAGGAGAATATGACATTTTAAAGTCAAGTTTTTAAGAGAAGATTGTTCGTTTCCAGCGCTAAAGATATGTGAGACATGGATTTACGTGAAATCTTAATTATAGTATTTTACATTAGGTCATGCGATATCTCCCAGAGCAAAGTTACAAACGTTTACTATTCAGTCACGATGTTGCTCGTTCATGAATGGGCGACTCGGACGAACATAATGGTATGTCACATTTTCTAAGTCCGAAAGAAGTTAGACTATTCTCATGCAATTCAATGCAATGACACATACCAAATAAGGTTCCTCTGTCATCTGCAGCAACATTTGTGAAATCATACTATTTTACACACTCTTCTGTGGCTAGATTACCATCCATTCCACCTAAAAACTCAATTTCACAAAAAGTGTCGCTTAGAATTATGTTCGCCCGACCCGCGGAGGAGCACGGTGTCTCAGTGGTAGAGCGCTTTTCTGTTGTGCGTGGGTCCTTGGTTCGATCCACGGCCAAGTAAGTTTGTGGTGGACAACATCGTGTCCATGGATTTTCTACGGATATTCTCACATTTTCCCTACATTCTCATTCCACCAATTATTCTATCATCATTTACTTGTTTTGAACACCCGTCTCTCTTAGCCTGAAGGGCGTAATCATGGGACGTTAAACTGAGAGATTTTATTTCATTTTTAGCCCGACCCATTCAAATATGAATCCAATTAAGAAGTGAACATTTTATGTTTTACTATAGACTGGAAAAAATAATATAAGAAAGAATTGCAAAGAGAAAAATGAAAGTATAGGAGATAGGAGTAATGAGGAAATTTACAAATCAATGATAAAAGAAAATTTAGTGGTATTGAAGATAGAAATTCATATACCCGTATGTACTTTGTGGTTATTTTTTTTACGTCAAGTTTATCGGGTTTATTTTGTATTAGAATTTCCCATGTATTTCTGTCATACACTTATCGCTCGTTAAGAAAAACACAAATAGTACTAAAATAACAGAAAAAAGCAGTAGAGTACGTAATAGCAAAAGTAAAGATATATGATAATGAGTGAGTGTACCATGAAGGTCTGCCGAGTACTTCTGAAGGGAAGTAAAGCGGAAGACGGGGAGCAGAGGATGAGAAAGGTCATCAGTGCAGAACCCGAATAAAGACTCCTGGAGATTTCAACGAACGGTGGGAAAGGAAGCTCTGCAGAGCAAAGGGAAAGGACCGGAGACGTTAAGAAACCAATATCAGATGGTGATGAAGGTCGAATTGCTAATTAAGAACACAAGAAAATGATTCATAAGAAAACATTAAAAAGTATAAATTAATATTTTGAAAAAGTATTTCGTAATATTACTGGGAACAGATTTCAACTTGGAACTTTCTACATTGAGAACGTAATATTAATATATCCATTTTACTGTCTCCTTTTCATATGTTGAAAAATATAATCATTTCCTCACAAAAACATTTATTACAAATTACCTTTCTATTTTGTAACAAACATCAAACTGTAAAATTGAATTCTGGCTTGTACACAATTAATTCATACTTCTTAACTACATTTGATATAATTACATCACAAGTTTTATTTAAAGCGAGAACACTTTATACTAACAGATTCATGATTACAGAATGAAAAGAGTTGTATAAGAAAGTGCTAAATCACAAGATTGGCTGAAACAGAATCTGTGATTCCTTTGCTAAAAGCTGAGTTGAGTTGATTATAAGTCTAATGTCCCTTTCAGCAGCGGGACTGTATTAGATGTGGACCTAGTGATTAACGTGGAATCCGAACCACATAAGCTCCCACCGGAAATCGAACCCAGATCTCCCACACCAAAGGCGCTTACGCTAACTGCTTAGCCACGAAGAAGCTCTCTTTGCTGAAAGTATCATATTCTTCTACACCATCACTAAATTTTGGATATATTGATTCTTAAACACACGGACATAACTACGCTCAGATACGAAAAGAAAGCTTAAAACTATAAAATAAAGTGATGATTTATTATTACTAATGGTCTGATTGAAAGAATAAAGTAGGTGGTACAGGAAATGTTCGATTATACACCCTACACGTTGATATGGTACAAACTGACTTCCATTTTTTGGGACACCGGAATCTGTGTTCAGAGACCAGGGATTCGAAACTCAGAAGCAGTTGAGGGCAGGAGAGGAATTGGTTATTACTGAAACAAAGACTTCATGTGAATCTGAGGTTGTTATGTTTTGACAAGTTTTTCAATAAGGATGGCGGTATATACTTGAAACTTTTATTGTATCATTATTATTTCGTATTGTAAAAGTTAACAAAAATAGCAACAAAATAATCTTTTTTATCATTTACTATTATTTGCTACTTCGAGAGTACAAATAAATATGTCTAAGTGTTCTCCATTCTTTGACTCTGCTACATGAGTCCAGAGACATTTCCAGAGAAATTTGACATCCAATTCAATGAAAATGACCAAAATAGAACTTGAAATGTATATTCCATTAGCAAAGCGAAAAATTACAAGATTTATAGAAACTATTAGCTTGTATGTTCATTGAATTTGCTTAAGATTCTATGAAGTTGATATTATATTAACTGAAAGAAAAAAAGAGCTACAAAATTGTAAAGATGGCTATTTCTTATTTAAACATTCGACTTTACTATTCAGGATAAAGAAAATGAACGAACATTGTAGGATTACTCAAACAGAATAAAGTAGTCTGTGTCGTACATTAATTAAATTGCGAAGCATCAGATTTGAATTATATTTTTTTCCATCCTTTTATTTTTACCATGATCGAATTTGAAGTCACAGCATTGATTTTATTCTAGAAACTAAGTATCTTACATATGATTTCCCTTAATATAACTTTAATTGTAGGATGATAACTAAACTATAAACCAAGACTCATTCTTTTCTACACTCCTTTCATCATATTGTATTCGACTAGTTTGTATTGTGAATTGAAGTACCAACGTATTGTGAGTGATGAAGTAATGATAAAATTATCATTTTTATCATCTATATACTATATCCACCAAGTTAAAATTTAGTACAAATTTGAAACTTTGAAACTAAAATATTTCTCGACTTGTAACTAATTCTAATGTATAAAATTGTATGCTTTTGGACGGTGAATCAGTGGTAGAGCGAGGAAATCTCTGGCACGAGGAATTCCTGGTTCGATCCCAGACCAAGTGAGTTCTAGGTGGACAATATCGTGTCCATGAGTTTTCTCGGAGTTCTCCCGTTTCTTCCAGCATTAACATTCCACCAATTATTCATAATCATCAACGCTCAGTAATCATTTGTCTCTCATATTCTCAAGAGTATAAGTAAACGTATAACTAGGAATTTAATGTAATTTAAGTGCTTTCGTTCTTAAATAAGTGTACAGCAGATATTAAAAGAATGAGCGTTTACTGCTGTGTGTGAGTACATATTTCATATCACATAACTAACTCCAATATCGTGTCTTTGACATATTTAATTGAATACAGATTTATTTCCATTTCAGACTCTTCCTTCAGCTTATGTAAGAAAATATCTACAACTTTTGTTTTTGCCTTGTTTAAACATTATTATTACCATTTATTGACTTGCCAAAACCTTAGTACTATCGTTTATTGTCTTACATAAATATTGCTGCACATGTTGCGCAGGAGACGAGACGAGATAATAAATAAGATTTTTTCCTTTTCTTTCGCAAATTTTTGTAGAATTCTCGTCTCATAGGCAGCACTAATTGTTATTATCATTTGACGCATATCTTACCTCATTATTAGGGTTAAGAGTTTTAGATACGCACTGTTTTCTTTTCTAGCCAAAACTTGTGTGTCAAATGTTGCTTCCAGTAATTACTCATCACTTTTTGTTCAGTTTTTTTTGGGATATTTATCGATTTACATTCTTAATCTGTCTTCAATTCTCTTTACTTTCCTGCCCTCTTCTTGTACTGCTACTGAGCGAGAGCTTTAACAAGATCAAGCAGTTTATTATCTCTCTTGGTCAAAAAGTCTTTTAGTTTAACATCCTCTCATTATACTCTTTAGGAAAGGGAGACAGATGATAAAGGAAAATAAATGATGATGAAAGAATTGGTAGAGAGAAAGAAACAGGAGTATCCGGAGAAACCCACAGACACGATGTTATCCACCACAAACTTACTCGGCCACTATTGAACCAGGGACCCCACGCACCAGAGGTAAGTGCTTTAAAATTGAGTCACCGTGCCTCCCTTTCTAAAATCCAAATGAAGCAAGTATAACTTCCAAGGCTCCACCGATTTCTTCACCCAGAGAAGATTTATAGTTTTCAAACAACTGTTCGGTATCTACGGCTAGAAATATGTAGCAGTTTCTATTAAAAACTTGGTATAACAATGCTTAGGAAAACTTGGGCTATCTACTTCCGTTAAACAACGTTAAATTGTATTACTAAAGGAAAACTTGTTGTTAGTCTTCAGAAGAATCCATATTTTATCGAATTTGCAACATTTAGAGAGTTACCATTTCGCGTAAATACGAAGTTTATCCCACTGGACTCTGTGGGTGTGAAAAGAAGCTTTAATGTACACAGAGACGTTTGATCTCCAAATAAAAACGCGATCACATTTAACCACAACTTAATGTTACGTAAACTTGCTTTATGTTTTTTCATTTCTAGTATAGGTTTTCAATATATACCTTATATAAACATAAAAAAGTAAATTGTCAAAATAGTTTGGGAAAATACTACCTTTTAAAACCTTTTTTCCGACGTATTTTAGTGGTATTTCCTTCCTTTTTCCCTACGAAAATTGTTTTTAAGATGTCAGAGCCTGATTATTACTGATTGTTACCTTAGTTAACCATATTAGTATCGCATATTAATGCTTAGTCTTGTCATTTGTTACTTTAAATGATTCGGTGAACTGTCATATAGTCTGTCATAATGAGTAATAGAAAAGAACACACTCTATCAAAAGAAAAGTGAAACATAGAGCATCAAAATTGAGATTTGATGGGCTTATATTGTGTTAGAAAATAAAATATACGAGGGCTGTTCAGAAGTCCCAGACCTTTTGGCCTATCGCGGCAGTGGGCGGGACTAATCGCCATCTTGGTGTCAGAATGTTGCCACACTAAGTATGCATCCAGTTGTAGTAGCGTGACAATATGAGCTACAATAGAAAATCCTACATCTTGTGAGGTGCGTTCTGTGATTAGATTTTGTTGGTAAAAACCACAATTCAATTGAAATCCATCGTCAACTGTGTGAAGTGTACAGACATGGAATAATAAGTGAAGGCCAAGTGAAGCAATGGTGCATTGATTTTAACGGCTTTCCAATGTTCACGATAAGGATCGCAGTGGTAAACCTAGCCTTGTGGCTGATGAACTGGTGAGGCTAATTGACGACAAAATTCGTGCAAATCGTCGTTTTACGATTACGGAACTTGCTGAACATTTTCCCCAAATTTCACAGAGTTTGATGCATACGAAATTCTTATGGAAAAGCTTGGTTACCACAAATTTTGTGCTAAGTGAGTGCCGAAAATCCTAACAGAAGACCACAAAACCAAGAAACCAAGGAAGTGTTTGCAAACACTGTCAGTAAGAAAAATCATGGGTACTGTGTACTGGGTCGCGTAGGGAGTGCTTCTCGTTGATTTTTTTAACGTGGCACAACAATTAACTCAAAGAGGCTTTGTGAAACAGCGAGAAAGTTAAGGCGCGTAATTCAAAATAAGCGCCTGGGAAAAATTTAGCGCGAAGCTGTTGCTTTTCACGATAACACACGTCGACACACGGCTAAGCGTACCTGAGATTTCTTGGATGGTTTTGGATGAGAGGTCACCTCTCCAAACCGATGAAGACATGACTCGCTACACAACGCTTTAATACTGACGCCGAACTGCATGACAGTGTAAGCCAGTGGTTAAAATCGCAAGCGACAGATTTCTACCGCGATGATATTAAAAAACTTGTGTCACGGTATGGTAAGTGCCTTAATTTGCATGGCGATTATGTGGAAAAATTTAAGAGAATACCTTTCAAATCTATATAATAAAATTTGTTTTGTTCATTCTGTTACTTTTTATTCAAAACATCTGGGACTTTCTTCCAGCACTGGATTGAAAAATAAATATGATGATGACATAATTCTGTTATTTACAACTCAAGAGTATTTTAGAGAAAATAAATATCCAACCAAAGGCTATTTGAGAAAATTAGACAAACTTGAATTCACAAAATACTTAACTTTGAATAATGTTAATAATCTTGTGTGGTTTCTGCATTAATAACTGCATACCTAAGTAATATGTCATTAGTTTGTAGCTAAATTTGCAACTGATCGCCAAGAATGATTTTAAAATCTTCCACCTGCAGAATATACTGTAGATATGTTGAACTACTTCTACTAACAAACGTCTTGAAAGTGTGTAGTCACTGAAGCGTGTTATACGGTTCAAGAAATTGATTTCATTTTATTTACTTTATTGAAAAGTAAAAACTCTTTGAAAGTCAGTTTTTGGAACTATTTATCCATAGAAGTACTAATAATAAATATTCAATAATTTAACTAATTTCTTACTTATTAAATCGGATTGAAATTAAATCTGAAGACAGGGGATCCAAGAAGTGCACAATTTTTATTTCAACGCATTAGTCTAGCAATTCAGCGAGGTAATGCAGTTAGCATTTTAAGTTCCTTCCCTTCTTCGAAAATGGAAGAAATTTTTTATTTGAAATGAACCAGAAATTATGAACATTTTGGACTGAAAATTTTGTAAACTATTTAAGTTTTGTTAGCTGCATGATATTTCTCACGCTACTTCCAAAGAGGAGGAAGATGTACTTATTTGCTCTTCTCAATTATGAATAGCCTAGTTTCTAGATTTTACATTTCAAACAAAAGAATTAGTGTAATGTATCTTCTGTCCATAATTGTCTATGACAACCATTTTTTTCTGTGGCAATGAATTTTCAATATTCTTAAGTTTATTATTTTACATTGATGTTCATTATTCAGATGTTTCACTGTATCATTTTCAATGAAAAATTATGTACCTCTTAATACCAAACAACTGTATGATTATACATGCTAATAGAAAGAATGTAAAGAAAAAAATGAAAATCAAGCCAATATACACAAATTCGATATACATTTTTTGGCACTCGAGTAAATTTCTTACAAATATTCTGAAATATTGTTAATTTTTTTAAGAATAAAGATGTTAAGGGAAGATAAAGATGGAGAATACGATAAATTTTGGAAATGAATCAACATTCTTTTGTTATCTATTTATTCTCAGAACATCTTGTGAAACCTTAACAATAATTGACTAAGAAAGCAAACATGTCTGTGGTCTTGAAATAACAATGACAATGTACTTTTTCTTTCTATATAAAAATGTAAACAAAGCGAATTAGTAATTTCATGTAATCTTTAAATAATCAGACTGAAACTCGTTGATCTATATTTTTTGTAATTTACTTTAATCTAAAAATTTACGTTCGACTATGTGTAACAACACGAATTTATCATTTTTAGTGAAGAAAAATGCCTACCTGTTTGTTCACGATATTTTTAGTTTTATACTTGTGTTAAAATTCAGGTTAATATCTATCAAAAGTGTTTCAACAACATACATCTTGTTGTAAACATTTGTACATTTGAAATGAACGATAAAAAATGTTTTTCTCTTGAAATGTTTCTTAACTTAGTCATCAAGGGAAATACATAAGGTAGTTTTAAGTTTTGTGGTAACCAATTTGGCACTTTTACCAGATCAAAAAATACGCGATGTCATCAGCGTTTATACTCGATCTGCAAGCCTTATCTATTAACTATAGCCCTGCATCTTAGTTTTCAGTAAGAAAGACTGCGTTGAACCACAATTTAATCAAATCTGCTTCGTTCCTCTTTACAAAACTTTCTATTGATCGTAGTGTGAACAGGTACTGACGGCTCAATGTTCGTTTCAATAACGGGAAACCAAAAACATCGATGGAGGACAAGGGCGCCCATGTTGTGATTTTCAGAAGGTGGGGCAAGTATAAGCTACGTTTCAAATATACTTTCAAATTTTGCTGTAACTAATGTAAAAATTCTATTGGGTTTTTAATATTCCCAAGTACAATTTCCTCTTAGGAGGGGCGAGCGCCCCACCTTGCCTCTCCTGATGGGCGCCCTTGATGGAGGATCAATCAGGGAATTTCATAACAAAATCTATGAAAGAAATTGTATGAATTGCCATTCCACGTGCAATCCATTTCATGTAGATTGTCGTATTACCGAAAGCCTTGTCCTGTTGAAAGACAACGCGAGATGCGTAGCTGCCATATAGGGATACAGTGTCATACCGATAGAGTGGATCCAAAATGTTCATCTAATAAACTTTCCTGATTTTAACCCTTTTGTTCAATTTGCAGAATAAAATCTCACCTAGCCGAAAATTCTCGAGGACAAAATCTCACTATTACTATCTGTTTAGTGCAGAATGTTCAATATATCACTATGAACTGTTTATATTTTTAAACTTCATATTTACACCAAACTTATGATCTCACGGCGACTTAGTCTGATTTCATACTATACGTGTAAAATTGAGATTCGAACTTGTGAGACAGAAGAATAAATAATAACTTAAATACTGTATAGCCACACGTATGAAAACCTACGAAATAAATTAACTGAAGTTTCACAGCATTTATCAATTTTTTATAGTATTTTACGATTTTGAGGATATTTTGATGTTGATAAATAGTGTAAAATTGACCACTCTTTGACGAACTTTCTGAAAAGTTTTGTTCTGCCTTGATATTTACGATTTCAGCATTTACGATTAGGTAAGTTACATGAGAGCATCCTTGTTGCTATATGGTTAGCGTATCTGTCTTCGAATTCCGGCGGGATCTCATGTAGCTCGTATCCCGCGTAATACAAGAGATGCTAAACTTCAATTGAACCGTCCAACCTATAAGCTACACGATTCCAGAATATAGAATAATTTTTAATACAATAAATGTTAACTAAATTTAAATCAACTATAATATTTATTTTAAAATAATCGATAGTTAAGTCAGTACACTTTGTTGATGATCTCTGTTTGGGACAGAAAATTCATGATTATGACATCGATTCGCTAAATATTAACCCCAGAAAGACCATGCTCGCATCTGCTACATGAAGGACCTGGGAAGGGGAGCTCAAATTTGCCTGCGCTGGTTTTAAGTAGCTTTCAGAGTATATTTGTTCAATTTGAGTTAACGTGTTGAACTAAATTTCAGAAAAGAAACTTTTCAAGGAATTGTACTTTTCATTTGCAAAAAGGGAGCTAAATACAGTGCGTAACACTGCGTATATGTTATACCAAATTTCTTATAATGCTATGCAGAAAACCAGTATTATAACTTGTAACAAACTCACTCACTGGTTCGTTAGATAATAAAATTGACCGATTTTAAATTACCTTGTTAAATCTTTTATTATCTTTAGATGCTTCTTAAAAACATTAACTCACATACAGCAGCGAGACTATCACATTACATTATATCGTATTTGTTTGTTTCTATGACAACCTTCTTTTCGTCGTTCTTAGTTACGTATCAACCTTCAATTATTTTATTCAAAATACATATATTAATTTTATATTATTTTCTTCTTTTTCTTCCTCTATAAAATAAACTGGCTTGTACTTATTTGTAAAGCAACTATTGCTCGAAGAAAATACAAGTATACAATAAAGAAATACAACATACCGTTGTAAACTAACCCTGGACAAGTTCTATGAAAGCCTAAGTGTTTATATAAAGGGAAAAATAGCATTTTTAAGAGTAATATGTTTTAGATATGAAAAAACAAATGAAAGGAATTTTGAGGAAAACAAAGATGGGTAGCACCTTTGAACAAGCGGGTGGGGATCAAATCTTCCCGGACAACATTTATTATTATTATTATTATTATTATTATTATTATTATTATTATTATTATTATTATTATTATTATTATTATTATTATTATTATTATTATTATTATTACAGAAAAAGCAATTCAATATATTCCAGTTGAAAAAAAGAGAAAATGAACCTTCTGTCAAAAGGAACAATAACTAAAAAACAGAGAATCCTGAATACATATTAATCCATATAAACTAAATAAAAAAGAACCTGCGGGCAAAATTAACCCTCCTTGGTCTTGCTAGGGCTAATAAGCTGGTTTTATGACTTTATCTTTTATTTGAGTTACCCTTACATAATCTGAGGAGAGAATTGGAAATTATCTCATTCTTTCTACTCGCTCATCTCCTTCCACTGTAATCTCCCTCCCGGAAAAGAAACTATTAAATAAAAGTAGAGTGTACGGATGCGCACGAGACGAGACGAGACAGAATTTTCCTGACAAAATTCGAGTCGAGACACAGCTTTTCCAATACATTTTGCGAGTCGAGACATCACTTTTGATATACGATTGTACAGTTATCCTGTATCACATAGTGTCTGATGAAGCCAAAGAGTTAGTTGGCGAAACTGTAACATGTGTTGAATTTTAACGAAAATATATAGTTTTGCTCAGCAAATAATTAGTTTATATTTAATTATAACAGAGCAAAGCTTCTACTTATGGAAAATATCCCAGCTCTTGAGTTTCACTGAATTATTGGAAATATTATTACTCTGTTAAGAATACATTGGAAAGATAAGAGAACTCTATTGACCACTGAAGTTGGTTTATACTCGCCTTTAAAAATGTTCTGATTTAGAGGAAAGAAGTATAATAGCAAGGTAATACAAATGACGTAAGCAGAATCTAAAGCCGTGAACCACGCATCAAATATTTTTATCTAGGAGACAAAATTCCAATTCCTGCTGTTGGCATTTTTAAAAAAAAAAAATACATTTGGTAAATACCAATTACAGTGCAAGGGCTTGTGTCCTTCACTTCTTATACTCAGTACAAATGAGTGTGTACGAAACAGGCATTTGTGAATGCAACCAATTGCAGACATTTTAACTAAGTCTGTAGCGAAACAATGATAAGGTAAGACTGACCAGGGGCTACGCTCGTGAGCTCAAATTCCTCCACCTTCTCCTTTGACCTCCGTCTGTTTGTTTATACGCCTTACTTCATTTCGTGACCAGCAAAGCCTATTGTGAAAGAAGCATGGTCCACTTTGTTAAAATAACTAGGCGAAACAGATTCCAAACGAATAATTACATGCCCACTTCATAAATATATTTGTAGTGCTGCAAAATGATATGAAATGGATGAAAATAAAGTTTACATAGGCGTGTCTAGTACTATGTGTTCTTACGCCCGTCACGATGTAGAGAACACCCTTAACGTTAGCCTCCACATAAAAACCACTATTTGAGCATGGAAATTAAATCAACTTCTAGCACAATTAATACTGTATATATAGTTAGTAAGATTTTGCATTTCGGGACTGTCCGAAAGTTTGTGTAATTTTTTGAAGGAAATAATTACTGGATATGGCATTTAAGATATAAAATTGAGTTGAAAGACTATCAAACATCTTTTAACCTTAATGTTGCTTCTGAATAAATTTTCTCAAAATTAAGACGTGATAGTTAAATCGTTTTCTCGCATGCAAAACTGCAAAATAAATAAATAAATTAAATAAATAAATAAATATTTTACAGAGAAAATTTATCCTATAGGCATTTTCAGGCTTTGCCTCCCAAAATTGCCAGTAAATCAGTCCCCTAATTTTTTTCTCATTCAATGTTCCTACCGAGTATTTTTAAAAGAAAAACCAAAATCTAGAAGACCCACTTTTCCCCAAAGCTCATCCGAATCGGACCTAAGGGAATTTTTCTGAAGATGGGTCCTAGTCAAATTGCATTCTCGCATTCAGAAGTAATAAATTCACTCTTTAAAAAAAAATAATAATAAAAATCTTTAACTGGCTTTAACGCGTTGATACGTAGTCATTCCTACCTTAGATTTCAGTGACTCGCTGCCTACTTCATTGTGGAATGCTTGATTATAATCAATTCATCATTTTAAAAGTTAGCCGAATCAAAGAAACATTCATCTGCCGCATGAAAGCTTCGTTTTCACTCATCGTAGTTATTCAAACACCCTCAGCTTACGATTATTATGCTAGGCAATTGAAAATCACTGTAAGCCTATAAAATTGATTAAAAAACGAAACAGAAGAGTTTGCAACCACTTGCATGTACAGTCATGTGTTAAAATTTAACACCAACTTCTTAGAAGTCTGTTTTCTTATTCGCAGATAAAATGTGTCGAGTAAAAGTTATTATTTTTTGTCTATTCAAGCCTCCTTGCGAACAGACTTCTACTGTTGAGGATGGAAAGATTTAAATTAAGGACAGACTTTATCTTTTCCAAAATATTTTAACTAATTCAAATTTGCAACAACTTTACTGCATGTGTAAAGTATTTGTGGAACTTAAAGAAACAATCAATTTAAAGTTTCTATTAGCCAATTTCACTTAATCAATGAATAATTTTGCATAGTGGTGGGACATTTCGGTTATGTATTAGAGTGCTCACTTTTCTTGGGAGGGCTCTTTGGATTAATCTGAGGTTTCTCCTCCATTCTACCGATTTCTACAATTTGCAGGTGGTTTTTAGTCTAGGTAGTCTAGGTGGTTTTTAGATAGGTAGTGTAACATTATCTATTTATCCTTTATTCTTTTACTTTTTCCTTCATTAATTAAGACATAACTTAAACACTGATGGGATTTTTCCTATCACGTTAGCCGTTTAGGTTCCATATTGACAAGACGCTTAATGCTAAATGAAAAAGCAATGTTGCCAATAATCAATGTTGCCAATGTCTGTTCTTCCTTGGGCTCTCACCATACCAACAATAAAGCATTGTTGGCTAACGGATTTCATGTGTTCTAGGCTTCCTCATATAACAATGTGCGCTTTACCAGCGTTATTTTCTTGCGACTCCTTCTTTTTCTTTCGAACAGCCTACTAAACTGGAAACATTGGTTTTGCATTTACTATTGGGCACTTTACCGTATGGAGTCCAAACAGCAGGCACGACTGGAAAAATTCCACCATTTCAGATTGAAAACTCTCTATCCCCAACAACTTTCATCTCTTTCCATTTTTTCGTGCCTTTACTCATAACGAAGTTGGTCTATGGCCCCGGACTTTTGTTACACCCGGTATAATTATTCGTACTATTCATATAGCTACTGTGAAGTTCTAATAGGTAGTGTAACATTATCTATTTATCCTTTATTCTTTTACTTTTTCCTTCATTAATTAAGACATAACTTAAACACTTGCATATTTGTATCTTTTCGTCCTTTATTTGATTTTTTCTTGCAAAATCAAGGACACTATAAATTGTGCGAGTTTAACTAAACTTATCCGATCGGAATAAAATCTACAAAACTATTAATATATCTTAAATTTCTATAAAAGTCTATCAAATAATATGTTATGTAAGATTTCAGTTCTCAAGTTATGAGAAGTCAAATTTTCGTCAAATTTTTGAAAACAAAACTTCATACATCGAACTCATACCATGGTGCTAGATCTGAACCTGCCATATAAGCATGTGAAATATCTTGTGTAGACTCGATTTCTGAGTTATCATCACTATTATCATAGACATTCTGCCATTATTGGCAGGTTACTTGCCAGAGCTGAGAAACTTCCATGCTCCAAAGCCCTTCCGCTAGTTTTCTTTTTCTTCATGTGTGATTTTTCTATCTTAATATCGTTCATCAATTGTAGCCTCCTTCACCCCCTCCCTCCCTTTCCTGCCACATATTGTCTAGCAGGTCCCCTTCCTCAAGTTTTCTAGCATCTTATTGATTTTCTTTTCAGATTCCGCCACAAGTGCCATTTCATCTGCAAATCGTTTAAATCTAATTATTCTCACTCCTTCCGAAATACAATCTTGATAATTTAGTAAAACCGTGGTGGCACTGAGGTAGGAAAAATGAAACGAAATCTTTGAGTTTTACGTCCCACGGTTATGCCGGTTAGGCTAAAGGAGACGGTGATGATGAGTAATGAATGAAATGGTGGAATGAAGAAAGTGGGAGGAAACGGGAGAACCTCGAGAAAACCCACGCACACGGTGTTTGTCCATCACAAAGTTCACTTGGCGGGGGCTGGGATCGAACCCGGGACCCCAAGCACCAAAGGTGAACGCTATACCACTGAGCCACCGCGGCGCGGCACTAAGGTAGAACGTTCATCTCTGGTATATGTGGTCCTTGGTTCGATCCCAGTTCGCGCCAAGTGAACTTTGTGGTGGACAAACACCGCGTGCGTGGGTTTCCTTGAGATTCTCTCGTTTCCTCTCATTTTCTTCATTCCACCATTTCCTTCATTTGTCATCATTACCGCCTCCTTTAGCCTAGCCACCAGAACCGTAGGACGTAAAATTTAAAGATTTAATTTAATTTCCTCTTCATTTTTGATATATGTAGGCTGTTTTTCACTACCTCTTATAGATATAAGATTAAATAATGTAGGCGAGAGACAGGATCCCTGTCGAACTCTCCTTTCAATTGGGCTCTCATCTATCATTTCTTCCCCTAGTCTGAGTTGTAGGCAGTCAAATTTTGAGTCATAATTTTCAATATAAAAAGTCATATACCGAACTCATCCAATCAAGATCAAGCTTGACGTCATGGTAGACCTTGACCTGTTATGCAAATATATATTGGAGCTTATTTGCAGATAAGCCTACATGTTTAGGAAACTTGGTTTCAGCATAGGATTTTGATTCCCGGTAGGAATATGTGTGCGATTCAGATTCCATGCTGAACAATATGTGTACGTTCTACTGCTGAAAATAAATAGCCCAGTAAATTACTCATTACCATTAGAAACAACCGAAATCGAAAGCAACTTGAATTTAAATGCATAATGAAAACATTATTGTGTCCCTATTTTAAAAGTTAATAAATATACCAGAACTGAAGATAGTTAAGTATTCACTGCCTTTTTTTTTTTTTTTTTTTTGTATTCGTTTCAAGTTATACTGCTAATAAGTATGTATGTCAATTGATACATAACCGGTTTTTTTTTTTTTTTTTTTTTTTACAGAATCGAAATGAAAGAAATAGGTTGAACGGTGTTAACAACATCAATTGTTTTTCGTATTTTGAACAACTTGAATCCTTTGCCGAGTATAAACTTTTTAAAATAAAGTTCAATAATCCCTTATATTGAACATGTGATTATGTAGTTGCAAATACGTCATTTCCCTATTTCCTAAAAATTACTGAATACTTCAGAACCGAAAGGAAGGAGATGAATTAGGGTTCGCTGCCACTGCCGATGTGACTTCGCTCTTGTAGAACTCTGGAGTTGCCACTGGTTTCAGATGAAAAGGATTTTAAAATCGAAACTCAACTAAAGTTCTGCTGCTTATCTGATAAAGGAAGTTCTTGCATCACATTGTAATAAGTTGCAATTGTAGTCTTCCTGGCTTGTCTTTTGTAAATACTCTATCAGCACCAAAATTCTTTTCCTGTGTTCCGTAGATCCATAGGGAAATGAAAGCATATGTTTACAAAAGATGCTCATGTAACCAGTCAAACAAACTTCCAGATCAAATACAAAGAATCTCATTCCCAAAAGTAGGTCAGCATTCCTTTGATCGATTCTAATTTTGTCCATATTGATATGTAAACTATAAACTACCCGTTGTGTCAATATTAGAATTCGCCCGAAGAACCTGTCGTTCGAAGTGATTGACCTCCAGTATAATCTTTCGATGGTGTTTATGTATGCACCCCATGTTAGGTAACCTTTTACAGTATGTGTTTCATATGTGCACACACATACATAAACATGTCTTAATAGGACATAGAAGACAGCGCATATACATTCGAGACTCCAGTCCATGGAGTGGAGGAAAGGCACTGGAACTGAAGGAGTTGAGGAGAAACACATACTTTCTACTCCTCAGCAGTTACCTAAGGTACCGTTAGCGAAGACGTTGAGGTGTTCCGAGTGGCTGAGTGCCGCTTGAGAGATTCTGGTCTGCCAGCCTGCTTCGTTTGATGGTCGGCCTTCTCGTTCCGAAAAAAACCCGCAGTGATCTCGCCTCTCAGTCGGCTTCAAGCAGGTGGGGTGAACACTGAGCAGCCACAGGTGAGCTGCCAAAAGAAGTGGAAGGGAACTGTTTCGCTCTTCTGGAACGTCATCTACCAGCGACCCCTACCGGAAGGAACCAGAGGAACACCGGCGCAAGATGGGGGTCCTTCCAACCGCAACGTGAAATCAAAAAATTGTTATATACATTATTATTCATTTGAATTTGTTAGTGATATGTGGACGCCAATTGACCTAGTGCGAAGATACCTCTAAAACTAGTGATATTTTAGTGTGTTCTTTACCTATTGGGTGGTGAAAGATTGTTTTCTGCCTATAATTTCATTAATAAAAATTATTGAGCAGATAAAAACGAAGGATACCGAAGTGTTAGTGGTTGAATTGTGTGAAATAGTGTGTGGTGTCTTCATGTACGAATCATGTTGCCAAAGAAGGACTTCCTAGTGTTCCTAGGATTGCTCTTAGGACTAGTTGTCTGTGCTAAAACAGGTAAGTAAATGTGTGTAATATACAAGTATCATGTGCAACTTTATTACATGGATAAGTATCGTTTATGAATGCGAAGTGAAAATAATTGATTACACACTTGCATATCGCAAGCAATTGAAGTGTTTTTATGTGCCTTTTAGATGTCGATTTCTCCACATTAGTTGCCATCTTATCTTTCTTTTAAATGAACAATGCGCATATGACAGTTTGATTCTTATCACATTTGCTTTCCAAATTCGATTTCAGAATTACTTTCACAAATAACGCTAAAACTACATTTTGTGTTACAGGTGAGAAGTCAATTTTGCTATCCACATGCTTGTGGTATTTTTCTCTGACATTAATTAAGTTGGACAGCAAGTTCTTCATAGTTAAAGCGAAAATAAAACGAGATAACAAAACGCAACTATTCAATCTGTCAATGAATGTCTTTCTTATATGAAAGTCCATTAGACACATTCAGATTGATATTTCTTCTAATCCGTTACAAAAGAAAGACAATATTACTCAACTGGTTGGTTGATTGATTTGGAGTTTTGTGTCCCATTCAACTTCGAGGCTAAATGAGACGTGGACCTACAGTTAATGTGGATTCCAAACCACATCTCCTAGCGGTAATTGAATCCGGGTCTCCCACGCCAATATTACCCAACTGTTTTAATAAGAGTAAATCCTACACATTTTTGAATTACTGCTATTTTGCTCCTTCCTTTCAAGAAGTAACTTGTAAGGAATCAAAAAATAAAATAAAATACTAACGATTTTTGATCGATACTTGAACAAGACAAGTTAATTTTGAATAAGGTTTCTACACCAACAAATTTCTTTCAGATTTTTTTTTAAATTAATGGTTGAAAAATACTTTTTGATATTCTTTTTCTTTCTTCTCATATTAAAATTCATTATATGCATAGTCTTCAGTGCTTCTACATAGCACAAATACTCGCATATACTACAGCCTTTTAAATGAATGGCGTATGACTCTTTGAAATGAAACATGACATTTATTAAAGTAAATCAAATATCCCAATCTGGTTGTAATGTCTGTAATGTAGACTTAGCTAGCTCACAAATATCTAAGAGTCAACTAAAAATGTTTATTTTGAAATTCAGCATTCCTTAAAACTAAAAAATATATTTTTCACTTGATTGTATTCAGTTGTAAAGCCGTAGTTACGTATTCGTTCAGATTTACAGCATGCTGATTTAACGTTCCACGACTATTCACCAAGGCTAAGGAAGACATTAGTGATGATATGGTAGAATGAAGAGAGCGGCACGAAACGGGAGAACCCCGAGAAAAGCCACGCATACGGTGTTTGTTTTGTACAAAGCCCACTTGACACGAACAGAATCAAATCAGAGACCCAATCCACCAAAGGTGAGAGCCCTATCCCTGAGCCACGCGGCCCCTGACTGAAATTGAACTTGATCCTCTCGATTGGTATTTGTTCTGTTACAATATATAGCTAATATCTATATTATGTTACTACTCTAACAATTTACACTAAGTTATATTTATAAATTTTACTTTGTTTCTATTTAATTTTTATCAGTATATATGCCTCTTAGTAAAATAATCTTTGAAACCACTTGCTTGTAATATACATGTTTATTATTATACGTGTTAGTTCATAATCTTTACCTTTTAAGTAGAACACATCTTTTTGAACTAGAAAAGCATATGATACCATGTATCTGAAGTGAAATGGTACTTCAGTTGATTTACATATATCAATTCAAAAATGTAATGAAGTTTACGAAGCGAGAGCAAGATATGTCAAACTATTTGGTTAAAATTAGAATAACATTTTAAACATGTAATATAGTCCAAAAAGGTCGTAATAAGCTCTAATAGCTACTAAATTCAGGTGAAAAAATATTTAAAAAATACTATGGTTTATATTTCTAGAGAAAATGGTCCAAAGATTTTCTGTAAGTGATAATGTCTTCGAAAGAAAAGCATTATTGAAAAGGAAACATCATCCTGAAGTACACCATCACTCTACATTTGCGTATGGATCATCTCCAGCGCTGCTTGGTCCAATTTTCTTTAATATAAGTGAAGTGGATGACTGTGCGTTTTAGGGTTCATAGGGCAAAATGCTGCAAACACAAAGAACTTTAGGCATACTTTGAGTAATACTACATATAAGTATACAAAAATAAGATATAATTATATATCTTCATTATCTTCGTTTGTTTCTGTATATCTTCATTAAAAATGGGGCCACGGTGGTTCAGTGGTAGAGCGCTTATCTCTGGTGCATGAGATCCCTGGTTCGACCCTCGGCCAAGTAAGTTTGTAGTGGACAACATCGTGTCCGTGAGTTTTCTCGGTTTACTCCCATTTTTTCCACTTTCTCATTCCACCAATTCTTCCATCACCATTTACTTGCCTTAATCATTGTTTCTCTTAGCCTAAAGTGCATAATCGTGGGACGTTAAACTGAAATATTTCATTTTCATCTTCTGTTATCTTCAATATTCTATTCTCTTTCTTCTATCAACTACGGATTTCAACATTTTGAAGAAAACTTCGCAATCTCCGATATTTAATGCGTTATTAGATTTAAGAGCAAGGGTAGACTCGCCTGCCGGTAACCAGGCAATTGCACCCTTCTGAGTTATGTTTCTCTCGCAAATAATAATAATAATAATAATAATAATAATAATAATAATAATAATAATAATAATAATAATAATAATAATAATAATAATAATAATAATAATAATAATAACGAAAATTAAAATGAATACATTTTCCTGAAATATTTACATAATTTTCAGGAATAATAATACAAAAAAAATTCGTATATTTTGTGAATTCTTGTTGGTAGTAACTTTGAAGGCAGGGATAAGATTAACTAACTGAAGTTACAGTTACGTTAGCGGGTTGCCGTGGCTATCTTCTGTAATCACACATCAAACTAAAGCAACAGCTTGATATCCTTCGAAGTTACAGATTTCATTTTAACAGGAGGTCCCATACCTTATAATCTCCATATTGCAAAGGAAATTAAAGCAACAAGTATAATTTCCAAATCAAGCTGCTTAATTACGTAGTTTGTAATCATAAATTTACGATACGACATCTGAAGTCAATCAAAATTTTTGAACTGTTTGGATAGTATATAAAATGTATGAAATTCTTGGAAAAACTAGATATCTTTTTTTTTTTTTCATAAACTGTCTAAACCACTATATTTAAAAATATATAAGAAACTTCATTGTTTATACTTGGAGATCGGATCTAAAGAGGTTTTCATTATTTATCGCGTTCTATTGTGTAGACAAAAGCAAATAACCATAGGAACCAGACATTTGAAGTTTTCAAAGCATGTTCGTTTTAAAATAAAAACGTAATACATTTGAACGATTTTCGATATTATCTCTTTAAAATTCGACCTTTTCATCCTGACATACTGTTACAAATAGAAGGAAAACGAAGAAGAAGTACATAGCTGTAATGAACTTACTTCTTAAATATAATGTTTCCTGAATCTCTATGGACCATGAAAGAATATTCAAGTAAGCTTGATTGAGTATCATCCACGATTCTCCATTGTGAACAGGGGATATTGGTTTCAAGATTATTTATGTATTCTTTGATCTTAGATTGTGACAAGAACTTTATTGTAAAAACATCATTCATGATGTATAAATGATGGAAACAACAACTAATAATACTGCAGTCCGTAAACGACTTTGGCCAGTCAGATGTAGGACGCTCACGTTGTTGATACGTGGTAAGCTTATGTATTCTCGATGCCTTTATTTCTGGCATTCACCAACTACAATTCAATACGACGCTGGATCAATTCCGAAAAATCTTGAGTGCGAACGAGTTTTGGTTCTAACCTTTGAGGAGCAATGCGTGTAGAGGGCAAGCTGCTACCTAATATAAAAACTCCATACAAATTATGAGCTCCCTCGTGGCTAAGCGGTTAGCGGTTAGCCAAAGGCGTGGGAGACCCGGGTTCGATTCCCGACGGAGCTCATGTGGTTCGGATTCCACGTTAAACAGTAGGTCCACGTCTCATATAGCCTCGCAGCTGAACGGGACGTTAAACTCAAAATCAACTCAACTTCATACAAATTATAAAAATTTTATTAGCTATATTATTAAATAGATAACAAAATGACCGAGAATATATGAGGAGAGAATGAAACTGTAAAACGGAAGAGACGATTTAAATGCAATGGAGCTACGAGCAATGGAACCGAATGTATTCCTTTTCGTTAAAAAATAATAAATAAATGTCCAGGAAGTTGTGAAGAAGGAACTACATCCCATTAAGACAACGAAACAGGCTACAAACAAAAATTTACGTATAACTCACGGGATAGCGTGCTAGATAACTCGATATAAACTTTCAGATAGCCCGCAGGTGGTGAAAGTAACTTCGGTAGATTCTTTTAAAAAAAAGAAGTTGAGTCATTGAAAAAGTATATATGAACAGTCTGAAACTGAAGAGTGGTTTCTAGAAATCTCACACTGATTGGCTTCAGCATATCATAAGGAGAGAAATGTAATCACTTGCCATGATATAATGTATGTAGCTTAATATTTGCAGAGCATAGAATTACCACCAATATTTTACATTTTATTTTGCAATAGCATTGTGTTAGTTCTAAGGAAATGATTTTCTCATATCTATCTGATATTACAAGTAATATGGGCGTTTTGTTAGGATTATATGCATCATTTTTTAACAGAAATTGAACAACCGTAGATACAATACGCTACTTAACAGTATATATCTTTCTTATACAGTACATAAGTAATTAAATAATTATTCCAGTATATCGTAATACGGATAAATTATGGATGCGTTAAAATATCAAATAACACTTTCAAATAATAGATATTTTCAAATATCTCGTATTAATATTAACAAACGAAAACTATATTCACGAAGAAATTAAATGCCGATTAAAAGCAGAGAATTCGTGTTATTATTCAATTCAAAATCTTTTGTCGTCGCGAATTCTGTCGAGGAATTTAAAGCTTAAAATATATATGAAATGATAATCATGCTTGTTGTTCTGTAAGGTTGCGAAACATGGTAGCTTACTCTGAGGGAAGAACGTAGACTGAAAGTATTTCAGATCAAGATCCTGAGACGAATATTAGGACCCAAAAGGAACGGGAATGGGGAATGGTGGAAACTTCATAACGATGAACTACATAATATATATGGTTTACCCAACATTGTTAGGGTAATCAAAGCTAGGAGCTCAGATGGGCAGGTCATGTAGGTAGAATGGAAGAAAATAGGAACGCTTTCAAAGTTTTAACTGGAAGACCAATCGGAAAACGTCCATTAGGAAGACCTAGGTTCAGATGGGAGGACAATATTAAGATGGATGTTGCAGCAATAGGAATACAAAGTAGAAACTTGACCCAGTTGGCTAAGGATAAAACTCAGTGGAGATCTTTTATGACGAGGCATTGAGCCTCCGGGTTCCATAGGCCATAGAGTTAGTTAGTTAGTTAGTTAATTTCAGTAGAGTTAAAGTTATCAATTGCGAGAAATGAACTACAAACTCTTTAACTCCATGAAAATCCGTTTTCCTAGATTTGCTTGCAAGTCACGTTTGAAAATATAGCCTCAGATATATTAGATTTTTTCAACTCTATGTGATCTATTGATTAATGTAATGTTTTACGGTTGGAATGTATTGTAGTGAAACACAAATTAAAGTTTTAAAGTTAATCATATTTTCAGCCTATATCTCACTTACCATTCTGTACACATATACAATCATCATGAAAAGATTGTTGGTGTCATCATGAAAAGGTTGACGACAGCATCCTTCAGTAAAGGTTTCAATTTGATAAGTAGCGTGGTAAGCATACAACATTAATTTTTAGATTTATTAAAATGAAGTCGTTGACCTTAATTTTATCAATAACTTCGCATGAGAATTTCGTCACTATATTATTTTGTTAAGGCCAATAAGATTTATCATTTTTTAACTTTTTTTTTGGATAAACGTTAATAATATTGACGAATTTTTAGCGTATTAGAAATGATGGGGGAGAAAACAATTTTAGATATTATTAAGAAGAGCAAGAGAAACTGGTTGGAACATTGGCTAAGAAGAAACTGTATGATAAGGGACGTGCTAGAGGGTATGGTGACAGGAAAGAGAGGGAGAGGAGAAGGAGACTACAATTAATGGAGGATATCAAAACAAAGTAATCGCTCGTGCAGACGAAGAGGTTAGCGGTTGAGCGTGGAGCAGGGAAGCTTCTCAGCTGCAGCAAGTAACCTGCCAATAATAATAATAATAATAATAATAATAATAATAATAATAATAATAATAATAATAATAATAATAATAATTTGTTGAGGCCAATAAGATTTATCATTTGATAAATTTCTCATCTGTGAACTTCTTTTTTTGATAAACCCTAATAATATTGAAGAATCTTAGCTTTCAATATAGACAGTATATAATTGTCTTTCAAGAAGGTTAAGGGTGAAGTAGGATGACATTTTAGTGACCTTTAAAGAATTAAAATATTCCAAAACTACTTACATTTCGTGAAATGTTTTGCTGACATCCTGCACATCATCAATATTCCTTAGCTTTCTGATAACCTCTAAGATTAGATTCTTAGCAGATATGCTGCATATTTTGTTCTGTAGTTACATAACTATTGGACTAATGGCTTCTCCGTTTCATTTTCTTCATTTTTATTTGAGACTTTCAACGCGGATAGGCGTCTGTGGTCTAAAGGATCCCTCGAAACTTCACCTTTCTTTAAAAATGAAAAATGAAATGCAGTTTATGAGTTTTATGTCCAACGGTTATGCCGTGTGGGCTAAAGAAGACGGTGATGATGAGAAATGATTGAAATGGTGGAATGAAGAAAGTGGGAGGAAACGGGAGAACTCCGAGAAAATCCTCACCGACGGTGTTTGTCCACCACAAAGCCCGCTTTGAGCGAGCTGGGATCGAACCAAGGACCCTACGCACCAGTGATGAAAACTCTACCACTGAGCCACTGCGGGCTCCTTCTTTAAAAATGAATAGTAGCTTAAATCAATGAAAGTTCAATACCATTTTAAATTTTTTAATAGTAAGGAAAGTTTAGTGGATTGCAGCTAGTCAGCATGATAGGAGACAGTAATGTTTGAACCGGCTGAGAGTCCTCTCCTTTGGTCTAGTGTCTGTGCTGCATGGCGTCACGGGTTGGATTCTTGACAGAGAAGCCTTGAAATTTGAACACATTATCATGGTTTGAATTCCACTATCAAATATAGATCCACGTCTTATATAGCTACTATGCTGTGAAGAGCTACTATTTATAGAAGCAGCAGCTTCTTCTCATAATTTCCTTATGTAAAATACGAAAAATACAATATAACAATATGGTGAACTGATTATAGTTACTGTCAAAGTTTGTCCAACATTATATGAGATTTACTCTCTCCTCCCTACCTGCAGTTACAATTGCTTTCAACTCGTCTATTCTTAGGTTGCTGGGCACTTGTTAACACAAGATGAAGTTGTGTTTTGTTTAAACATATTCCCACTTTGTGAGTATGAGCTCAGAAATGATAAGTAGAAAAAAATCTTATTCACTAAATTGTTATTTATTTATTATTTATCATTCACCTTCTTCAGTATATGAGACATAAAGACGCACACAAGACACATATCAATTTTCTGACAAGTATGTTTTCGAGAAGGTTCTCTCACCCCAGTTCCAAAATAAATAAGTTTCGATTACGTGTCACTTTTGTGCAGAGTAAGTCTTATTGCACGTAATATCCAAAGGACGGTCTCTATATCATTCATCCGGCCAAGTCTGCACTCGCGAATTTTCAATAGCCTCTGATATATATCCAAAATAATATCCCAGTTCAGCCCCTTTACACTTTGGTTTGTCTACCCGGACAAAATTTTCTGGAAGAAACCTGGATTGGATGCAAAATTAATTTTATTCTTTTATACTGCCAGTTTTTTATCTGCATTTTAAAATCCACCCTCCTTATATCAAAATATAAATCTTGTTGTATTAATAGAATGAGTTAAACTATGCAGGAGAAGGAGGATTACCGGCTTCTTGGCGTTTAAACGTTAGATTTTAATGATTGGCTCTTGTTAATGTTCATGTTTTTTTTAATGATTATTAAGCGATATGTACAGTTAGCGACAAAAGTTCTTTCCATTTAGTAAAATTTATTTTGATAATAATGGTGGTACGGCTGGAACGTACAACGATAGTATGGCTGGTACGTACAGAAAATTACATCCTTCTTAATTTACTGAAAACTATTCTCAAATTGTCTCCATTCTGAAGTTATTTACGAAACTAATACATCAAACGGAAAGAATTTTTGTCACTGACTGTACAACTATATTTTTTCTGTTTGTTTTTATGTCACAAATGATGTAAAAGGAAAAAAAATAAATAAACTATTTGTTGAAGTCGTTCGTTGTCTCATCCGTAGGTGTGACTGTTTGCTTTTCGATTAAGCACCTCCTAAGAAGACTATATAACATGGCGACCTGTTTTATTAACCGGATCTTTTGAAGAAGAAATTAAACTAGGCTTTTTCTGGTCTATTACATCTATTTGCTTTCATAAATAGCACTCACTAAATACCTAAATCATTATATTGTAATGGTAGCAATGAAATGTCCTATAGGATAAAGGAGTGGTTCCCAACCTTTTTTGACTCAGGACACACTTCACTGAATGCCCATGACCTCGCGACACATTTGTTTAACATCCACTAATTGCTTTTAGGCATTAGAAACAAAATTCATTCAAGTTGAGGCATTCAAAATGAGGTATGCGAACATTTCATTATCTTTGATAAGTTATTAATATAGCTTTGTTGCAATTTTTCTTGTAACGAATGTGTTCAATTCCAACAAATGTCTATATGAATATGTAGATTTTCTCCACAAAAATACATGAGATAAACCTTTATTAAATTTTCGTGTTTCTAGAACATAAGAATAGATCCAATGGCAGGTATCCATTTCTAAAGCTCAACTTACAAAGGTCGATATCAATTGATTGATCTGTCATAACGCAAATTATATTTTCTTGGGAAAAAGTTTTCATGGTAGAACTTAGGAATATAAAATATAATCTTCATTCATATATAAATTATGCTTCCAACTTAGTTAAAGCTTAAAGAATATTCTTTCTAAGTAGTTGTTCGTTAAGAAGAAGTTTGCACTTAAAAGATTTTCTTGGAGGGTCCAAAGCAGAAGGATTGGAGGCAGTCTAGACCGAATGCACCTTGTGAAGGCAGAACATAAGTATCTTATTTAAAAAAAATGAAATTAAATAAATTCTTTGAGTTTTACGTCCCACAGTTATGCTGATTAGACTAAAGGAGACGGTGATGATGAGTAATGAATGAAATGGTGGAATGAAGAAAATGGGAGGAAACGGTAGAATCCCGAGAAAACCCACACACACAGTGTTTGTCCACCACAAAATTCACTTGGCGGGGTTATTTAAAAAGTTACATTTTTTTTTGTTGGGGCAGGGGGAATCCGGATCTGGTAGACCCCACCTCGTGGGTAGGCTCCTGTTGACCAGGTTTACAAAACTAGATTCACGTCCATAATCTTATCTGATTAACACGTCACTGTATCAATGAAACTTAATATTTATGTAGTGTAGAGCAAGTGCAGAATATTCTGAAAACCTAAAAAGAGAAAATCAATGTATATGAATGCCACTGGATAGGAGTGAAACATGGAGTTAGATTTAAAAATATCTTGTTTTAAATATGCGGCGTAGTAATTATTTTTATTTCTTTAAAAGGTGTTAAAAATGTATCAGTATGGTCAGAGGGAAGTATTAGTTCCTGGACCTTTCGTGGAAATTGATATTTTATTATTTTTTGTTACATAAAAATGGGTGTTGACACTAATTGAAACTATTAATTTTTCCGTTCATTTATAACCTTCAGTTCACAGCCACTTGATCTCCGTTTCGGTAAGTGAAGATGTTTTCTGTGACCTGATGACGTCTTTGCATGTTCCTCGTAAAGGAAACATAACTGTTTTAAAACATCCCAAAACAAAAAGGAAGCATATCTGTCTTGTAATAAAAAAGAAAAGAAAAATTGAAGATGAAAAAATGTAGGGATGTGTAGCGTAGATAGTGAGTAGCGCAGAGTCTTTAGCATTTATTTCACGGTAAGGTTGCACCGAAAGCGTTGTCGCTAGTCGATTTCCACCGCCCGTGACGAAGACAACAGCTGGAAAATGTTGCAGTAGTGTTGGAGTGTTCCTGAAACATCTGTCAGTGTTGTAGGGCTCATGCAATGATATACTTTGGATATACCTTTCTGTAGTTGTAAAGAAAACGTTCACCTTCGTTGATCTGATCTCCCTTGCAAGGAAATGTGAACAAAAGCCAACGGTATACTTGACAGATGCAAAGGAAGAAAACTTCATTTACCTCCATCATATGCACCTTCCATTTCACGTGGATCTTCCCTATGTTTAAAGTTAGATTCCTTGATACCAGTTTTGTTTGTTTATGAATTTGAATATTGAATGGAAGTTATTCAATTGTAACCACAATTGAATGATGTTCAAGGTTTCAAAACTCATTTTGATCATTGTTCACTTTGCATTTATATTCTACATTCATTCACTGCAACAGTCGTTCCAGTGGACTGCAATTATTGACTCCAATTGATGCATTAAGAAAGTAAATGAAAAGAAAATTAGAAAAGGTAAACGAAATTAAAAATATTTGGAATTACGTAGATGAAAGTTACAAAGATAACATATTATTTAAAGAATGAAAGACATAAATAATACTCTTACGCAACCAAGGAAGCATGTATGCTTTCCATGCACGCAGGTCTGGATCCAATGCTTCGCAGTGAAAAGTCGTTGCGATCTTATAGTGAGTGCATGGCCCTTGTTTAGAGTTCCCAAACACCCCGGTTTAGCCAGAGAATTCTGAACTTATATCATCTGTCTGTCCCTAAATCGTTGAAAAATCCAAATATACCCAATTTTTCTCGAAAACATAATTTAATATAATTCCAACCATATCGAAAAAAATACAAGTTTTATTAACTACTGAGCAGTAAGAACATTCTGCTCTTTTCCACTCATTTTTGGTGAGTTTTGAAATAGTATTTAATTAATTCTGATATTTCATCAAAAGTTCAGTGTATAGCTATGACTACACTGTAACTTTTTATAGGATGTTCAGATTTTTTAATCTGGAAGCTATGCCATAGCCTCACATAAATTCAACGCTGAGATACTATTCAAAACACATACATATAAACATAAAAGGTTTAATATGGATGAATTTTCGAATTTAGAAATAGCAACAAAAAAACAATACAAAAATAATGCCTTTTAGGAGCTGTACAACGAATTAATTATATATGTATTTCACAAAAAAAATCAAAAAAGGCAATAAACAAAAAATAATAATTTAAATGAAAATTTAACTTTAGTTAGTTTTTTGTTCATTTATTGAAATTTATAGTACCTCATCAGCACCGAGGCTATATGAGACATAGACCTACAGTGTAAGAAAAAAATATGAATCTCAAGTGGTTATCAAGTCTCTCTCTTACACGGAATCGACCCGGAACCACATGTTCAAAAATGCGCGTGATAACCACTAAAACAGCAAAGAGGGCATCTAACTTCAGTGTATCATAAGAACAGGGTAGTCGTTCATCACTTAATGTTCAATTAATGTTTCATAGGCTCCATAAACCCACTTTACCATTGAGCCATAATGATAGATATACATACACATATTGTTTTATTATATACTTTCCCCCATGTATACAAAACTTCCATATATATAGTTATTTCCTCTATATATAGTTATTTAGTTGTTTAGTTATTTCTTAATTCACATATAAAAAATCAAGGTAGGATTCAAGGGAGGTGCAGGAGTAGAAGATTCAAAAACTCCTGTTACAAAATTTTAATACTGATAAATAGAAATTTATTTAGAATTTGAATAAAGCTTTATACTTTAATGATAATTTTCAACAGTATTGGCACATTTTGAAAAGTTTCAAATTCACAAATTTAAATAAGGTGACGAACATGCATAATACACCTTCAAAGTTTCTTCTTCATGCGTATATTGAATTAATAAAATTTATTTGTATGCGATCCTGATGATATGAGTCATATAATGAACATCTTCATAGGATAAAAGATATGGTAAATTTTAAAGTGCATGTAAGAATTGGGTTACATACAAATACAGAAAGGTTGCCTTTCTATCTATCGTTAATGTTTCCAATTGACAAAACATTTAGATTTATTATAGAAAAAATGTAAGATTTTATAATCAATTAATATGAGTCAATATAATGAGATTTTGAAATGTACTAAAATGACAGAAGTTGATATATTTATCTAAATGCTGGTATTACATATAAATTGACTCGATCTCTAGTAGTATTATGCGCAGTTGCTAGTGATTCAATGTCAAGTAAGGACTTTTCTGCAATTTCTTGTTTTTATTTAACATTGTTCCATTTCAAGAATTAATGCATAGTAATTCCGTTTAAATGTTCTTTGTTTCCATTTACTATAGGAGGAATAAGATAAAATAAAGCATAAATACATTTAATTACAATTAAAACAAAAGTTATAACACCCAGTAATGACTCTTTTCTTACAGTAATTTCATTAAGCGACATAATGCAAATAGAAATACATTATGTAATCAAGATGTATAGTAAATGCGTTTAACACTCTTAAAATACTTTATTCATTAATTTATGCTAACATATCTAGTGCATATCATCATTTTAATAAAATAGCTGCAATCTTGTGCAAACATTGTCACTATAAATAGGCTACTTAGAATGTACGTTTCTATTTTCTTTAGAAATTAGTTACAATATAAGTAACGACGAATTAAAGACCAAAACACATCTCTTCCCTCAATATAAAACACATTAGAAGAATTGTTTAAATTAGGTACAGAACATTAGTGTTCCAAAAAGAATTATTAATGTGTATTAATTATAGCGTAGTGAAAATTGGACAAAATAACATTTTATCTCTATGGACAATTTAGTACGTTGTAAATAAGGAAGGACCACAATTGTTTTAATATATTTAACTTAAATTAAATGGTTTTATCTACATGTAATAATTCAGTTGCGCATTCTACTGTGCAATTCTATGGACACAATGCCCCAAATACACTTCCTTCCTTGCTGTTCATTGATAAAGATTAATGTTTTCTAATTATCTTTATAATGCTCCCCTCATAACTATTGGTCACGAATGTATATTTTTCTTTAGCACTACTCTCTTAGCAGACAAAAGAAAAGTAATTTATGCGTTGTTTTAGATCTTTTTTATGTAGTTAACATAGTTTTCTCTAATGCTCTTAAAGAGCCATGGTAGCTCAGTGGTAGAGCGTTCACCTCTGGTGCATGGGGTTCCTTTTGGCATGGAGCGGCTAGTAACCTGCCAATAATATCAGATTATCTATGATGATGACCATCACATTATGCACTCGTTGCACACAATACATCGCAATAGTGTTCTGGGCTGTTCCAGTTCAGACAATTCAACACAAAACATCACACGTATTCAATATATATATAAGATAGAGTATGTGCTATTTTATAGAAAATTCCATGCAAATTGAGAACTCTCTAATAAAGTGTGATGATTACCAACCTAGATGACTACATTGTATGATACTTAATATACACGATTGCATAATACAGTAATACAGTTAATAACTATAATCTTTAGACGGGTTCTCAAGTATCTGTATCTTTAGTGATCATTACACAGTTTACATGTAGTAAGACGTTTGCGTTAAATGTTTTGATAAAATTAAGGATATGTTTAAATAAATTTAATGTATGCGGTTTCCAAGTAGAGTTAATGGCCTCGAGACTTATCAAATCGAGGAAGGATAATCCATTAACATACTTACAGAGAAGGGGTGCTACTGGCCTGCTTACCGAATTCGTGGCTCTTTCATTCCATTTCACTCAATGTTGAATATTCTTCAAAAACACTAATGGATTTGTAATGTATGGGCCTATAATGTATACACAGAAATATATGGGGCCACAGTGACTCAGTGATAGGGCGCTCACTAGGGTCCCTGGTTTGATCTCAGGCCATGTGAGTTTGTGGTAGATAACATTGTGTTCCTGAGTTTCCTCAGGGTTCTTCCTTTACTTCTCGCATTCTCATTTTATCATCCAATTATTATATAACTATACTTTTATTAATTATCCTTATTCTTTATCTTATAGCGCGCAACCTTGAGACGTAAAACTTTTTTTTTTTTTTGGAAGTACATATTAAAGCCTCTCCAATATCGATTAGTTTCTCTGAGTTTACTTTAAGCTGCAATCAACCAACGTGATGCTGATTGACAGACTGTTGCGTGTAAACTGCTTGCTGCCATCGGGCTTAATTCGTAGCACTGACCTTAACTCTGTGACTTGCAAGGTCCGGAAGTTCCGAAATACGTGCGTCATTAGATTTTATCTTGTCCTAATGAATCTAGTCGGGCTGTTATTATTCACCGTCTTCAGATCTTCTCTGCTATTATTCGCTCATTTAGTTTTGTCCTATACAAATTTATTTCACCTACTGATTTTTTAACGAGCATTCGTACTACGTGGGGTGTATTTCTATCATCTCAGTCATCCTTATCTATATTTATTTTATTACAAATATGTATATTTTGAAAAGCCGTTTTGAAGCTCTCAAGCCTAACACCTCTCTCATTTAACGTCGAAATAAAGTACACGATCACAACTAATTTATATGTACAAAATCTAAAGCTAGGTTGCCATGCTGCAAGAATCTTGTAGCTGTCATAAAAAACTCTTGCAACTCCATCTTTCTATTTACTGTTTACACGGTACTACTTTTCTGAAAGGAAGAAAGATATCTCTACCCATGAAGCACTGCAGTCTTGTAGACTAATAGTGAGCCTCCTCATTAAAACTTGTATTCTGGCACGCTTCCCCTCTCCGTCCAAAATAATCTGTCATTTCAGAAGCGGCGAAATTGTTTTTTCTTCATGTTAGTGGGATTGCGACAGCAGGTAGCAAGCAAGCCGACCCAGAAAGTTGCACATGGTTTGACTCTGCAAGATGAAAAAATTGTTGCATGTCCTTTCCAAGACTGTGTTTACATGGAGAAATATTGTAGGGTAGCAAGATTTTTTAAATGACAACTACAAGATTCTTGCAGCATGGCAACCTAGCTTTAGATATACCATCTCTGGGATATGTTACGAGGTGAAAGTCGGACGTAAACTCACAAAGAAAAGAACAGAGGCTGGAAGTTTTCGAAAACGAATTTTGGCCCTATAGCATTCTCTTACGTAGACGAGATATTTTAGTGTGTAAAAATTTCAGCTCAAAATGCTGCGGGAAAGAGGAATCTGGGTATAAAAGGAAAAAAGATGGAAGGATTGTATGAAATATAATCTTAACGGTGATGGATACCTAGCTAATTTTTGTTCTTTAGTCCATTGATTTATATGGTGATCTATTTTTCTGTTTTCATTTTGAAAAAACGAGAGACATTTAAGTAGGCTTAAAGAAGAGATCAGTAAAAATCGTGTCATTAAAATTCCAGTTCATTCAAAGAAAACAGGAAAAATCATTCCTCGTAGAAACCAATGGGCTAAGAAATAAAGATAGAGTATTTTGCACTCAACACCGTTAAGAAAGCTAGGTCACAAAAATATTAAAATTTCTTGGTACAGGATGTGATAGACAAACTTTAATATCAGTGTTGATGAACCTTCTAAAACTTTGGACCATAGACAATGAATTATGTAAAACAGCCTATATTTCACCCATTTTTGTGTTCAAATCCACACACTGAAATCGAATCTCAAGCCTTTTGAACATACTTTGTATATCAAAGCTCGAGTAAAAAAAAAATACAATCATGCTTTTCATCGCTTAAATATTTTATTACCTAATTACGATAAGCAATCAGTATAAGTAAATCACGTGGACTCGCCTTTGCATACTTCCTAGAGAATGAGCATTTCACAACAAGGTACGAAATTATGTCTAAAAGATAAATCAAAGCATTCATCATGCATGGTAAGTGTTATAAACACCTTCCATAATACTATGCGGAAGTTAATAATCCGTATCAGATCAGCACGTAAGATTAAAACACCGTGACACAGTGTAGCTGTTATTACCTTTGTTGTTTATTCTGAATTGCCAGATAGTTTCCACTGCGGTCTGCAGGCAAGTTATCGCGATTCCCGTGTGGTTCTCTTCACAAGCGCAAAAAAATGTCTTTTGGGGACTATATAATATCTACACCGTGATTCAATTCTCGATTTGTACATGTAAAAATCAACATTAAATATAACCATCCTTGTCGGTTTTTTTTTTTTTTTTTGTAAAAATTAGTATAAAACATTGTTATTTTTACATATTGTTTTCTTTTTTCTCAAAATAGCCAGCACTTCAATAATACTTGACTTTCAACCTGAAACTAAATTATAAAAGTGATTTTGGGACTGGAGTCTCGATCAAATGTTTTCTTGAGTTAGAGAGTAACTTAAATCATGTAGCCATATCCCAGTAATCATCTCAATGAAAATGAATACTATATTGAGAGATGATTCCTGACACCAAAATAAGACAAAAGTTATTGACCAACCTAGGTGCACAAATGCTTCCTTTCGGAATTATAGGCTGCCGAAAACATGAAAAAATGAACTTTAAAGGTCCATAGATTTAAAACTATGGGACCTACCCTAGTCGAATCAAGACTTCACGTAGGAAATAATATGTGCGCTATCCAAAAATACATTTCCAGAATTCTAAGGTACTCGCGCAACAATTTTTAAAGAGGGAGTTTAGCTACGGGCATATAATTTGTAATATTCTCAAACTACCTCTATATGAAAATCTAGAAATTAGGAGATTGGAGTAAAGAAATACACAGAGAATTAAAGTCAACGATAGGATGGACATCAAGAAGTCGTACATGATCTAAATGTTCACTTGCACACGCTAATTAATCCATAATAATCAATTATTAGTGAAAGTCAATAATTACGGAAGAGTTGATATGTTCAGAATGGAGAGGAAACAGGAGATTTGGAGAAAATTCTAGATCACGAAGTTGTCTACTACAAGATCAAATAGCCTAAAATTGAAGCAAGGCCCTCTGATATCAGAGGTGATCTCTCTACCACAGAGCCATCCGGTTCTTTGGTATTCTTAAGTAAATAAATATTTTACTCATTGCTTTTTCTTCAACTATTTATGTTTATTCCCACATTACCACCTACAATACCATCTTTAAATCTAATGAAGTTCAATTTACCAATTTGTTATTGTAAATTAAATTAAACTGATTCAATAAAAACAATTTCCATCAAAACAACATGTTGAATTTTAATCTATAATAAGTTTCTATGTATAGCCTTCTCCAATCAATAGCTCGTAGCCATTGGTTACATTTCATTCCATATCAATCGCTCTTTGAGATATTTTGAAGCCTAAATACGCAACTAGTATATATACATAGTTATTTTTCAGTGGAAACATTGAAAGAATAAATAGAAGTCAAGCAACACTTACACATTTAAAGGTATCATCCCAACATTCGACTGAAAGGACCGAGGAAGACTGTAAAATTCCAATCAGAATGACAAGCTATGAGATTTGAACCTGAGACTTAAGGATTAGAAATCACAGTCTAATTGTTCACCTGCTCTTGCTAGTTGGTTGTAAATTTTTCAAAAAAATCATTTTTGATTGTGCATTTCCACTACACAAAAATGAAGGTATATAATTAAAATCTAAATTACTGAACAATGGAAAATATATCATATATATCATATATATATGGGCACTAAGAAGTTTTTTATTTACATTTATTGTCATTCAGTATTAGAAACATTTTCGGAAAATAAACCTTATGCTACGTAATATAATAATTTGCGTGTTACTTACTAAGTATATTGCACATGAATTTGAAAAGAGAAGAGAAAAGAAGCATAAAATGTTGTGAGATCATTGAAAAAGTAAAAATGTGAAAGGATTTTTCTTTTTGCAATTCCATTTCTCAAAGCATGCATGTTGTGTGTTCTGCCTGCTGCTTGAAATTAACTGTTGACCAAGTTTTCTTTTCCCGTCCGTCCGCTTGAGAAACAAGCTTCTTGTGGCTGTCTACCTGCCTCTGCCTTTAGGGTGGTTAACGGAAGTTAGCACCAAAATCCCGCAATGTCTTTACCTGTGCTGCGAGGAAACTGGAATGTAACAGAATATTACGTAAACTTTAGGGAAAGAGAAGAAAAAAAGATAAATAAGGGTTAAAATGTGCGACATTTATATGTAACAACAGTGTAGCCAAATTACAACTGAAAAATATCCATCACTGTACTATTGACGTATTATTTTTTACTGTATGTATTCACTGGTACTGGGAATGTTGGTTGCTGTTTGGCGTCCCCTTTTCAGCATCGAGGCTAGGTGGGGCGTGGATCTATAGTTTAAAGTAGGGATGCCCAAAATTTTCCGAAATCCGAATTCCGTAAAATTTATTTTCCGGAATCAGAAATTTCACTTTCCGGATTTCGAAAAAGTTCAGAAATTCGGAAAAAATCCGAAATTTAGAAAATTACGGAATTCAGAAAAATTCCGGAACTTGGGAAACCGTAATTTCTCCGAATTCCGGATTTTTTGAAATTGGAATTTAATAAATTCCGTATGTTTCCGAATTCGAATTTTTCCGATATCGGAATTTTTCCGAAATCCGGCATTTTTCTGAAATCAGATTTTTTTCAAAATACGGAATTTTTAGAAATCCGGAAGTTTTCCGAAATCGGAATTGTTCCGAAATTCGGATTTTTTCTGAATTCAGGAATTTTCAGATTTTACTTTCTGGATTCCGAAAAGTAAAAATTCCAGAATTGGCCATCCCTAGTTTAAAGTGTAATCCGTACCACCGTAATGCGTTCAAATTTCAAGGCTTTCCAACCAAGAATCGAATCCGGTACCCCGCGCACCAATTTGCGCACTCAGTAGCCACTAGACCAACAATGAGGACGATATTAAATGATGAAGTGGTTCTTAGAATTATTTTATTGTTGAGAATTTGTACAGTCATTCACAGAAGTAGGTTGTTCCTCACGTATTGAACTCGTTTGGTATATGAACAGCTATCATAACATTATGAAAACTAATAGTGAATCAAGTACTGGAAGTAAAAGAGAAATTAATATAAAATATACTAAAAAAAGGATAATACTATTAAAATCTCTGTAATCAATTTAAGTTGCCTTCAATTTCTACAAAATTACCGCCGCTTTATCTAATTAAAATGGCAAAAGATTGATCTTTAAGACAAACGGTATAAAAAAAATCAAAATCAACCGGTCGAAGACATTAAATAGAAGTTTTCTCGGTGTACGTAATGGTACAGCTTGCCGAGATATTTACACGGGGAAGACAGATCAGAACAAAATCTAGTGGTGAGAACTATGTTTGTTTCTTACTGTACTCACAGATAATGCTTTTGACTTGAAAGATTCGTTGATTAGCGTTTAGGATCTATTTTCAGCGCCGTAGTTACATGAGACGTGGTCCTATAAAGTGGTATCCGAACTATCTTTAAACGTTCTCTCATCTGGAATCGAACCCGAGGACCCGTGCACAAAAGGAGCGCGCGCTACCCAAGAGATGTGTGAATACTGTTTAAAATAATATACATTTAAAGTTGAAAAACAAACAAAAACACGTTATACTGAAACATGCTAACTTATTTTAAAATATTCGATTATCAGAGCTCCTAAAATGAAGTATTTTGTTCTCTGTGTATATTTGCAAAGAACGAACACATTATAGGAGTTAAGTTTTTATTGAATTTATTGTCTCTTTTAAGTGTAGTTCTTCATTTTATTTCATCAAAACTTACTTAAGATCATTTCTATCCTCCACAAAAAAATACATAAAAGACAGCATGTTATATGCCGTATACATTAATTCATGATACTGTCCCATAATAAATTTCCATGTCAAGGAAGAGTAACGATAACCTGAATAGACGTATGTTAAGATGGTAAAGAAGGAATATGTTTTATAACGTAAAACTGAAATATTCAAGATACGTTAATAGACTGCATAAAGAAATCAAAATTTTCTATAAGATAGCATATGTTTTTAAACTATACTTTTTAATAAATTTATTTATTATTTCCAAAATGATTTACTCGTTAGATCAGATTCAACAATTCTAAATCAAAACATATGGCTTTTACGAAATATCTAAATATATAACATCTATTTCATTTCTTAAAATATTTTCGTTTCAAAAGCGTGTAAAATAATTCCCATATTTTAATATGGTAAGGTTCAGTAATGATTTGCTAATTTATTGCAGTAATTATTAGTCTATTACTACTACAAGTATGTTTGTCAAATGATTGAGTATGATGGAACAACTTAGACTACTATCATTACGAAATTAGAAAAAAATATTTAATCATAATCTTTCTTTGAGTACTTTTTACTACAAATAATAATTTGATGTACTTTTGTCATGAAGTTGTCCTGTCATATAAGTGATAGTTTGAAATATTTCCTTTATTTTTCAATGGGGGTAAAATTACTTTCCAGTCCATGAAAAGAAATCGAAGAGCAAATGTGATATTTTAATCACTAGTTCTTAGAATTAGTTTGTCAGTTTCTTTAATTGAAAATCCAGCCTTTCACATTCCAGTTTTCTATGAATCTTGCACAAAAACATATTTATCACTTATAGACTTCAAGGATTTTGCTGGGAAAACTGAACCTGTTAAGTGAAATAAATTCTAGTGTCCAGTTGGTGTAGCGTCGAATACATTGTCACGCAATGACGGAAGTATAGATGATGGAAATATGTATTGATATAATATACATAGACTATGGTGCATTGCATTGTAATTAATAACTTGGAATAATTTTAACGTAATTTTCGTTAACATTATAAGAAAAGTATAAGAATTACTCCAATGAATATTTTCCATAACGAAATAATTAAAATACGTAATCACTCAAATATGAATTTATATATTTCATGACAAAATACAAACTTTAAAATGTAATGATATATTGCATTGAAGAATGTAGTTATAACTACAGAAGGTGTGTGGGTGTTTCACGAAAGTGGGTTCCTACTCAAGAATTGAATTTATTTGACATATTCACTCGTATTTAGCAAAGTAGTGGCGGATCAAGTACTGAAAATAAAAGAGAAATGAATAAGGTCGTGCTGTAAATTTACCTCGACTTTCTACAAATGTACTGTTGTTTTATTTGATTCAAATGGTAGAAGTTGAAGATTAAAGTAGTCGAAAGCCAAAATTGACTGGATTTACGTTTCTAATCTTTCGCAAAACAATATGAATAAAAAAAGATTTCAGAATCTGAATTAAAATTAGGAAGCAATAACGTAGTTATAGATGTATATTCAATACTTCATAGGACAAACCATGATTGAATTCAAATGTTAAGTAAGTAGAACGTTCCCTTGCTATGTTACAGCATACACTTTGTACTACAACCTTCAATTCTTGCTATAAAGTAATCAGATGATCTGCTCATTTACTTGTCACTATCTGTAGGTACGATGAGAGAACTAATCATTTCTATCCTCACAAATTTAGAAGATTTTAACGAACTCATTTTATACTCATTTTATTCGTATAGAGCGAATATGAGAATTATTTTTATTTTCAGCACATGTATTTAATATTTCTCTGACGTTTGATCACATTTATACTTTAAATCATTAATGGGCAAATGGGGGTTCATGGTTAAAAATGAAATAATGTATAACTTATTCCTTTCCTTCACTTTGTACGAAACAGGAAGAGTGCAGTTAACCATCGTAATATTCCTGATTAGACATTTGGCTTTTAAATGAAAAAAAATATTTTCTTTAATCTCTTTAATCTAGGCCCATTCTGCAAAGGGAAGACCGTTGCTAGCGGGTCGATTTTTAGGAAACTGCAATTTTGTTGAATTATTTTCAAAAGTTCGTAGCTCTATGGCGGGCCGCGGTGGCTCAGTGGTAGAGCGTTCACCTCTGGTGCTGGGGGTCCCGGGTTCGATCCCAGCCCCCGCCAAGTGAACTTTGTGGTGGACAAACACCGTGTGCGTGGGTTTTCTCGGGGTTCTCCCGTTTCCTCCCACTTTCTTCATTCCACCATTTCATTCATTTCTCATTATCACCGTCTCCTTTAGCCTAACCGGCATAACCGTGGGACGTAAAACTCAAAGATTTCATTTTTTCGTAGCTCTATGATTTGCCTTGTTGCATAAAACTAGAAGCAAAAAACGCCGATTAGAACAGCAATGTATAAAATATATGACTTACGAACGTTAAGTAAATCATCATCTCGGGGCAGAGAAGGGTGTAAGCAGAAGTTGTCCCCACGTGTGATTCTTTTTTTTTTTTTCTGGCGTACAGTGTATTATTAAGGGTCACCATAGTAATTAACCAATTCCAAAGGCCGTTATTGGTGTTCAGATAAGTAATACATGATAAATTATTATGGAGTAGGCAGTAACATGTGCGTTTCAAAATAATAATGTGGTCTGTGATGTATGATAACGATCCATTGTGACAGTAACACGTGACTTAACTTTTTCTGGGTTTCTGTAGCCACTACAAATACTATTTTCGAGATATGTTAAAGACAATGAATAAAGTAGATTTCTTCCTTCTTTCCTATGTCTAAACAAAGTTTTAAAAAGTGGGTTTACTTAACTTGAGTAGTTGCGTGGCTTGTGAGCCCAAGACATGTCATTCGCGGGTTGCAGTCCCTCTTATTGCACAAATGGCCGTAATCTAAATTTCGATTCATTTAATCATCTTCATGCCGCACCAAAGTGTCATAGGATGTATAATTCATTAATTAAAACGAAAACAAATAACATACATTCAAATGTGGTACAGTAAGGTGTCTACTTCTCTAATTTGATAATTTCTCCACACTTCGATTATATATATATCAGCGGTGCTAAGAATATCGGGCTCCACTATATTTAATGTAAGGATGCAGATCATGCCATCAGAAAGTGTAAAAATGTTTTTCAAGAAATAAAAAAAAATAATTTTTTAAATGCCTTTATGTTGTTCGTTATAAAAAAAACGAAAATAGCGTAATTTTAAAATGATCTGCAACGTTGTGCTCTTAGGAAATGACTGTAAAATGGCGTTACAACTAATCCAATTTCTCCACTTGGCTTTAATGTCAAACGTCAAACAGGTCATGATTTCCAATCAATGCATGCTATTACGTGTCCAGTTGAGGAACTAATACCTTGATACTATCTACACAAGAATAAAACAAGCTTGGATCTTGTTCTTCAATGGTTGATCTCTGCATTTGAAAGAAAGGTAAAGTTTTTGAATGATCAAATATCACAGATGACAACAAAACTAAAAAAAGCAATAATTATTAGAAAGGGATAAAGAACTTGAATAATAATCAATAGAATGAAATAACTGAATTCTTATATTTTTATATAGAACCAGCGGTATTAATTGTTTAAAATATCTTAAGCGTAATAATATAACGTAAGGAATTCGTTGTGGCCTTAATCACATGACGTTTCATACTTTTAAATGAAGGAACTAATATTATTTTTTTTTAAAAAAATATATCGCCCTTGTACTAGTGGCCAAACTCCAAACATTGCGTCCCATTGCACTATTAGAATTTAGCTCCAATCGGAACACCGAGGTTGTGTGAGAGTGCAACTACAGCTTAACATTGTATCTAAACCACATGAGCTCCCTCTGGAAACCGAACCCGGGTTTCCCACACCGAACATACATACGCTAACCATACAGCCACGACAGTGCTCCAAATTCCAAACAAAATGAATACAAGAATCTAAGATGTATTTGGGATAGGCAACACACTTTAACTGACTTCTCAATTATTCCATCTCATTGACTACCATAATATATTAGATACAGTATTTCGTAGTCATGTATGTAAGTCAGTTGTAGTTATATTTTGAATCTACTGCTCCCATGGCAACAGAGCATAACCTTAGCAATTAGTTAAAAACACAATTGTACTGAGGTAACAGTATTGCTTAAAGGATGGTCTCTGTGTCTAGCATTACAATCGAGGAAGTTTAAGATTCTGTAGTACAGGTGCTGTTAACATGATTTTTACCGTCCTACTAAAATAAAAACCATAACATCACATTCAGGAAAAGCCGTGTTATTTGTTTAATAAAGCTAAGAGAAAGCAACGAAATTAAAAGTTATCTTAATATTCTAACCGTGCTAACCGTGTAAACTTCTGCTAAAAAATAAATAATGGTAATAAAAATGCAATAATGACATGGTTCCCCAAAACAAAAATAAAACTAATATCTTCATTAGCTGAAAATAAATATTATAAGTTTATTGGTAATATCAATGTCTGAAGATCAGGCATTATGTTTACATAGATGCCTATAAAATAAGAAAGTTCTGCAATTGAAAATAAAAAAAAAAGATTTCTAATGTTTCTACTTGCTTAGTGATCTAGTAGCTAGTGAGCCACTTGGTTTACGTGGTCCCGAGTTCAATTCTCAGTAGGAGACCGTTAAAATTTGAACGCATTTCGGTGGCTTCAATTCCATCTTAAACTATAGGTCCAAATCTTACAGCTGAAACCATACACTAAACTTCAATAAACAACAAGGATAAAAAGTAGGTGCGGTCAAATATTGTTATTGTCACGGACATCTTAAAATATCTTACAAAGGATGTGGGCGTCAATGAGATTTAAAGCAAAGTATCATAAGTTCTTTAGAAATTAAACTGATAATTTAAAATATTATTTACATATGATTAGCATACGCGCTTTTGGCACGGAAGAGCCGGGTTTGTTTCCTGGTGGAAGCTCGTGTGATTCAGATTACACGTTAAAATGTACGTTCACATCTCATGTAGTCTCGCAGCTCAAAGGGACGATAAACTTCAATCCAACCAAAGCGTTATTTAGAAGAATATGGAATGATGTCAAATTTAAAAGTATTTGAATGTCTTGAGTGTTTGGTGTTCTGTTTAAGTGATCATACGTACATCTTGTTTCTGTCCTCCTTCGCGACATGTTAAGTTCTTATGTCCCATATTGAAATATCTAATACTATAAACAAGTGCAGAAAAATGAAAGCAAATTGTCGCTCATTTATGCTTATTCATCAAGTGTTTTCTGCTATCAAATTCTGTAGTTTAAATATAAATTCTTAAGTATGTTTTCAGGTAGAGACTAAAGTCATACTACTTAACACGTAATGACATACTTCTTTTGTCGGCAATAGGTATACATATATTGTTGTTTATTTGACAGTCTTTCCCTCAATACTGTATGATGTTTCGTCTGCTTTTTTGGTAACAAGGTATCTCAGGTAGCAAAACTGAAACGCGGAGTCCTCGTGAGACCTTGCCAACCTGGGAGAAGTACCGTTACTCTTAGCGGCACCTGTTCAGAATGTTGGTTGAGGGGGCAATCGACGTAAGAAGTTAGAAGCTAGTCTTAAATGTGTGTGTGTTGTGTGGGACAGACTGACCTATGAATGAGCCTTGAGGCTGTAGATCACGTGAGAGGAATGCGTTTTGTTACCACGTTCTTGTTTAAGGTCGTGTCCGAAAGGCTTGCATCGCCGGAGAAGATTTTTCACTGATGTTTTTGTTATGCAACGTCTTCCCATTTTTACTTTGTGTATTGCCGACACTAGGGCTGTGCCATATCCGGATGTGTATACAGGGAAAGACTATACTCATGTCGAAGCTTTCCTGACACCTTAACAACGAAGATAACGAGTCAAAAGTTTTGAGATCAACATTATCAAGTTTATTTTTTTCTTATAATTTTAGATATCGATACCAGAAAATATATGAACAAAGTATTTATAGGATAGAAATTTCCACGAAATTTTTCAACACCAAAGAACTATAGGCCATTTCATGGGTAGTCCCTATTCTTAATTATGAAGATATTTTGATTTATGTTAATATTAAGTAAAATTAATTTTACATGTTCATTCATTCCTAAATCTACAAAACGAGTTATGAATATAGTACACATATATCAGAAAACTGAAATAAAATTTTTAGTATTACGCCCCATGGTTATGCCCTTTAAGATAACGAAGACAAATGATTAATGAAGGTAAAATATAATGAAATAATTTCTAGAATGAGAATGTGGGAGGGAAGGAGAGAAACACTAAAAAAAACATGGACACGATATTATCTACCGCAATCTCTTATTCTGGGATGTAACTAGGGACCCTCGCAAAGTTGAGTGCTTTATCATTGAGCCACCGGGTTCTCCAGCGCGTTCATTTTCTTTTTAATATTCGCGTATTATTTCAATTTGGAATTGTATATTGTGACGAATGGTTATCTTGCGTGCCTTTATGCTTATGATACTTGATGCCAGTCGGAGAAATATTGACTCAATATATCTTGAGGTACCTGAGGATCTACTTGACTTAGAAGACGGTGAACTCCGATGTAGAAAGTCAGAAACAACGGCCATATGAGCTGATATGCTCATCACATTTTTATCGCTTAAAGGCAGTCTAGATGTCCATAGCACTTAGGACTTATAGTGTCAGGACTTTACTTTATGGGTCAATTCTACTTGAAATCATTAACTGCTCAGTATGATGTTTACACGATAGTTTACCGCAAATTAGAACCTTCAAATACAGTGGTCTTCCACTTTTTTCGTTTCATTATAAGAAATATCCTATTTAGCATTGTCCAACGATTGCATCTTTATTTTTTCCGTCCCCTTCCTTTTACCTTTTAACATACCTACTACATTCATAATGAGACAATTGTTTTTCAAATAATATCTATTTCTTTTCCTCCTTATAACTATCTCTTGTATTATTCTTCTCTTCTCAATATTAGCTTGAAACCTCTCATCTGTATTTTTTACTTTCCCCTTAATTTTCTCTATCGTTTTCTATTCTCCTATCTCGAATTTTTCATCGCTTATTTTTAATATACATACGAGTTTCAGTACAATATTCCATTCAAAAAATTTGGTAAATTTTTCTGTAACTCTTTATTTAGGTCCACAAAATACATTTTTCTTATACTTTTATTTCCATCTTACACATCATAAACATCTTTGTGCATCAGTAATATTACCTAAGTATCTAAAGGAAGTGATTTGATCTACAGTTTGTAATTTCCATATTTGGCACTGTTCCTTTCTTTCCTATCACCACCACTTCTTGTCTTTTCAACATTTATTTTCATGTCATAATAGTCTCTAAAGTTTGTACCATTATTTTAATTTTCGTTTCAGATTCCGTTATAAGATAAGCATTATTTGTAAATCACACAATTCTTCTAGCTTCTACCGAAATCATTATGTAAACTCTTCTTAACTATTTTATCTAAATAGATATTGAATAATGTTGTGAAAGGTTAACATCTGTGTCAACTTCCATTCCACTTATTCTTTCCTTAACAATGTCGTCCTTTCCTTATCATTTTTTTTTCTATTTTTACTCTTAGTTTTTGATTTGTATATAAGTTTCTTAATAATATTCACCCTTTCAATTTCATCTCAACTTTCTTTGTTACTCCCATAAAAACATCCCAGTTCATCCTGTCAATAACTATTCTATAATAAATCAATAAAGACTACATACACTTTCTTTCCTTTTTCTACATACATACACTTTCTTTCCTATTTCTACATTCACCAATTATTCTACACAAACCAAATCGCGCCTCGTGTACTACTTTCGTTCTTAAACCAATCTATTCTTCCTCAATTTTCATGTTTATTCTGGCATAAAATCTTTTTTTTTTTTTTTTTGCCGGATGTGATATTAATATGTCGTCTAGAATTACTCACATCTTTTGTGTTTGCTTCCATTCCCAATTACAACAGCCTACATAGGAAGTAATTTACCAATTTACCATTGGAATTCTCAATTTATTTAGTTAAAAGGAAATCAACAAAATGTTTTGACAGTTCGGTTATTCCCTTCACATCACATTTTAAATGTTTAATTTAAAACACTTTCTTTTGTTTATGCAGATTATGAACGTGTAGTAGCTGTATGTGGGCGCCTTACCGAGAGGTTTTGTAGAGAAAATGATATATCGAAGTATTGACAGATCAGAATGTTTGTATGATAAGTCAAGAAAATGTTTGAGCTCTCTGTGCTCATATTATCTCATTCGTTGGATCAATTTTCAGGACCAGAAACTGTTAACTTTTAATAACTTTAACTAAACTAACTAATGAACTCTATGACTTGTGGAACCCGAAGGTTCAATGTCGCGTTCACAAAAGTTCTCCACTGACTTTTATTCTTAGCCAACTGGATCCAGTTTCTAGTTTGTGTTCCTATTTCTGCGAGATCCATCTTAATATTGTCCTCCCATTTGCGTCTAGGTCTTCCTAGTGATCGTTTTCCGATTGGTCTTTCAGTTAATCCTTTGAAAGCGTTCCTACCTTCTTCCATCCTGGCTACATGGTATAATACAGTAAAACATGTCTTTAGCGGAATCGAATAGGACTCGCAAAAATTTCCGTCAAAGATAGGTTTCAGGTTAACGAAGGTAGATTTATGCCAAAAAAAAGTGCGTGCATATAATGGACATACTGAGATAAAATAAGATAAAGTACGTACCTTAGTCAATTTACAGTATTTTTTCAACTACAAATTAATACACGTAAAATTCACAATGAACGGAAAAAATACTGTACATACGTTATCTTAATTTTTTCAATAGTCACTGCTTGTCTGGCCAACTTTCCACAGAGACTTTAGCCTGAGAAACAATACTAAGCATATTAGCGTCGTTTCGACGTAGGGCAAATATTGTAATTCCTTTAAACTTTTGACAAAATCTTGATAAGTCTTTAGCCTACACTCTTCTTCCAACTCAATGCCTTATTTCTCTTCTTCCTCTACCTCCTCTTCTCCTTTCAAACTTCCCATATACTTCTCAATTAGAGTATATATTCGTATTTCCTTCGGTTTACACAACGCTGTTTATTTTGCTTAAAAAATATATATCTAACCTCTCATAGGATATCTAAAAAATTTCTAAATGCTGCACTACGAAATTTAAAATTTCCCGTAAGAGGCTTATTTTGATTTTCGTTGTCCGCATAATACAGTTTCCGTTTATTGAAGGGAATTTCAACACTATTTTCGATAGTAAATTCATTGGACTGTGATATATTTCAGTTTAACACAAGTTTCCGTTTCATAAAGAGTTCCTTTAAAGACAGATTTTACTGTATAACTTTATTAACATTAATTTGTATAAAGCTTTTGTGGGTCTTTGTATGCATTTATTTTATTCAGAAACTCGTGTCATTTGAATGAAATTCACAAACACTATTTGAAATGTAATGATGCTTGTAGTTCTGGCTGCTAATCACGCTTAGACTCCATAGAATTAAGAGATGGTGAAACTTTCACAAAAGGTGGATGGAAATTTAATAATTGTTGTAATTCCTTTTTACCCTACCTATTACCTTAAAATGAACGACGTTTGTCGTTTTCGAGTACGATACAGCAATTTAACAAAATTAAGTCATTTTCAAGTCATTTAGGGATGACTTTACAGAAACATATTTCTCTCCGGATCATGACTAATAATTTCCATAAAGTAGGATAAATCTATTGTTTCAGGAAGCGAGAAAGCAAATTAATTACATTTCGATTTTCGAAAAATTCATTGAGTTATGACTTTAATAGGATGGTTCAGAATTTCAACGTATTCGAATTCTGATAAAGAATTATCAGAACCAGAAGCCAGTTGGCTAGAAATGTTTCAGATATTTTCCATTAATCTTGCTCACTACTGGAAAAAGAAACAAGCACTTCAACTATAAAGTGAAAAGTTAATATGATTGTGTTCAAATCGAAAATTAAAAAATTTGAAACACTGAAATTTGATTCAATTACAAATTTTATCTAATAGATGGTTTAAGTTTTGTGTTGCATTTTAACATTGTTAGTATATTAAATTCTATAGTACATTTAAATCGAAGATTAAAACTAAGAGAAACACTTTTGTTACTTTAATGTCATCTGAAAGGAAGTTTCAGTATTATTAAGTATTGGTTATTTAAAAACATAAGATCCTAAATATCAGGAGACGTTTCTAACACTCGCCTAGTAGCATTTCTGTAACACTGCATCTACAATAAGTGTTAGAATAAGAAACATGGTTCTTAGTTCTGAATTTGACAACTTCTTATTTATCTACACAATGAGAGAGTAGCCGTTTTCAGATGATTGTATGCAACAAGAACTTTGCGTTTTGAAATAAACTATATCGTGTATACTATTGTATTTGGAGGAAATTATTATTATTATTATTATTATTATTATTATTATTATTATTATTATTATTATTATTATTATTATTATTATTATTATTATTATTATTATTATTATTATTTAAGTATAGTAACTTGCCACGCAGAATTCTTGTGAACTGGAGTGAACGTTTAATATGGAGAAGCTTGTTGATTATAGTAAAAATAAAATAGTAATATAATTATGACTTAAACTGGATCATATGAATCGAATTGAAGGCTTATTTCGAAGTTCATAGCTGCGGCTTTAAGATAATATTGAGTAAATCTAAAAGTAATGTTTTGATTTTAAAGCATTGAATAACGCCTTATGCTAGGCAACCCAAATTGCATCTAGCCTGTCGGTAACTGGATTAGCATCTTTTGGAAATTGAGCAAGTGAATGAAGGCAGCAATGAACCATTTCATTTAAATAAGTATAAATTTAAATAGCTTCATTCAATTATTTAATATTTAATTAAATTAATACTGTATGTAGGATATTTAAAACCTGGACCAAAAGATGAATGGATTATATTTTTGTATTTGCATCGCCATAGAAGAACAGAGCTATTTGAACTGGTGTTTTTTCTTTGTTAAAAAATATAAAATTTGATTGGATAATCTAACGAAGTATTACCGTAATTGGTATACATGCTTTGTGTGGATGTTGTTATTGATTTATCTTAATTTGTCTAATTTTAGAAGTTGTTTCAATTAAATTTATAACGATGATTTAATTTTTCAAATTTCAAGAGTTGCAAAACAACATACTTTTATGAAGAACATCTTTAAAATCTTAATAAGAGGAACATTAAAATTGAACTATTTAAGATTTTGTTGTGTAAATAATCTTCAGTGATAATATATACCTAGAAAACTGTAATCCCATGTCATTTCGACTTGTTATAAAAATTGACACAAAACCATCTTAGAAAGTAAGATGTAAGAAATGGAAATTGAGTTTTTTTAGTCCACTATAGACTGATTTGATATACAACTTGTCTTTTCTATGGTTTCAAAGAATATTCCGAGCATATCTTAAGAATCAATTCAGATTTAGTCGATAGTGTTATATTTTTGCTCGTTATATATATTACATGCTTAACAACAAAAGAATAACAATAAAAGACCTGAAAGGGGACACAATGGCTCAATGGTAGAGCAATTACCCCTGGTGCATGAGGTTCCTGGTTCGATACCCGACCAAGTAAGTTTGTGGTGGACAAGATCGTGCTAGTGGGTACTCCCGTTTCCTCCTATTTTCTCATGCCGCCAATTCTTCCATCATCACATCATTCACTTGCTTTAATCATCGCCTTCCTTAGCCTAATAGGCATAATCGTAGGACGTTAAAGTGAAAGATTTCCTTTCCTTTTTCAATAAAACAGCTCACGTTAAACACGTTTGTCGCAACTCTTTCTAAGGAACCTGAAACTATTAAGGAAACAATACTTTAACTTACAACTTCAATCATAATGTCATGACGAATATTTTCTAGACCTTTAGATTTGAATAAACAAGAAAAACTGCTACTTTCTATTATAAAATTACCGAATGCATTAATTTTACTTAAGACTTCACAATATTATTTACTGCTTACCATAATTTACTTAGATTCTCATTTGGGAGTGCCCTAAAGCAAACACTAATAGATCTAGCTATAGACCTTCTGAAACCTATTACTTTGGTGAAAATTCCAATCGAATGAAGAAGGGGAGACATTGAGTACGCAGTATTACAAGGAGAAAGTGGATTCCGCACGGTTAGATAACAACAATTTTCAGCACGGGACTGTAGTTTTATACCTTAGGTTCTTGGGGTCATTATTAACATGTATATACTTATGTACTTTATAAGCATTCTAGTCACATGTTTAGTATGTAAAGTGTGTGTTTTGTCTGATGATTATACCTCATTACAAGTTTCTTTTTAATTCAATAGAATTCCGCACACATGTTGATTAATTCTTTCTTTTGTCGTTTCTGGACTTTCATCTCGTAAGTGACATGTAACACATGTTTGCTTACTGCTTATCTTAAATGCTCTTCACATATGCTTGCTTTCACGGAATCAAAGCCTCTTCCTATGTTAAGTACACACTATTCTTTACTTTAGTAAAAGATTTCATCAGGAATTCTGTATTTTCATAAGTCTATTCTCATATGTTTTCCCTCTTTATTTAACACGTACACTTCTCTTGTGGTCGCTGTTACATCCTGAATCTAAGCCCCATATTACTACTGTTATTTATTGAGTAGTCATAACATTAAATACACTTACTAAAGTGATGTTTTAATTATGAACTGAATTTGCATCAAATTTAACAGGATAAGTGGACAATGATTGAATATTCAACTAAATTTCGGAGGTACTGAGTATTTAGAAGCAAGCTCACTTTAAAGTAATGAGAACTTGCTTTCGATGCTCAAAGCTTCCGAATTGAAATTTTCTTTGAGCAAACAAAGCAGAAACTAGAGCTTGTATAGTTTCGAATATGTAACGACAAACAATTCACAAACAAATACAAATTCGAACTAACAATAACCCCTTACAATTGCTTACGTTTGGATGATAGAACCGAGAGATAAATATAGTCCAGGGAGGCCAGAAAATTTTCAATTACATTATTTCAAAGGTCATAAATATTGCTTTTAGTTTCAGAATAATCGAATTTCCGCCTCCCTTTTTTTAATGAATAGAGACGTTCCCTTTTTGTTTGGAAAAGAAGGAAGCTCTTTAAATGTATTTAACCCTTCGAGTACCAAGACTGGGTCAATTTGACCCAAATGAACTTTTATAAAGAAATGCTATAATTTCAAAGAGCCGTAGCGGGCTAATATTTTAGGTACTCCTCCATTAACAACCATTTTTAATTTTAGAACCCATTTCTGTAGAATTCATATATAAAATAAACATAAAATACCCAAAAATATGGCAGAAAATGTAGTTGGGTTAATTTGACCCAGCACTGGTACTCCGCGGCACTGCACAAAATAACATATTATTATTATTATTATTATTATTATTATTATTATTATTATTATTATTATTATTATTATTATTATTATTATTATTATTATTTTGCTGATTGAAACGGTATTATTTTCTTTTACCTGCAACAATCACTTCCCCGTTCTACCGAGCTCTGGTTGGGGTGAGAGTAATAGAATGTGTTTTATTTTAGCGATTTTAGCAAACTCTTTTTTCTCACCCTTTCCCCCTCCACACTTACCGCTGTACATTTCTTTCTCAGCAATTGCTTCATTGTTGTTCAGTTCCCTACAATATCTGGTTTTATTCTTAGCAAGCCACGTGATTCTTCATCCCTCAAGTGTGCAATCTGCCATAAGTTTTTATGCAAAGCACACTGCACCAGCGAACCGCTCTAAAAAGACTTCCAGGTGTAATCAAAATATAATGTGTGACAGGAATTACTCCTAACAATGACAGCGTATTTCTATCTATAAATTTCTAATGTTACAGTACTATAATTCAGGTATTGTTTTGAAGTGTCACGAGCCACCACTGACAGTGTATACAGCGTATAAAATTTGCTGCAATATAAAAAACGATCAGGTACTCATGGAAATTTTAACTCCGTGAATCAAACTTGATATATTTTTAACAAAAATCACGCCTCGGTCAAAATGACTCAGGCTTAGTACTTTACGTAACATTTTAGGCTTGGTACTCTAAGGGTTAATACAATTTGCAACAGGTTCCTTTCCTTTATGATGTACCGTATTATACGGTAGCATAGGAATGTATTGTGTTGCTATGTAATTTAAGATTATCTCTTACAAGAAGCTAAAACATACAGTTCTTCCAATTTTATATGGTTCTTTGACCTGTTATAATTTGGGATAAAAGGTAGTGTTTTGAACGAGTTCCGAAACAGTTTACATCGATTGATCTTATCTTTTAAAATTTTTGTCTGTGAAGATAATATACGGAATTCTTTTACTGTGACCGCAGCTATGAATGAAAAAAGTTGCAATAAGTTATTTTGTCAAATGGACAATCCAAAAGATTAACCAGCAAAATCCATATTGTAACAAACCTATAAGGAGTGTAATACGATATTTTCTTATTAGACCTATATTCAAGGTGATATATTTGAGAATTTTCTCAGCCTCTGGACGTGGATGCTTATGGATACTAGTTATGTTTTCTACCATATATAGCCTTACATTTTACACTGATTAAACATGCTTAGAACAGAAATGGGCATTGCTAAACGTTAGTCTTTATTAAGTACCTTTGCAACAAGTCAAGTATGTTAATAAAATTCAACTTGAACGTTCGAGCTGCTCTCTTGCATTAAAGAAAAAAGACATTTTGAATATTATGTATCTTGCAGCAACGACAAATATACAAAAAAATACGTGGCTAATTTAAGCTTAATTGGATTTAATCCATAATTCAGATTCAACCTTAGCAAAGACATCAAAAGATGATTTGTAGTAGAAACACAAGAGGCAACGAAATGAATTTCTTCTTTACAAAGGAAGTATTCAAGGAGAAGGAAGAAACGGCTGGGTTTTTAATGTGTTTTTATATATATCATCTGCGTTGCTGTCGGAGCCCGATTCATTTCCCCTGAAGAGCACTTGGACGATTTAAAACAGGAAGTAGTGTTGTGGATCAGGAAAGTATCAGGACAGGACGGCGGTAATTTTTTTCTGCAGGAAGTTTGAACGAAAAATGGGAGAAAGACAAAAGTTTTATCGTCACGGTTGACTAGAGTAGAACAAGGAGGCTTGGTTTATTTATATAAAGTTCTGTCTGAGACATTTTATGCATTATTATCTCTTCTATTTATTTAAAGTCGTGTGGTGCCAGAGCTCTACTTTTTTTGTAATGTAAACCAGTACTACTTTCACTCACTTTTAACTTAGTGATTTAATAGATACAGTATCTTTACGTAAAAAGATAACGTACTTAAAGTTGTTCTATTACAGGGAAGTTTCTGCAGCTATTCTTAGGTTTAGAACCTTGGTAGTGTAGTCAATAAGGCACCTAACAATCGGATATCATAGGTTTGATCCCCAGTGAGGCGGGATATTTTCACATACTACCTTTGTTTCAAAGCAACTTAGGAGTTGATCAGCCTCTGCAAAATGGTGGCTGGGAAAACCTGTGGGAGATGGAAGGAAGAGAGTGTATTTCTTATTACATCAACTCTGGTGTGTGTCGAAGTCAAGAAAATAGTGTCTGAACTTTATTGTCCATGGGCCATTTATGATTTAATAAATAAAAGAAATAAATGCAATTTTAGCACTTTCAATTTCAATTTACGCGAGTTTTATGTTAAGAAAATCCATTTTCCGTACAAACAAAGATTAAAGTAGAATATAATTTTTTCTATAATAATTAAATAACACCCATTTTAGTAATGTTCTTCTTCTGGTTAGTTATTTAACTTTGGAAAACAAAAGTTTACAAAAGAATAGAAAATTAAGTACGTATAATTCGAAATAATTATACTACTTCAAGAATTTGTCCGACCGAGATATCATATGAATAAGAGCGTTTCAAGAAAATTTAATGATGATTTTAAATAAGAAAATAATAGAAAGAATGACAAATATTCGAAATTTGTCTTTAAACGTAGTAAGATATATACATGTACACATTAAAAGGGTTTCCAAAAGGTGGTAAGTTTCATCATCTAGTTAGGGATACATGATTCTATAATGATGAAACTTAAAGTCCCACAATTCATATAAATTTATATAGCAATTACTAGGCTACTAATTCATCAAGAACCATTTCGTACACTGTATCAAGATATTACCTTTTATTACATCGTGTAACAAATTGAACATTTATACACCTTAAAAATTGTGCATGTAGTTTACACAAGATGGTTCCGGAATTATATTATATTTATATTTCGTTGCTATGACAACGAATCTCTATTTTTAACATAAAACAGCAACGTATATCAAAATGCAAAACAATTACATTTATATTTTGTTTTATTTCTATATATTTCATCTTCCTTTTCTTAGATAGCTTGTTCATCAATTTGAAGTACATTCTGCCCAAAGATGTTGAAATACAAGTAGAAAAATACACGTATCGTTATAATTCCAACTTATGAGGCAATAAATCACAAGATCAATTTTCTCCACTTGTTAATTCCACTTCCGTTCCAATATTGCAGAGTCATCCAGTGGTTTCGAACCTTTTTTGAATGACGATATATTTCACTGAATACCCACAATATTGCGACGCACGTTTTGATTGTTTTATTATTAATGATAATATAAATTATAGTAATGTTAAGCCTATAAATTTCTGTAATATAGTGAGTGTATGTAGTACTGAGCATTGCTGCTATCGCTGGAGGCTGATGCAGTCTGTCTCAACATTTATTTTAACTAATTAGGATATTAAATATTTCTTGGGGGTCACGGTGGCTCAGTGGCAGAGCGCTTACCTCTGGCGAGTGGGGTCCCTGGTTCGAGCACAAAGTAAGTTTGCGGTGTACAACATCGTGTCTGTGGGTTTTCTTAGATTATTTCCGTTTCCTTCCATATTATCATTCCACCAAATTATTCAATCATTCACTTGCCTTAATCATCCGTCTCCATTAGTCTAAAGGACATAATAGTCGGAATAAAACTGAAATATTTCATTTCATCTCGGGGTTCTCCCGTTTCCTTCCACTTTCTTCATTTCACCATTTCATTAATTTCTCATAATCACCGTCTCCTTTAGCGTAACCAGCATAACCGTGGGACGCAAAACTCAAAGATTTCATTTAATTTTTTTCATTTTATTTCATAAGTGCTTCATGATTTTTACAATATAAAATTTTGCGACATGCCGTATGGGACTATGCGATATACCAGTGTGTCACAATACGACGGTTGGGAACCACTGGATTAATCCAACAAAATACAAGCCTTCTGGTGTCAGATCTTTAAGCCACATATATTTGTAATAATGTTCCTCAATGCTCATTTATTTATGAAAAGTACATAGAGAAAGGAAGTAATTAAGTCTTCTTTTAAAGGTAACACAGCATCACTGCGTAGTGACAACAAATCTAAAATTCAAATGATATTCATTTTAAGACTTGTATCAAACACTGTTAATCATTAGGTCATACAAGCTCGAGCCAAAAGCATGAACAGATCCGCGAATCAACGAGGTGATAATTCCTGAGCTGTTTCATGTTTAAAAAAATAATTAAAAATTTAAAATGTGTATTGTTACATAGGATTTTTGTAGGTTGCCAGAAAATTAAGAGATACGCTCTCGTAACATCTACCTGCGCATGCTTTTGGCTGGAGAAAAGTATAGGAAACAGGTGTTGACTGTTGCGGTGCGCTACGTAGTTCTACGACGACGTGGACCTAATATACTTAATTGATAATTAATTCGTCGCTCTCTTGTAAACAAATTAATTAAAATTAAATTAAATTAAAAATAAATATGAAACAAAACTTGTAAAATTGGACATCTCTATACTTGACTAAATTACTCTATTTAGCCACATACGAGTATTTAGAACCATATGCTCTTATTATTTTAGATCAAAAAACTTAAGTTTCACTGACATTATTTGCTTTTTTATCTGACGCAAGTATACCAATATCAGCAATTGCATTTATTATATAGTCATCAAACGTGATTTTATGTTACTTTAACAAGATATAATCGATCAAAGGGCCATTGATTCCAACAAAGACAAAATATCTCCAATGAAACCGGCTTTTAATCTTCTCGAGACCACTCATGGTAATGCTACATCATGCTGTATTGAAGTGTTACACAATTTTGACGAAAAAGTTACATTTTACATATCAGATAAAAGGATGTTATACAGGTAAATGAGGTATTAGCTGTTGCATTATGGTAATTGGTGTATAAGCTGTGAAAGTTTTTTATGTAATTCTAAGAAAATTGAATAGGAGCATATTTCATTTCTCATAGCACATGTGTACGTCCATAATCTGCCATAGTCTGGTGTATATTTCTTTCTTTTAACAGTTTATCTGAAAATCTCCCTTTGTGCTCTCATCTAGTATCACTGAATAATAATTTTTTAAAAAACTTTAATTCTGCAATACTTTACTAAAATTACATGTTTCTCATTACTCATATGTCCAGTAGTCCACTTTTATCATGGGAGATCTCTACCTAAACATTCCCGCCTAACTAATTTGACTACAGAAGTTCTACATAAACATTAAGAAAGAAAAAAGAACATATTATATGTTTATATGAGTTTCTCCAGCATAGAACATTCCTTTTTTCAGTGTAATTTGAAATGACCTCTTGGGTCATGATCTGTAGAAAGTTTAAGCCGTTCTTCTTCCTCTCGGCTCTTTTCACCGTGCGTTGGCAAAAGTAACTCTCCCTCCCATTCCATTCATTCATGCAGTGGGTCAGTTTCACATTTTGTCGTCGTACGAGACGTGATGTCTTTGGAAGAAATTCCTGCCGTACAATTATTTATTTTTTTTAACGCAATCCACTCACGGAAAACATCTTTTCGGCTTCTCATACCAACTTACTTTCTAAATCTCTTTAGTAAAAGTGAAAACCTCGTTAGTATTCTTTTGAGCTCTAAGAAGTTCGACTAATTTGACACGTAATATATGCATTCTTCATATAGAATTGTCATAAAGAAAGTAAATGAATTCAAAAAATATGTGTCTTTAAAAAAGTATCCAGAATTATCAGAGAAACTTTGCTTTTAACTTACCTCTTATTCCAAACACTAGTCATACAGTAAATATCACTAAAATACGGAAGTGTATTTTGTCACACAATGTCCTCACCTGCGTACATACTTTTATTTGTAGACTTGGTACAAAAAGTTAAATAACCTTAGTATATATACATATATCTTTGAGAATGATCTCTACAAAATTTAGCTGTACTAGCAATCATTTGTAAATTCAAATAGGACAGTCAAGGGAGCAGGACAGCTATATATTGTATATACTTTAAACGGGTTCAAAATTAATAAGGTTTAATTTTTTCTCAGAATATATTAAAGCGACGTTTAGAACATAAAATTATCATTCTCGACTATAAATACAAGTATTGAATTTATTATTATTATTTTAAAGATATTGCCAGAAAATATGAGAATAACTAGGTAATGGAAACAAAGCAAAATAATTGTTTTCACATAGTAAATATTAGTTGTCCCTGTCAAGTGTAAATAATACAAAATAGTAGATATTATATACAAGTAATGATAAAAAATATTGCAATTGTTCTACCCAGTAGCGTATTTACGATTTTGTTTCAGGCAGGGCTTTGCTAACTTTATTGCTGGAAATGTGAAAATTCTGCAAGATATTTAATATACTTCAATATAGTAAGAAAAATTTCGGGAGGGGCTTAATTCCGGAAGCTCCCCTTAAATACACCACTGGTTCTACATCAGTAACTTCGATAGAGCTTGTCAATATTAGTTTGAAGAAATGTTTCGTATTCTCAATATTTACTATTGTTAGCAAGCAACTATATTTGCTATAAAAATACTTCGTTGTAATGGTTTGGTTAGTTGCAAGATTTACACTTCAAAGCATTTCTACTTGCTCAATATTACAACTTGATTTACAAGAAAATTCATCTAATGATGTCATGTTGATGTTGTACGTAGTGTTGTAAAGAATAATGAATGATGAAGATGAAAGTTTTGTACTATACCGAGGTGCTAACGAAGGAAATAATACAGTTATGATCTACACACTCACAAAGCATTCTTACAACCTTATAAGAATTCACTTCGTTAGGATGAGAAAGCAAAGTCTTTTAAAAGAAAAAGTCCGTTATTCAAAAGAAAGGATCATACATAATTTAAAGTTGTGATATTCGGATTAACGTGAAAGGATGTATGCCGAGAGTACAACTGCTACGTATATCTCTGTGACTGATCTTTGTATTTACAAATGATAAATTACATTTATTTTCAAGGAAAACTACTCGGTGTATTTAAAAAACATTTAATCATTTTCAAATTAATGTTGAAGTTATTTGATCATGTTTTATGACTGTAGCAAATTTACATTTATTGAATTATCACAATAGTTCATGTAGAAAATTCTATCTGTTCTATCCATTTCGGGTGAAAAATATATTTCGTTACCTAGTTGCAACGAAGACAGCAGCAAAATTGAAACTAACGAAAAAGTGAATAACTGAAATTTTATTTATTTTATGGCATGCAGAAATGTAGTTCATCATTGAAATTAATTAAATTTACATTATTATTTGTATTAAAGTCTAATTAATTTACACTTTAATTTTATATATATTTTAAAACATGTATAATAAAATTTAAGCCATTTTATGTATTTTTAATAATTGTTGTATATTTGCAAAATATTAATAATTGAATTTATTCCGATATAAGTTTAGTTATGATTAATTATTTTGGTTCCGTAGAACAAAATATAAAAGTTAAATGTAAATTTGGGATATTATATTTATTATATCTCCAAAGAGTACGTATATCTATTTTTCTTTGTTGGACATTTTAAGATTTCTTGATTTTAAGTACTATGAATGACTAGTATTGTAAATGGTTAGAGGAAAATTTACTGAGATTGTGTGCTTAATTTTTAAAACTTTTAAAACTTAAAAGTTAAGTTGTAATTTGTGTAAAAAAAATAGGTATGTAACTTGTTCTATATTTAACCTATTTGTTAGATGTTTTCGTCTTACAATAATGAATGTATTGTGTATTGCTACGTAAAGTGTAAACTGCTCTGAACGTGTGATCAAGATATAACTTTTGAAAGAAATTGTTTATTAATACAGTAATAAAAATTAACGATGTCGTTATTACGTATTAATTTATTTTTATTTTTACTTTCAGGTAATTGATATTACGCATTTATTAATTCATATTGGCGTGGGTGAGTAGCAAAAGATTAGATAAATTAATTTCCGAAGATTCATTTCATTGTACTCTACTTTGGTCAGCTCTACTTGCTAAAGTCACTCATACAAGAAAGAAATATATTTTGCTTAAGACATTAAAATATAGGGTTTTCTTTTGTTGCCGACTCTGCACATGTATAAAATTTAAATTCAAGATTTTCTTCAGCTTCTTCATCTGTTCATTTTTCTTTCATTTTACTTTATATATTTTTTCTTACTTTACTGGTCATCAATGGCAATTGTTCAAACCTTTTTGTCCTACTTCTTGATTTCCTTGTTCAAACATTTCATGATGTGGAAAGCAGGAAAATATGTTCACAATTGACACAAAACACACATTAATTTGTATTAGTATATGTGAGAAAATGCTCTGCAGTCTGTTAATTTGTAATCTTTTGGGTGAGATACAAAGATGGCACCGTTATACATAAACTCAAATGTGTCAAATGTTTGTTGATTCAGAATTACTCACTTATTAGAAAACCTTCATTCTATGTGTTTATAAAACCTTATACAGTAAAATATAATGGCATAATACAAGTATGTTTATACAAAACTGACACAATGTATATAAGGCGTAAACTCACATTTAATTCAAATTTCATTTTATACATATTATGTCTTATCAGACTCGCACAATGTCCACACGTTTGGCCTTCCAGCAACACAATGATCTGTAAGAAAAGTAACGAAAAATGCACTAATATAAATGTCTTAATTCTTATATGATTCAATGTGTATTTCGTACGGTTATTCCCTGACCATCTGTTTTTCACTTTTTTTTTTTACTTAAATATAATTTTTAATTTTAAAGTGATAAAATCTTCTTAAGCACTTTAAATTTTTCTAAAACATATAGAGATTGAAAGTGTAGCTCTTGTGTTGGCTGACTGGTGATAATTAGGAAATTATCACTTTCTAATTAATATATACATCTAATAATTATGTCAATTTCTTTTGTGAGAGCAAATTTTCTAGACTATTATTTGTATTCAACATCTATTGGTCCAGACTTAGAAAATGATAAAGTAATATTTAACTTTGTATGCTATCTATCTCCTGTTGACCCAACACTTATAAATAATGACGATGCTATTAGCTTTCAAGTGAAGATTTTTGTTCGACCACTACGCATATTCAATCTTTTTATGGTTCAGTGAAAACGAACCTGAAATCTTCCTGTACGTTTTTTTTACAGGAGCTACACTTTTGATTTTTATATTGTTTGTATCCGGGCTGGAAACCCACATTAAGGAAGAAGTCCATCTTAGTGAAAGAGGATTTTTCTTCCCTTTAGTTTGCTCAGACAACCATATAATTATCTTCAGCTAAAGCTTTCTTTCCCCTGGAACTGTATAGATGTGTAGATCTTGGTAATATCTTCCTCGCCGTATGTGGACGCATCTATCATGGTTTTCGAGGATATGATGAAACTTAACATACAACATTTCTCCAGTACTTTTTTTTTTCAAAAAAGAAGAATGTTATGTTGAATACATTATACACAGTACAAAATTACTTCTTTATAGTGCTCAAAATATTCTAGCTTACACGGTTATGTAGAATGTAAAGAACTATAATTGAAAGCATTTATTCTTGTAATACATATCCATTATTCTCTTTTAAATAAATAGTTTCAAATAAGTGCTAGTGTAAGGAAATGTATTCATTTCATACCAACTTGTAATAAAGTATTGTATAGAACATTTAAATACAAGTACAGACATTTAAACTCCGCTTTAAGCATGTGGCATCCTGGTAATGCAAACTGTTGATTTCTTCTCTTGCTTTAAGAAATATTTGTCTCTCTTTTAATCAAATTACTGATACTCGCTTTTTCTTTTCAATATTTAGACGGGAAAAATCTATGCTCGTGTTACAGCTAGCTAACTTTATAACTTAAGAATCGAAAATTTTAGCCGAAAAACAGAAGTCAACATTTGATTTCGCAATCAAGTTTGAATCAAATTCTAATCAGGTTTATGACTATTAACCTTCCTAAGATCTATCCTTATATTATTCCTTCATTCTTCTTGGCTTTTCTGTAGATTGAAAACCCCGTTTCTATTTTCGGGGAAACGTTTGTGGCCCCTGTTATTCATTACGTATAATTTATTATCTGATATTTATTTGTTATAAAATTCCGGGTCTTGTGTAGACCACGTATTTATTCGTCTACGTTTGTGCGAAAAACTTTCATCTAATACTTTTTTTTCGATTCTTTACCGAATAGAATTCAAAGTTATATTTTTAAAAAATATCAACCGTCAAATGTAGCACAGCACTAAAAAATTAGGAGTGCCTTATGAAACTGCAAAAACAAAATCTCATTATTTTAGTTCAACATTTTTTATTAGTGTACCTTATGTGTTACAATAAAAAGATTGAATAAAACTTCAAGAACCCAAAAAATAAATTTTAACGATTATGTAACCTTGGAATCAGAACAATTTTTACCTAAGTGGTTATAACGCAATTTTCTAAATTATCTTTAGAATGTAAGATACAAGTTTTTTTTTTTTTTTAACATACGATTTTCTTAGTCGGGTAGCTATAAGGAAACCTTAGTAGTCAGCAATGATGTGTAGTTGGAACAAAACATTTCCTTTACCTCCAGGCGTCTGATACAAGTGTTTTTACAGTGTTGATATTCAACAAAATTTAGCAAACTATAAGAAAAATTTTGGGAACCCTGCCTTTTCACCTCCATGTTGATGAAGCTATTTCTATCCTTTGTGAGAACATAGTCAAATATAATAGATATTAACGTGATATTGTAGCTCCCATGTGATTAAAAGGTTAACGTTGTAGCCCTTCGTGCTGGAGCTCAGATTCAATTCCTAGTAGGTGTACTTGTTATAAGTTGTTATTCCAAAGTCAAGTTATAAGTCGTGGATTCGAACAAACAATATTGCAACATGGCAATTGCATATAAAATTATGTATATGCAATTGCCATATTGTCATTATTCTTTGTTGGCTATTTTAATTGTATGAGAATTCGTAAAGAAAGTGGAATTTATCTGTATTGCTTAAACTTTGACCCACGTTATATAACTGCTCTTGTTTATAAAAACGTAACATAGTTTATTTGAATTGCACTTTGGTGAAAATTTGTTTAAATAACATTGGCAATATTGTTGCGTTTTCTTAGTACGTTTTCCTAAAAAATGAGCTCTAAGACCTCAATTGTACATGAACGCTAAATATCCCCAATTTACATTTGGTCACGTAATGAGAATTTCATGCAGCTTATACTTCCGTACCCTTTTATCGTTTGCAAACGTTCTTCGTTTGGAGTAATTTTGGGAAACAACTTTCTTATCCTTAGTACGCCAGTAGCATGAATTCATATGTAAATAACATATACGGAGATTTCACAAACTTTTAAAAGAAATCCCCTGGAGAAAGCTTTCTAATAAGTCACGTGCCACAGTTACTCACTTCCTGGGCACGTTTACATCACCTATACTTAGATGGGATTACTCTTTTTCTTTAAATTGAAGAAACTAAAATAAAGAATTTGTCCACCTATTAAGAAGAGAGAAATTAAGTAAATGTCGATAAATTTCGATAGTTGTATATTAATTGATAAGCTTTTCTTCGGATTTTCCTATCTATAATAATTATAGTAAGTATTTAATTATTTTTAAATGTAATTTCATTCACTTATATCTAGTAGGCCGGTAAAAAGTTCCGTGTTTGAGACCTCCGGATCTTAAATATGTGTGTTTGCTTGATTTAAGCTTGTAGCGTGCATGCTGTGCATTTTTTTCTGTATAAGAACCTGATCATGACAGAAGAAAACACGGTATCTTGTTGTGGGATAACTTACCTCCGAGCTTTCCGCACATACGGTTTATAAAAAAGGAGAGAAACTGAACCATTGAAAAACCGTAAGCTAGGTCAGTCTACGTGTATAACTACTGCAATTTTTTTGAAGTGAAACCAGATTGGCGTGGGAACTATATTTTTTTAGAACATTATAAAAGCGGTAGTGGAAAATCGTTACCGTTTAGCACTACCACACCAACTACCGTGATAATGTTTTAATATATTGACACATTCAACTATTACAGGCTGCATTGAGACATCTTACAATTAAATTAGTGTTTTCTATGTGAGAAATATCATTTAGAAATTAGCCTATTTCAAATAAAAACTTTTTTCTTAAAGAAATGGTTCCTAGTTTGCGAAAACGGAGTAGATTAATAGTAGATGTTCTAACTTTGCAGCCGGAAGAGAACAGCATCGAATCTCGTGGATACCTATTCAGGCTGAAGTTTTTGTTTTGTTGTTCGTTTATTAAAGCCCTTTTTCAGCACTGAGGCTGTATGTGACATGATCCTACAGTTTAAAGTAGAATCTCAACCACCGTAATTTATTAAAGTAGGATCCCCACTACCGGGATTAGAATCCAGGACCCCATGCCTTGACCAATAGACACGCGCACTCGTCGTTAAACAAGAAAGCCGGCTCATGACAGAAGTCTTATTATTGTTTTCTTATTTAAAGCAGGCGAATAATGAGATGGTACATTTAGTGTATAAACTCTGTTTTTCTAACTTCGAATTCATGTTTTACAGTTGTTTTGAATGAGAAAATGTTTCTCAATGGTATCTGGAGCTACTCTAATAAATAAATAAATAATAAGTAAATAATAATTAAAGATTGAAAAAAGAAACCTCTTTGTCTTAAAAAAAAGGTCTAAATTTTTCAATCGGAACCAGTAGCGGTTCTTGAGGGAAGTCACACAGATAAAATAATTCTTTTCACTTAAAAAAGAGAGAATAAACTTACTTAATGTCCTAATTTATGTGTACAAAAATGAGGACATTAGATATATTTCCTTTTCTTATTTTGTAACGATAAAATTTTAACTTTTACCAACGTGACTTCACTCAAGAACCTCCACCGATCGAAACAAAACCAGTTAACATTATATCAGTACTTGTGAAAACAAGCTCCATGCAGTCGTTATAGAACAATCTAGTCTTACCTTATAGGCCTACCTAGGTAGTATAGTTACAATATGCCTAAGTACAAAGCTAGAGCATCATCTCCAAATTTTTATTAATCTTACTTGCCCACGCCATGAAACATTATTAAACATCTACATAAAACACTTGAACCCTAAAACGTTATTGTAACCTGTAAGAACGTTATATGTGTATTATATTCCAAACAACTGCAGTAAATAAACAATATACACCTTAGACACACTATTTTCTTCCTTTCCTACTATTTACTTTACCATATGTCCATTTTCTTATAGTGATTTACATGCTCTCATTGCGTAACCCTTCGTTGCACTACACTCAAACACTACGATCAAAGTAGCGAAAAAAGATCAATATTTTGTCAGGAAGATGGGATGAGAACAAAACTTACTAATACTTAATTTAATAAGTACGAACTAAGGAGTAGTTGCGTGAATACAAAGCTTTGAAAGAGAACCTATATCAACATTTAAAATGAAGCACAAAAACAGTAAGGTATGATTTTTAGTTATTATTATTATTGAATGCAATAATTTATTTATTTATTGACAGAAAGTAGGAAAGATTGACTTTCTTCTCGATACGTTCATGCCTTCCCACGACGCTGCACATAGTTCCCTATGTTTTCACATCTGTTAAAATGATAGATCTTGCATTAGAAAAAAAGAACGAAGAGTATAAATAATTGTGATTACACTTTGAATCAGTACTTGCAGATCTAATGAAACTAAGTGATCGGTTCATTTTCAAAAATTTTGCTACATGTATGTTATGATTTATTGTATGACAGGAATGTTTGAAGTCAAGCTATGCTCCTCTGAGTTTAAGCAAATGTGGGGTTGGTTACTTCATTTCATAGCTCACCAATCTACTTGTGACTGAGCAATCGAGTCAACCTCTGCTAATATTATGCTGATCAGAACCGCCCTTGCAAGGTGACCGCGTAGCACATTACTTCAACAGTGAAAGATTAAAAAAAAAAAAAAAGAAAGAAAAAAGTGTTGTTCCTTGAAAAAGCATCCTGTTTTCAATCAAGGTCGACTTCTCCTCTCTCTTTACATCGTGTACTTAACAAACCGTTTTAATGTGGTACTTAATCACCAAGTGTAACGGTGTTAATGGACTGTGTGTGTGTGTGTTGTGTTAAGTGGGAGTGCCAACCAGCGACGACAGGATGGGAAGTGACCAAAAGAATTCGCGTCTTAGTGTTTTCACGGTATAATTAGTGAATCTTCTGCTGGCTCTCTCGTATAGTAATGATAATGCCTCCCACGATGTTACACTCGGTTAACATTGACATTTTTTATTTTTTTTAAAAAAAAACTATGATGACTGGCAATAAATGCAAATAAAAAATTATGTATCAGGGTTAATATGAGAAATATGGGTAATGTTTACATGGACATTGACTTTTCTTTCCTTTTGCTCTGAAGTGTAATTTTTTTATCACTTTGCTTGAATACCAAGAACACTTAAAGGGAATACTTTAGTTTTATTCAATGTAATTCATAAAATTATTTAATATAATAATTACAACATTTGTACTATTCAGGTTAATAAGATACAGCATTGTTTAAAATATTATGTTTAACAATTTCTTATTAAGATCTAGTGTACTCATAAGCGGAAATTCTATTATAATATATTGTTTGCATGTAACGGCATAAAACATATCCAAGGATGAGAAATGTATCAATTGATAGACTTCATCGAGCTGAACAAAAAGATATAGATTAGTCTCATGCGTAGTTTCCGAGAAAATAGTTTTTTGTAAATCTAAAAATTGATGGTATACGATAACCAAGCCATATATTGATACTGAAATATAGCGTTATCAACTTTTTCGTGATGACATTAGCAAGACGATAGTACGCACTTTATTTAATGAAATTTCGAGAAAATCGGGAAAACGTATTATTATAACGCCAAACTTTTTTCGTTTATTGCCAATAACAGTTGATAGTTTATTTTATTTTGTTGGAGCATACTGTTTATTTATTTGTGAACTATGTGTAAAAAATATATATTGTTTATTAATAGATTGTATTTATTATTGTTTGTCTTTTCCGAACGGTGACATAATTCTCCTAACAGTGATAAACATGCTCCTAACAATGACACAAATACTTCTAACGGTAACAGTGTCACAATTCTTCTAACAGTGACATCTATACATCTAACAGTGATGAACATACTCCTAATAGTGATACAAATACTTCTAACGGTAACAGTGACACAATTCTCCTAACAGTGACATCTATACACCTAACAGTGATGAACGTGCTAATAACAGTGACATAAATACTTCTAACGGTAATAGAGTCACAATTCTCTTAACAGTGATATCTATACACCTAACAGTGATACAAATACTTCTAACGGTAACAGTGACATCTATACACGTAACAGTGATGCACAGCACATATTGCTAACAGTGTTACAAATACTTCTAACGGAACAGTGAAACATTAATAACAGTGATACATATACGTCTAACAGTGACCCATTCTCCTCAGAGTGATAGACATGCTTCTTACAGTGATACACACACTTAAACAGGCGCGGGAAACCGCGGTTATATTCCCAGCAAAAGTTAAGGTGCGTCGGATTCTACATTAACCTATAGATCCACGCCTCATACAGCCGGCTGAAAGTGACATTAATATTTAATCCAATCCAATTCAACATACTTTTAACAATGATGCAAACACTCCTAACAGTGATGCACACAGATGCTTGTACTCCTAACAATGACATAATCCTAGCACATACTCCTAACATATCACTCCGTCGGTCTAGTGGCTACGTCCAAGGGGGGCGGGGCGGAAACAGGCTCTTTTCGTACACCACTGAAGATAAGACAACCTTTAATTAAATTAATGTGGTACCTCATTAATTTCTCAGTTCAGGTATAGACATAATTCCTTTCAATGATGGGCGGATCTGTGTTTACAGACTGTCAACTTTTCATCTGTAATGTTTATGGTATGAATCTCAAAATCTGCGTAAAAATAGAATATGGCAACTTTCGACCCCAATTTCTTGTATTTTCATGTTGACATGGACTTGTTTGAAGTAGGAGGAATAAAGAATGTTGTATTTGTTTTGAAACAACTGTCAGATTACAATATTTGTAAGTGCTACAACCTGACTAAACCAGAAGGTCAATTACTAAAGGTCTTTTAAAATCCTGTCTATTATTTGCTTATTACTTGTTTTCTTTCCTTATTTTTTCTTTTTTTTTTCTTTTAACGTTGTCATGATTCCTTAACACACGAAAGTGAAATAGCATTTCTACTTGCACTTTTGAACGCATTCAATTTTCCACATAGCTTCCAATCCATGAAGAAGAAGAAATAAAAACTAATTGCACTCATCCTTAAAACAAAAATTCTTTGTTTATAATGTTGTACAGATTATACAATGAATTTCGAAGCATTTCTACAATATATACGATGATACAAGATATTCATTTAATAAGCACTTCCAACACCTCTTTTTCGTTGTTTTAACTTTTTCACGTTTTCGCTAATACCTAATCCCTAGCAACATTCTGGATAAAGTCTACGTAGGTTAATAGTTGCATGGTTGGGAATTGCAAAAATAAAGTTGAAGAATACTTTGGAACAACGTGGTTTAAAGTGTGTATTGACCAACTAAAAATTTGCCGTCATTCATCCAACGTAGATTAAAGCGTATGTCATCCAACCAACAATTTGCCGTCATTTATTCAACATAGTGTATATTTGCCAACCAACAATTTACCGTCATTTATCCAACGTAGATTCAAGTATATGTTGGGCAACCAACAATTTACCGTAATCTATATAACAGGTTTAACCTAGTACTCCTAATCTCAGTTTTACTTCTTTCGTAGAGGCTACGTTGGCAATTGAGTTGGTTGCCAAATCCTTGGCGAGGCGGCCAATTACAACGTAGGGCAATATTGGCATTTGGCTGGCACAGTGGTTCCCAATCGGTGTGTTGTGAAGTTCCATAGGGTGTATCGCGAAATTTTAGAATTTAAAAATCATAAAGCATTTAATAATACTTAACCAAAATTTATTTTGAGACACGCTGTATCAGTCGACGCCTCCAGCGGCAAGAACAATGCTCAGTACTACAGTCACTACTTTATAGTAACGTATAGTCTTACAAACACTATAATTTATATTATTAATAATAAAACATTCAAAAATGCGTCGTGATGTGATGAGCTTTCAGTAAGTGTGCCGTCAGTCAAGAAAGGTTAGGAACTACTGGGCTATATTATCGTTTTCACTATTATCGTCTGTTATCTGTGCTGCAGGGGATGATATATATGAGCTTTTTTTCAAGTACTCATTTCCGTGGATATTTGTTGTCTGGGGAAAATGATACGTGTCCATGTTGAAAACTATTCTTTAGTGTAAGGATATGTTTGTTGAGAAGATTTCTTTTGTAGCACTGAATCTGTAATAATGACATCTACAATAAAACTTCTTAAACTGTAAGACGTACAAGAGGAATAAGTTTACTCAACTTTAATCCTGAGAAGAATATTTGGAGAACATGTTGTGAGCAAAAATATACTAACAAACGGGTGAATGGACAAACGTTACAGAATTCGTAACTTCATTTCGCAACAACCGGGCACAAAGATGATCCAACTTCCTTGGAGGCGAGATAGTATGGTGAGGAAGGACATGTACAATGAAGGTTGATCTTGCATAATAATCATTGTACCCCGCCATCTGTACTGAATTCAAGGCACGGTCATGTTTCGGAGCCTACGTTAAACTTTGTGATGCATAAGGCGCAAATTCAAAAACCAAAGCTTAAATTTCACCTCGCCTTCGGCGTGGGAGAGCCAGTTTTAATCTCCCGTGGGAGCTCATGTGATTTCAATTCCACGTTAAACTGTAGGTCCACGTCTCATATAGCCTTGGTACTGAACGGGAGGCTAAACTCCAAATCAACCAACCATTTCAACTTCATCTTACAATAGTTATAGATTACAAATTATGATAAGATCCGAACGCCTGGGGTTGTGGGACGTGCCGCTCTAGTGAAAAATATTCATAGAATTCAGTCAGAAATTAAGTAGTAAAGAGACCTTTGGGTAAACGAAGAACTAGAAGGGAGAATAGAATAAAACAGAATTATATGTGCGTAGATTGCATCAATCGTGATTACATTGACTTGGCAGAGGATAATATCTAATAGCGTGTTTTCTTCGCTGATGATAATCTGTTTCTTAAAACACCTAGAGTTAATAAATAACAGCATCTCCGGATTTATTTTGATTATCTTCTTGAGATCCTCTTAAATACTTCCACACTAGGAGTATCAACTGCTTGCTTGTCATTTTGAACCGCGAAGAGTCGATGTCTCATCAAAACTGATCCAAACAGAGCTGAACTTAGTGAAAGCTTGCTGAGTTCAATAGTATTAGATTCAGGTTACTGGTTAAACACTTGTAGCAGACAACGATTGGAAACGTGAAATATTCTATAAAAATAAATGTCTCGTACTAATGCATAATAATATAAAATTTGATATTATGAAATCCAATGGTACAATTACATAAAAGAATACTCGAAATTTACAAAAGAAGTACTACGTGCCTAGTATATACTTATGAAGTCATAAATAATACCACAGTTCAGTATATAGTTAACTATAAGTTTTATTGCAATTGACATCATAGATAGATTTATTAAAACTTAAACATAGTCTTTGTGAAACATATACTTTATTTTTAGTCTTGTTTGCACTTCTCGTTCAATAGAATGGTACTTTGAAAACTATGAGATCGAACTCAAAATATTTTATAATAAATGTGTTTACTTATATGTAATCACACAGTATTTTAGAAATGTTAAATTATTTTTATACATTATTTTGTTAATATATCAACGTTCCAGTACTTTCCTGAATATTTAGGTCTGCATATCCACGTTCCAGTATTTTCCTGAGTATTTAGGTCTGCAATTAAAATTTGATACCACAGTCTTATAAAATATTTTTAATACTCTTAACAACTACAAAGTAATCTAGAGTCTTTGATGTTGAAACCCAAGAAAGACCATGAGTGATCACACTGCTTTGAGGCTGATAATGTGTAGTCATCCTCTATCATTGTTATTCTCTCTGACTTCCTACAAACCGGATATCATAACCTCTTAGTTACAGTTATTTACCAATTGCTTCACGTTAATAGTTCAGCTTTGAAAAAATATATCCCCAGTGGAAGTCGCAAGCTATAAAATTAAATTAAATTTCTGGTTTTACGTTCCGACATTATCCACTTTAGGCTCAAGATGGCAGATGCATTCATGAAAGCATTGGATTATGAATGAATTGGTGGAATTACAATGTAAGAGAAACGAGTGAACTAAGAGAAAACCTACAAACACGATGTTATCCACCAAAAACTCATGGCTTATGGTCGAATCTAGAAACCCCACAACCAGAAGTAATTGCTCTATACCATCTCCTTACATGAAGGCATTTGGTAACATTTGGTAATAATAATAATAATAATAATAATAATAATAATAATAATAATAATAATAATAATAATAATAATAATAATAATAATAATAGGACCTTTGGTCTGTTCATGTTGCTTGCATTTAAATTTCTTCACCCAAGGAAAAAGAGATGCCGTCCAGGTTATATTTTATTGCTTCAATACTATAAACTCCCTTAGAACACCAGAAACTACTATGAAAAGAATTTTGACTATCAGTCTAAAGACTTGTAACGTAAAAAAGTAAGGAATGTGCGTAACTCTAATTTGGTACTGTAGATTTTTGTTGTTAGTGGTAAATATCTTCACATCATCATCGCCTAACATCATATGATTCTACACTGAAAATGACTTCTAATCTAAGAACTCATCGATCAAAACTAAGCAAGAACGGGTGATTACGTTTTCAGTTAGCGTGCACTGGTTTGCGGTTCATGGTCATATCAAATCTGACAAACCACCACTGCCTTCTAGCTAACGGGACGTCCAAAAAATTGAAAGTGATTATGGCTAACAGTCTACCTTAGTTCCGCACCAACAGCTGCGTACCAAGCCAATGAACATCGAAGAAAGATTTAAGAATAAAAAGAGAATAAAGTTTTTAAGAAAAGACTATCACTCAGCCATAACGCCCTTTCTGAATTGTATTGGTCAAAGACCTCTAGAATTCATGGAGCAAGATAGCAGGGCAGTTCAGTTTCTTTTCTTTTTTATTAATTTTTACTTCTTTCTTTGATTTTGTTTGGTTTTTACCTTGAAAGGAGATTGGGTGTTCTTTTTGAACTTTTTTTTACAAAGCCATTAAAAATGTTTACTGTTCTGTTGTATTTTCATTGTTAACGAGGCATGGGCCCGGAAGAAGTTAAACTTTAGAGTACTTTCATATAATTTTATTTTTTAAAAAGGAAAGAAATGTCCTTTTTAAAAGTTGACTACCAGTTTACTTGGTCTGAAGTTATATTTATATAACAACTTGTTATTATCCAGACTGTTAAAGAATGTATTTTAGTTAAGTATTGTGAGTAATATCCAAAATTATATTTCTGGGAGAACAAAACCCCAAATATTACTGTTAAATTTTATACTGAAAATTATTTTTATTCAATTCTACGTACTATATTAATTATCAGGTGGAGCACACATCTGTTTACAATTATTAGCTGATAAAACTAATAATATACTATCATTGTGGATATATATACTATCATTCTTATCGATAGTTAATACTAACTTATAGTACTGAAGATTGTTACTTGTATGAAAGGAACTATGAATATAATGAGGTAATATAATTATGAGTGTTTATATTTAGGACTTTTCTTGGATAAAATACTTAAGAAAGTGCAAGTAGAACCATGTGAAAAGTGTCAAAAATCATGGTCCAGTTCTACGCACAAGTATGAAAAGAAAACTTGTAGAAACTATGGTTTCTACAAACGTACATTCAGGCAACTGTATCCAGAATCATCTCAGTTCCGCTGTTGGATTCACTCCTTCCAAAAACCATATGCAATTATAACATACTAAACAAAACTTTTGGAAGGAAAACCTAGACAGGGAAAAGAACCAAGTTAATTCATGTTTTATGTAGGAAAAAAATGAAATTCCAATCTTAATCATTAAAAGGACTGTTTTAAATAGAAGAATTTTGTCATCATAAGGAAAAACCTGCTTTCTATATTATATTCTTCTAGGCACCACAACCAAAACATAATATTGTTTGCTATGTTAACATTGGCTCAATAAAAAATAGTAGGAAAACATTCATGAATTTCAGAATATTTTATTTCTGATATCAGTAAAATTTAATGATGTCTAAATTTGTCACACAGACCGGATTCACCTACCTTACCTCTTTAACTCTATACAATCATTTGTGTGATCACAACGTATGTTTATATTGAATGATTAACAAAACTACATAGATATACTATTTAAAAATTATAGTTTGAAAGAACGGAAGGAGTATAATTACAAAAACGAACCTAACCATTCCATTTAAAAAAATATAATTTTATTTCTAGCAATAGTTCTTTAATTTTAAAATGTTTTACTTTAGAAGTAAAATTGCTGCATTAAGGAAGAAAACGTTATAGTTTAAAAGCCGTTTCAGGCAAAAATGTAAATACAATTATATTTGCTACAATTACATGAGGGAAGTTGTAAAAAATGCCAAAGCTACTCGTTTTCGGTAACATTTTGTTTTCCTTTTTGCTGCAAAGTGTCTCCTGAAAAGTAAACATTTCAGTACATTTATCCACTGAGCATGTGAAAGTTTCACATCAATGCGCATTAATTCCACCGCAAATATTTTTAATGCTGGAAAAAATATACGCAACACATTTGCTAATGTGGATATATATGTAAGGCATCATTAATACAACCGTAGAAAATTTCAACCTAAGTTTTATAGTTCATAAAATATTCTCATAAATATGGAAAAAGGTCGTAAGTACGCTTTGGAATTTAAGTCAGTGTATAATTCTTTGAATTATTGTATCTTGTGGTGTATTTCTCAACGGTGAGCAAGTATGTCTATGAATTTTCCGTTCCAGGCTGTGGATGGAAGGTTTAGATGGAACAGAAATATTTTGAATTGTTATCCTTTTTTTAAGTAAATAAGATCATACAAGTTGTTGAAGTTCAATGTACTGTATTATGAACATCGGTAATCAGTCTTTTGTATTTATTCTGTTCTTTTAAAATGTATTGAATATATTAGAATTTCTTAGTTCACAATATTACTGAATTTTTCTGAAATAATATACAAAGGAATAGTAACATATCGTATTTTGCGTGACAGTGTTGATAAGTATAATAAAATATAAAGCTAAATTTGAACTCTAAAGATAGTGTAGAATAATTGTAATATTGGTTTAAATCAAATGCTTGATTTTGTTTTCACTAAGATATATTTTCACAGAATCACTAGGGAGAAGTATACAGATAAATTTATAATAAAGACAGAGTGAAGTTTAATTTGGACTCACCATCCAACGTACTCGTATTATCATAAAGATTTTGTAGAGCTTTAGGAAACTTACCTTAAAGTAGATTTTCCAATTGGAAATTTCATGAGTAACTTAAATTAAATTATTTAGACTTAAAGACACTGATCAATATTACGTCGTAAGTCACAATGTACATTTTGGTTTACACAATTATACTTTTTTTTACTTTTCTTACTTATATTAAAGAAAAGTTAATGTAATTCATTACTATATTTGACATTAAATTACTACAACAAAATAACTGGCGATAAATTTCATTAAAGTAAATTTCACTTGCCTTTTAAAGTATTTTTTCTTTAATAACTAATTTTTAATCAAGCTTTAATCTTAAATTTTCGTTACTTGTTTTGAGCAAAGTATTCACTATCAAGTATTCCATTTAAAAGACATGATACTAAGACATAACAATTCAAAATGTGTCAATAGACGCTACATGCTTCTTCTTATTGATACATACAATATATGCAGAATAAGTGTTCATAGTAATGCTTACGTAATTTTAGTTTATTTTAATATTATTTCTTGGGTTTATCCATACCTATCTTGTCATTGTACCTAGTAGTCTTAACTACAAAGCGAAAAATAAATCACATCGTATTCTTGCTTGGTACAGAGAAAAATTTATGATTATGGTGAATATTAGAGCTTCAAATCTCCAAACGCTTTTGTCTGGTGCGAGCGGTTCAGAGTTCGATTCTCGGTGGGGTCACTTGATCGAAAAGATATAAAAGCTTCTTAAGGCTGACCATTTTGAGTGAGGTTTCCTTCACTATTCCAGACAATTGCCGGAATGGTACCTAAAATGATTGTCCCAGGACACTTCCTTCCTTCTCCATTCCTTTCTTCCTCCCAATCCTCCGGTTAGCGTGATTGCCGAGGGATGTCACCCCTCATTCGTGACGAGCTAACATGGCCATAGATACCGAAAGCCCAGAAATCTAATTGCTAATCCTAATCCTAATGAAATTAGTATTATGTCTACCTGTCTGTTTGTGCGTATGTATATGTTACTTGGTCTTGTTTTTCTAAACTATTCTGGAAATATTAGTTGTTTTGCAAAGTTTATAAAAATACAATTTATTACAAGTGTAAGTATGTAATGAGAAGAGAAAACGTTACAAGAATATTTGAGGGTGGTAATTTCCATTTTGTCAGACAAGATGGGTACTGGATGAGAAATAATATTGTTGCCTGACTGTAAGATAGAGTAAGAAGTACTTACAATATTTAGTACATGCACAGAATGATCTTGGTCCATCCATTTTATATTTAATCGGGTGTTTTTCTTTAGACCTTAATAGATAATATAGTTGATTAAATTGTACGATAAATATTTGAGGAGTTTGATCAACTTGAAGGCTTTGTGTAAGATATTTTAAAGCAATTATAGCACGAAATGTATAAATAAATATGACAGTTCAATGTGAATAAAATATCTTAATTAACATCCAAGGTTTAAAGAGGTTCTAGTCGTAGCATTTTTCATAGAAGACTATTATAAGATAGTTAATTCTACATTTGGCTTTAAGATTGGCTTTGACTACATTTGTGTTGTCATATATAGAAATTACTAAGAACGTGTTAGAGACCATCAACTTAATATTCCAACAGTTAGATTAGTACTAGTATGGAGTTCATGGGATCTGTAGTATTTTAAGCAACATAAATAAATTGCATATAGTATTCTTATTTAAAATAATGAAATAAATAGTGTCTACACGAAGTCATAATTTCTATCTGAATTATTATTTTTATATAGTTTTCTAAAGTTCGTTCAAAGAATTAAACACTATTTACCATTATTGTTCTGTTTCATGCAATCGAAAATAATTCCCTGGATTATTTTAACTTCTTTTAAAAAATAAAATAAAAAGTCAAGAAACTTCATAGCAGGAAGACCATTATTTCTAAATTTTTAATTTAATAATTTCTGGATAAGTAATATATTAGTGTTAACGGTAAGCAGTGCACTTTGAAACACTTTCTATTGCATAATAATGAACAAACCGTTAGGAAAAAACTGTATCAATAACAGTATTTTGAAACATCATTAAACCGCCATCGCCAGTGCTGGGGAAGGGAGTGAGTGATGCAGATTGAAAGAGGCAGTCGTATCAGATAACTGCCTCAGCAGACAATGGCCGAGATGGGAGATGAATGTCTGACTGGATGTTTCCATTGTTGAGTGAGATTTAAATGGGAGGATTGTTCTTGCAATTTCGGCTTCCTTTTCCTTTATTTCTATCTTCACTCGTGATTCACTATACAGGCTCCGTTGAAGACATTTAAAAAAGAAAAAATCGTTTCTGTCGCACCCATAATCCATTTCTTAACTCCTCCCAATCACAGTTGCCAGGTTTCTGATTCTTAGTAGATATGATTGAGTTGCAAGTCATTGAAATACATATCCAATTGTTTGCTTTTGTTTTCCACGAATTAACTAAAGATATTACAAACGCACATTCGAAATCAGATATAAGATCCACCGTTGCAAAAACTCCAAATAGAGGTTGGTAGTCACTTTTGAAACATTATCATTTGAATAATACACATCGCATATTAAAAATCAAATGTCTTGTATCTTTCATTGCAAATACATTCGTGTAAACTACATTGAATATAGATTTGACATATCTGTTATTTTATTGTTGCTTTGAGACAAATGAGTTTCAAGCTTATCCAATACGTATGTATTAGTGCATGTCATAGTTTGTGAAGGGAAATGCTATTAAGATTTGTTCATGATCTTCTAGTTATATAAGGCAAATTTACTAATTTCCCTTACGTACTTAATAAGTAGTTGAACATTAGATACTGTCGGCAATTGATGGAAATGTGTATTTAAATAATCGTATATTTAGTAGTATTCAATGTTCTGTGGGATTAAAACCAAAATCATTAAAAATATTTGTATTTGGTCATATTTTACTAATTTATCGTATGTTAAAAGCAATACCTATCGATACATCATCAGTAGATATCCTTCTCCTATTCCTAATAAAAATATAAAATGTATCAACTTTTTATTATTATAACTACGCACTTTTATGAAGTTGGAATATCCAACATGTATCGAATACGTAAAACATACTCATATTCGTGTTGGCTGATAGTACATGGCTATGTCACCTGTATGCAATCATTTTAGATGAAAGTTTATTATGTAAATTTTGAGCTCTACATAAGTTAACGATTTAGCAAAAACATTACGCTTATTATATCTGAATTCACTAATGAAAACAGTATGTGAAGGTGATATCATGATTCATTCTTACTGAAATTGATTTAATGAAAGAAGAATCCCAACTGAACTATCAATTTGTCAACACATTATTATCAAAGTAAACCCGACAGTTTAAGAAAATATTTTCAAAAATATCTTCTTTGATGAAGTGAAATTTAAGATTAAAAATTGTCGACTTGAAGAAGAAATATTGTGCTCATAGAGAGTAGTAACGCTATACTTAGTTCTATAAGGACTTTCAAAAGCAATCACGGAACACAGATTGAGTTGGGAGTAGCCATGTCAAACATCTCTTTCTCCAGGTATCTGATATTTCAAGTAAATTGAAACGAAGTTACTACTAGTATGTGGAACTATATTTGTGAAGCTGAAAATTTAAAAAGATATGTAGTGGTACCTACAAAGATTGTATTTCTTCAGGATAGTTATATTACATCCAAATTGAAGATGTGACTGTTTAGGAATTCTCAATTCAATTCAGTTAACTATATTTTACTTCTAATATAACCGGTGATTTAAGGATTAGTTCTAAAATACTCTTAGCGCTTTCGTAATATGTGAATAAATTATTATATTTTCAAATTATTATAGATTCATTTAATTTAACCCTTTTAGGATTCGTGATAACTTTTGTTACCAAGGCGTAGTATCGTCTTTGACCGCCTATTTAGGTTCTATAACAGGCAATTAACCCTTTAGTGGGCCAATTTTTTCTACAAGTGATGGAACGATACCTCCTTCATGTTACCCAACACTCACTCAAAACAACTAAGCAATTAAAAGAAATTATTTCTCTAGTGCAATTCTTATTTCTATGGTGAAAACGACTCATAACCAATAAGAATATCGCTTCCCAGTGGAGCAGATAACAGCATACTTAGGTTCCCTTGGCGGGAACTCTTGTTCCCATTACCCACTATTAAGCCGTTTATTTTATTGGGCAAGTCAAGGATGGACCAAGAACACCCCAGCTGCGTTTTGGAATCGGATGGTCAATTTGACAGCGCCAAGTGGGGGCGAAGGGGCATGATTTTAAATTTTTTTCTTAAGGCAAATTTAAAAAAAAATTCACTTTAGTTTTCAAGATATCAGACTGAAGCTACGCATACGGATTGTGTGTACGTTTGGGTATTTATCATTTTTTTTAAGATCCCTACATGAATCCAGGGTCGGGCTCGAGGGGCGCAAGTGTTCCGAGTGGGTGATTTTGTCAGAAAAAAAAACAGCTTTTCCCAATTTTTCCGATTCAGGTGTATGATACAGACATGTGAGTGGTATCGTTGGAAAGAGATTGTTATATTGAAGAAAAAGACGTTTGAAGCATGACTCTAGGTTAAATAGTAATGAGGCAGTAAATTTATTATATTATAACCTAATTCAAGACTTTCAACAATTGTTTTCGCCCTTTGTTTTCAAGATACAAGGTTGAAAATTTGCACACGTATTTTTCTTAAAAAATCAGATCTCTACAGCATCCCAGGCCCGGGCCAGAGGGGCAAAGTGTTTTGGCTGGATTTTCAGAAAGATATATCCGGGTTTCCCCCAATTTTTCGGTTTAAGTGAATGATGGCGACATGTGAGTGGTACCGTTGGAAAGGGCTCATTATGAGGAATAAAGTGACGTTTAAACCATGACTTTAGGTCAAACAGTAATGACGGAGTATATTTTTGAAATATTTTTATGTATATATACATGAAAAAATGGGTCACCTTCAGACTTTCAAACATTTCTGCCGACCTCAGTTTTCAAGATACAAGATTGAAATTTTGCACATGTATTATGTACATAACAATATTTTTTAAAAGAAACATTAAGATCCCTACGTGAACGCAGGCCCGGGACAGAGGGGCGCTAAAATTTCGAAAAGAATTTTTTTCGAAAAATCTCCCGGTTTTTTCCGGTGTTTCCATTTCTAGTGTACGGTATTGGAAGTGGTGACCAATACAATACCATTCGAACAAGTGAGTGGTATTGTTGGAAAGTATGCTCTATCCTGAAAAAACGAGGTATGAACCATGATCCTACAATAAATAATAAGGAAGCAGTAGATGTTTGAGCGAAAGTCTAAAATTTACCTCAAAAAGTGAAAATCCTAAAAGAGTTAATCGCAAATTCTGCAATTGAAAAGAGGACAGTGCTGTTATGAAGCAACTATATAGAGCTATAGTGCATTGTGTGTATATCATAAATTTCTTTTAATGCTTTATTGTGACACCTGAAGAAAACACTATGGGCTATGGTTACTAACTTCTGATTACATTATATAATACCATTCCTTTTAGTGATAGCAGATTAAGTTATATTAAAAAAAATAACACCCCATGATTATTCTTCGAGGCTAAGGATGATGTTTATAATAAACGAAATGGTGAAATGATAAAAATGGAAAGAAACGGCAGAGTCATGAAGAAACCCATATTTTTTGATCATGCTCATTCGATCACAATCATGTTTCCATAACAAATAGTTTATTTGTTTATTTAAAAAAACTATTCCAGTTTGAATAACTTCCAACTAACTTTGAAGAACATATTACTCTTACTTCTTTCAAACGCTCAAATTAGCATAGAATTCTGTTTAAAGAACAAAAGGAAAACATATAACCCGATTTATGATTGGATTTTCTGGTCTATTATATTGTATCCAACAAATTAGAAAATGGCATAACAATAGCGCAGAACTGGCTACACTGAACTAAACATATAATTACTAGTAGCACTGTAGACAGCATGATGGGACAAGTTGTGAAGAAGAGAACATCCTATGCTTCTATTGCCAATTTCATTGTAAGTGCACACTCTTCCTCTAAATGACAAAAGAACAATGGAAGAATTCATAACAAAAAGAAACATCCAATTGATGCGCTGCAAAGGGACAGAGAAAACAACTTTCTATTCAAAGAATTGAGCTTTTTCTAGTTACAGCCGATTTGGAATTAAAGAAGACTTTTGTCTTGTCCTACACACTAATGAGATATACTTTATGTAACTTTAAAATAATAATAATAATAATAATAATAATAATAATAATAACTTAAGAGTCACATATTTTCAACTAAAATCAACTATACTTTAGCTATGATTCAAGAAGCTTTTAACTTTGTAATAAGTATGCTATTCTTAGTAGCTAATGAGAGAGTTAGTTAACTGGAACTCGATAGACAAGAATCGTAATGTCAGAATTGCACTACATATGATATCAACAAATATTTTATTCTACAAAGCTGCTCAAATAATCAATTTTTTTAGCTTACTTATTTATCACAGACCAGTAATAACTAATTTATAATGCATTACCGGACAGAAGGAGATAATAATCATACTCGTGGGCTGTTTGCCAGTTTTCTCGCCTTCTCCTGTGATGATTCGCTAAATGTGAATAAGTAATACATTTTCTGAATTGTCTTTCTATTCTGCGTATCATGTCTCCTGTTTCAAGTGACTAGGTCAATTAGGACTAGAGCTACGAACGTTTGAAAATAACACTATAAAATCTGCATTTCTCTAAAACCCGGTCCGATTCCCATGGCTTCCCCTTGCAAAATGGGTTTGGTAACCAAAAGATGAAAGAAAATATTTTCAAAGCCAAAATCCAAATCTTAATTATCAAATATATTACGATGACCTGCTACATTCTTCCTGTTGCATATGTAATTGGAAAGAAAGGAACAAATCATACAGTTGTTTATTTTTATGCGGATGAAACGTACTGGGAGGTCGAATCCAGCCCGCAAACATCCATTTGGCCGTCACTCATCTCTAGTCCATAGTACTACTGTTCTTAAATAATATCTGGCAATTGAAAGTATGGGCAACAGTATAAATAGTATATATTCAAATGACATATCAAAAACAACGAAGTTTTCGGTAGGGATTTCTGATTAAAAAGAATATTAGCTTCAAACCTCTAACAAAATTATACAATCTAGTTACCGCACAATGATGTGCTTCTGTGTGTTTAACAGTATAAGCTATTTGATATCATGAAGTTGTTACTAATGTTTTAAACGAGTAAATTATAGATGTGAATTACTGTGAATGTGTGTTATCACATAACTCAACCATTTTCCATTTTCAAATTTTTCCGGAGTTGCCTGCTTCTTCCTCGAACTTCACGACGAACACTGTATTTAGGTACCTCTTTTTAGATTATAACACTGAATATAATCATCGGATCCACATGATTCTTGCACAGAATATAGTCTGACTTTTCCTGTTCAAACATGTTAAAATCTCAAATTCGCTAAAAAATAGAAAAGAAAGAAAGAACATACCTGGTTCTTGCATCCAACCCTTCAATTCCAATATTACGCATTGACATTGCGTAATTATATCAAGGAGACCGCAATATTGTAATCTTTAACAAGGTCACCGTGCGCTTAAAATGACTGAGAATCTACGAATTTTGTAATCGTAATTTTTACGTACTTAAATAATGTCAACTGTAAGAAGGATGGGTACTACTATTAAGCGGAATACAAACACTTAGGGTTGTCCACGAGATAAAAGAATGAGTACCGGTATGTCTCGTCTCGAAAAGGCCGATCTCAGAAACTACTTTAATTCAATTCAAAGGGAACAAAAATATTTCTCTCTACAGTTAAAGCAATTTTTAGTATAAAATAGACAGAATCCAAATATGTATTAGACGATTCATAGATTACCAGAAAAACATACCGTAACTACGGTACATCTATCACTAATAAGGTTACTGACGAGACATGAGCTGAGTCTGTCTCGTCTTGAAAATGTGTTGTGAAAGTGATGTCTCATCTCAGAAAATGTATTTATTTCTGTTGGGAAACTCTATCTCGTCTCTTATATAACGAAAATTCAATCTCTTATACTACCCTACAAGCAATCACTTCGTTAAAAGGACTTCCAGACGTTGTACTCCCAACAGATTTTGAATCTACAAACGTACGCACCAAAACTGAGAGTGATATCCATAAGGTAATGCAAGAGCGAGAGCGAGAGAGAGGCATAAAATTGAAAATGCTTAGAAAGATGGTTATGGTAAAAGTTATGGCCCCCCATTTGGTACTGGGGAAATGGTCGGTATGAAGGTAAAACTTCGCACTTACTCTACTTCGGCATGTATAGGAGTCATTACTCTCAAGCTACCAGGTACATATTTTATAGAGGTTTGGTAAACCCCTCGAATGAGAATAGAACAAGAAAATAACCTCGAATCCTTACACTAAGAATCGAATCCGGGTCATTCAGTTAGTATATGTGCGCCTTACCATCTATGCTGCAGTGACTCATAGAAAGATGGTGCTTGGTACAAATAAGTAAATAAATTGTAGATAAATGTCTCATATAGCCTTGATGCCGAAATGAATTAAAATTTTAAGCAGAAGAACAAACTCAAAAAATCTGGATTTAAGTGTGTGCATACCTACATTGACTAATTTGATCGATCAATTATGAGTGAAATACAAATACATTACATCAAAAGTTGCATTAGATCACACGCATCAAATCATCGCATGGTGTTAGATCAACTACAAAGGAAGCATGGGCTATAATTTCAATGCTTACTTGTCCTTCTTAGACACACTGATGCTATAAACGACAGATAAGAGTCTTTTAATCTATTTATTTGTTTACTTATTTCAACACAATCAGTTTTATGCTCAATTACTATATTACGTATAATACCAGGTTTATATAATAATTCAATACAAAGATAATTTTATATATACTTTTACATGCATTATTTGTTTCCAGTTAGGGACAGTCACCATTTATTGCGTTACACACAGTTCATCTGAAGACACTTTCATTCATTTCAATTATGTCAACATGTGAAGTTACTGATTCGTTATAAACAAAATTAATGAATTTGGTTCGTATTATACACATAACATATTTTCGAATGTTCTTTATTTGACAGTTAAGTGGAAAAGCATTTTATTGACAAAATTTACTGAATAATATAATACTTTACAATAAGAATTTTAGATTTATTGAATTGAAAGTCAAGGCTATTTAGCATCGATATTTGCAGAGGACAAGGAGTGAGTAAACTTGTTATTTGTTATTTACCTTATACCGTTGTTTTTCACTCCATAATTACATCAAAGGCTTCCTCTTTCAAGAGTACTTGTTAATGATGTGACGTGTTTCGGTAAGCAACGGTAAAACTCTTTCGCACCGGGGAGAAAAATGATCCAAATGACCATTTTGCATGATAAATATAAAGCCGTAAGAAAAAAATAAAAATAAAACGAAATGGAATCCAGTTCTGTTCTTCCTGCAGAATCTGGTCACTTGGAAGATTTCTTCTAGGCAAATATTTCTTTTCAATTTTACGTTTTCCTTTTTTTTTGTTTCAATTGTAAATAACACACTCTTGTTTGCAAAGAGTTCCGTGGAATTCTGATTTGTGTATTGGCTGTCACGAGTAACAGGGCATTATTGACACAGTGACTTGTATAACACACGACAACACCATATAACGTGTATTGCCTACAGTCCCGTACTTTGTAAACATCATGTTAATATCAATACTATAAGGAATAGACTGTTATTTAATTACATCAAAAGAAAATGGTATAAATACTTTGTCCGGAAAACATGCTGATTAATTGTATCAAAAATCGCGACTCTGTGAAACCCATGATTTTATTATTCAGGATTTTTAAATAAAATTATTTGTGAATTTGGTTTTTTTATATGCTGGTAAAACTACTAAAAAGTATGAGGATTAGAAATACTTTCTTCTATTTCTTTCATTTGATATCCCACACAGATTTTACTGAAAATTGACTCTTACGTCTTACAAATATAGAGTATAGTATCCGCCATATTGAACTTTGCTTAATGCCATATAGTCAGTTTTAATTTTGAAATTGAAGTGTATTTACTGGGATCTCATTCATCAAAATCCATTCAAAAGTTTAATTTCTCCGTAGAAATATGAGTTTTACCAATAGAGCCTTTAGCACTCGCCATATTGAATTTTACTTGACGCTATATACTCAATATTATGTTTGAAATTAAAGTAATCAATCGTTATCCGTATTTGATTAATCAAAATTTATTGAGAAAATTAGACTTTGGTTGGAAATATGAATTTTACAAATATGGTGCATAGCATCTGATTTATTGAATAGTCTCATTCTTGAGTTTATGACACATATCATGATTCAAATTAAATAAAGGTATCCTTTAGGTTTTACCTAGAAATAAAGAAACATATAAAGTTATAACATACATATGTAAAATATTCCTTTTTTGCCCCGCCATGGTTGGGTACTAAGCTTTCTTAATTAAGTCTATAAAATTTTTAAGAAAATCTTAAAGATAAAGTCGATAAAATTTATAATTAACTTGGACAAGGTATATGTTTGTTATTGCTACTTTTTAGAGTTTCAAAGAAAATAATGGAATAACAAACTATAATTTAGAAAAAATTTCAAAAGTATAATTATCTAATAAATACAAAACACAACAAATCTTGGAAGTTGTCCACCATCTTTAGGGTTTGGTCATCTGCTTGATTTGACTGCAGTGCTGCAAAATCTTGTAAATTACGCTCTTACTTTTAATACGAATAGGCCTATTTTGTGTAAGTTTGACATTTTCGTTGGAACCAACTATCTTCAACTTTCACACTTCAACTTTCAAGTTTGACACTTCTCAGTACACTGTTGAATAGCACAGGGTGGCGAGCAGACATAAATCACACATACAATTACTTTCCTCTATAACTACAAAGCGAGTTAGTCTGCCTAAGTACAGTTTACTGTAGCTTGATGAACATTGTCTTCTATTTAAACCACGGAAATACGCAATCCGATATTTGACTTTCCTTGGAAGTTAAGCATAAATCAGTCAAAACTCTGACGGTTCTATAGAAAACGTTTAATTTACACAATTGTTTAAATCGTTCCTAGATATGTAGTTAGATTATTCAGTATCTTAAGTAGATCCTTAGAAGTTTTACTGGAATCAATGTTTATGATCGTGTTATGGTTGATTAACTAACAGGTAACTCAGAGAGTAACAAAAAACCATTGACATTAACTTGAGACTACATGAAAAGAGGAAGAACAAACAGAATGGTCAAGGTAAAGTGATGATAGTTCATGAGAATAGACTTTAATCTCTCAAAAGAAGCATTTGTTCATCATAACTGATTCGTCCGTTACCCTAAATGCTATCGATCATCAGTAGGCTCTTGTCTGCAATCACAACCGATAGAAGTTTCCGGAGGCCAATCAGATTGAATGTGACCTGAGAAATTGTAAAGTCTATAAAGACCAGTTTGATAGTATGCTATACGTATTTTGATAATTCAGAAAGTAACAGGCAGGTCATTGTAACAAAACAGCATTATGTAAGACCAATACATATAATTTGAAGAGTCTAGAAAAGATGAGGATCACAAAGACGATTGAACTTAAAGAACTAAAATTTAGAATTGAAAACCCTGTTAGAGCTCATTGTGTTTAAATTAGGGATGGGCAAAACCGTTTTTATAAAAAACGAAAACCGGTTTCTAGAAAAACCGAAACCCGAAAAACCGACATTTCGGTTTTCTCCAACACCGGTTCGTTTTTTCACCGAAATCGGTTTCGGTTTTCTTCTAAACTGGTTCGGTTTTCACCAAAAATGGTTTCGGTAAAAACTTTCGGAAAACAAAACTATTTCTGTGGAAACGGAATCGGTTTCCGGAGAACAACGAAATACTATTCTGGTCAGAAATAGAACAAATTTTGGAAAATAACCGGAACCGTTTTTGAAGAAAACCGAAACCGATCTCGGTGAAAACCTGAACCGGTTTTTTGAAAATTTTCAAAACCGGTTTCGGTTTTTCTGAAAACCGAAAACCGAAACACTGTTTTTTGTGGCCACCACTAGTTTAAATACGTATGCCCAATCAAATACTTGCTGAATCAATGCTTTTGCAATATTTGACAATTATCTACAATTTTAATTGTTTTCACTAGTAAGACACTCATATTTTTCTACTTGAGTTCCTCATTTCATTGTCAATTTTATAGTTTTAAAAGAAGTGCGAATGACAGTGGTATACAATATTGATATTTAGATGCAGTTATGTTTTGATAATAATCTATGAATTGTCTAACATGTAAGAGATTTGGATTCTACCTTGTTTAGACTGAAAATGGTTTTACCTACGAAAAGAAATATGTTTTATAATCTTTAAATGAATTAAACTAGTTCTTGAGATATCAAAGACAATGTACATATGCCTATCACCAGTTGAACAATTCAATTTTAAATTTTCTTTGTGTTAGGGCGATATCATACTGAATTGTTTGTATTATTAGACATAATAATAATGAAATATGATTCTTGATGAACCGTATGGTAATATTGAAATTTAAATTATTTAAGAGAAAACGCCTCGATGTCACGCCAGAATATGGAAATGTTTGTGTCATGCCTTGACATAATTCTTGTTACATCTATAAGCTTGAAACTCTTTTTTTTCTTTTTTGTTAGATAACAAATTGATTTAGCAGGCTTTAGTTCGGCGACTTCTTTGTTAGATGACATAAGATAATAATGTCTTGCATTCAGTGCCAACTTTCTATCATAATTATGCAGTACAAAACAATTAATATCCTTAAGACATATTTCGTGAATTTATTATTTGCATATTTAACTAATCGTGAGTATGTATGAATGGTAAAGTTACAATGTAGAGAGAAGGAAAATTAGCAAGCAACTTTCAATTTCCATCTTACTGATGATTCCATGTTTCATTGCAAAATGTTATTGATTGGAGATCTAGGATAAATGGTAAAATTTTAAGTATATTAATTTTACACTTATATTTCTTCGTATTAGTTTAATGAGCAATACTAGTAAGTCTGATGATGATTTCCAATCAAGACAACTATTGACAAGTGGAGATAAACATACGATAGTAGAATTGTTTTTTTGGTTAATAGGATACGTACCTTTTGAGCACTAAATATATTAGATGAGACCTACTGTTTAAAGTGGGAAATGAATCAATAATCGGGTTTGTATCAAATCCATGTAGCCTATCGGAAATCGAACTCGGAACAACGCTCGTAAAGAGAGTATGGGCTTAGAAATGAGACCACGAAAGGGCACATGCAATAGTAGGTTATATGAGGTTAATTATATACTATATTTTCAAATTAGTGCATTTTTCTATACATTGTCAGTCGAACTGGAAACCACCTTTGAAGAAAACACATTTTATATTCTAAGTTTATGCCACAAGATGTTCCAGCCATCATGCTCACCACAGGGCTTGAACTCCAAATAACCACACAAGTTAATCAAATTAAGGCCCGGTAGTCTGTATAGCTCTTTTTTTCGAGAATACTAATATTCATCTTTTAAACAATCTTGAATTATTACATGTTAGTAAATCATTATATTGAATTATGAAGATTAAGATTAATAGATATATTGTGGCTGTTACGTAAAATGTTTTACTTAAATCTTATACATACAAGAAAACTTAAATTATGTAGTTATAAACTTTCGTTGAAATTACACTTCTTTCACTGAATTTATGATGGAGACAGAGGGGGGAAAACATTGTTACGCGCGTGTTTCATAATTGTAAAGGTTGACTTTAAAATCTTTATCAACAGCCAGTTTCACCCTCCAGTCATGCCAAAGGATTGTACTGTAACTTAGATGTCTGTACATTTACCCAATGCAGATGATCAATTTGTAATCGTGGTTCAGCCAGCTCAGACTCGCTATCTGCAAAGGAATTCGTTCTTACTAATCTCTATGATACTCACACTCCCTTCGAGCTCGGTGTCACTATCTTCGATGAAGCTCGTGTATCTCAATACGGCTCCGTTTATCTCAATGAGGTCGCTAAAGACTCGGGCTCGCTATCTTAATGAAGTTCGTGCTGGGTCAAATCCAGGATCTGGATCATTATCTACTTATATCGCTAGTCCTCACATGTGCTCCCACTCAATTATTCGACTCGAGGCTGATTGATTATGGGGGCCATGGTGGCTCAGTGGCAAAGCTCTTACCACTGGTGCGTGGGGTTCCTAACTCGATCCCGGCTAAGTAAGTTTGTTGAGGTCAACATAGTCTTCATGAGTTATTTCGGGGTACTCCCGTTTCCTCCCACATTCTCGTTCCATCAATTCTTCCATCATCATTCACTTGTCTTAATCATCGTCTCCCTTAACCTAAAAAACATATTCATGCTTTAAACTAAAAGATTTAATTTATTTCGAGACCGATTGAGTGCGAGAGCTGGGCCCGTGAACTTGGACACCCTGTATTATAATAATGACAGATTTATATTGATCAAACTTTTTCATAATATTTTATTCGTGTATGTTTTAAATCGGTGACTATGGATTCAACTTAATAAGTAAATGAACAATAGTCAAATTAAGGACTGGGAAATAATGTTCCGAAAACAGACTCTAATTTTCTATTAACTGCCTAGTAATCAAATTTTGTTTACTTTAGTAACTGTAGAAATTTACTAATATTTATTCAATTAGATCATTTTAAAGCAATATGTCTATAATAAATTACTAAACCTTTATTACGTAACACAACTCAGGATTTATTATTTGACACAGTTTTGCTAATGGAACATACAAGTAGTAGTGTAAGATATAATGATGTTATTGCATGTTGCAATACTAAAGTAATAACCGTTTTCATTCGAGTCTTTTTCCAACAGAAGTGGCAACCGGTACATCTCGACCAAAGGTCCTTATAAAATACTTCCTTTTGTATGAAAACAATGTTCATATCTTATTCTATGCTAGAGGTTTGACCCGAAAACAATTTACTCTCTTAGACATTGAGAAAATAAATGTATGTAGCTATACAGCGGGAAGCTCTATATAGTTATTAAGTTATATGGTTTTCTTTGAATGAACACAAAAATAATTAGAAAAACAAATGGTTACCTTGAGGAAAATACTTTACACTTTGTGATGACAATGTGGTTGATGAGTTCATATTGTAAGTTATTGTAATCACAATTCCCATCCCAAGTTAATTAAGGTTAGGTGCTTGGAAGGAAACAGCTTGGCTTTATTTGTGATTATGAGTGATGCTTATTAAAGTGACATGGAAATAGATGAACAAGTAATAAAACAACAACAAAAATTCTATGTATTAAAAATAATATAAACAGATATAACAATATGCACAAAGACGGATGACATAAATGGCCTCGCAGGGTGTTATTTTGAAAGGAGAAGGAATTTTTTAACACACACTCTGGTGCAGCTCTTCTTCTTCTTTCGTAAAGAAGTTACTTGATACATACTAATATTTGTATAGTAATAATTTATACGTAAGCGTGAGATAAATGGATAAATCCGACCTTAGAAATATCGAAGTTTGATATTCTATATAGAAAATTACTATCTTACTTAATCAAAAATGATTATTGAATTAATGGTATCAATCAGTTGAAATATTGCTACACTCTAGTTTGGTGCTCGAGCGCATGGGATGGGTATTTAGGGTTGACAATGACTGTTACACCTATCATAAGATTAAAAATTCTGTGATCATGAAGAAAATTTGGAAAGAGAACAGCAACTTCGAAAGAATTTTAATTTCCTTAATTAATTATGTATATTACGATAGAAATAATAATGTTTTGCTTGTGGTATATAATATAATCTATAGTCATACAGAATATAAGAATTGTGATTTTGTGAGAACTCTCCCGGATCTGAATAAGGTTATCTGGAATTATATTTGGACAAAGTTATCGAATATATTTAACTGTAAACTGGGCACGTTATACAAGTATCAGTGAAGTGTAAATTTTTGGGGGGATGTACACAGATTGCAGGGTCATGAATTTTAATTTTTCTCTTTTTGATTAATGTGAGAATTAACAAAAATTGTATTTTGTTACGCATAGCGCTTTGTTACATAAAATTGCATCGTGTAAAGTGTAACAAAAATGATAATGGCAGTACAAATAAGGAAGTTAGTTTGTTCTCAGTTGCTTATTAAAGTTTTCTAGCGATACTCGCTGATTGTTTGATTGATTCTAATTTAACGTCCCTCTTCAGCACCGATACTTTGTGAGATAGGACCTCCGAGCCATTTTTTGGGTTTCTATCCGAGCCAAGGACCCAATGGGAGACTTAAACTCGGGACTACCGTATAAAAAAATGACAACAAAGGGGGATGAGCGACACGGACGATCATATTCATAATATACGTACTACTTTCAAAATTTATATATTCGTTTTTATACCGCAATGGAATTGATATTCTTACCAGTAAACTCTTTTCCAGTATATTACGTTCTCACTAAGTTTCTGCAAGAGATTGTGAATATCACATTGAACTATCCATTAATTTGACTTGGTATCAAGAAAATATCTGTATTATGATTTTATGACAGTATCAGATTTAAATATCATTGTTGTACTTGTAAGTAGTTTTGAAAACTAATCGAGAAACATAGTTTCATTAGATTTTTTATGTTCACAGTTTAGTTTTTTATGTACTAATCCATAAAAAACTAAACTGTGAACATAAAAAATCTAATGAAACTATGTGTGTCTTTAAAACCTATAATTCGAGAAAACGTTCATTAAAGTTTTTCTTTTACTATTATAATTCAAATTAGGCCTATATATTCGGAAAATTGAGATTCGAATAAGTTGTGCATGTCAAATTCAATTTATGTACTTTTGTATACAAGGTGTCATTGTGAATCGGAATATCCTAAAACTACATTTTTACAGTTGGTCTAGAATTAAACAAATTAAACAAATTATTTGAGCAGACATTTCAGCATTCTGTCACTGACACTCACCATTTGTATCAAACTATTAGTTATTTTGTAAAAGACTACGAGATAACATTATGACTTTTCTAAAATCAGAAATATTAATACTTTTATCTTCTTGTATTTTGAAACACTTCATTCTTACGGAATGTGTATACTGTTCTAAGTATATTTTAATTATTTTATGGACAGACAAATTCTGTCAGGCTCTGTTATATATTTTAGAGCAATACCTAACGTTCTAAATTATTTGAGAAATTATGTTCCTTTCTTTTAACTTTGTTTCTTATTCTAATTTGTTCCTAAAAATTTGACTGATTCAATAGAACTGAATATACACTAACCATGTCTCTAGAATAAGTTTTAATATCACAGAAATTCATTTGCGTAAATGAATTCTATGCTATATCAAGTAATTTCAATTCCAATCCTATTCCAGTTATTCACTTCCCTTAATGTCATCTTCATATTATACTTCCATTTTCTTCTTAGCCAGGCCAAAGGTATTTGTTTTTTCAAAACTATCCATGCATTGTGCACATTATTTCCTCATTGAAGCCACGTGTCTTGTTCATCTTGAACTTTTCGACTTGATTATCTGTATTGTATCCAGTGGAAAGGAAATTACATTATTGTGAACTTTCGCGTTACATAACTTTCTCCATGAATCCGTTTGATCGACTCTTTACACATCATATATTTTTCTCAAGATTGATTTTTCATAAAAGCTCGCTTTTGCGTTCATCCATGCAAGTTAGCGTCCATATTTCATATACATGCAGTACAAACATAAGCTTCAGAAAGCTGACATTTTTTATTGACTAAGCAGTAGGTCTTGTCTCATATACATATACTCTCAGTTCTAACAGTTCAGAATGTTCTGAGGGCAAGTTCAGAATGTTAAACTGAAATCAATTAAAACTAAAACTTATAATTATAATCAAAATATACACTGGGTTTTATTTCTAAGAAATATCTAGGAAAGATTAGTTGATCAAAGCCTTAGCGCTAGGTTTACCACATGGCAGACTTTAAAAAAGAGGACACTTTTAGATAATATTGACCACGGAACTATATCGTCTTAAAAATGTGCCTCAAAGTTCTGTATCCTCTCGAAAAGTAAATGCATTTTTATTGAAAGACCTATGTCTTGTCACAAAAATTTCTTGTTTCGCCTCGAGGACAACGTTATTTAATATATATATATATATATATAGAGAGAGAGAGAGATTACTCGGCGGATTACATTACAATACTGATTTCGGAAATAAGTTTCTTTCCTTTGAGCTCACAGGTGGACATGTGTAGCTGAACACTGCAACTATATTACAGTATTAACATAAACAGTTATTGATATGTGGCCCACATAGTGAAGTTGCTAATGCTCTCACCTTTAGTGCAAGTAATCTAGGGTTCTATTCCCGGTGGGGACACTCGACTGAAAAGGTATAACAGGCTTTCCAAGCCAGGCATCCTGATTATGGTTTTCCAGGGATTTCCTCATTCAGCCCAGACGAATGTGAGGATGGTACCGAAAGTATAGGTCTTAGGCCGCTCCCTTTCTCCCCGGAAAATGTGCTCGCCGAGGGATTTCATCTCTCATAAATGGTGGTCTTAAGGTCGTAGAAGCAGGCAATGGCTAGAAATATAAATAAATAAATAAATTCGTATACACAACGAATCTTGAAATTGACGCAATTGTCTGTACCCTCACTTGTAGGAGATATCTTTCTATACTCTACAAAATCCATTCGAACCATTTTAGGGTCTGTAAAAGGTAAAATGTCCATATAAAAAAAGAACATCTAGTAGCCCTACTTAGAGAGACGGATATTCATACAATTATTTTTATTCAATATCTTTTATAGAATTGAGATTAAAAGTTTGGACTACTTTTCGCTATGGAGATCCGGACATAGAAAGATATCTTAGTAGTACAATCACGTCTTTTCATGCTGCATTTTATAGAAAAAAGTTTAAAGTGAAAAAAGCAAGGCAAAGCAAATTGAGAGAATTTAACATTAAATTTGAGCATAACGCCTAACCCTTGTTTTAATTTCTGCAAAATAGAACTTCATATTTGGTTTTCTTTCGCCGTCATATTTTGGGGCAATTTGGTTGACATCGCTAAACTTGGCCTCGAAAACGATCCCTTTCTCGTTCTTGTTGAGATTTGTTACGTAGACGTTGCTCCACTAGAAGATTTTAATTGCTAAAAAAAGACAAGAGAAGGTGTTGTTCTCACCTTGACATGATACGTGCGCTGGCGCTGTTTCTTTATATTCTCTCTCCCCGCCCTGCTCTCCTTCTCTTACAGTTAAAAATGATGTACGTGCGTTACAACATATGATCATGAAAAGGAAGGCACTTTGCTTAGATGTTATCAGTTGATTCTTGCAGAAGATTTGGTTTGCTATCGGCCTTCCTACATAGCAACAAGTACATTGACTGTTTCTCCTCTCACAGAGATATGTAGTAGTCTTATATATAATAATACAATATTAACAAGATTTGCTGATTAAGGTTTTCTGTAAAATTGCAATAAATCAGCACTAGCTCAACAGAGAGGGCATTCTTATTTTCTTCGTTCCTAACTTCTAAGAATGCACTTTATAATTTATGCAATTTGTGAGAAGACAATGTGTTTACTAGTACCCGAAAACATTCTAAGTATTCAGTAAATAGATTTAAAAAATGAAAAGAAGTTGGTTACAAATCATTAGTGTACGCAACGTCAAATTAACTGAATTTTTGGTGAAACATCTAATTTGAAAAACTGTGAATCCATTTCTTTAACTTTTTCTTTAATTTTTAGTAATAAATTCACACTTATTATTTGTATAGCTAGCCGACCGCTAGCGTCGTTGCGAGGGTTACGCCCTTTATCCGGGGTGAGAAATGTAAAGAGTAAGGCAGCAATATTTGAGCCTGTTTGAGGGAAGTGTGAGACACATTTAGTATGCTACTGCCTCTTAAGAACTTGAATCTCACAATATTGTGCCCGAGATTTTATTGTTTATTAATTTTTGCAAAGGAAAATGTGTTTACTAGAGTATAGATAGATCATTGTATTGAAACTCAAATAAATTGGGATAAAAATATCTTATTTCTGAAATTTTCTTCTCCTCAAAATGGCTTTACGATAACATTTATCACGGAAATTGTATTATGTTAGTACAATATTATTTAACTTTGCAGTGGTTTGGAGAGCAATCAGGACAAAAAAGAGAATGATTTAGTAATACGTAGAACAACATACTTTTATAAATTCGGGCTGTACTAACGCACATTTAACTATATCACATATAATAAGGTGGACAGAAATTTTCATTTGAACAGGTTATATAAAATTGAAAAATACTATCAATAAATTATGCATATATTTCTATACGAATTAGAAGAAAACCGTAAACACTCAGAGCGAGTAGGCGTTACCCTTCTCCATATCATCAAATGCTATTGAGTCAGATAATAATAATAATAATAATAATAATAATAATAATAATAATAATAATAATAATAATAATAATAATAATAATAATAATAATAATAATAATAATACGATAGATGATGATTATGATCGTGTCTTGGTATTTGATCTGAAAAATAATTAGACATAAAAATTATGTTTGAGTACTTTGTGTTGTGCTTTTTTTTAGTTTTAGTTTGTCAACTCCTGAGAAATTACTCTGTTAATATCATATGCACAATAACAAAAAAAAAAAAAATTCAAAAGATCGGCAGTAAAAGATATGAAAAAAGAGAAGAGTATTGATATGCATTTCTTTCTGCCCTTATCTCAAGAAATATATGATAGTAAAATGTTTCAGTAGTTAAATTTTACAATATAAAAGGATAAAAATAATACTCTAGAAGAAATAAACGTCGGTTCTGAGTACAGAATGAAAGTAGAAATATCCTCTTTTGTCATTCACGTACTTGTATTTAAGAACTTTTCCTTCAGAAACATTTAATAGGAATCATTTCTTTTAAAATAATTTTATTCGCCAGTAGACGAAATGTATTTGCATCTCTAACTTTTTTTATTTTTTACAATTAAAGAGCTCTCAATGACAACGCAAGAGGAAATGCATATTGCTTGCGTTTCGAACTATCTTGATTTCAACTTCCGGTCCGTTAGTTTTCTTCCGTAGCATTTCATCATAAATAAACAATGGTGTAATGCATTTAAGTGATATTTTTAAAAGCAGAGAAGTACAAGTGACAATTCCCTTGAAACTGAAATAACCTCATACTGGATATTTACATAATGTTGATGGCAAGGAACAAAGTAAAATTAAGTTGTTTATTGTTCATATGACTGTAATTCTGGAACCCTTCTTTTAGAAACTATACGAATTAACAAACTTTAAAGTAATTGTCGGAAGTAAAGGAAATGCACTTGTTAACTAGTTTTTATCCTTTTAATTGAAGAAGACTTGTTTCTCATTCCATTTTCTCCTAACTATAACAATGAAAATATAACATATGATAGAACATTGAAGGTATTAGATTTCTCATAATATTTATATTATCTGAACCATTTATTTCTACATTTTATTTTGCCACCTTTATAGATTCTTAAAATGTTTTTATTTCGTAATATATCTGAGGTTGTTCAATATTTTGTGAAATTTCTGCTGCAAAATACAACATATTTTCTTCTATCTATCCTCTGAAAGCAAAGCAGTGAATCTGAAGAAGATTTGAAAACAGTTAATGGACGGAACGCAGGTCATAAGACAATCAAGTTATATATCGTACTTGTAGTAATCTGCATAATGTTATTCCCATATGAATCAGTTGTATGTGTCTTGTATTTTGAACACATATAATTATTTTCTGTGTACAACAATTCTCATCTTCTGGAAACAATGCTTATCGTTTACTTCCTGTTCCATCCCCAAGAAAGTCTTGGGAATATTTCTTCAAGTATTTCTGAAAGACTTAAAACACCATTCACTTCATCCGAAATATTGCCTCTTCTTATTTCTCTTTAAGTATGTGAGGAAGCACTAAATGTAAGTATGATAGAGCACTTTCTAACTGACATTCATAATGCAGAACACACTATGCTCAGTAATATCAAATGGTGTATTTCCTTATTTAATAAAATTTTCATTAAAATACTTTTTTTTTCACTTGAAACATGAAAATGCAGTATTTTGCTGGACGTCATATACCAATCAATAGATCTTATTAAGCAGAACAAAATGTGGGTGACTGTAGAACTTCATTCGCAGCTTTCGAGAAAATCGAGAAAAACGAATTTGTAAATCTAATAACTGATGTTATACAAGAATCACTTTTTACCTATTAAGACGAAACTGATGCTAAATATACCTTTATCTCTCCTACCTAAAGTGACTCTCTTTTAACACTCAGTTTATATGAGATGGATGTGTTCTGTTTAGGGTGAAATCCAAACCTCTACTAGAGTTTACATCCGACACAAGTATCACCACAGTTAATCGAGTCGGGACCAAGCGCACATTAAGCGTCTTCACTACAGCGAAATTAAACTACCGCTAATTTTAGAGTTTTTCTGTAATATCTTCAAAACTAATAAAAATATTCGAAAAGCAAAAACGTAGTGAACTAGACAATACGATTCTGCATGTGATACCTTTACCACAATTCACCTATCTGCTTTTGGTATGCCGCTATTTATAGAATCCGCAGAAACTGTTAAATCTATCTACAGTTGTAAATCGAAAGCAAATAGATGAGTTGTGATAACGGTATCACACGCAAAATCGTATTGTTTAGTTCAGTACGTTTCTGCTTTTCGAATATTTTTATTTGTTTTGAGGGTATTACAGAAAAACTCTAACATTGAAGACCCTTAAGCCCGAGTGTTAGCCAGGCGGCCATGAGGAAGCATCAGTAGGAATAGAGTTCCATTTCTTATATAACCTAAATTGTAACTCACACAACTATGTACTTACAGTAATGGTATTTATACCCGTAGTGTCTGTGATCTTTGAAAGGATTACTATTGTCACCCTTTGATAATGTCACATGCTTCAAAACAGTATGCACACTTCATGAATTTTGACACTGTAGTCATCATTGATTTGCCCAAAAGAATATTATGCAGACAGAAACGCCCGCAGGACTTTCTCCAACGTGGGTCAAGACCGATATACAATCCAAGTCGCAAATATACATACCTTGATTCACATAATGCCATGTAAAACAATTATTATTGATGTACATTACATAACTTTATTAACTACACTAAATGTGTTAAATACTGTAATGGATGAGTAAGCGAATCTAATATATTTTAACATGCATTTCGAACAGCCAAGGGAAGGTTGTTCTTTGTCCCCTGCAGCAGGTGGCCATGTATGCAGATATTTTGTAGTAAACTAAATTCATATCTACGTCTGTAATTTAAAAAATGAATGGGATTTATTTCACGTTGTTACTTAAATGCATACATAGCTGGTTATAGTAAATTAATACTAGTTGTCGCCGTATGTCAGTCTAACTTATCCCTAGCAGACTTTTCGATTTTCGACTCGAGGAAAACTGGAAGAGAGTCAAAATTTCTCCAAACAATAAAAAAGTTATGCAGAGAAACATAGTGGCTGTGAGGTGAGTAACCCAATCGTTCTTCCTGTGGTCCAAGTGGCATATCTTTCATATCTTTGAATTCTTTTGCATTATCTTTAATTCTTCTCGCGCGAAAAACAAACATATCAGCTGGTTCGAGAATTGATAGAGGCGTTTCTTTACTTTCAAAGATTTTTCATAAACATTATTCTTCCCGTGCAAAGAACAGATACTTCTGCCGATAATACATCTATTTGATATTCTCTTCAAAATAAATTTTAATGATATTTTTTGAATAGCATATCGAACACAGAACTTCTTTTTGTTGTAATTAGAATCACTTGCCAACTAAAATCATCTTTCTGTAAAATAACAATTTTATTGTTAGATTAGGAACATTGAATATTTTACTGATTATAAAAGTTGTCACAGAGAAGTAAAAAATGTTAAAAATCTAATTTAAAAGTTCAGTTTAAGTCTATTATTTTGTAGTTGTTAATCATTTTGTGTTCATCACAAGATTGTCTATCACCTCTATATAACCACAACAGTGATTTCAAATTACTTTTCTTGAAGGATCTAATTTTTCCAATTATGATACGGAATTACTTTTGCGTAACCCCGTAAAAGCGGGGTTTGGGGATACAGTTTCACTTGCCCCATCCTGACTCAGAAACTCACTTTGTCTAGTATCCAAATAGGGTCCTTCGTACCAGATTCAAACATTCTGTCGCTAAAACATTATTGTCTCAATTATAAAAGATTTGTGTTTCCAACAAGGGCATATTGGATAGCAAGGAAGTCACAACATTTAAATGCAGTTCTTGATAATTCGCATAGTATTGTACGCTTAGCATTCCTTGTTGCACATGCTATGTTTCCTTCCATAAAGGAATGATGAAGGAGTTATTAGCAAAAAAGTTCTCTGCATATCCTCATTAATATGAATGCTAACAAAGCCTAGAAGTGTGGCAGACAATGTTATGTAATATAGATAGTTATCATACATTTTCTTGAATTCATGCTATACATAAAGTTTGTCTTTGCTCTCGCCACACACGTGCATGCGTGTGGATACATGTGCTCATGCAATGTTCGTTCAATGACAGCTGTCATCTCAAGTTATATTTTAGGTTCATTTATTAGAGAGGTGCCTAATGGTAATGTGGGTCATAATAGAAGTTGCGCACACGACAGAAATCCAAAAATGTGTATTTTTTAACTTGGAACTTCAAAAGTAAAACAACTCCGTTTCAAATCGTCATATGGAAATGCTCCACTTGTAGCATAGGAGAGCTACAAGGTCTATGTTTTATGAGTATATATAAACACACACACACACACACACACACACACACACAGATAAATGAAGGCGGGAATGAGTTGGTGCTAAGAGTCAGAGTAGACCATCTCCACTTTTCTCAGTACAAAACAATGGAAGGCAAAGTTTATCCGCATTCAGCAAATAGTGGAAATAGTAATCTTTACATCTCAGTACGTTTGAAGAAAATGGTTTTAGTAATACGTTACAACTTACATGATATAATAAAGTAGCAAGATAACAGTAGGCCTAAATTATTTTTGGGTAGCAAAAGCCGTTCTGTTTCTCAACTACCATCTTGCTGTTGATTCACATTATATTCAAACAAAACACATTATTTAGTGCCAGAAGTATATTTAAAATATACATATAAAAGTAATTTCAAATATTTTACACACAATTGCTTTCATACTTTTACTATTTATGAAATTCTCGTGATATTTTTTTATGAAAAATCGAAAACATTTATTTCTAAGTAAAATAATTTAAAAAATTATGATGAACTTAAAAACTCTAATTTTTGTTTAATTAGAATATTGTCCATAGATAATAGATGTCTAAATTGATAGATTTCATCGAGATGACAAAATGAGACGCTTGAGGAATACATTTTCATGCATAGTTTTTGAGAAAATTATTAACACTATTTTTTTTATGTCGTTCTTTGCCAGTCTGATGCAGTTTGATAGTTTTTCTTTTATATAAATAAACTATTTATGTATTTATGTACTATAGCAGATTGCATCTATTATTATTATTTTATATTATATCTCCTAATAGTGACACAATACTTCTAATAGTGATGTACCTACTAATTATAATTCCTAAGTTTCCTGGAAAAATTTATGTTAACGAAACAAATTATGTCCAAAAATGAATTTTATTTCTTTTTTTAAAAAAAAATACAATGATAAAAGCGGAAGTAATTAAATTTTCCATTAAACAACATTGACGTCTTAAACTTTAAAACCCTATTTAAGAACATTAAATATTACACCTTCACAACCATTATTTGTAGCGAGGAGAAGAAAATTCATATGGGAACGATAAACAAAGTTATTTGTGAAACTATAAATTAAATGTTCCAAAACCTAATGAGATAATATTAACGCCTATTTTTTTTTCGACTTGCTATTGGGGCAAACACAACATTTCTGAGTTTGCAGCTGCTGTATGTTTTTCATTATATCTTATACGAAATGTATAAAAATAAATCAGAATTGGTTCCCCTCTTCTGTCTATATGCGTAACGGTCCAGAGAACCGTAAAATATGTCGCAGAGCATTTCCCACGCACCACCAAACATATTACATTTGTATTATCCTAGTTGGGAAGAGAAAGCATTGCGCCTGAGAACAGTCAATTGTTATTTTCATTTCATGTTGTTCGCACGGTCCAGAAAGAAAGGGGCATATCCCTGGCTTCCTTAGTTCATAAGTTGACTTTATTAGAATCTAGGTTTTACGAGACGCGTTTCTTTCTTGGTTGTAGCTTTTACGAAATACTCCTGTGTTAGACCTTCACCAATACAACTACCAACACAACTCATTTGGAGGCATTATGTAATATCTTGTGTTAATGACAGCGATGTCATCTTCTGAGGACCTTAGCTTACGAAATTGGGTGAAAAATACAAGAGTTATTTCTTATCTCAAGTTAGATTTTTCTCAAAACATCTTATAATATTGTGATATAATTAGAGAACATGTACTTTTCTGTTATAAGACGCACTTATATATACTCACATAGGGATACCATTGCACTGTCAGAATCTATATTTGAGTTTCAAATTACACCCAAGTTGTTTGAGCCAGTTTCTAATGATATCAATACTAAGTGCATAATCTGTTAAGATTTAATGTGCATAATCTGTTTGTGCATGAACAAAAGTATTTGTAGTAGTTTAGCCAAGCGTTTCCCAAACCTTTTTCAGATGGGGATACTTATATTAGTCAGAATGCTCTACTGACCACCATACTCTTGTCCCTTTCAAAACCAAATTTATACTTATATTTTCAAAATAGTACATTAATTAAAATTTCCTGAAATACTAGTATTAATAGCAAAAACACATAATACTAGTTCTTTTAATAATTCGAAGTAACAAGAATGCATGTATAGACGCTATTAGAATTTGTATAATACTTATATAATCTATCCATATCTATTTGAGTTTGTCAAATGTAATGTGTGATACGCAAATCGCTTTATTTATTTATTTTACTAATGTTCAATGTGAACCTCAGTCAGACAACAGGACCACTTTTACTATATGGACCACGGTTTTGAAAACGCTCATGTAGAGCGTTTGCAAAACTATAATCATAGAAATTAAAAACTCTTACTACGTAACATACTTTGGGTCTCGGATCCATTTCCGGTTACAGCAGTCCCCATTAACCTACTAAAACAGAATATAAGCACTTTGAACTAATAATATTGACTTTAAAGGGCCTTCATCCCATAAAAATTCTGCTTATAGACGTATAAATTGTTGTTTGTTTGAGTTTAGCTTGCCTCTTCAGTACTGAGGCTATATAAAACGTGTATCTATAGCTTAAGTTCGAATCCGAAACACCATGATCCTTTCTATTGTTAGTGCTCTCTCACCAGGAATCGAACCCAGTATGCTGTATATAAAAGGCACGAACCACAAAACCGGTGTTATAGACATTTAAAATAGTAGATATTAGACAGATTAAGGCCATGTAGATACGAAATAATTGAAATAGTGTTTGCACAAGAGATTTTAATATTGATTTTCTGTGTAAACAAAGAAAGGGTGCAATAAGTAAGACCTTCATCCAGTTTGTTATTAAGATATTGCAACATCAAAAGAATATTGCTTCTATTTTGCTGTAACTTCCATTTTTTTAAGTCAAAAGGTCAGTCAATAGTTCTGAGATAGAGATCATTGTTGAGAAATAAGTAGACTATTCATTACAACGTCAAGAATTTAGAAGAATGTTCTAATATGGAAATTTAGGTTTAGATTTAGTTAAATATAAAGTACACAACAGAAAAACAAATCGAAATCTAAAAGAGATGTGAAAATTAAATCATTCGATTGCTTAGATAATAATTTAAGTGCTACAACATTCTAATCCAGGGGATATTGAATGTTTAGCAAAAATTTACCTAATTTACAAATTTTAAGTTTCAAAGGCTAATATTCCTTTCTGGTGCAAACTTTCATTTTTAACCGACTTGAAAAAAAAGAGGAAGTTCTCAATTCAACCAGTTTATATATATTATGTCTATGTTTTATAGTTTTGGGTTGTTATAATAAGATGGTCATGTCTTGAAATCCCTTAGAAACATGTTAGGGAGATGAAATTTGGTATTTGAACTTCTTATTCAATACATATGAGCATATGTCACAGCATTTCCGGAAATGCAGTTTTTAGTGGGTGAGCTGAGACAATTTCTATTTTTTTCTCAATACATAAAAATGATTTAGAGGTTGTTTCTGTTTGTCTCATCGTCACATGAGAACGGCTGAACCATTTGGAATGAAGTTTTGAACATGGTTGGCATTTCTGCTGAAATAAGTATTTATCATTTCACTTTGATTGAAATGCGTATTCTAACGGAGAAATGAGTTTTAATTTTTCGCAAAGAACAGTATCATAAATGTACTCTTCCCGTGCGAGAAACGGGTATTTCAGCTAGTTATCTATAAGTCTTGCCTAGCGAAACCAATTAATGTCTCATAAATGTATCCTCCAAACTAATTTTATATTAGGTACTAATTTATTTAGCTAGCCATAGACTCCAAAAAATTTTATAGGTAATAGTGATGAATTATTTTCTGATTTTTTAGCGCTTTATTATTACTATTTTCTGCTTTTTTAGCGCTTGTGTTGAAGTTGGTTAATATATTTTTTCTTTCTTTTTTATTTGGATTATGATTATGTTCACGTTGTACTCTTCTTTACGATAGCTGAACCTCGCTTATCAATAATGAAATATGAATATGAATGTGAGGGTATCTGTCGGGGGTAAGGAATCTCAAGTTATTTCAGGAACATATACAAGTTTGATGTCATGACGCAAAATGCGTCATTGAGTTTTTAGGGATATAAAACCAAGTTAGCAATTAAAAATGTGTTTTAAGTATGTGAAGTTAATAGTAGAACACTTTTAATTCAAGGCTTTGCTATATTAGATGGGGGGAGGGGAGTTATTGTAGTTGAGAACCGTTGAGAAAGTTTAAAGGTAGATATTGCTTTTCTGTTGACTATATCAAGAGAATTTAAAATTTAGGTGGGTGCATCATGCATTCTTTGGAGATGGATACACCTGGTAATTATTATTATTACATTAGAAGTTACTGTCTATTGAAGTCATCTCGCCATTATTAAACTTCAAAAAGATTAGGTACTACATGATATAGTAATTTCTTTTACGTACTTTTTTTAATAACCGAGACAAGCTTATAATTATTGTGAATGATTGATGTATGGGATAAGGTTCATAATTAGTATCCTTTAGCATACCCTGCATGCTTTTAAGGACTAACAACGTTTTTGGATAAAATTGGCATGAAGGAAATATCAAAATATGTAACAGACTTACAATTAGGAACCATTCCTTATATGAACTCTACTAATATGTCGTAACGAAAGGTCGTTGTTCTAAGTAGCATTTAAACATATCTTCACGTATAGATTGAATTGTAGTTGCCATACATACAACCAGAATTATCTTCTTCTTTCTTTCAATTGATTCTACAGCAGTTAAATGAAGGTAACAGTTCAGTGGACTTCCGCCGTCGCGTCGCATCGATCGAGGAAGCTGTACGTGACCATGAAATAAAGCTTCGATGACCGCCTTTACTTCTATGTCAAGACCAATAGACAATCACTCAACGAAGGACTTCAGGGAAAAACATTTTGTTTCGCTGCTATAACTACAGCTATAAACACAACCGAAGACCTTTACTCAAGACTCAGGAAACGAAGTTATTGTTCCTTACCATTCTCGCGAGACTTTTAAAAATATTTAATAACGCTACTGCATTAATATTTTAAAATATGCACTATTGGGAATATTAAAAGACAATTAACTTATGGAACGGTGGATCGTAATTATTGTAATAGTCTCGAGTTATCTTCAGGAGTTGCATGGGAAAATTCTTCAGGAAGACATTATACGTACGAATAGGATAATGCAATTTATATTTAAGAATTTACTGCTCATAGGCATGTTTTATATTAACGTTAGAACTTCAAAATTTTACAGTTTTGAAGTAATGGCGGTTGCGAAATAACTTTGGAGGGTGCAATTTACTTTATAATTATAGACAAACAGATAGATATTTAATAAAATAATAATAATAGAAACATTTTATTTAAGATAATTTAAGAAAAGTAATATTTCAAATGTATAGCGCACATTTATCAATTTAATTATGTAATATTTACGCATTCTAGGATGCATTTATGGTTAGCTACTATTAACTAATTACTCAATTAAATTTATACTTTGTTTTGATTGGATAAAAAGTAAAATCAATAAGTAAAATCAACTACTACTCTTATTAATTCAGGGCGTTTGTGATGACGCATAAAACTTTATTATTTTTTAAAATTTATATTGCTATTATTATTATTTGACCCTTTCCTATTTTGCTTCTTGGTTTACAAGATGTAGAATTCAGGTTTTATTCTTATAAGCAGTTAGAATTTCAACTGATTTAAAATTAATTTTTGTGTGTTAATTGAAGAGGAATAGCGAGGTTAATAAGTCACAACTGGTTGTATCCTATGATGCTTTGTTACTCTGAATGAAATCAGGTCACTTCCAAATTATCTTGTTACAATTCTTGAAAAATTATTTTTTGAAGAAACAAAGGATATTGTAAGTGAGGAATGACATGAAAATGGATAACATGCTATTATTTGACACTTCTAGCAACAAACAATTTTTAGAACCAAGTACGTGTTTATCATTTGCAAATATTCGTTTATTATCTCCGTATTTCTTTCTTTCTTTGTTTGTTTGTTTTTGTCATATAAAAATATTTGAGTAGGATCACATGTGTGTCCTTTTACTTAAGTATTTTTGTATGTCTCAAATTCCTTCATGTACAGCTACTAGTTAAATTATAACTGTTCCTCGTTGTGTTTGTCGTAAATGATTTAAACTGTTTTAAGATATCAGGGAGTCACCTTTGTAGATGTAGAGAAAAATATCTACGGAACCAGCCATTTTACTCTTTCGACGTCCGCTCCTATCGCTAAATTCTCAGAACGGCCCTGGACTTACGTTCGTCCATGATTGTACAGTACAGTTACCCACAGATAAGTCACTCTCATATTATGCGCATAGCATTATTTCGTCAACATAATGATGAGTATTTATGCTATGCTGTTATTTTAACAGCGGATCATTTCATATGCAGAATACGACACTAGGCCGTTATTAGTTATCCATTGAACTCTCATTGAGAAGCTGGACCGAAAGCCGGAAGACAAAATTGAAAGGTGTTATCGTGTCTTCGGTGACACAAATTGGCTTCTCACTCCTCTTGCAGAACGACGTAAAGCGAAAATGGTGAAGAATCTTATGTACACAATTATAGAACCGTTATGCGGGAAATGGTAAACAAAAGTGGAGAGGGAAGACGTCTAGGGTTAAAACCTTATAAGTAAAGATTTTTAAACTACAAAGGAAGTTAGAGTATGGAAAATGTGGGTGGTAACAGACATGAAACATATAAAAAAAAATGAGTTTTAAGAAGAAAACGAAAAAAATATTCAGCTAAGATTTACCAAGAGATGAAGGTATTGTAAGTTACGTAATACTTTATTCGTTTGTCAACTGTTGAGGAATGTGGGGCACAGTGGTCATTCTCGAGAAAGTAGCGTATAGCTATATATACATGAGAAAAAGACTCCTAACCGAGTTCTTGTGGTTTTTTATTGTTAATACATTAGATATACATAGACATAAAAATGATACATCATATGTACATAAAGATATAAAAGAAATCACTGTAATGGTTTCGTAAGTGTTTGCTCTGTTTTGATTTAATTACAGAGCAATGTTTGCTTTACCATGCATGAAGTCGGCTTCACGGATGTTCAGACTGACTCGATTTTTTATGGTTAAGGTTACTAGGAAATATGGTGGCAAAAAACAATAAGCTACATATATTTGCATGAGATTATTCTTTTTAATCGTTCATTGTTTGTATTAAGACTAAAAAAGACAAAGTCATTAAGAAAAATGTGAATGCGAAAGCGATTAGTATTTTAGTTTCCGTAAAACAGGTTCGGGAAATTTAATGAACATTACAAACAGTTTATTTCAATTCTGGCATTTATAGTCTAGAAACCAATGTAAGCATTCAATGAAAACTTTTCATTTATCTATCTGTAATTACATTTGCACCCAAATTTAAAATGCGGTTTGTGATTTTTCAAATTGCTTTACATGTTTGTTTAATGTTTGGAGACTAAGGTAATGAAGCAGAATTATTTGAGCTTCTCTAATAAATTCAAGACAAATAGATTTTATAATTTAATATTAAAAATATAATGCTTTACGCTACAAATTGGAGTTTCTTAACATAGGGGCCACGACCCTAAGGGACTTCGAGAGGAATATATGGGTGCAAACAGATAGAGAGGAATAGATGAGAGTTGAGAAAGATAAATGTAACAAAGATCTAATAGCTAAAAAATTGTTAAAGATTGTTTTGAATTTCTTATTTTAATAAACATGTTTTTCATACTTATTGTTAAGCCACAAGGTGGCCCAAAAGTAGGTGTACAGCTCCGTGCTGATCGGCTCATGGCATTTTATATCATTTACTTATCTTTATCCATACAAGTTAACTTACTTTCTTCATTATTTGTTCTTAATTTCTTTTCACTTATACCTCAAGCTCGGAAAAAGTCGAAGCAAATAAATCCATTAACTTAATCAATTAAAATGTCATACTTGATCGATGCAGGTTTGTGTACCTACTTTTGGGCCACTCTGTATTATTCCTTCCTTGCATAAGACTTACAAGCATATACTATTATAAGTAATAAGCAGCAATAATATATATATATATATATATATATATATATATATATATATATATATATATATATATATAATTACAAACTGGAAATGACTTATGAGGGTCTCTGGAAAGAGGATGTGATAACAAGGGCTCGTGATATGAAATGGGTTGAGAAAGCCTACTTTAGGCATGATGTCTCGAATTCTAAAAAGAAATGATGGCTCTATCTACGAGTTATCATAGAAGCGAAATATTTGCCACTCCAGATTTTATAAAACACAACAATTTAATTTATAAGAAATGAAAGATGTTGAAGAAAACAAACAAGTTTGAAGCCCGTTCACAGAATCAAGGCTTTTCATTAACTTATGTGGTCCAATGCACGTGCCAGTAATATTCTGAAGGCATCTTATTATATTTATCAAACTAGTACTTACATTTGATAAAGGTGAAGAAATATAGAACTTGTATATTGAAGAAACATTAACAATTTTCTTTTTTTCTTTTTTTAGAAAGCACTAAAGACCAATATTTTCAAGTAAGTTTATGAGTTGGTATGCATTTAAACAGTTTGGGGGCCATATGAAATCAACAAATCAAAGTGGCTCATGTGTATTAGATTTTCTTCAAATTTTGTACATGTGTTGTGGTATCCTAACATAACACACTTGTAAAATTTTACAGCTCTATCTCAAAGGGGATTGCTGTAGGAGCCATTCGAAATTTGCAGGTTTTGTGCAAAAAGCACCTAAGTCCGTCTTCGACTTAAAGTACTGAAACCGCTAAATCTCTGGAGATATTGAAGCTATTTGAAAATGGTTTTCATTCAAACAATCTTAGAATTTGTTGCATTTAAAACATTGTAGTAATGAACTTCTCAAGTGGGGTTAAGCATATGAATTTCACCATCAAAGAGAAAAAAGGAGAAAAAGTAATGTCAAAATTTGGCAATTATTTATGAAAAACGCCCACCTAACACCAACCTCAAATTTTCAAAATAAGTAGCTCTGGTATTCCTCTTTAACATATAAAAAAATTAGGAGGGTGTTTTTTGGTATGTTCAAGAAAAATAAATTATGACACAATGTAAGTTGAGGGGAGACTTAAGCACTTTTTGCACAAAACCCCCAAATTTCCAATTACTGTTTCCAATTTTCCATGTTAAAAATGTTTATAATTGTCAAGAGTGAAGCAATTGAATAAATGAATTGTGCCAGAATTGTTACTTCGAGTAACATTGCTGAAGAGAGATAGATTCTTTCATTAGTTCCAAAATCATGAACGACTATTAAAAAAAAAAAAAAAAAAAAAAAAAAAAAAAAAAAAAAAAAACTTTTGAACCATTTTAAACAACTGAGTTGTGCATTAAAAGAACTGGCTCACTCAGAAGATATAAGTACAAACATGGGTTCAAACTGACGGAACCCAAATGGAAACAATGATTAAAGATACAGACGACTTCATTGAGATTTTGGTAGGAAAAAATGACAAATTAGCGCAGCACCACTTCATAGCCAAATCCCAGAGCAACTACTTCAAATACACACAATGGAGACTTTTGGGTGACAAATCATGCTTAATTATAGTTGATTTTGCTGAAAACTACTCCTGTATTATTCAAGATGAAGTTTAGGAGTAACACTGGACCATCACTCTACTCAATTGTGCAACATTCTAATCTTTTTAAATGTAACATCCTAAGAGATCCTGTAACTTCTGTTATCAAATGTTTCATTATGTTGTGTCAGTGATATGTTAAAGCACGACACAGTTAAATTCTATGCTTTCCAAGTTATTCTTTTGAAGTATGGTAACTATGTTTTTCCTCAGATTAAACTCGTTATCTACTTTGGAGATGGGTCAGAAGCCCTATATAAAGACTATAAAAATAAACTTTGTCAACTTATGTCTGCATGAGTGATTTGGGACTCCTTTGTGAGTGGAACTATTTTGCCACATGCCGCGGCAAAAGTGTTTGCGATTTCGTAGGTGAGACGCTGAAATGTCTAGCGAGGAATGCTAGTTTACAGAGTCCACTGGATGACCGAATTGTTACTGTTGTCGATTTCTTCGAATTTTGTCAAACTACAACCAATGTCAAGCTATAACCAATTATAACCAAACGCTTTTTTATGCTGGAATATGTTGGAAATCATTGTCCAATGCTTCAAAAGAGATTGTAAAAGCCATAACGTTGCAAGAGATGCTTGAAATTCATCATTATGAGCACATCAGCCTGTTGAAACTTGAAGTCAGTCGTGTATCTTCTTCAAAGTCGTGTATCTTATTCACTCTAAATACTTGAGCAGAATCGAGAGACATTAATCTTTTCATGTGAGCAATTTATTGCGTGCATTTTTGAAGAGAGATGGTGGATTGGAAAAATAGTTGAGAATTCACAGGAACATCATGACTAATGTGAATTTCCTTCCTATCTATGGACCCAAGAAAATGTTTTTCTGGCCATAAACACCTGACACATGCTGGATTCCATACAAAAACTGCATATTGGAGTACCCAGTATTTTAACTGGTACTGGCAGAAATTATAGCATTTCTGAAGAAAAAATTCAAGCTACTGAGAAGACCTTCTCTGAAATTGGTGATAGATCTTAGGCTCTATATTTCAAATTGCTTACAATCAACCAAACATGTAAATGTTATTTGTGTATCATATAACGAGAGTACATTATTGTTCAGTGTTTCTTTTGTTAAATCAAACAGCACTAAATAGGATGCGTAATAGGCACATATTGTTTTAAAATAACTTTTTAAATTACATTTAAAAAGGGTTTCTACTTGTTGTTTTTTAATTATTTTTTTCATAAGAGCCATCAACGACTGTAAAGGAACATACTTAGCCGTGCAAGTCGTATTACTACAAAATTAAATAATGTGAGACTTGATTTTTTTCCTTCAATATATCAAAAACACCCTTCTAATTTTTCAATATGATAAACAAGAATACCAAAGCTACTTATTTTGAAAATTTGAGGTTGATTTAGGTGGGCCTTTTTCAGAAATAATTGAGAAAATCTGCCATTCTTTTTTCTTCTTTTTTCCTTTGATGGTGATATTCATATGCTTACTGACACTGACAGTGAATCCAGCATTTCAGGGCACTTTATCACTGTGACTAAATTAAAGGTGTTTGCAGGAATATTATGTCCTTTCTTAGAACTAGGTTTGGCTAAAATACCATGCTCCTCACAGATCTTCTGAGTTTTACGAACAAGATTCTCGGTTGTTTGAAATGTTTCAACAGTTTTCATAGTCGTCCATAATTTTGAAACTAATGAAAGAATCTGTCTCTCTTCAGCAATGGTACTTGAAGTTTCAGATTTCTTGCACAATTCATTTATTCAATAACCTTACTCTTGACAATTATAAACATTTTTAACATGGAAAATTTAAACAGTCATTGAAAATGTGGGTTTTTTGTGCAAAAAGTGCTTAAGTCCGCCATCAACTTACATTATGTCATAATTTGTTTTTCTTGAACATACCAAAACACACCCTCCAAATTTTTTTATATGTTAAAGAAGAATACCAGAGCTACTTATTTTGAAAATTTGAGGTTGGTGTTAGGTGGGCCTTTTTCAAAAATAATTGCCAAATTTTGACATTACTTTTTCTCCTTTTTCTCTTTGATGGTGAAATTCATTTGCTTAACCCCACTTGAGAAGTTCATTACTGCAGTCTTTTAAATGCAACAAATTTTAAGATTGTTTTAGTGAAAACCATTTTCAAATAGCTTCAATATCTCCAGAGATCTAGTGGTTTCAGTACTTTAAGTCAAAGGCGGACATAGGTGTTTTTTGCGCAAAACTCCCAAATTTCTAATGGCTCCTACAGCAATCCCCTTTGAGATGGAGCTGTAAAATTTTACAAGTGTGTTATGCTAGGATACCACAACATATGTACAAAATTTGAAGAAAATTGAAAACATATGAGTCACATTTTAGTTTCAAATTCGGTGATGTCATATGGAATTACCCTTGGGATTTAATATGTGAAGGAACCGTCTACTGCAGCCTGTATTGTTCAAGAAGTATTTCGTTTCAAACTATGGTTTCCTGGGCATCCCAATGTAACATCCCTCTGAAAGCAATTAAAAACGTATCGACACTAATAAAAACAGAGTTCGTAAATGAAAGTCCTAGCATGCATGTGATGTGAATAAGGGATTGTTGGTTTGAAGTTAAACATTTCATTCGGTACCGAGGCTATATCAAACGTGAACCTACACCTCAATGTAATATCCGAACTTCATAAGTTCCTACAGGCATATTCCAACTATTTTATATAGCCATGAGAGAATTCTAGTATTATCGGGAGAAAAGCCTTAGTCATAGGCCAGATCGTGGTCATTGGCCTAGAATTTCCATTAGCAAAACGAATCTACCATTACTCCCATCTGGTACTTTTTCTACCAGTCCTACTTTTTTGGCCGTAGTTTAATAGATTCCTTCTTAGAGTTTAATTACTTCTTTAGATTTTTGGGAGGTAAAACAAAAGAATAAAATAAAAGAATATTTATTTATTTATAGTTTGTCTCTTCGAAGGATTATAGTCTATTTCTGAACGTGTTTCACATTTACTGCTTTCAATCAAAAACAATGAGTAAATTTCAATCAATGTTCAGTTTTAAGTTCTTAAATTACATTGTCTTTCTATTTTTATTATTATGTAACTTTCATTTAAAAAAAATAAATTTACGCACTACCTTTTCAATAGATAATATCACATCTCCTGAAACATAATATCGAAGATTTTCATCAATAAATGCAGACAGTCAATTGTTGGGGAGAGTTTCGTGATTTTTTGTAAGCATGGAACTGGTGCAATCGTTCAATCTTCAAAACGAATCATTTCCGTCCGTGACGTCTGTCAAAGTCTTCCCTCAACATTATGTCCTTCGATTTACAAGAAGAGTAATTACTTCCGCAATTTCATTCGATGCTCCGGGAGAAAACCTCTCTCAAAGAAGAAATAAAACCATAAGGTCAGAAGAAAGTTTATGTATATTTATACAGTGTCTCTTTCCCGAATTCGACAATATATTATACTTCAAACTGAATTGCACACCTTATCCGCTTCCTATGTTATAACACTGAATTTGTTTCTAGATAGCGTAATGCACAATACGAAATCGTAATCAAACGTTACGTATTATTTTATAAAGCTAATATTATACGTACTATTATAATGTAAATTATGATGGATCTCATTTAATGATTTAATGATAGGCGAACCTAATTAATACAATTATCAAGATCAAAATAATTTTCCTATTCTAATCAATTTGTGAAAGTCAGATAAATAAAACGAATTTACTTTTATAAGTAATTCATTTCTTGTCTTTAATTTATTTAATAAAGTTTCAAATACTCTCGCTATAAGGCCAATTTTAAGCTGTAAGCGTTAACAATCGGAGAGAGTAAGGAATTTTTGGTCAGAAATAGGTAACTAACTAACTCACTCTATGGCCTATGGAACCCGGAGGTTCTATGCTGCGTTCACATAAGCTCTCCTTTGACTTCTATCCTTAGCCATCTGGATCCAGTTTTTACTTTCTATTCCTATTTCTGCGAGGTCCATCTTAATATGGTCCTCCCATCTGTGCCTAGGTCTTCCTAATGGTCGTTTTCCGATTGGACTTCCAGTTAAAATTTTGAAAACGTTCCTACTTTCTTCCAATCTAGCTAAATGGCCTGCCCACCTGAGCCTCCTAGATTTGATGACCCTAACAATGTTTGGTAAACAGTATAAATTATGTAGTTCTTCGTTATAAAGTTCCTTGTCAGAAGTAGGTACTCGTATATGTTTATAAATACTGTGCAAAGCACAATAACTCAATGGCAGAAGACTCGCCTCTTGTGCAAAGGCTCTTCTATCCGATTCCAGGCCATGTGAGTTTGTGCTGGACAATATCATGGTCATAAGTTTTATCGAGATTCTTCCGTTTCCTCATACATCTTCATTCCATCAGTTCCTTTCACAATTTTTCATGAATTCCCGTCTTCTTCAGTCTACAGGACATAATAATGGGGCGTAAAGCTGAAATATATCATTTTCGCAGCTATTATCTGCTGTAGCTAGCTTGGACTACGGAGTATAATCGTGAAACGCTAAAATTTCATTTGTTTTAATTTCATTATATAAGTAATTACTAGAGCTCGGAAATTGAAGACCTAAAAATTGCCTAAAAAGGATTTACAAAAAGGTCTAAAAATATCTAGAAAAGCACCTAAAAACTGGAAAAAAGGACATAAAAATAAGACCCAATTTAACTACAATTACATACAATATTTTAATATATATAATGCTCAAGAAATACAAGTTTCTGGTAGGTTAACGGTCTGTTCTTCTTCCACAAACTGAAGTACAATCTAAAATAAGAAATCTTCCCCACCGTCACCCTTTGCTGGAGGACATTGTTACGCCTCCTTATCTGACTTGTGATTGTTGCAGATCTGGTCTTATCAGTCCAATCTGAAGAATGTTCTATCTTTTGAATTTTCTTCACTGAAGAAAACATGTTTAAGAGATGGTGGTGATTCGAGATAATGGCCAGTAAATTTATTGTCGAAAGATGAAGTGCCAAAAATGACATTAATACCTATGAAAAGCTTAAAAAGAAACCAATAAACAAAAAGAGCCGAAAAAGAAAAAAAAGGACATAAAATTCACCATTTTCCAGCTTACCATAACCCAAGATGAACATATGTTATGTTAAGCCTCATCTTCGGGCACTCGTAAAAAAGAGGATTTTTCCTCAACTTCCGGGTCCTAGTAATTACACTATATCCATATTCAGTGAGTGAGCATGAATGAAACCTGAGACAAGTTGCCTAGTCAGTCATGGAGTTGAGAATATGTTACACCTAAATTTTGTAACAAAAATACTAACCTTCAGCTACGCCTTCTTCCTTTAGAAAATATTATTTACGTATTATTATGTATTAGAAGGATCAATATTGTGAACACTGCTATCTGTTGTCTTCATTATAAAGTAATAATCTTCATTATTCTTTCCTAATGGCTCCTGCATCCTATTGGAATACAGTCATATCAATTAGATAATTCTGTTTTTGATTTTTATCAGAGAGTTGATGATAAACGTAATTATTTTCTGTGTGTTCAATCTAGCTTTGGAATCAGGTTTAAAATTATTTATATTGTTTTTCTTTCTATGTTAACAGGCTTCATCCCGGTGAAACTAAAATACCGCTATTTTTACAGTAATTATGTGATATCTTCCAATAGATAAAAGATAATCGAAATGTGGAACAAGAACGCCCTAGATAATATTATTTTACATGAGATACCAATATCACGACTCAGATATCTGCTTTCGATTTCGAGTCATTTTGAAAATCGGCATTTATTTTCGCGTTTCTAAACGGCTGAAAACGGAAAGACACTAGGTGACTTGTGATGACGGTACCTCATGCAAAATAATATTGTCTAAGGTGCTCTTGCTCCACATTTCGATTATCTTTTATCTATTGGAAAATATCACATAATTACTGTAAAATTAGCTGTATTTTAATTTCGCCGGGATGACGCCTCTTAAATTTTACAGAATGTGTGATCTTTTACACGTTTTCTATACTTCTTTAATAATTATAGGAAAGTAAACTTCTGAAGCAAAAGTATGAGTACTTTCGTTTTGTGAAGTAGATATTTAAAGTCTATACTTTTAAATATTTTTTAAGTTTATTTATCTTACTAGATTGTTTTTCTCTGTAAATTGGTTTGTTTTACCTGTATTCAATTCCCGGTGTAATTGATACGATTAAATTACTGTTTTCTTTTTCTGGCTTTCCTTGGTGTTGTTAGGAAATTTCGGGATTACAAACACAATAACGATCCCTACATCTCTTATTGCTTATAAAATTTGGGAATATTTAATATTTCCGTACTAGGAATGTTCGTTTCACGAATGATTGGGAAAATCTTAAAAGAATTACGTCCAGAAATAAACTGGTTGTTCTGTATATGTGAGGAAATACAGCACTCTTAGGCATGTTAATCTTGATGGAGTATTAATTGTTAAGGTTCCATCCTAACATTTGGCTGGTGTGAGGCTCCCCGTCTTTTTTGTTTATTGTTAAATATAACATACATTAATAAACATGAATAATATGCATTTTTGAAAAGTAGATTCTACGACTCTAGATCAGGGTTTCTCAATCTGGGGATCGCGACCCCCTAGGAGGGTCGTGATAGGATTTTGTGGGGTCGCGAAGATAAGCGGAAGATGAATGAACTGACTATTTATTTTAAATGTATTCGCTTTTAGGGAAGTTACTGTATCCACTATATATACAAGAAATGGATTCTACTATTATAGAAATAGATGGATATCGAGAGATGTCCGCAATAGATATATAAAAATTCCATACAAACTTATTACAAACCAGAAATTATAATAGGGTAGCTGGTAAGGGGATGTGGTAAAATGGGGATCGTGATAAGAATTATGTTGAGAACCACTGCTCTAGATGAATCGGTGTTGTTTCTCGAGACGTTTTATATAGTTCAGAAGTTCAATAACAATAATACCATTAAGTGCACTAACAGATTTCTAGTACAGAATAGACCACGAAAACAGATTTCGTTTCCTTAAGAGCATATTAAAAATATTAGGAATTGTTATCTAAAATTTCCCACATTGATCCTTATATTACATATTACTATACATTATTATCTTAAAAAATGACTGTCGAAGCATATTCAAGACTCCTAAGGAAAGTGATCGGAATTAGATTTATAACTCATTACAAAGCCGTTCACGTTAAAGTTGGCGTACTCTAATTTGTAGGCCTATCTCAGTGCTACGTTCTTAGAAAAGTATGTTTATGTATTTATCTTTCATCTGAAATCCTTTCTAAACATCCAAACGTTGTATCTTTGTATATAATTGTTCTATATTGGTTTTGCACAGTATTATCAAGAAGATAAGAAAACATACATACAGAGGCAATATGTATATATTTGTATTCGTCCCCATTACGTCACTCTAAGAAAACAATTTATATTTTGTAACGTTGACTTGCCGAGTGCTTTTGAATGGATTCAATTGCAAATAAATTAGAAGGAAGTGGAAAACAGAAGACTTGTTGTCTGTTCCTACTGACACATGAAGAAACAATGGTTGTGGCAGAAGCACCCGAGGGCTTGGTAGGTGAATGTACGGGGAGCGTGTTTTTTCAAGATGTAGGTTAGGGAAATTCTCCGTGGAGTCCACCATCAGATAGTTATTGGTTCCTGTATTGAACACCACAGGCCACAGCATCATGTTGTGCTGAGATAATTACGGAATTGATGACAAATCTTTCTTAGTCATCCTTTCAGTACCGAAGAACTATAAAGTTAGAAATATCTTAGATAAGAAAATATTTATAATGCTTTATTAAACGATTGAATTCGAACGAAGTTGATCGATTTTTACGAGAAAAGCATTAGTTTGTAATGTGAAAGTTGTTTAGAAGTATGGCAAGAAATTAAACCAGGCTAATGTTTCGAAAGTGAAGTTTCACAGAAGAAGATACATACAGTTCATAATATAAATAGTTTTAAACAGTAAGCATTTAAACTAAAAAAGGATCGTTAAATTATCTTGAAACAATATGTGTATTTTAAGGAAACGTATGTTGTAATAGTCATGTTTAACATATGGTACATCTTCAGTATTGTTATGATCAATAAATCGAACATCGTATTGCTTTAGTCTTACGATGAAATGTCGTGTTATTATTATTTATTGAACTTACACTATCAAGTACATTTTAATGTTAAAAATAATATACTTCAAAAAATAATGATACTAGAATCTCACAATACAATTTGTGGTATTTACAGATGGGTAGTGAAAATCTACGTAAACGTAGTTGACTTTCAGAAATGATTACCCAATAATATGGAAGTCCTCGAAAACTTTGGCTATTTTATTTTCATGTGTGCAGTGAATATTTTGAATATGATCAGATATGAAGATGAATATTCTCATTAAAACGGCATATCTACGTTTACAAAGATAAAAAGTAGTTATGACAAATGTCTCGTTCATATCACGAACTTCCAGCTTCAAAACATACAGTCAAATAGCTTGAAAAGTCTGGTCACTCATTTTTGTGTTTAAAGAAATCTTGTACTGCCACCAGTAAAAATAGATTAGTAATGTCTTTACTACAAAATTTCGGAGTAAGGAATCCGATTTAAGTATTTCCAAAGTTTAAAAATGTATCGTCGTTTCCAAATGTGAAAAAAAATCACTTGTTCACTACTTACGGTCATTTATGTCATATATATATAGTTAAATTACGATTGTAAATAATATAATGACTTTGAAACTTGGTTAGTTGCATTAGAGTTTAGCTTCCCATTGAGCAATGAGGCTATATTAGACGTGGGCCTACAGCTTAACGTGAAATCTGAATCACCGTAAAACATTCAAATTTCAATGTTCCCGTACCGAGAATCGAACTCGGAACGCTGTGCACCAAAGAAATACATGCCACTGGACAAGAATGGAAAGGTTCCTTGGAATGATTATAGGCAGTCAAATTTTCTTCAGCATGATTCTCAACTTTATACTAGAATACGAGTTCCTTTCTGAAAATAATTTATAAAATAAAAACAGATTGCTTCATCGTCAAGTGTATGAAGATAATTCAACATTGGTTAGCAGTATTAGCTCATTTTCAACAGATAATATGTACTATGCAAAATATTTTAGCAAATGCAGCTAATGTTTGAAATTAATAATTAAAAAAGGAAGAATAAATCGTTGAAGAGCAGGATAGAGTAACTAATTAGAAATATTAAGGATGCTTAGCACGTTCACAAAGAGGTACGCAGATTATTTTCTTCTTGAATTGGTGAATCTTACAAATAGAGAAAGCCCAGAGAAGTGTCAAGAATTAGGACGCGTACATTTTAGTATGTGTAGACAAGCGCACCAACCTGTTCCCTATGAAAATAAATTGGCACTTAATTATTGGAGACTAGCTCACTTTCCTTCTTAGGAGCCAATACGTTTTTATTTGATAACACGAAAATATGTGTGTAAATAGTGCTACTTCTATAACCTTCTAAGCCTAAAGTGACAATTGATACTACATTGTACAGTGCCACGTGCTTATGTACTTTCGTACAATGGACAAGCAAGCTAGCTGTTTACAGAAAGTGAGTGCGTATATATAAGAGAAATTTCTTCTCGGGCTAGTTGTAAGTTGAAAGAGAAGTTCCTATATGCAAAGAGAGAATTTCACTATCTAAAAAGTGGCCGCCAGCTGCAAGGTTGTTGTTTGGAATTTTCACTTCGAATGTATTAGGAAGAAGTGAAATCGAATGGAGGTCTTCTTTTACTGTTGAAAGATTCGTTCGATAAGATGCCATCCTCTGACCCTCACGAAATTTCCCTTTCTAACGTGACGATTTTTTCTTAAACATTTGAATACTTATAGTTATTATTAACTTCTATCGATAAAACACTATATATTTTGTAGAGAAGCAAGTGGCCAACTCTTTCGCTGTAAGCCCACTAAAAATGTCCAACTCAATACCCACAATAGAAGCTGTGAATAGCGAATACGTGTCTTTATTAATCTCTTCGCCAATCACAATCATCAGTCAGTCTGTGTACAGTCACAATCTAAACTAAATTCACTTAAATAACATCTATTTTCCCAATAAGTTTTAAGAGTTCCCTTGTGGTAATGCACGTACGCGTCTACGGCAGACCCGAGTTCGATTCACGGCGGGAGTCCCTGTGATTCGGATTCTACGCTAAACTATAGGTCCATCTCTAATATAGCCTCATTTCTGAAAAGAGCACTAAGGTCTAATTCAATCCAAACCAGTATTTTTGAAAGAGATGAACCGATTTCAATATAATATTGTTTAGCTTAGAACAAGTGTAATTTTATAATTAGACAAACTTACCGGCAAATGCGTCGTTTTAACTTGTATACAGTTTCGACAAATTCTCCTCACATCTCATCTCAGTTATGTACTTACAATTATTGCAGATCCAAGAATCATGCAAAATGAAAAACAAAAACCTACAAAAGCGAAAAATCCTGAAATTCAAAATTCCTAATACATCCACACTCAAGTGCCTAGTGTCTTCACTCTTAAAATATATATATATATATATATATATATATTGATTAATTACTCGCAGTTATAGTGACTGATTACTTCAAACTGACAACAAACTTTGCTGTAAAAACAAAATAGAATGCTGTTATTTTCACATACAACTTGATTACTGATGATTTAGTAAGTTTTCTCATGTCTAATTATTTGTCAGTGTTTCGTTAAATCAAAAATCTAATTGTATTTTAAGACAGGGAATTATCATTGATAAATTCTTCAGATTTGTTGAAAAACATAAGTTTTAGTAAGAGGTAATTCATAATACTATGTCAGAGCACAACACATATAAATCTTGAAGAGTAAAAGACACAATGTGTGAAGTCAAGTGAACTTTATAACTGATGAAGTCATATGTTAACCTTAATTTAAGAACATTCTAAAATCTTGAATCATAATTTCCCTCTGGTGGGTGTATCTAATTCTTTGTATAATAAATAGGAGACACAAATGTTAGGTTAGGCAGTAAGCAGAGCCGACTTGGCCTAATTGGGAAAATTTTGCCTCAGTTTGAAACTATCGATATCGTAAGTAGGAGTCGCAACAAGTTATATTTAGATTTACATTTACCTACAGTTTTATTATCAAAATTTTGTAGTACTAATAATCCTTATAAGTTTCAGAAACTATTCAATTTAGGTAATAAATACTAGTTTCGTTACTTACAGTGTGTTATTTTATTGCAAATAATCACTATTGTTCTCTGTAAAACATGAAATATTGGCTTACATACAGTATATATATTGCAATATGCAGTTGTGTGTACATGACAAGCTAAGAGAAGGTTACATTCCAGCGCGGGGTAAAATTGGGAGAAATTAGTCCAATAGGTTAAGGTCAGCCCTGGTTGTAAGGAAAATTATTTGAAGCTATTTAAGTTTGTATTTGGAGGAATTCCCCCCCCCCCAGGGCGGCTGGTTAACTTCTAAAACCACGACAAGTCTTTAACGTTTCTCGGACGGAGATGCAACATAGCTTTATCTAAAGCCTCCGTCTCCATTTATTTAAAATCGGAAGTATACACAAAGAAATAATAAGTTTTGCAATAATAACGTACTGTTTGTAAATCAGTTTTGATTTTTTTCACTTACTACGGTTTGCAAGATACATTAAAACAGAATGTTTTTGTACAGTTGTAGAATAGATAAATCTCATTATCTGAAAATTCTTTTTAAATACGAAATGTTTCTCGTATGAAACATATTCTAGGAAATATAGTTACACCTTTCGTCCGTAAAATAGTGGATTCTAATCTTAATCAACGAAACATCTAGGACATGTAACCACTTCAAATCTCATTCAATAAGACACATTCTTGAGTTTGTAATATTAACATTTCTCTATTACCTCATAAGCTGAACTTTGAGTTCTTGGAAAGCAAAAACTGATAACGAGTAGGTGAGAAAGAAGACAATATTGCGCTATGCTGTACATCTTTTTCTTCAAAAACAAGATTCATAGAGGATGTAATAAATTTTTATTAGTTCTTTGTGAGAACTTAGTTTTACTAAGTTTATACAGTAGCACTTCACCCAGCTACAAAACCATGTCACATAGTAGTATGTTGCTGAAGAGAAACAGTTTCACAATTTCTGTGCATTAATGAAAAATAAAAATGCAGCTCTAAAAGATTCCTAGAGAACATTACATACTATTATTCTAAGCTTTAAATTCAGTAATTTTCTTTCAAAAAAATTTCAAGGAATTGTTTATACCCTTTAACTTGATTTCAGGAATGTCATGAGGGCTAGTCTGATAATAGTTGCATATGAAACAAGACTTGAGGCTGTTTTTTCTCGAAAAGATGTCGTTAAATTGGTATATCGACTCGAAAAGAGTATCAATTTCTATTGTAAAAACACTGTATTGAATCGTACTTTGTCCGAGAATACTATTTTGTCTTATCTGGTGGGTAACCTTATAGGTTAATCTACAAACAACGTATATAAAAGACAAATAGAATGTCAATTCTTCAGTTATTGGTTCGATTGAGTCTGTATACGAAGGCACTTTTCTCTCAGTGTTTCAATCTTGTTTGCAGTGGGTGAAACAACTCATCATGTCCTATAAAATACATTTTGTTGATATGGAGTCAAAAATAAAATTAGACTGAACGTTCCCTGGTTGTGTTTATTAGGACAACGCAAAGGTAAATAAAGGATATTATTGACTGCATTATCTATGACGTATCCGTTAAATTCTTTTGACATTTCCTGTCACCGCCCACCCAAATAAGATACCTAGTTTTGAATGATTGACTCTCGTAAGTTACTGAATATTTCTGGCTTAAAATATTCTCCCGAATCTTAATTATTCTATTCTTCTATTAGACATTTAGTATACATTCTTTTTAACGTCCAATGCAGCACCAAGGCTAAATGAGACGTGGACCTGCAGCTTAAGTTGGATCGAGTCAGATGAGCTCAGACTGGGAATTGAACCTGGGTCTGCAGAGCCAAAGGCACTCTCGCTAACCAAATAGCCATCAAATCCGAGCTACATACACTAACGACAGATGTGCTGCAAATTTAATTACGTTTTACTACTACTTTCTACAACAATATATATATATATATATATATATATATATATATATATATATATATATATATATATATATACTGTAACTACATGGGTTCATTCTCAATTTATTTGGATATAACTGTTTCGAGAAGGCCTTAGAATGAAAACTTTTGTTGCTGATTGTAGAACGCTTATTCGCATTAGTTTTCCTTGCACAAGGGATGGGCTCTATATTATGCAGATGATAGGAAATACAAATGAACAATTATTCAGTGATATTATTGAAATTATGTAATGGACTAGAATATTTAAGCAAAATTCAAGTTAGTAAGTCCATTACCATAGTCGCTCATAGCAGGGGACAAGGGGATGGGTTTTCAATGTTGTTCAGTTCTTGGAAATGCGTGTCAAAACACAGTAATTTGCTCTCATATGTTATCGCACTTCACATATTTACTTTAAATACTACAGTACTAGCTGTAGTTTATTTACTGTAATTGATGAGGATCGTATGTGTCTAAATAATTGTTATTTTATATGATGAATTATGTGTACACGCGTATGACAGTGTGTCTGTATTCGCGACTGTGCTTGTGTGTCAGTCTTCTGCCTTTCCCTTAAAATTGATATTCCCCCACCTTGGAAGAAATTCTGCGAGCACCCATTACTAAGCCCACATAAGATACAGTACGGGTACTATGGTCTAAGGCGTTAGCGGGTACTGTGGTCTTAGGCGAAATATGTTAGGAATTCGACTTCTCTGTAGGATATGGTTGATTTTTTTTAACTGTTCTCAGAGTTTCTGTGTTCATATTCCTGCCACAGGGACGCACCAACGAAGGAGTCCACCGAGTCCTATCAAAACTTCGTAACTTTACATACATTTGTACACTTTCTCAATAAAAGTATACTTATTTAACAGGGAAATGATTGATGTAGCATGGAAATTTGATCTTACACATAATCTGTTCTCTTTCTTTTGTACAAAAAAAAAAAAACAATCTAGTTCTATTATTTATATCTGAAAATATCTGTAGGTGAAAGTATTTTACAATTACTTATTATCTTTTCGAGTACAGAATAATATCATAGACGTAGTGGTTGGTAGTATTGGACACCTCATCCTAAAGCTTGGACCTCTCCCAACAAAAATTTCTGAGTGCGCGTTTGCCCTGTTGTAATGGTCAAAGTAGAAAGAGATAAGATGTCCTAGTTGAAGGAAATTTACAAAGAAGAATTACAACGCTCACCTCTGATGCAAGGAGCCCTTGGTTTGAATCCAGGCCACAGAAGTTTGTGGTAGACAACATCGTGCCCGTGGATTTTCTCCAAATTTTTCGATTTTCCCTCACATTCTCATTCCACCAATTATTTTATAATCTTTATTTCATACATCATCCCTCTCCTTCAGTCTGAGGGACATAGTCGACGTAAAACTATAAATTTTCTTTAATTTCGTTTCCCATATAACGTAACTTGCTATCTACCTTAAGCCCCAAGAATAACAACAATAGATTGCGACACACAACCATTTTACCTTTTTTTTTTTTTTTTACCAATGGCCCAATTATATATACATACTCCTATAAAAAGTGCTAACATATGAGTGACATTCTTATTTGTGCCAATTGCTGTTTTTTTTTTTATCTCATACTTCCTTTATATCTAAATATATTTGAGACGTACTTAATTAAATGACAAGATACTGGATGTTAGCACAAATAAAAAACAAAAGAGGGCAAGTTAGCAATAGCTATTGGATACTGCAGGTAAGATCAGAAGCAAGGCGGAAGTCTGCAAACTCCATCGGTGACGTAAGTGGGTTTGTCGGTTTCTCGAGAGACCCGTTACGTAGCTCGCTTGATCCCACTCTCTTCTCTTCTCTCTTCCCTTCCAATCGAACCTCCAAGCACTAAACGAAAAGCAAAAGAAACGTAGAACGCCAATTTAGTATCTTGTCTGGACGGCCACGCCAACACGCCAACCATTTGTCAAGAGTTGTCACTACGGCTCCTCGCTTTACATCTTCTCTAACTGCAAACGTTTATCACGTAATCACGTAAATTGTGTGTAACTTTCTATTATTATCTGTTTTCGTAATATTGTAAATTGTTACTGTGATAAATATGCTTTAAAATTTTCTTTTACCTTCAAATTTCTTGGGAAAATGTATAAACTTACAAACGGAGGAAGTTTTGTGGAGTTTTGATTTTTGAAACATTCAAATCAAGAGAAAAACAATGTATACAATAAAAAAATGTACTTCATTGCGATTTATACGTAGAAAGTACAATACTATAAAACAAAATACGTAATTTGGCACCTGCTGCCTTATGGTAATCAAAAAATGAAATGAAATATTTAAGTTTTACGCCTCACGGTTATGCTGGCTAGGCTAAAGGGGAAAGTGATGATGAGAAATGATAAATTAAAGAAAGTGAGATTAAAAGATAGAACTCCGAGAAAAGCCACGCACACGGTGTTTGTCCACGACAAAACTCACTTAACGCGAGCTGGGATCGAACCAAGAACCCCATGCACTAGAGCAAACGCTCTACCACTAAGCCACCGCCAATCCCCACTTATGGTAATCAAATTAACAAATCGATAACTAAGAAGCTCTGACAATTTTGTCTCGTAATACAGCTATCTCATATCCATTTAGGGTTCAAATTTTAGTGACTTCTTAATGTTCTGGTTATTCCCAAGAACTAGCTATTAGTAAGTATTAACATTTGATTGCTGCAAGACAAGTAAAATGCGAAATCATCTCATGCTTCGTGGGAATTATAGATTACAGGCAGATGTGTGGATATATGTCATAGTAAATGTTTCTTGTTCGTACAAATTGTGCGAATAGAGTGGTTCAAAAGACATATAATGCGTCATAAAGTTTGCTACTAGCTTTGTACCTGGCAAAACTACTTTTCTTGGTAGTTCACATTGAGAAATTTCATTCTAATCATTCATCAACACCTGGCATATTATTAGTTTCCCATATATATATATATATATATATATATATATATATAGGGCCGGATTTAGGGGGATGTAAAGATGCACGTGCAGCCCCCCCCCCCTTCGTTGTAAATATACACTACCTAAAGTGAGAAGCTAGCAGTGAGTTTGGCAAAATAAATAGTTAAAGTCAATTTTCTGAAGGTTGAAGGAAAAGAATTCATCGAGAGCAAACACTTAGTATTTCCAAAGGAATTCCTCATTCACATCACAGATGTCTAAAGGCATTTTAAAAAACTCAAATATAATTCAAATGTATTGGTAGTTATTGGTGCACCCCCTCAGAGAATCCTAGATCCGGACTTGTATATATATATATTGAATATATGAATAATTTTAAAACTCTATAAGAGTAAGGGATTTGACTCCCAAAACCTTTTGCAGTGGCGAATAATTTTACACCTAGCTTGCAACTGATTTTCCTTCGTTATAAAACACTGATTTTGTCAGCAATTAGTCATATTTGGAAATCAAAATCTACATGCGGAACGTATAATTAATTTTAAACATTCGTGTTCTTTTTTTAAAAAAAATAGCAGAAATATCACTTGAAGAATAGCACTTATGCAAAAGATATAAAATGATTCAGAAATAAATTTCCAATGTCAAAAATTTCATATTAAAATTCAGATACTGTATTTAAATAAGAAAATTTAATACTTAACAAAACATATTAAAATAAACTATCATGTACAGTCTTGTTCTATCTGACTATTCACCTGTCTTTGAAAACGTGTATTCTCAGCCATAGACAATTAAATCAAGAAAAGATTGATTTTCTCTTCAATTGGTTTTCGTATTTCAAGCCAAGGTGCTAAATATTTTCTACTTACGGTTGTGAGAATATAGATTTAAAATAGAGAGTAATATTTTTATCAAGAAAACAGCACATTACACTTGTTAGAATTATATATATTTATATACCATATAAACAGTGTTTATTTGAAAATATAAGTGTTTAGTATCTAGTAATTGACTACAACCAAATTAACTTCTGTCACAAGCAGAATCAAAGGAAGAGAAGTAGTGCTACATATAACAGAGCCATTCACATAAAATAAGTGATCTCATAGAATTTAGATTTGGTGTTTCGCGACCTTGTGCAACGTCGAGGTTCTAAAGGGCGAAAACTATAGGCTATTCCTCACCACACTATTTTGCCTCCAAAATAAGAGTTATCGCCTGTCGTAACGTCAAATTACTTTTAAAGAAATGTTCTATTAACAGTATAACCTTATAGTCAAATTGTTCTGTCGTAAAATAATAATAGTTGTATTGTGTATAAGTAATATTTACTGGAACAAAATAATTATAATGAAGGTAACCTGTTTCCGTGAATAGAGGAATATGTAAACATTCCTTAAATTTTTTAAAGTACATACTCTGAAATTGTAAAATATTTGCTCAAACTAACTCTCATAGTAATATGCGTACGCATATTTAAAAAAAAATCGGTGTGAACATGATTATTGAACTAACGGTATTCTGAAGAGAGTAATGCACGTATGTCTGTCTCATAACGTTTGACTTTAGCACACAATCCAGCGTCTTCAAACAATTTTATTGTAGTTTACATGATCAATTTTTACTGCTTAGTGAAGGTCTTGGGCTTCACGACGTCCAACAATAATTCCGCAAAGAACGGAAAATTGAAGGTCAAAATTCTCGTGTTTTCCCAGAATACTTTATAGAAGTGAACCTCTACATCCAGTACGGAACTGAAACCGAGGAGGTCCTGCTATTAAGGGAACCTTCGATATAGTATATTTATATTATGTAGAAGAATCATTTTAAAACTCAAATCAGGACGAATCAGGTACTTCGGCCATGCATCAGGGTCTCGCATACCAAATATATTCTTTTTCTCTTTCCACAAATTTACATGATGGTAATAAAACTGTTTTTCAAGGACCTCAAAATATCGTGACTTTCATTTACTTTTTTTTAAAATATTGTAAATGGCGAATTAATGGGTTCAGCACGATTTCCAATCTATTAAACCTTCATGATGCTCAGTTTTGATGACAAGAAAGTATCTTCCATGTCAAATCTTATGTTTATTATTAGTATTATTCAATGTCACCCATTGTAAATGTTTAACAGCAACAAACAGGTCATTTGAAATATTTAAAGCGCAGAGATGTGACATACTGACTTACATTCCAACTATCATAAAATTTACATTCATATTATTTTTCATTATCGTTAATAATGTATGAACCTAAATATATCATGAAAGACTTTTTTACCTTAAAAAATTATAACGATTTCGAAGATACCATACATGTTATATTTTGGCCATCAAGGAAGAAAGATTGACTAAATTTAGAATTAGCGATAACAAAATGCAACATGTAATCAAATACCACACGTTAATATTATTGCAATATTATTTTGGTAATAATTTAAATATTAGGTCAAGTTTCTTGATTATAAAATATCAAAGCATTATATTTGAGGAATATCAATTGAAGCATGCTGGTAAATATCTCGTGATTTCGAAAAATAATTACTGAATTATTGTACGTGTAATATCCCAAATCCTAATTCTCAATTCCACTTCTCTTCAGCTACCTAATTTTGTTTTGGATCAAAAGATCCAATACGTTTCAATCAAAAATTTTCTTGTAGCCCTTATATCTGGAGAACTACAAATAGTGTACCCAAACCCAAACTAACTCAGTATGATGTGCTTATTCCGTAGAAAATACGAAAACTTGATTTAGGGGCCTTTAAAAATTTTGTGGCCTCTGATCCAAAAACTAATTATTAGCCAAGACTGCAATCTTTTAATGCATTTTTTGATCATTCCTAAAATTCTTGGCCAAGATCGCAATCTTTTGATCCATTTTTTTGATCATTCCTAAAATTCTTGTTCATATTTGCTTAAATCATAAGAAAAAGAAACTGGCCACTTTACGCCTCTTATACTCGCTTAATGACTTCAATTAGATCTGCTAGGAAGGAATTGAACCTCACATATTATTATTATTATTATTATTATTATTATTATTATTATTATTATTATTATTATTATTATTATTATTATTATTATTATTATTATTATTATTATATTCGGTATGTTACTCTAAAATAGTGTACCCCACTTCTATAACCTTGACGTATAATAACTCTGCCATTTGTATCTTGTATTCAATTTGTTTTGTGTGACATACAATACTACAGTGAACCTCTCGCTATTTTCTGCACTTAACTTTCCATTAAATTAACCTTACTTCTTGCGCAGTGGAGGTAGAAAAATTAATTATGAAGGCTTTTTCAACGACATCTTTTTAAAAATCACATGAAAGTAAAGGCAGGTTTTGTGTTTAAAATCCATCCGAGAGATGGGAGTTTGATGGATGATATATCAACCTTAGTATAAAATATGTTGAAGTGTTTGAAGTTAATGTCTTGGCCACGTCTAGGTTACTGTGCATAAAAATTGCATTCTTCATATACACAAACATTTTACTGACACCCAAAATGCATCATATGTGTTTATAAGGAACATGAACTCTTCTTCATGACTATATCAATCATTTACACAACAATTAGTAAGATGAAACAAAAATGTTGTTGATGTACTTATTGGAAGTTGTATTATTTAAAAGTGTAGCCAATTATAGTAATGCCATAATATAAGTGTACTCCGTGAATTATGGAACATAAAATTCAAGTGTAAACATATATCAATGATAGATTTATGTTACTGAAATAGTAACTAGTTTTCAATATTAAACGCAAATTTATTTTGTACCAATTCAGTAATAAATATAAGGTTAACGAGAATGAAAATGTAGTTGTAATATGAAAATGTAGTCTTTTTTGAGAATAACCTCTGTTGTGGTTTTCATGGAGATTATTTTCCATAAACGTATAGAACATGTACTACATAGTTCAGTTAGTAGGAACAAGAACAGGAAACACATAAATCAAATTTGACTTTATGACTGAATAAATACTGTGATCTCTGATTTGTGAAAACATATAAAATTATGTTTATTATATAACGTAATAATGCACAATGAATTCTGCTATTAGGTTATGGTGGGGGGAAACTTTAAACATTTCCCAACCAACGTAAGTTGTAATATCATTTTTACTATAGTGAATGAAGAACGGTTATCTGGAACAACTACTCCGGTGTTGTGTGACATGTAAGCGTTGAGAATGGGTGCAATGAAACGGTATAAATTCAGTAGACTTTAAAAAAGAAATGATTGCTTGAACGGAGTGGTACTGTTTTGTATATAATCCGTAACTGTAAGATGAAACTTTGGAGAAATGTTAGTCACTATGAGAAATAAATTGTATAGTATCCATCATCACTCATTGTTGTTCTTTACTTTGAATAGTTACAAACATATCGTTGCGACGGAAGATATCAATCAAAATTTAACTGTAACGAGGAACAAAAACATATAATATTTACTTAGTTTTCAAGATATACAACACGTTAGTACTTTATTTGAACAAATTTCGTGAATGCAAACTACATACGTACACACATGACCTATGACTTTGAAACATCAAGCAGATACTTTTGACTGTGCCCCGACAAGTTGATAGTAGACAACTTTATTATTTTGAAGATGAAAGCTTACACTATTGTTTGTCCTTTTTTTTTTTATTACGAAACATATTATGAAATATGATACGTTTTCCGTCAGTTCCTAGTTCTTGAAATTGAATTAAGAAGGAACAACAATTGAGTCGTCTAGTTCCAAAACGATTCTTGTCCATTTACAGAAAATCGTAGAAAACCGAGAAAAACTGTAGAATCGATGCGTTTTGTAGAACTAGAAATATTTGAGAATGTTCAAGGTTTTCTCGTGAACAAACTGAAGTATTCCCAATTCTACAAAACATGCAGATCCTACATTTTTTTTTCTAAATGGACAAGAGCCGTTTTGGAATTGATCGACATATTTTCAAACTCATTCAATTAGACTAACACTTTAGGACATGTAATTTATGATTAGGAAAAGGATTAGTATTTACTAATAATGTTAGATATATAGTTATTTTCATCATAATATAGATTAAAATGCATGTATTTTAAGTTGAAGAAATTTTATATTGTGAAATATTAGCGAAAATTAATGAAAATGTATCTTGTTATCAGATATTGGATATTTCTAATGTAGAAATGGAATTTTTGCAGTTTATGGTAAGATCCCGTCTCTAAATGCATCATTTCTAATAAATAACATTAGAAAGAGCAGTAAAGAGAAACGAACTGCCCTATAAGAAAAATTTCACGTCCCTATTCACCTAACTTTTTTCACATCATTAGCTCATCTAAATAACATTTTCTGCTTCTTGGTTTAATGTCTATTTTACCGTTTTATACATGAGTCTAACATTCCATGTTCCTACCCTAAACTATACCTTTACTTTGTTCTATAGATATTCTGGATTAGTTCTGACATGAAGATTAGGTTGGAGAACTACAATAATTTTTCACCGAAATATTTCGCTGAGTATCCATAGACAGCATTTTACTCCGATTTTGGAGTTACTTTTTTTCTGGAGTAGGGTTTACTGTCCTTTATCTGCCGCTCACTTTACGTGTAGTACCGTATCAGTGTTGGTCAGTGGGTCCATTGGACCTAGTTGGAAGAGAGATCTTCAAATCTATAACCTTTTCCCATATTTATCTCCGTGATGAACAGCGTATGGAACAGTGTTATTATGAGCTAAGTAAGTTGTCTATGCTTTCTTATCGTATGTCTTTACAATGCAATTTCATGTTCTTAATACTAATATTAATGATTTGATAATGTGTCTTTTTCGTTTTCTCAAAGTTACATTCAATCTTTTGTAGCTTTAAACAAAATGAAAAATGAGATCTTAAATTGTGTAATGGAAATGGAAAAGGCTGAAAGTGCCACAAAGTAAAATTTGCAGTATTCAATAAAAACTTCCTAAAACTGTACTTTATCCTTTAAGGTGCTGCTCCTTGCGAGTGCTCTAGAAACTAGTAGGAATTTTTCTGGCACTTTGGACCTTCTCTAGGTTATTGGCGATGTCGTTTACAACACATTCCATGCAAAAAATCGATTTTTTATTTTTTGGCACTTTCAGCCTTTTCCATTTCCACTACACAATTGTAAATTTTCATATTCAATCTCGGCCAATGCTAAAGAGCATTTTTAGAAATACATTTTGTATGCAAATTTAACATTACTTGCACAGAAGAAATATATGAGAATTTTATTCTCTACTTAATCTATAGATATGATATGTCATGAACTTAATAAATATTTTTCGTAACCTTAAAATATTTCATAATTTTTGCTCCATTATTCAATGAGTACATGTCTTTATATCATAATATTGTGCCGTTAAATAATCAAACCAAGTAGATATGTCAGAATAGTATATATCAACGTATAGTTTAATAAATTGAAATTTGTAAAATATAAATATATATGTTTTTTGAAATATGCACTTTTATATTTTACCAATTGTTATAAAATATGAAGGCAGACCATGTAACTTATGTAGAGCTATCTTTGTGGATCATCAATGTTTCTCATCTCTGGAAACGGTAAGAATAAAATATAATCCCGCAGTCAGACGGAGGATTCAAAGAGAATGTGCTGCTTTGAATTTCTCCTTTTCAATTAAATTTCATAGACATTTACATTTCAATAAATATTTTTTTATTTATTAAAATTAGCAACTAAATTAGAGGACCTAATATATATTAGTAATAAGTTCCGCGAGGAGAAGGTTTGATGCCTTATTTTTTTATGTAGGCTTCCAGATTACTATCTGCTGCTGGCTGCATATATAATATGAAACAAATACGTTAAACGTAACATGTTGAAGGTCTACTTAAAATTTCATCCTTTTAATCATTTCATTCGAAGTTAAAGAAATAATTTTAAATAAAACTATAATGTACAATGTATATAACAAAACTGTTTAAGCTAGTATTACATAATTTCTATTGGAATCTATTTATATTGAAAGGATAATTTGACAATCAAAATATCATATGAAAGTTATGTCAACACGGAAGAAATTTAACAATTATAAGTTTGTGTGTTGCTTGAAGGTGAAATCTTTTCCAATCTATATTTGGTTTTTGAAACAAAATATGCCCCACAACAAATGCATATATGTTACTAGGAATCTGTTTAGCATTGCCACGAGAAATGAGTCAGAGTGTGATCGAAAAGAATGCTAAGAAAACCGCTACCAAGTCAGGCATAAATTCCTTCTAGCGATTGAATCAACACCAACAGGGTAACGCAATTAAGAGTTTTTGTTAACATGTAACGGCAAAAGCATATGACAAAGGAAACCATAAACAAATAAACGCTAAGGTTATGTCATCTGCAAAAGTTCAGAAAATGGGACGAACATTTACAAAATAGTGAATGGAACTCGGTAAGTCAATATCAGTATGATGTATGAAATCAAAGGTATCCGTATTGAATACAACGCATAGAAAACTTAGATGTACGTAATGTCATGTAATCCGTACTGCACAAAACTTTATCGGTGTTAACAAAGCATTATTTAACGAAGTACTCATTTTGAAATTTGTAAAATTAATTGATAGTATATTTATTAAAAATAGATCATTCCAATTATGTTTAAAGACCAGTAGTTGTAGTATTTGCATAGAATTTCGTCTTTAATCCCGAGCAAATTCTAGAATAAAGTTACACACTCACGCAACAGTTTTCTTTAGCATCTTTTGTGATAAAATTGGGTCTGTGATACGTTAAATTTCTCTTTTATATCAATGTTACCTATAAATATTTCATTGTAACTTGATTAAAATGGATATCTGCATCTCATACTTTTATTCTTTCTTTCCTATCGAAATTTAGAGTGTTTTTCCTCTTTCTTATATGTCGAAGCCTATCCTTTTGGTCCCACATTTGTTAACGATATCCCTATCAATAAGAATGTGCTTTATATTTAAATAATACGTTGTTCTTTTCTGAGACTAAGAATGAAATGAAATTTTAAGTTTTACGTCCCACGTTATGCCTGCTAGGCTAAAGGAGACGGTGATTATGAGAAATGAATGAAATGGTGGAATGAAAAAGTGGGAGGAAACGGGAGAACCCCGAGAAAACTCACGCACACGGTGTTTGTCCACCACAAAGTTCACTTGGCGGATGAGACTAAGAATGAATTTATGCAGGTGTTCCTGTGTTCGATCTCAGGTGAGATCATTTCCTTCTGATCAAACCGAATAGTTGTAACGATCTCGTTTCCAGGAGCCGTCTCACACATCCTCGGGACTAAAAAAGAACATTAAACTTCACTAAATCAATAATATGAAACCTGAATTTGAAATTTTAATATTCAACTAAAATTTGTTGAATTTTTATCTTCAAAGTGACTGCATTTTAGGTATATACCCATTTTAATGGTGTCAAATGTAAAAGAGTTTGAATGAACCATGAATGCAAATTACAAGCTTAAATTGAGCATTGACGGAACATCAGAGAAATCTTTGAATTACTGTACTTCAAACTTAAACCTACCGATCTGGAAAAATTAACAGTAAATGTTTTTGCTACACATGCGTAAGGGTTCCTTTCCGTCTTTTAAAAAGATATGTATTACAAATTTGTCCGTTTGTTGTTTTACGAGTTGCAAATGGTTAACATTCACTTACTTAGAATTGTTAATTAAATCCAAGAAAAAAATGTAACAAATTGGATTTCTTAGACGTGAAAATAAATACAGAATCCCGGATCTGAAAGGTCATTTTTTCAGTAAAGGAATAGCGTTTCTTTCTTTCTTTCTTTTTATTCCTTTCGATCACCTAAACCAATCACAATTTTTTTTCCCAACTTGTTTCTCAATAGGCTTTTTCTTTTTTTAGCTTGTTATTGCAAGCGATCTGTTTCTTTCATTTGATGCTGTTTTATGGACCGCAAAAGGAGGTCTTCTTATTAGCTATTAGGAGTGTTTCCTGCAGTATCATTACTCATACCCTTCGTGATTGGCGTTTGCGGCATAGAATTGTGTCAGTTAACAAAGAGCATTCTCGACCTTTTCTGGAGCTGCAAAAATTATACAGGTACTAAGTAATGCCATAGCGAATATCTTCAATATTCTGTGTTCATTTCAGATCCAGATAGGTGGTCTTTCATCACAAGAAGTCTGTAATTGCATTTCCAACCAATTATATGAAAGATCACGGGAAAGACTGCGATTAAATGAAGATCATTTCGCTGAATAGGATTCCGTAGGTTGACAATTACATTTTTTAGGACTATTTTTTTTTCATTTAGGACTAGTGACCTGTTCATTTACTAGTAGGTGAGTCAGTAGAACGTAAATGTGTCATTCCTTTGATCCTGATAATAAAAGACCTTGACTGCGTTTTTCGTTACTGGAAACTGACGTATGCTATTCTGATGTAATTAGGCTTTAAGAGTACATGATATGCAGAAAATTACATTCAACCTAGTGTGACTACTTTTGTCTAAATGAAATAAAGTTTATAGTTTAACATCCTATGATTATGCTCTTTAGGCTAAAGGAGATGGATGATTTAAAAAAAAATAAGTGGTTGTCAAAGAATGGTTGAATGATAATGTGGAAGGAAACGGGAGAAACACACAATAACCCACCATAGGGCATAGGATCAAATCAGAGACACCTCGAACCAGGGATGAGTAAAATTTGTTCTAATATTGATTATTATCATAATATATTACATTACAATATTGCATAGGAATTCAGAAATTCTTAAACTTTTCAAATAAAATACAGTACTTTACGACACATATATTTTTGCAACATAACTTTATGTTTAAGATACAACATTATGCTCTGTAAAGCATAAAAAACTAATTTAATATTTTCACAGTTTGTAAATACAGTACAACCCCTCAAATCCGAATCCCGGAAATCCGAAAACCCGGCAAATCCGAACACGTTCTCAGGAGAAAAAAAAATTACAGCTGGAAAATGAAAAAAAAATAGATTTAATCACACAAATTTAGTTTTTTTAAGGTTTTAACATTTTTAGACTTAATGCTTATTCAAAATCATTATCTAATTATATTCTTATAAGAAGACAGTTATAGATATGCGACAATCATTTTGGACATGAGTGTACACCTGACAGTCAAGGTCACTGCCTTTTCGACCGACCACTGGGTCACCCTGTCTAACCTCAGTCGTTGTTTTACCGCCAATTCACTGACGAAATAAGTACGTAATATTATTTCCCGGGTAATCCGAACCCCCCCGAAATCCGAACAGGCTTCAGCCCCAATTAGTTCGGATTTGAGGAGTTGTACTGTACCATTATTTTTGTATTACTTTATAGCATATGCATAGCTTTGATCAGTCTTTCTTACGTTACAATGTTCAATCCGGGGCCATGGACAGTGTTAGCATATGCATGTGCACAGAATTATTGAATATGAAGAATATATAGGTAAAGTTACAGATGATTAAGATAACTTTTATTACAAATTCTTAACGAAATATGTGCAACGTATGAAAAGAGGAGGAAACATTTAAACACGAAAGCAGTGTAAATTTCTTCTTTTCAAGTATCCTTTGCAATTTTTATTCAGGAAGGGTGAAAATGGACGAACAACTTAGGAGGAACAAAAATAGAAAAGAAAAGAAAAATGGAAAAGGGAGAAAAAATTTAAAAAAAAACAGCAAATATCAGAAAGCAAAGAAGCTTTCTTAGACAATCAGATACTAAAATTTGGATTAAGAGATCCAAAATTTGTCACCACTAAACAAAAATCACCAATGGAGTCCTTCTCTAACAAGTCAGTTCAGTCAGAACTGTTGTCTACCTTCCTTAGATTCACCTCTACATTATCCTCACTTATTTTACTCTGTAACAAATACTATATATATTTGTTGTACAGACGTCTCCTGTCATATATATATATATATATATATATATATATATATATATATATATATATATATATATATATATATATATGACAGGAGACATGTCCGTATAATAAAAAGTGACTTGAATCCAAGCTACCAATATTAATAAAATTCAGAAACAAGAGTCTAGTGGTACTCATAAAATTAACATTTAAAAAAATATCTAAGTACAATACATCGCATTAGTAATGACTTGTTTTTTCCTTTTGACTCATTGTCATTGATGCTACATATATCATATGTCAAAGAAAAGTCATTTTCAGTTTTCTTAACTTTGTAATTAAAGTTTTCTGCAACAGTTTCCTGAAAAAAAGTCGTATGCATCCCACTAATAGCAAGGGATTTATTTCCAAACTGGTAATACAGCCAATATCGAGAAACTTCTCATTTGGTTATGTTTGGTTATGTTCTCCTTTGACATACAACACATTGCAGTATCTTCGACGTTATGTAATAGATCTATTTCTTGTTTTGTTTTCGTGCTTACACATAAGGGTTAAGCTGCTGAAGTATTTTCACAAAAGAACTCAAAAGGGATTCCTTTTATTGATTTTTAATTATATTCAGCAAATTTTACTGCAACTTTAATAACTCGCGCGTCAGTAAATATGCATTAGAACTTTGTTTTAGAATTTTATGTATTATATGATTGTGTATTAGAATTAATTAGATAGAAACAGTAAACTAAATCTTACCTACTGAAATAAAGATGTTAGGAAAAGAAAAGAGAAAACTAATTGTGAGAAAGTAGTGACAATGTATTAAATTATTGCAAGAAATACATTACTAATAAGGTGTTTCTTTTTCTTACTTTTTAGGTAAGCATACATCTTTGCATCTATAATGAATGACACTTCATTGGTGAGTAAACTTCTTGGCTAACTGTATAATCTTTATCTTTATCTAAAATTCTATTTTTTCTAAGTTATTCAAATACTTCTATTATAAGCATTTCTATTAAGGTTTTTCTTGCTAAGAACTTCTGGCGTGTAGATGCGATAGATAGAAGATATCATCACGTGAAATTTGCCACTTTAGCAAATACTTGAAAATGATCCTTGACTGCGAAGAACTTGAGCACAAGTCTATCTCTTATTATTGGTTCATTACTCGTGACATATTCTAGCACATTCTAAGTTACTGTGTGCGTGGGTAACGCCCAATAAGATATGAAGTGGAAGACCTTGATTTAGCTGTTGTGGTTGTGTACTGTTACGACGGAAGCCACGGTTGGTTGGTATAATGGGAAACTGTTCCAATTATGTGGTTTGTATTGATGTGAATTACCCTCACCTGAACAGAGAACAGGCCGCAAATATCGTCTTGCAAATTATCGAACTAAGTAGTAAGAAAATGACCTTATTTTCTTCAAACAGCCATATATCTGAACTCGTGTATTGTTTTCTTTTGTGTTACAGCACATTCTGCATACTCTAGAAATTACATTGCATTCAGAATCCAATTAGATACTTGAAACAATTTGTAAAATCTAAATTTGCTATCCGAATTCACTGCCTACAATATTTACACAACTAGCAGAATTCCTAGTTGTGTTCCTTGCACGGGGTGAATAAGTTTTCCGAGAAATATTTATAAGGCATATATACGAATATGTTCTAGTTTTCAATATACTTATTGGTGTAAATTTGATTTCACTGAAGTTATCTAAACCCTCAGACAATCGTCCCTAAGTAACTTTTCACAACATCAAGATGGAGTAGTCATTTTCTTACACGCCAAACTCATGGATTCAGACAATTCATGAAAATCGCTGGGCAACATCTTTAGTTGATTCCAGTCACCTCGAAATCTGTTTTTCTATTTTCTTTCTTTTTTGAGTCGTCAATGAATATGTTTTATCAAAGTTGAGACCAAGTTAAATTTATTTCCTCACACCCAAAATCGGAATATTCTCCATTTTGTGGAAAGTGTTACTCAAAATTCTTATCCTCAAAATAAATTTACTTTTAAAATTATAGTCCACTTTTCGTATGAAATATTCATATTATATATATTAAAATATAGAGTATCGTCACTTCGTGGCTGTTCCGTTCAGCATTTCGTAAGAAATTATAATAACATCTAAAAACTTTGAACCTTCCTACTTACCCTTCTAAAAAGAATTTCTTAGAACTTAAAAAAACTAAGATAAATGAGCACTAGTTGAAGCAACGCAAGAAGCTTGCCTATTTACTGTTTTTAAATAAATACAAGCCACATAAAATTTGAATAATTCGAGCTTAGAAAATGGATTTTATTCATAGTCGAAACAGAACCCAAACCAATCAATTTATACATAAATAATGATAATGTTGCATATTTCTAAATCAATATAGCAGATAAGAAAATATAAAGAATACAATTTGTTACTCAGAAAAAACACTTATGTTTAGACAGTGATGATCAAAAGAATGATTGCTAAAATGACTGACTACACCCTGAGAATTCGTTTCACTTGAATTAGAATACATAAGACAAAACCTATTACATTTGGTTCTTTATTTACTATTGATTTTCTTCGATGTCATTGTGATGTCATACCTATTACTTCAGATCTTGAGAGAGAAATATCAACAAAATACGCACTAATTTTTAAGATATGAATAGCTTGTGTTTGACCTTGATCCACGAATGGCTAGCTTTTAATCTACATTTCGAAAAAAAATGAACCTGTGCTAAAGAAACAGAATATAAACATAAGACGATTACTCCAAAGTTTATGTGTATTTACTAAGCAAATATGTACTGAAGCTATTTTAAGTCTTTAAATATAAAATATAGTATATTCTATTTTCCTTCGTTTATTTTGTGATTTAAAGTTAGAGTATTTATAAATTACGATATTTACAAAGCATTATATTAGATTTACACAATTATTTTTTCCCTAATCGAAAATTTTGCGCAGTTCGGAACAAAAGCAACCTTGACTCTGATTGAAGTGCAGGAATTCAATTTACACATGTTGTATTTGGATATGTATATATAAACAATTTTATGTCGTGATAAACTCCAACGATTTAGTTACAGTAATTATGGTGGTGTTTGTGATTTTTCTTAATGATATCTCGTATTTTTACTTATTGCAGTTCTTGCAATGTTTTCCGATTATAACCCGAGGCAGGGGAGTGGCCGCGAGTTATGTGTAACAACGGAAAACAAGCTGAGTGCAATGTCTGTTGTTGTGGGAGGTAACTGTACGCACTGGCAAGACCATTGAAAGTTTCTTGACTAGTTTTGGAGTTTCTGCGCCGTACCACACCCAAGCCCTGTACAATACAGACAGGTCTTTGCTTTATTTAATATACGGTAGTAAAATTACACCGGAACCAATTTTGGAACGCCTGAGGATGTTGGTCTTAAGATCATCCCTGATTAGCTGTTATTTGATTACGTATTAAGGTCATTGTTTTTAACGTTTACGAATACAGACCGTTATGTTTTTGTTCTGCAGTTTGCATCACTCTTAATTAACGAGTGTATTAGAATACATCCTATTGGAATCTTACAAAAGAAAATAATTATATTTGCAAAGAGACGACTGTTGAATGTTTTATCGTTTTCTCTCCTTTGTAATTTTGGTGAACCGTAGTTAAGGAAAGTTCACCTCTATCATCTACAAGTAATATACTTTACATTAGGTCAAGTGTTTCAAATACATTTTATGTGCTTTTTACTTGACTATTACTCAGAGAAAGTAGAACTTTATTGTGTCATTAGAATACGTTGGTCAACTATAAAATTTAATGAACGAATTGTGAACAAGGAAAACATTATAAGAAGTATTATGAATCTTAAGAGCTATAAAACGGAAATCTTATATAAAAGTTAAATATAGAAGATCTTATCTAACTGACAGCGGTAGAAATTCTTAGAAATAATGTCCACGATGAACTTTCGACCTCTAGGTAATTCTCAATTCATCAGTTTTGGGGGTATAAAACTAGGAAGATGTTTTTATACATTATTTTGTAAATTGATAGACAAGAAAAGTATTTAAAGTTTCTATCAGCGTAGCTTAGTAGAAAATCTAAGCTCCAAGCTTATATATATATATAAACTGTGTAACTGTAACAGAATAAGTCTCGGGTTCAAACCCTGCTCCCACCAAGTGAACTTTGTGGTGGACAAACACCGTGTGCGTGGGTTTTCTCGGGGTTTTCCCGTTTCCTCCCACATTCTTCATTCCACCATTTCATTCATCTCTCATCATCACCGTCTCCTTTAGCCTAACCGGCATAACCGTGGGTCGTAAAACTTAATAATTTCATTTCGTTTTTGTAACAGAATAAATAATTTCGCTTACGTTCTGGTATCTAAAAATGGCTTGTTTGTTGAACTTTGGCTTTCTTTTCAACTTCGAGGCTTATGAGATCTGGTGAATCTAAGGTACCTGTTCAAATTTCAACGCTTTCTCACCAGGAATCAAAGCCGGAACACTTTGCACCAAAGACGAGCGAACAAGCCACTAGACTAGCGAGGACGGGTGTCTTAAAATGGTTTCATTCATAACTTATGAATTATATTTTACATTTCTGACACATGAGGAAGACGACTTTATTTGAAGCGCCTAGTATCAAAATCCCTCACATCCATTTCGCTTAGTTTCGAGTAATCTTGCAAAATGTGCACTGAAGCTCCATGTACACGAGTACAAAGTCCCATATTTGAACTATTTGTTTAGTATGAAATATTAAGCTTTTAAACAAAATTCTGTTTCCATGGAATTCCTTTCGATCAAACATAACAAGCGATATATAACTCAATTTCGGTATAAAAAAGGGGGTGTAAAATGTGGCATATTTTACGCTATAAACGTTGTTTACATCAGATTGGTTTGTACTGTTTGAAGCATGAAACTAATCATCTTTACTGAAACCTATTCAGTTGATTACATTATTTCAGTAGTTTTATTATTTTATTTTCTAATATTTTGCCGATATTATTGTAATACAAATAGGAGAATTAAAGTACAAGGTGTACCTCGCAAATTAAAAACATTATAATATAGCTGGGTGAATGATTTGGACAATATCGTATATAAGAAGGCTATTTGTGTCTGCCCGCATCGCTAGGAAAAAATGAAGTTTAATTAGACTTTCGGAACTCCCGATGTCCTTGTATCCTGTAATGACAAACCAAGTACAAACTAGCTCATATCAAGTAAACTCCAGCAGTTGATTGAAACAATTATAAACGAACAGTAGAAACTACAAGTTCATAAAATTATACTATACAATGAGTTACTGTTATCTTCACTACTAATGTAAAATTTTGAAGAATTTCTACGAAGTTAAAAACGCACGAAACGTCACTCATAAAATTTTCAAGAAGGAGGTATGTGTGCTTTAGCCACCAGATCCGGATTATACAGTCATATGATAAAACTTTTATGCTAGTATGACGTCCAAAATGACCAGAAAAAATTAATTCTAACAACTACAAATAATAAGAAAAAATCGAACTTATCAATATCAACGAGAGAGCTCACTCATCATTACTATTGAAGAAATTTTGCATCAACTTCAGTGCAAGCCATCATTCTTGAGAAATTAAGAGCATCATCTCCAGCTTCTCTGTGCGCTTCCGGTAACAAAACTTCCATGTTGCTATTCCATACAATTTGTAAATTATTTCGTAGCCAAAATAATATGAATCGCTCTAAACGTCCTAGTCTCCGTGCTTGGGTGAATGAATTTCATGAAGTTGAAGTTGTTGAAGTACTAACAGGAATTCGTAGTCGCTTGAAAGGAATAGTGGACGCTGTGGTATTCTCTGAACGTAGATTCTAGAACAGAAAATTTCCTGAAACAATAGTTGCGGTTTGTCAGGCATTTACAATTTAAGGGAAAGAAACAGAAATGCAAAAGTAATTCGAATTGTTATTCAGCTTAAAGCACAATTCGCCACTTTTCATTGAATCTCAATGAATACTTTAATGTTCAATCATTCAGGTGAATAAAACTCTATCACCAAAGTAAGTCAACTTCATTTATGTAAATAAATGACAAAAATTGCCGAATATCAGATAGAATATTGAGTTCATACAGAATTCATTTCGAACTCTTATGGTGTGTAGTCTTTTGCCGATGTTGTTTCTGTTGGAAATGGACTATCTAGTTAATCAAGACACAAACTCAGGTTTGAATTGGCTGTAGGGTCATTAAGTCTAGGAGGCTTAGGTGGGCAGATCATGTAGCTAGGATGAAAGAAAATAGAAACGCTTTCAAAGTCTTGACGGGAAGAGCAATCGGAAAACGACCATTAGCGCAGATGGGAGGACAATATTAAGATGGATCTCGCAGAAATAGGAATCCAAAGTAGAAACTGGATCCAGTTGGCTAAGGATAGAAATCAGTCGAGAGCTTTTGTGAACGCGGCATTGAACCTCCGGGTTCCATAGGCCATAGAGCATAGAGTTAGTTAGTTTATATATATATATATATATATATATATATATATATATATATATATAGATAGATAGATAGATAGATAGATAGATATAGATATAGATAGATAGATAGATAGATATAATTCATTGTAGCTTTGGAAAATTCAAGATTACTAATAAAACTCCAACTGACCAAAGCAGTATATATAATCTTAAAATATATATACTGCTTTGGTCAGTTAGAATTTTATTAGTAATACATACCTATATATATATATATATATATATATATATATATATATATATATATATATATATATATATATATATATATATATATATATATATATATATATAAAACTTTCAATACAACATAACTTTATACATCTGTAAAGGAAAAAAACATATTTCTGGTGAAAAATGCGATGAAGAACTACTGAAAAAACAGTTTTCATTATTTCTATCTGGTCAAAGAAGAAATTACCTCCAAAGACATGACGGCAAACGACAAGGTTGCAACTGTTGAGAATGCAATATAAAGTTACGCAATAGGAGACTTGGAATAATTCCAACAAATTAAAAGGAAAAAAATATAACACAGGAAAATAAAATACAAGTTCCAGTGCTCCACTTAAACGACTATTGAATACATAAGCATCACATACGAAAGATGGTTTTTTATATAGAAATAAATGACAGAAGCAACAAAATGCATGGCAGAATAGACCCGGTACATACTAACAGAAACGAATCATACGAATTACATAGAGAGATGATTTCACCTAACGCAGTGCTATCAATAATTTTGAAGCGAAACAAATGATGGAAAACCAGACTTATATAGGAATGTACCAGTGCACTCCCATGCATTCTCTTACTTTCTATTGTAAATTCATGTTGTGGATGCATTCCTGTTCAAGTAGATCCAAGTATAGTAGATAGTAGTATAAAGGAAATGTCCAATCAAAAATCTCATTGAGTAGAGTGATATTCCTTTGAAAGAAGTTCCTTTTCTTTTTCTTCTTTTTTTTTTTACTTTTTAGGACCCACAATTATGCCCTGTACCAGGGTCGAATCAACTCATCTGGCACTGTGGGCTATACTTCTGAACATCCCCTTCAATTACTGTTCTTGATTGTAAATTACGATTTAATTGTCGTCCATAATAGATCCAATGCTTAGTCATAGAACGTAACTAGATGGAGGCCAGGCCCCCCGTATAACACTCTTGCAACCTCACAATGTCGTTGGACCACAGATTTGAATTCTCACAAGTAAAGGGTCCAAATGGATGAATCGAGTTACGGGATAAGACATAGTGCGACTGATAGAGGATGCAAAAAGATATGTGTGTGGAAAGTTATAGCGGCTGAGCGCAATAAGAAACGGAGGGGGCCAAAGTTGGTGGGAGAAGGGCTATAACTTATAGAAATACATCCAATAAACTATTGAATCGTAAAAATAATGAAAGATAGACAATGCAAACGGTGGTAGTTTCAGATATCGGAAAAAAGAAGAATGGGCAGAGTAGATCACGAATCTCTGCTGCCATCTTGAAGTCCGCCATTTTGAAATCTGTGACATTTTTTGAAATGGAAAGGTAGTCATGTGATATATCAATTAGGTTCAGCATATTCTCAAAAAGTTAATTATTAACTTTAGTGATTGTTATCTATACATATTTGGAAGATTTAGGGTCATCTTTATAGTTATTTACAAAAAGCTAGGAGACTGATACTCGTATGTTGAAAGGGGCCGTGATGGCTCAGTGGTAGAGCGTTTACCTCTGGTGCATGGGGTCCCTGGTTCGATCCCAGCTCGCACCAAGTGGACTTAGTGGTGGACAAACACAGTGTGCGTGGGCTTTCTCAGGGTTCTCCCGTTTCCTCCTACTTTATTCACTCCACCATTTCATTCATTTCTCATCATCACCGTCTCCTTTAGCCTAGCCAGCATAATCGTGGAACGTAAAACTTATTTTATTTTATTTTTTCGTATGATGAAAGTTTGGATTATCACGAAAACACGTTCGACTGCAGTAGTCCACTTTTCATACAGATATCAGATTCTACGCTCGTCCCAAGTTGATATTGGTTACGAAGTCGGACAAAGAAAGTTCAGTGAAAAATATAGCATGTGCTGAAAAAAGAGCGGTACATAATAATTGCATTCCAATCTATCAGGTTTTATTGTTATGGTCTATATTAGTATGTCATTTAAGAAAAGGCATATAAACTCCACATTGTTTTCGACCAAAAGCGAAAAAAAAGAAAACAAAGAAAGAAAGAAAAAAAAGAGAAAGCGTAAACAGTACTTCCAAACCTGAGCAGTTCTCTTCGGCACTATATGAAGCAAATTTGAAGTAAGTCATAAATAATAATGTATTAATATACAACTTGGATATCAAATTTAGTTTTCTTGGCTTGTATATATGATTAACTTACACTTGTTTTTGTGATAATCCAAACTTTTAACACATGAGTATCAGTCTCTTAGATTTTCGAAATTAACTATTAACATGATCCCAAATCTTCCAAATAAGTGCAGATAACGATCATGAAAGTTAATAATTGAGAACATGCAAGACCTTTTTGAGAACATGCTGATCCTAATTGATATATCACATGACTACCTTTCCATTTTTAGAAAAATCACAGATTTCAAGATGGCGGCGGGGTTCGTGATATACTCTGCCCATTCTTCTTTTGTCGATATGTGAAACTACCACCGTTTGCATTGTCCATCTTTCAGTATTTTTACGATTCAACAGTTTATTGGATGTATTTCTATAACAGCATAGCCCTTCCCCCACCAACTTTCACTCCCTCCCCCTCCGATTCTTATTGCGCTCAGCCGTTATAACTTTGCACATACACATATTTTCACATCCTTTATCAGATGCACTATGTCTCATTCCGCAACTCGATTCATCGATTCGAACTCTTTACTTGTCAGAGGTTAAGTGACCACCCTTCCAAACTTCCTAGTTATGCCAATGTAACAAGACGTGGTTATACAATTTATCATTTTTCAATATGATCGGATCACTCCAAAAGAGAGAAGCATATTATAATCTTTAATGCAGGAACGCCGACATAGGAAATTTCTAGTAGAATAAATTAATTTATACTATAATACTGTATATTACGTAATATAATGGAGAAAAGGGAGCTAAATATGAAGTATCTACGCTGTTTGGTTCTCTAGGCTCTACCCTTCTCAGCCTAGGTGCTAGTTTGAACCTATTCTGTAGGCTAATGGAAACAAGTAATAATTAAAATGACTGATTATAAAATATTTGCTAAAGTGAGAGTGTGGGAGGAAACGGGAGAACACCGAGAAAATCCACGCACAATGTTGACCACACAAACTCATTTAGCCTCTTATTGAACCATTTTTCCCTCGTTGAAATATGTAAACGTTTTGAGCGAGACTGTTCCACGTCATCATTTACCTATGTGTTATAACACTTCACTATATTACTGTTTATCTCTGTGAAACATGCTAAATTAATTATTATATATAATCTTTAATACATATTTTTTATTAGCGTACTTCTAGGTACAACCATTTTAAATTGGAAATATTTTGTTTATTTGCTAGAGCTTAGCGTTTCTTTTCAGAATGGAGGTCATATGAGACCTAGATATACAATTTAAGAGGAAATCTTAACCATTGTTTCGCGTTCAGTGTTCTTCCACCGGGAATCGAACTCGATCATGTGCACAGAAGGTGCGCTTTAGTCACTAAACCACCATGAAAGGCTTTGCACTGGAAATAAGAAACTCAGAAAGGAACTTTGTAATGACGTCAGCCACAGAATATATGTCAACGCACCATCCTACCATTTGCCTGATAATTAGAAAAATAAGAAAGAAGCATGAAAATATAAGGATGACCTCCTGCAGGTTCCTAATCAAAGATCTATGAAGAGAGAATCCCAACTCTTTGAGTACACTTACCTTCTCGATAATAGAAAAATTTTTCTTTCGGGAAAAGAGACGGTACTGAATTGATACCTTCTGTGTCTGGCATACTATCGCTCGTACTTTAATTAAACCTGAACTGTTGAAGGAGGATAACTTGTAAATGGCAGCCTACTTAATAAAGAATCGACCAAAATAACAAACTCCTTGCTTCATTCCGATATTCTTTGGAAACAAAATTTGGGCACCGACCAAGATCAGTTATCTATAAAGCTATTAGACAAAGTACTTGCCCTAAATTAACTTGAAATTATTTATCGTGTGTCGGTCTTGATTTCTAATTAGGTTACAGTGTTTCATCTCAACCTGTTTCCTGAAACTAGTTTCAGAAGTACATATCTCTTAATCTAAATTCATGTGGTGTAAAATAATTTCAAAAATAATATTGAAAGAATGATTTATTACATTTTACAATTTTACTTCCCTATTAATTTACATCTCTAATCACTATCCTGTGAATTAATAAAGACAGTGCCAAACACAAGCACTATCTGGTTATTATAATATATAAGTTTAAGGAATGACAAAATACGAGACTAGTCTACATACGGTATGTTAGTCCATTACCAAATTTACGTTACAAAAGCAGCAATACGTTCCATCAGGGATGCGCACAAGGCAAAATTTGAGGCTGTCTCGTCTTGAAAATGTGCTGCAAAAGTGATATCTCGATTCGAAAAATGTATATTTCTCTATTGGAAGAGGTGTAAATGAAATGAAATGAAATCGTTGAATTTTACGTCACACGATTATGGCTAGGCTAAAGGAAACGACGATGATGAGAAATGAGTGAAATGCTGGAAAGAATTAAATGGGAGGAAATGAGAGAACCCCGAGAAAACCTACGCACATATGGTGTGGAAGAGGTGTGTCTCGACTCAAATTTTGTCAGGAAAATTCTGTCTCGCCTCTTCTCGTGCGCATCACTAGTTCCATGGATATTCTTTCCTGTAAGCATACTTTCGAACGGACTTTTTGCCCCGTAGTCAAGAGCACTCCAGCAGGTGATAATAAACTGCGTTCTCAATTTAAACAGTATATAAAACAGTCATTATATAGAGAGTTCTTTTGTGGCTATATTACAAGTGTTCTCACCTTGAGTGCGAGACCACCAGGTTCGATTCCCAATGAAATCAGACGTGGTTTGGATCTCACATTAAGTTGTAGGTTTTTTTTTCATATGGCATCGGTCCTGAAGAAATGCTGAACCTCAAAATACAGACAATAGTCATGGCATAAACAGAGAAAAGAATCAAGTATTGTTTTCGTTTAGGAAGCGAATTATTTAATGACTCATGAAAACAATTTGATTTCATTTGATTTTCAGTTTAACGTCACCTTCAGGAGCGAGGCTACATGAGACATGGACCTACACACACCGAACCACATGAGGTACCGCCGGGAATCGAACCCGGGTCTCCCACACCAAAAGCGCATATGATAACCGCTTAGCCACGAAGGAGCTCTTATGAAAACAAGAGAGGTCACGAGTATGGATAAACATTGTGTGTGGTGCTTTTCTCCGGATTCTCCTCCCGTTTTCTTTATTTCACAATTTAATTCATTATCCTTATCACCGTCCTTTTTAGCCTCGCTGTATAATTGTCGGATTAAACTATCACTAATAATAACGTCTGGAACTTTCTAACTTTCTAAGTTTTCTTTTAATCTTTATTTACTTACAAGTTAGTTGTATTTGTATATTTCTTTTAATTTTCAAATAGAAGAGAAGAAAGTATGGAAATCGAAAAAAAAAATGAACCAAATTTTAATCTCAACATTTCTATAAGATTCTCCAGACGGTTTCGAATTTTTTTTCCTACCTCAAAAAATTAGGGTAGTTTACTGGAGATTGAAAGTAAAATCAATACGAATTTCTTAAAAATAGCTCCACCGATTTTATTTATAGTTGTATTTCAGAAATCAATAACTTGTTTAACGCCTCTATAATATGGTACAAGCCATTGATCTAACTGAGAAAAATCCTTGGGGGATAGTTTAGTCTTGATTAATTATTTTCGGACAATTTTCTCAAAAATAGCTTAGGCGATTTTGTTTGTACTTCACAAATAAATGTTTCATTAAATACCTTGCAATATGGCAAAAGTCACTTCAGCCGAAAGAGATATACACTTTGTAGTTTACTTTTAGGGGTTGGTTTTTTTTTCCAAAGAATTTCTCAATAATGACTTATTATATGTGTTTTCCTTTTTAAAAATTGTCCTTTAATTGCCTACCAAGAAATCACAGTAAAATCCGTTTTCGCAATTTTCCGATTTGGTATAAATAACATTAACATGCAGCCATAGTGCTGTCTTTCACGTTTTGATCCCTTCCCACCATAGGTATCACCACTCCTAGATAAAATTTTCTGAAAGAAAGCTTCTGTTTGTATTATTTTGTTACTACATATAAGGTTTATGTTTGTGTTTTTTTATTATTATTATTATTTGAAGTTCATTGATATTCATAAAGTGATTCAGCGAAATTTTCAAAATGAATTTTACCATCACTAAGGTTATAATTTGTTTATTTCTATTTGTAAGCGTGTTATTTGGGCTCAATAGAACATTGTCTTAATGCTTCACATATGCGCCTCTATTCTAAACACCCTTCCTCTAACGTTTTATTGTGAAATATGAGATGACCAAAAGCTATATCTGTTCACCTCTCCCTAAGATGGCTCCGTCCTAGTTTTTCACAATGTACACTCATATTTTTTTTTAAAAAAACGAACACATTCCATATGGTAAGAAGTAGTGGTGGAGTGATAGCAGTTGGGAAACCCCTTCCTCCCAAGTCAGCATTTCGAAAACATAATATAAAACCGCCATACAATCAGAAAACAATACTATCATTGGTTCTGTATTTTATAACCTAACATGTAAGTGTTAATCAAATTACATGTAGTAATAGTTAATTATTCACAATATGAATAATAATGTACGTTCTATAGATGCCGCAACTTGTTCATCCACGAAAATCCAAAGAAAAAGAGATCTATTGATTTGACGTCCCAGGAATCCATGAACACAATATGAAAGTACTGATTGTTCTATGGAAACTTAATGGCTCATCGCATCTATTAGGATTACTTTAATCGGGCCAACAACTCAACAGTTTATGAGTGATGAAATCAGAACACCGTCACTTGAATTTCAAGGCTTATTGGCCATCTATAAAACATACAGTATCTAAATTCAGAAGTTTCTGATTTGTAAGATATTCTGCCACTATACGAGGTGTGTTCAAAAGATATCGAACCTTGTTTTTTTTTTTTTTTCTGTAAGCCAATGAAGCGTGGGAGACTTTTTCTTCACTGTAGATGTAGAATTAACACTCATGCACACTCGTGAATATTTTCCCATCCACAGAAAGCATCAATCGCTGGCGAGTGAAGACGTGTAGTGGGCCAGTCGTCGGATTTCAGTTTTTTGTAAAAAAGACAGAAAAACTTGAGCTGCGATATTGCACAAAATTTTGTCAAAAGCTAGCGATACCCAAGCGGAAACCACTCAATCGGATCAATACATTCAATTTTGAACGAGAATTTTGGCATGAGGAGAGTGACCGCGAAATTTGATTCAGGGTTTCATCGCCAAACACAACATTCCTGTGTGTCGTCAGGCTCCCTACTAACCCGACATGTCTCCATGTGATTTTTGGTTATTTCCCAAGCTGAAAATGCCACTAAAAGGGACCCGATTTGAGTCAAGAGAAGCCATCGTGCGGAATGCAACAGCACGGTTGCTCACCATTCTAAAAACTGTGTGCCAGAAGTGTTTCCAACAATGGCGGGGGCGCTGGGAGAAGTGTGTGCATTTCCAAGGAGACTACTTTGCAGGGTATTCATGTTTTGGATTTCAAATTAATGAATGTATTTTTGCGAAGCAAAGGTTTGATACTTTTTGAAAACGCTTCGTATTTTTAGGCTTTCTTATTTCAAGTTTAAAAGGAAGTAATAAAGACTACTCGAAAATGAAATGGAATGAAATACTTTAATTTTAGGTCCAATGGTTATACCCAAAAGGCTAAAGGAGACGAGTGATTAATAAAAGAATTAGTGGAATAAGTATGTGAGAGGAAACGGTAGTGCCTTGAGAAAGTCCACGGACACGATGTTGTGCATCACAAGCATACATGGCCTAGAATCGAACCAGGGAATCCTCACACTACAAGTGAGTGCTCTAACACTTCTTTTTTAAAAGCAACACCCAACAGGCGCATTTGTCTTCTTAATTTCCTACTTAATTACTGTTTCACCTTAATGCAATACGACTGGGACACGAACACAGAACATGTCAACCAAAACTAAATCAAATGCAAGTTGCATATTTTTCTCTTGGTTTAACACAATATATTTGTTATGTTGAACTTGCCCCGTAGGTTTGATGACCTGATGTAGATAGTCTTCGTGGGATTAAAAAGAAAAGAGAAAAAATAATATAATTTGAAAACAAAAGCTTCCGTGGAAGGAGTCCCACAGCTCATCACCCTTCTTACACGAACCGTACATAATTCAAGACGTCATAGGGTCAAATGTGGGGCTTGCGAGTGAGAGAATTCCTTGACAAGAGGTAGCAAAAATGTAAGACTCTGTTATAGAAATCATTTAATGAATGTAAACTTGTGTTACAGCAGAGGAAACAGCTTAAGAGTTTAAAAGACCTTGAATAAGCTGCTCTTGAAGGAAGAAGGAAAAATAAAAGGAACTTTTTTTTTTTTTTTTTTTTGTAGTTATTTGAAGGATGTAAAACTATGTTGGGTGTGGTTCGAGTGGGAGCAGATCATGGATTGTGGCGAGGCAATGCGTGTCTTTTAATTTCTCCCCCATTGAATAACTTGTTTGTACATTTGCGTTCACGTGACTGACTTGCCATAAGGGAGATTATACTGAGTTAATGCAGAAAGGCGGAAGCAACTTCCCGATCATTACTGTAGGTGTATTTTGGCAAATTATTTTCCCAATTGACACACATATTTACGTAAACTTGTTCTTCTATGCACTTGTTCAGTCTTGTCTGTATACGCTTCATCCAGGTTCTGAAATCTTGTCGATACCAGGATAACAATTAACAATATTGGATAGTAATTTAAAGAGTTTTCCTATTGCAAAAAAAAAAAAACAAAATCGTCCATCACTGATTATCTTTAAAACAAATCCTTATTATAAGGCCACACCGCAGTTACAATACAATTAGTCAATCATCTCATCATTTATTTTCTTATGCATCAAATTAACGTTCAATAACAGATTGGATTCACGTATTTATGTTTTAAACAGCAATTTGACATTTTTGGTGAAAATTTAAGTTCAAATATTCAAATATTCAAATTCGATTACCCTTATGTCAATAACTAAACGCCTTCATCCCACACTGTTTCACATGTAAATCAAGCTTACCAAGGTCTACCAGCAGGCCAACTTTGGTTAAAACTTTGGTTAAGATTACATAAGTTTCGGCAATAACGTAGAGGTACTTTTTCTTCGGGGAACCAAAAACCCGAACAACATAATATTTTATATCCTTACCAAGCTAATCAAGGTCTACCACCACGCCGAATTTCATCAAGATGAGATGAACTTCATCCATCGTATACGATATATACTATCGTCATGATTGATAGTTAAAAACCAAATGAATGACAAATACTATAAAAGGAATTTGTTCACTTTAAAACTTTCTACTTAGTGCAAAAGTTTGGCTGTCTGGCATTTGTGAACTTTCCGTGAAAACTAGAACTGAATTAGAACCTTAACACCTAAAATTGACTATTATTTTAGTTAATAACCTTTTGTAAATACAATATGAGTGACTATAAATTTCCAATGTTCTTAATTGCTTTCATGGTATTCACAAAAATTCAAGAAATTGGTGGGAAATTTAGTAGAATATTTTGTTAAACAGTAACTTTTGCCATTTCTTTTTTTGCTTTTGTTTACAGGTGTGAGGGATATACAAAGCATAGATAATATCATACCATTGAACACCGGCATTTTGCTTGTTTCTCCAATGTATTTATTATGAAACTATGTATAAATAATATCATAAAGATGAGCATGAATATTATAACATTTGGTAATCGTTGTGAACGCTACTTGATAACCAGGCACGCATCCAGAAACTTTTGTTGGACGAGATCCAATACTACATACCACTACGTCTATAAACTATTGAACGGGTATTATTCTGCACCCAAAAAGACGATAAGTAATTGTAAAATACTTCCACTTATATTTTCAGAAAAAAAAATGATAGAACTAGATTATTTTTATGAAAGTACAAATGAAGTGTAAGATCAAATTTTCACGCTACGTCAATCATTTCCCTGTTAAATAAGCATAGTTTTATTGAAAAAGTGTATGAATGTATGTTGAGTTAGAAAGTTTTGAAGAAGTTTGGACCCGGTGGATTCCCCGCGGGTGCGCCCTTGTTAATAACACACTGTCAGCTGAACGTTTCTCAAATTACTTGGTAACAATAAGTCTAATTACAATGACGGGACCCCTAATTATTATTCACGACTTACGCATCAGGAAATATTTTATTTTATTTTCCAGAAAAGCATAAAGATATACCAGCGGCGATTATTATTATTATTATTATTATTATTATTATTATTATTATTATTATTATTATTATTATTATTATTATTATTATTATCTAACAGGTGCACTAAGTAGGATACTGCTCCATTTACTTTACCTGATATCTTGAACACTTATCATGTACTAACAAATCTGGAAGCTACAAGCCTGCAAAGGTTGTACGTTCAGTACGTTACCTCCAAATATATAAGCAAGTCATTAAAACGAGTTACATCTTGAATCTAGTTTAATCTTTACAATAGTGACATACTTGTACTAAAACGAATTATGTAATTTCAGATATCATTTAATAAAATGAACTTTATACCAATTTATCTAAAATGAAATGCCATCTTTCATGAAAAGTTATGAAGAAATGTTTATCAATTATTGTTCTATTTTATTGTACTTTTCATCAGTGGTGCCGAGTTTTGTATATTTTTGGGGCCCCAAGCAACATGATCAGATATGATCTACAAGATACCAATGAAAATTTTAATACTAATACCAGGGATCCAAGTAAACTTTCGGGGGTCCTCGCCTCCACCCTGAATCGCCTCCACCCTATGATTTTGATAAATTCATAATGAAAACATTATGAAGGGAAATTAAAGGTGTTTAGACACTCTTTTTCGTTCATATTGAGATTCAATGAGTACAATTCTGGCTTGTTTTGACTGTGGTATTCCTTGGTTTCTTCATAACTCTAATAGGGTAGATTCACTAATTTTTCATTAGTGCCGTTTCTTTAAACGGCAACTTCATATGAAAAATACTAGATTACAACACAATTTGTCCATTAACTTTGCCTTTGAGATTTCAGGTTTCGAGCTCTAATTTGCGTTAAAATATAACAAGGAGGAAGCCAAACAAAGGAAATTAGTTATAATACTTCACTTGCAATGCAATCATCGATAATTTGGTTCTTTTGTTCCAGACAATGAACCGTGGTTTACAAAGAATTACAGTTACAAATTGATAATATTACTGTTCATTTTCTTTGTTTTCCCTTCTTCCACATTTAAACTTATTATTTAATAAATTAAGGTTCTTCTAAGTCAAGCTTTCAGTCTACTTCACAGCTTGGTAATTCTGTATTCGCAAGCTCGATTTACCTGCTATGAGTTTGCAATTTAACTGTACATTTCAATATATATATATATATATATATATATATATATATATATATATTGTATTAAGGAAAGTACTAATACTGTAAGATGGTTATCGATAACTCGATAACTAAAATCAGGATTTATTTGCAGTTTGCAAACCTGCAAAATAAAATCTAAAATTTGCAAAAACATGAGAAAAAAATACATCAAATTTATTATATTTACAATATATTTTCGTTGGAATTAAGTTTCTTTTAGTAATTGTACAGTGTTATGCAAAACATTACAATATCTCAAAAAACTACTATTTTATTATTTTACTATTTACAAAACCAGGACCAAGCCGCTACAGATCGGACTGAATAGTAAATGTGACATAGTGCTAATGTTTAAGTAAGAAATGACCTCTTTTCATAATTATACTGTACGTTTTATTTCGATATTTGTATATTTAAAGCTCGTAATAATAATAATAATAATAATAATAATAATAAACTCAATAGCTTAACAACTTATATCAAAGTGTGATACACGACCGCAAATGATAATTTAATGTACTCAATTAAACTTATTTTTCATCCCCATTTTACTGAAAAAATCACGTACTACCATTTACGTACAAAAATCTCTCTCTGGAAAGTCATATTAGCTCTAAAATTAGTCGTGCTTGGTTCTAAAAAAGAAGAAAAGAAATCAACAAGTAAAGAAAGAAAGAAAAAGGAAACTTCACACTTACTACCTCTACTTCAATGAAACTTGGCAAATATTTAACCTAGGAATATTTTTCAAGGCATCTTTCAAGCATCTTAAAAGTACTTCGTTTATTCATGTTTGGCAATAATTTGAGAAAATGACCCAAATTTCCCTAGAATTTATAAATGCAGGGAAAACGTGTGTGCTGTCTGGTTCATTCTAACATACAAATTAAATCAATCTAAGATAATTAGAATGCGATCACCACCTTCCTAAGTTATACGCACTAGCCTCATTTCAATGAAACTTTCAAATATGTAGTTTTTACATGTAGTACTTTCATGTATCTATCTGAACGTAGGGTCCCAATTAAAAAAAAATTCTTTTTCGGAAAAATTTCAGGAAATGTTTTCTCTAATTTCTCCCGAGTTTATGGATATGTGGCGCATGCATGTGATATCACGCGCAAACCTGGTTTATTCTAAAGACACTTAAACAATAAACATTAATATCAGCATCTTCGGTACAACCTTATAAATCACACTACAGTGATCCTAATAAAGAAATAGCGCAAATAAACAAAACGTGGAGTTTCTCAATTAGGTTGAAGTCATAATTAGGACTAAAACACTATGGTTTCCATTACCTTTACATTTATTTTCATGAATAAAACAGAAAAAAATATTCCTAAATTCAAGAATTAACAGTAGATGCAATGTTTAATCTCCATTGACAATAATTTTCCTTCCCTTCATCTACAAATAACATTTGTCCATCCATGCTTTATACGTTTTCCATATTTATAGTCATAGAGCTATCATTTTTAAAAACGCAAAAGTCGTCATTGCCAAAATAATTAAAACTATTCTTTCTCACGAGAGTAACAAATTATTTGTCATCTCTTAGCAACGAAAAACTAAAATAAAAACAAACTATAGGATTAGTACATAATGTTCAAACGTATTCCAAGCAAATAAGATAAATTTTTAGTAGTTCATACAAAGAAATGAATACTTTCTCATTAAGTCTATATAATACAGTATTTGGAATCCATGTTGTACATTAGATTCATCCATTTCACATTATTATGTATAATTTCCGTGCAGTCTGAAATGGGAGGAATCTAAAACTTTCTCCTCGTTAAGTGCAAAATATCAGCAAAAGTCAAAAGTCAAGCCACAATTGCGTTTATTGAAGAATTTAATCGTATTTTTGTTACATAAGAGTTCACGATACCTGGAACAATGTTATTTAGAATAAAGTGACTTCAAAATATAACAGAGTAATAAAATCAAGACCACATAAGTTGCAATATCCCTAGGTGTATATATACATATCTATATATCTATACCTATATCGATATCTATCTATCTATCTATACAGATCGCCGTGTTCTAAAAATGGCGCCCACAGACCATAGAGCACTATTCTACAAGCCAAAATAAAGCAAAAATGTTATATGATGGTATGCAATCCGGGACCTCCTTCAGCCGCTATAGGGAATCAAAATTTCACAATGTGGCAACTTCACAGATTAACTTAGAGCCATTAGCATTACTCTACGAATACAACAAGCAATTGAATCGATTACCACACTAATAAGGGATGCTAGTGACAGTCAATACTGACTTCAGGTGCCATCTAGAAAGAATCGATATAACTATTTAATAGATTGGTAGATCTAATCTATGGTTCTTTATTTACGACGTTGCCACATAATGCAATTTGTTTCCAAACGAGATCTCGAAAGGTATATATATATATACATATATATATATAGATAGATATAGATATAGATATATAGATATATAGATATATAGATATATTTATATATATATACATGTTGGACATATTTATTTAAAAGAAAACGGGGCTACTTTTATCGAAATACCAGTTCTGCAAAGCAAATAGTAGACTGACTCATTTAAATATTCCTGCGGTGGCTTGATTTCTCGCAGAATTTCTTTTCATCTTCTATTATTAAAATTGTCAGTATATCTGGAAATTGATTAATAATTAATATAAATAAATAAAATTTATTAAAACTATATAATCGTAGATTTTTTATCTACCCACTATGATGTACTGTACAGGTAGTTAGATAGGTCTTTAGTTTGCCTGCCAATGCCAGGTCGGGCAGAAGAATAAGATGAACTCGATTTGAAAGACAATCTAATGGTTAAACCCATGAAATCGTAGGTACTCTTTAAATGACAGAATAGTTTTTGAAACCGATTTTACTTGTCGTTATCAAACTGATATCCAGCGTATTCACTGCATATACCCTATACAGTATATAGAAGATAATTTGGTGAATATAAAAAAAAATGTAATATCAAACAAACACTTTCTTGGACATTAGCCAATTATGTAGGTCTCAAATTTCTCTGAACAAAACTAATGGAATCTTGTTATGAAATATTTGCTTATTCAGAAACAATGATTGTGACACAGACCTTTCAGACGTATACACCCCCTTGCATCCATACCGGGCTTACAAAAATGCATCATCAACTGAGAATTAAAACTTGCATTATGGATTCCATGAAGAGAAAAATTAGCATTTATGTGCTTTGACTTTCATGTATCTAATAGTTTCTGGAAAGCAGAAATTATCTCTGAGTAATATACTCTTATTATGTTCCTTTTTAGCTTAAAGCAATGTATCTTGGAAGTTTTAGCACGGATAAAAGTGAAATTAAATTGCAAGCACATTCCTTAAAAATCGATTTAATTTGACAAGATACGCCTAATTTACAAATAAATGAAACATGTTTACATAGAACAAGTAAAGTGCGTCAGTGTTTATAATTAGCCCTTTAAGCTATTTCAATTGTTACTTTTTACTACGCTGAGGAACCATAAGGGAATTCAGGGTCGTATTGGGCTGATAAATAAGCCTCAAATGTAGCCGTTGTTTTGCGACTTGGAAGTCAGGCGAAAGTGTTTTATGACATTGGTCACTTGTAGAGGTGAGTTGCTAAGCAAGGTCAGCTACTATAGAACTCTTATTATGTTCTATTGTATTAAAATATCATTTGCTGTATACAAGAAACAATACCTCAGTTACTCTTGCATTTATGAAACATTTTATGTTGTCTAACAATTAGATATAAATTATTCTAGAATTTGTTCTAAAATGTAAGAAACAGGAAAATTACATTTAGTGTTTACTTTTATACTTAAAAAATGATAGATGTAAATAAAATACTTTTGTAAAAAAAAATGTAAGGAGTAAGTACAGTGCTATAAATTTTGATTGACTGATGTTTTACATCGTTTTCAACGATAGGAAGTATTTATGCAATCAGTAGTTCTTGAAAATATGATAATTCAGAACTACAGGCGATACTATCACATTAATCCCAATCTATCTACAATCCCAATCTATTTTATATATAAATAAAAATGAAAGTGACTATGTTAGTGACTTAATAACTCTTGAACAACTCGACCGATCTCGATCAAATTTTCTGTATAGATGAGGTTCAGACCTGGGATGATTTTCATCATTTTACTTTGATAGTGCATATCTTAGGGGAGGGGGAGATACATATATACTGTGCTGTATATATAAATGATCGAAAATGACTGATATTAGAGCCGAATCCATAGTTTTCAGGGTCGCTGAAATGAACAAAATCCCAATTCAGCCACGCAAGTTGGACGAGAGGGATATATATATATATATATATATATATATATATATATATATATATATATATATATATATATATATATATATATATATATATATATATATAAAATGATCGAAAGTGACCGCGATACGAGAGAGTGCTTCAGTAATTGTAAAAAGTGACTGACTAACGGAATATAATACTATTTTTTTTCTTATTTTAACCCAGCGAAGAGGATTATTGACACTAGTAACTGATAATGATAGAAGGGTTAATAATACGGCCATTTGATATCAACGTTATAACACGATGTGACAAGCAAAAAAAGCAGCGTTCTGCTATTATTGTTGGTTGTCTTGGACACGAAAATATGGTAATTTTTACGTCAGGCAATATAATATTTCAAATTTTTGTTGGTGTTGTTCAACATATCATTTTTCAGTATTTAGGTTATAAAATTATCTTCAGTAGTGTGAATTTACTTGCAGTGCCTATGGATACCCGTTCTCTTGTTGGTTATTTAAAGTATTAGGTATAAAGAAAATTAAAAATATTCATTAAGCATTAGACAATCTCAAAAAGTGTAAAGTGTTAAGATATCACAAACATAACATTCACATTATCACAATCTCTGGAATAATGGTGCTTCACTCGCTTGCTCAATAATAATAATAATAATAATAATAATAATAATAATAATAATAATAATAATAATAATAATAATAATAATAATAATAATAATAATAATAACGAAATTTCTATTTTTATGTCCCACGATTATGTTGTATAGGCTAAAGAAGATGGATACTTAGTAAAATTGAATAATTATAAAATAATTGGTGGAATGAGAATGTGGAAGAAATCGGAAAAACTCGCGAAACTCACGAATACATATGCCCACTGCGAACTCATATGGCCTGAACAAATCAGAGATTCCCTAGCACCAGAGATGAGGCTTTGCACAGAATTACACTAATAATAATAATAATAATAATAATAATAATAATAATAATAATAATAATAATAATAATAATAATAATAATAATAATAAGAAGAAGAAGAAGAAGAAGAAGAAGAGTGTATTGCAACAATGTATACTCTTCCTTTTCTCTGATGTAATTAAACATACATATATTTGACCCTAAATTCTCCGTAATCTTGCAAAACACTTGTAACAGCGTCAAAAGTTGTAAAATGTGCTTTGAGCATGAAGCGTTGCTTGATCGACTCTGTAGCCTCAAATACACTAGTGGTTTAAGATCTACAGTTTGTTACGTACCTATAAGAAGCTATAATTTCAGCTTTCTCTTTGCGATAGGCTAGTTATGAGGGCCGCAGGCATATCTTCAACTTCCAATCATACACCACTTTGTGCTCATATAACACTAAATAAATGGTGGTTTCAACCTGAAGGCTTTGTTTCATATAAGACGATAATTTATATTTTGTTTAAATACACGTTTTTTCCTTTTCTGTTCGTGATTCAGGCTTGCCTAATGTTCTATTATTTCTTGACTTATGAAGAGGTTTATTTTCCTAATGAAGAACAAAAATGAAATTTGCGTAATAGCACAAGACATGTATATATTTACTGTGTGGTTATTGTATATTTTGAGTTGATTTAATTGCTACCAAAAGACCTATTTACACTGTTTGTTTAAGGTTGTTTTATTCTTGTCCTTGTTCGTCACTTTGCTAACGGATATATTCCTTCAGTTTGAGTCCTGCTGAGGTCATTATTCTGACTGACACGCTTTGTTTTCTCAGTCTTCCTAGAATACACACCGACCTCATTCTTATACCCTTATCGTTTTCCAGAGTATGTGCTGCTTAAGATACTGGAGAGTCAGTTGTGTTAAATCTGACATGTTGCTTGCTGGGAGTCAGCGTGATACATGTTGCTTTCAAGGAGAATATAGATACGAACAAGGATAACTTTTGGGGCTGAGATCATAGTCTTAAAAATTGTGGTATTGTTAATCATTGCTATGCATTTATATAGTACTCCCATATTATTAACGTAACTATTCTGGGGTCTCCAATACAATGTCATTATCATATTACGAGAAAATCCTAGTTTTCCCCCGATGGCCTAGTAGCTAGTAAGCACCCCTTTGGTGCACGGAGTCCAGATTTCGATTCGCGGTAGAAAAGCCATGAAAATTGAACATACTACAGTGTTGCGAATTCTACCCTAAATTGTAGGTCCATGCCACATAGAACCTCGATGTTAAAACATACTCTAAACTCAAATCAACCAATCAATTAAATTGAATGGCGTTATTCGTAATTTCAAAGTTGGAATGAATTGTTCTCTCACTAAGAGTATTAAATACATATTAGCTAAATGACCTAAGCAAAATATAAAAACTGTTGCCGTAATACAACTAGACCTTTAAATCATCGTGATTGATATCATTGATGATTTTGGCTAACTGGAAATCCCTGTTTTTCTATGAATGTACTACAAATATGCCAGAAAAGACTTTCACTTTTCAGGTTATGTCATGAGTAAGCATATTTCAGTAATAATTTTTCTATAAATCTTCGCATGATGTATACAGCAACCCAATGTATGTGTACGTTGTCGATTACACTTAACCGCAATGTCAAAATAGTAATCACTATTAACTTTCTTTTACATCCGCACCCACTGGTAGTTTCTGTTTTTACATAGCTGTGGAAGGAAATTGCAATGAGCTAAGACTCCTTTCCGATAGGCATTAGTATATAGAAGCTAAAAGCTTTAATATTCATTCAGCCAAAGGCTTTTTTCCAAATGAACGCTTATCAAGTCACCTTTACTTTTGTTCTCTCTTTGTTTCAGTTCAAACTAAAAAAAAATTAAAAAATGAAACACGGTGAGTGGAAGAGCATGTTAGTTAATATTTTCCGACTCTTGTAATGTATATACATACATTGATATATGTGCACTTTCACTTCATCACGGTTATAGGAGATGTTTGCATCAATTCGTTACAAAGCAACCAACAACCGGTTGTGAAGAAAGTTTTCTGGCTTTCAAAGCTGGTTCAGATCTGGAAATATGAGGTATCAGCTGTTAGTAAATGAAAAATAAAACAAGAAAATGTTGATGTTAGAACAAATTAACTTTCAGTAGCTCATAAAATCAATATGATGCATACTAATATTACTTTAACGATACACTACGTACTGTTGTAACCACCACATGGCGCTGACTATTATTGAGCTGACTTCGATTAGCTTCTGAGTACCTAAATAGATCGATTCCAATCAGTTATTTGTTTACGTTTCTCTCGATTGGAAATGAAATGTGTAGCTTTACATTCTACGATTGTGATCTTTAAACTAAAGGAGACGGACGATTAAGTGAATGATTATGAAAAAATGGTGGAATGAGAATGTGAGAGAAAACGGTAGAACCTCGAGTAAACACGCGACACGATATTGTCCACCACAAGCTCAGGTAGCCTTGAATCGAACTAGAGATCCCATGCACTACCACTGAACTATTGTGTTCCCTCCCGTCTATTGATTGGAGTTCATAACATGAATTTAAACAGGTTTCCAATTTCCTTATTCTCCTGATAGGACATTAACATTTTATACTAGTATCCATAGGGAAGCGAACCTGGTATATTACTGCTAAATACCGGCATTCTTATTTTATTTCTCGTCCACTTGAGTTCCAATCCAAGATTGGCAAAATTCTATAGATGCTAATTGTTTTACTATAAGTCAACTTTTCCCAGCCGCTGTATCGCTCAACCCCATAGGGTGTCATGAAACTTTCGAGTAAACTTCATGCTTTCCAGGAGGCTTAAACTTTATACAACATTATATTTTTTACCATGTTACCTTTAATAATAAGTTAAAATATATTTTGAGACAGATTGTGCCAGTTAGTCCGTCATGGGCATGCATAAATTGTGTCGTCAGTCAAAAAAGTTGGAAGATACTGCTATAATCGATGTACGATACCAATATAATTGCATTTGTTTATTTTTTAATTTAATTTTATTTATTTAACATTTTCACATATTTCAGATTTAGGTCTACATACTATTGTACATAAATAACGTATTTTTGAATGCACTGACACATACACTTTATGTACCTTATGTAAGAAGGTAAGTTCTAGTCCAATTACTGTAACATTGTTAGGTAGAGCCATTAAGCCAGCACAGATAGGATAGCAAATTTCTTCTCCTGTGGCTCAACCTAATGTTAAAGTGAAAATTAAGGATCTGCAATGGATGCTTAGACTAAAAAAAAATGACTGTTATCATGTAGGTCTATACAACTTAATTACGGTTCTATTGCACAATCGATTTTGTTCAATATAATTAGGCTCTGATTTATTATATATTTCAAGTATTTTTTTTCTCGCCCTCTTTGAGTTTCAATGGCTTATTTGCGTCCTCACATATCTATGTATGCACCCCTAGAGATATGCCGTTCGAAAATAATCTAGATGTAATTTCCGATAAAAATTCCACATTTTATGTTTTACGAAAAGATTTTTGTCTTCATGACCTTACATATAATAATATGTTTTATATATTATTAGAAGATGCGGTTGCATGCTTTGCTTATAAATGAAAACACAATAAAATATAATGTATTTTATATATCTTTTATGTGCTAAATATATTATGATGCATAAAAAGTAGTGTTTGTCTTATTCGGTACGCTTTGATATTCATATACGATATTAAATTTTACGGTACAATACGTGCAAGGTGTACGTGTAAATTAAATTAGCTTGGAAAGGCCAATTTATTCCCATCGACGTAATTTGTAGCTTATTTACGTGTTAAAATTAGCTGGAGAAAAATGCAAATATGCAAATTAATTTGTATTGGTTAGTATTATTAAATGCACGAAAGACATGCTACTGTTGTTTACTGCAGTCTACAAGATTTTTTCTTTTTTCTTCTTTTCTTTTTAATTATTTTTATTTTGTTTGATTTAGTTCCCAGCAAAGTATCCATGGCGACTGACATGTAGAAAATTACACGTTAGCCATCATTACAATAAATGTTGATTGCATAATATTGTAATATAACGAACCCCCCTTTTTTGCTTCACTCTCCATGTATATTTTTATTTCTCACAGAGGCGTGTGAGAACCATCAAAAAAAGAAACACCTGTAACAGTGAAAGTGTTTTTAGTTAGTTACAAGAGGCCTTTTTTTCTCTGTTCCACCCACAATCTGTATAATGACTGTCACAATAGTGACAAAACATTGGCCCCCTGAAGGATCAAGAAAAGATCTAAATTTGATGAGAATTGAGAGAAGAAACTCTCGCTTGTTAGAATGAATAACTTTCAGCGATGGGTTTTCTTAATGTTAGACGTCCGTCCGTCCTGAGAGGCTGTGTGACCTAACTCGTGACTGTGATGGGAGAGAATCGTGAATTGTAAGATCAGAAGAAGGGGTTAAGAATTGGGGTCTTAATCACGTTCTAGAATCGTAGCTATCAGGTAATTGCAGCTTCTCCAACGTTCATTCACGCTCGCCGCACCATCTGCTTCCCGATGTTGCCATAATCACTTTTTCCGTTTTCTTTCTTTCCATCTCATTTTTTTCTTAACCCTCCGGAAATTCCTCTAGTTTACATTTTTATATATATAAATGTACGTGATCTATGATACGTGATTGTTGGGTGTTCATTAAAGTTTATTTCTTGTTGATAGCTTCACATCCATCATTAAGTCTTTGCCGGAGTCAAATTCCAAACTTCAAATAGCCGAGTCGTTATATTGAGTATTTCCTATATTCGTAGTCTTGTGTTCGATCCTTGGTGAATATATGACACGAAACTGTAGCTCTCAGCTTATCGTAATATCAGTGTTGGGAACTGATATTAAATTTCAAAGTAATAATCGAGTCAAATTTAAATCTAATAAATTTCCCCTTGGTTTCACTGCTTGGTAAGACTGGTTCACACGTGGATGCGATTATTACTTATGGTACAATTATACTTTATATCAAGAAAAAAGCAAATTCTTTAATAATAAGGATTGTTGTCTAAGATATGAACAGAGATATCATTCAAATGCTTCGCCTTAGTCACTAGACATAATAATATGTTAAAAATGATAACATAATCAAATATTACTATTCAAATTTTGTAACAAATACTAATATACACTCGTACAACTTTGTTTTGTTTAGTTATAGTAAGCAATAAACTTGGTCATATCTCTGCATTCACAATGGAAATTAAAGTCACTTATCTGTTTGAACAATGTTAAGGGAATTCAGAATATCTGGTGCTACACTGTAAGATATTACCAGAAAATTAAATTACACAAAATATTTTGTTAGAAACTGTTTTACGTAATGGTGACTGAAAGAAAGCGTTTAGACCACTAATACTAAAATAATGGATCCTGTTTGTCAATGTCAGCGAAAAAATGCGGGGAAAGCTTTTTCGAAATTCAAATATTAAAAAAAAATGTGAATTTCAGAAACATAAATTATGTGTTAAAAGTTGTTCTTGTCCCCTACAAATTTCCCTTAATGTGTTGTACTAGTGTCTCCCGAAGCAAACATTCTCGTCCATGATGGAATCCCTACCAACTGCGTAATTGAAGAAGTTTCTTCCCGCAGGTGCAACGAATACAAAAAGAGAACAAACCGTGATGTCTTGCGGAGTATTCGTTGGTAGGGCAGGAATCATGTAACATCTTGTCACCAAAACACTTTCCTCGAAAAATACATTCTGAATAGTGTTATATAACACAGAGTCCATTTAGAGTTTTACGTGTTCCTAACTGGTCTAATTTATTACTAGCGTATGTTCTTTGCCATGATACATAAATGGTGTAACGGAAGCTTTACTTTCTATTAAATTTGGCTATCCTCAAATGAGTAGAGATTCTATGTTGAACTGTATTAATAAGTAAACAAGGATTCAATAAATGATATTATACATCGAAAGTGTAACATGAATTTGGTATCACTAAATTGAATTATATGCTTCCCCGTAGTATGTGGAAGTTTCGAAATAAATTAAAATCAGAGGATCCATTCTGATAGAGGTAATCCAAAAGATAAATTGGAGAAATTGTTATTAGTGTCTTTGATCTCGTACACGTAAACGGATGGTAAATAGAGGCGTAATATGAATACATTCAGAGCAATAGAGTTCAAATACTCTTTAGAAAAGGATGGAAAAATTAGACACTTTTTGGTATTACAGTTAATACTGTATGATAATACTTCATATGCAGGTAAGCTTTGTCAATGTGTGCAAGAGATCATAATAAAAGTAGGAATAAGGTCCAAGAGAAACATAGTACAAATATCGTAAAATGATAAAGCATTATGATAACATATAAATGACCTAACCACGAAACAAGTTCAGTTCAACAATACATGAGATTGATAATTGCAACATCTTAAGAAAATCCGAAAGGCGTTTATAATGAATTGTAATAAAGTAATAAACTGTTTTGAATGGAAAGAGCAACTATCATTCTCCTATTTCGTATTGTGGGTGGCTGATAATCTGCACATGTGCCTTCATAGTAAGGAAAATCAAATGGCAGTGAAACGCGTTTTGTACAAGTTCTAAGGGATAAATTTTGTGACTATGCTGTGCTGCAAAGAGTGTCATACATGCTTCTGAAAGAACTAATTAAACTGCACGAACATCCATATTAATGATACAATCTGTTTGATAAAACAATACCTGTGCAAGATGAAGAGTACTAATAACCCAGAAAGTATACCCGGGAAGGATATTGAACTCACCAGGGAGTCCTTAATACAGAACCTCCAACTACCCATGAAGTAAATTTTGAATTTTCCTTCCATTGAATTATGATGCACATTCCTGTGTCATAAGTCATTATAAAAGTATGGTTGGGAAATGTAAAAAAGAAAAAAACTTTTCACTTATATCGAACCATGCTTAACAACGTCGTAACTTTTGATTACTTTAGCAGTGGCAGACACAGAACTCTTGACTTTTCTTATATGTAAGGATGTCAGATAAATTTCAATCATTGTTTTGTCAATTCGGAAGAAGAAATCGTTCTTTACGTTCCTTGTATTGCATATAAATCATTTCAGTACTACACCTTATAATTATATGTAATTATGGGTGTAAATGTAATATACGAAAGCATTTTAAATCCGTAAACAACTTAATAAAAGTGAAATAACATTGAATAAAAATGTACACTGCTGATTTTCGTTTCGAAATATCATATTTATATGCAGTGCTGGACATATAATCTCTAAATAAGATTGCAAATTTCAACATTCTGTGTTGTATATTATTCTATAAATACCCAAAATGTAAATACTAGCAAACCGAAAATGATATTTACTGTTTTAATTCAATCTACAGACAAGAATATCATAACTTTTGAGTACTTTAGTGGTGCAAGCACAGAACTCTGACTTTCCTTACCCGTAAGGATAGATAAATTTCAACCATTGTTTTGCCATATCATGCCAAATTCCTGTGGATGCGTTTGTTCTTTTATTTCTTTTTTTCTTTTTCTCTTTTTGAAAGAATCAAACAGCACAGGGTGATTCCTTTATTACTAGACTATTATTTGATACCGCTATAGCCTAAAGTTCAATTTGGTGTTACTTGCAAATTCGAGATTTAACTGCATAGTTCTCATAGATACAAAGTGTAACCTTAAGTCCGCTTATGTCGATAGGAATTGAGAGAGGTGATCCTTTATATCGAACTGACAATTTTGAGATAAGCAACTTAGACGGAGCCAAATTAAGAGAATATCCAGGGTGTTCTAAAGATCTAGACCAGGCTATTTTAGTTAAAAGATTGTAAGTGCTAGAGATCTAATAAAACCACCGATGTGAAAGAGAAAGATGTTAGTTATGGGACAGATGCATACTCAATAACATCTGTTATATTGAAATCCATAATCTTGGAATCACTTCATTTTTTTAAAAGAGTTCGGTTTACCAAAAACTCCATTATATATTTACTTAGTATTCCCTCGGGGACCACAAACACTCAAGAACTACTTAATGGATCACCACCAATTTGGCCAAGACGCAGCTGATCAAAAATGAGGAATCAGTTCGTTGATGCCAAGATATGGATCAGTTCACCTCCATCGAGTTGATCCCAAGATATGGACAGTCAAAAATCGGTTCTCCAAATATTTCTATCAGGGTAATTATGAATATCATCTTTGTTTGATAAACTGCCCTCAATGCTGTTGAGATTAGTGGATTTGTATAATGCTCAAGATGCAAAATACTAATTTGTTCGAGGAATTCAATGCTAAATTGAAACTAGGTTAAATGACTTTTTACTCGACAAATCTAAAGACTTAAATATTTTTTTATTTTCAAATATTCATTCATGTTACTAAATTTTTTGAGTGAGGAATGGAAAAATTCAAACCTCAATTTATCCTGTGACGAAAAAAATCTTCACATAGTGTACACTGTAAAACTGCTACTTCTTTTGTTGTGGGAGCAGGATCGTGATATACATATTTTAGAGCCGTAATTTGCAAGGGAAATCAGTTTTGCAAAAATCTGTAACAAGTAACAGAACTACACAGAAAACTTGTTATCTGTGTTGGGTGGTGATGTTGAATTGAATGAAGTGTGGATAAATTTGTTTTTTCTGCTCATAAGCGTCATTGAACTTGTAGCTTATATTTGCTTTAACAAACCTCCAGGTCCTGTCTGTGAGGCCAATTAATATTTGAGCCACTTGTACTCGCCCCTCTTCCCTACTTCTCTATATTGAAAAGAAATTGTTTCAGACTATCGCAATTTTAACATATCTTGCCAGTGCTTGCAATAAGCTATGAATAACTGATATCAAAATATTAGGTTTTGATGAGCAATCCAATTTAAATTACTATAAATTATTATGTCATACAATTGCAAACTATTATAAAATAATTTTCTAGACGTGAAAACTAATTATTATCATAATTCACAGCATTTTTGTAAGTATAGGTGAAGTTAATAGCAAAAGTGAGATGATGCTTTTAGGAATTGAAATTAAATGAAATCTTTCCACGATTATGCCTGTTAGGCTAGGAGAGACAGATGATTAAGGCAAGTGAATGATGATGGGAGAATCGGTGGAATGAGAATGTGGGAAGAAGCGAGAGTATCAATAGAAAACCTATGAACACGATGTTGTTCACCATAAGCTTACTTGGCAGGGAATCGAACCAGGGACCCCCCACACCAGAGGTAAGCGCTTTACCACTGAGCCACCGTGACTTCCATCCCAACCTCAGTGCTTTTAGATTTTGAAAGATTGAGAAAAATGTGAAATATCGTTTGGCCATGAAGAGAGTTCTCAACGATCGAAAACAACTATATCTACAAAGAAAGTGAAAGGAAGTCGATCAGGGCTTATATTTGAAAGTGTATTCCGATAATCTTTTCCTGAAACTGAAGAAAAACCCTAGAGACACATCAATCAAGTTAACGGGCCGTGGTCTTTAAACTAGGAACCTCCCGACTATCAAGAAAAAAAAACGCCAACTTCTAACCTATGTCCGTTCGGTTTTGATTAACTTAGATTATAGCTATTTCCAACATGGAAGTCCAAATGAATCAAAGGCTTATTGAATATTTCTTCACCTACCACTTCCATAAATGAACAGAGTAGAAAACATCTATACCTAAAGGAATAATACTTGGTTTATAAAGTATAAAGTAAACTTATTAAGACTCAGCTTATTGATATTAACGCCGACTAAAGATAGTGTCAACTTCAGAATACTTCTTATCAAGGATAATGAATGAGTAATGTCTCATACCGGCATGTGAGGTCAGCTAAAACTGTGACAAAGTCATATTTATAATATGCTATTAAATCATAAACACCTCATCGCCTTGACTGAATAATTAACTCCCATAAGTATTAACAAGCTTAAATATTGTCACGTCCTTCAACAGAATACTTATAACACCTTTTTTTACAAACAAGGAAGATACTAGCAACCCGGAAGAAAGACGTGCTTAAACGTTTAGAAAAACCTGAAGTTGTTTTGAACATTCTTCTCAGTTATTTTGTAATGCAAGTCATTCTAACAGAAAATGATGTCACTTTTAGACAACTCTACTCATTATGTGTTATATGTATTTATAGTCTCAGAAACAACAAGTGATGCTTAGAATACCGGTAATATTTCAAGTATTGTTTACCACCAAAGAAAATAGTTTGCTTTCAAAAATTTGGAAACAGAACGTAAGGATTATCAAACTAAGATTTAATGTATATATGTGTGGTAATTCATACGTTTTTAATGTATGAAACACTTGGTCATATGTCGATATAAAGTTGTCATTTTACATTTCTAAAAATAAGGTTTCCTGAAGATCACCTGAACTACCGAAACTTTTCCATTACATTTCGTTGTGCCACCTGCTTTTCAGTGCTTCTTAGAACTCTCTTGTTTTTAATTTGAGATCTTATTTAACTTATTTTGAAAAAAAAGTGAAGAATTTTGAATGTTTCTTTCATCCAGTCTATTCATCCTTCAATTATACTTGCTATTTACACATCAATCTCAACCTACATTTATCCCTTGTTCTCTGTATATCAATCAACCTCAATCATTACCAACACCTCAGCTTCTCAAGCTTAGTCTTAGCTTTAGTCACCTGAGAAATATGATTCAGTTTTAGTGGTGAAAAATAAGTAGTACATATTAAGGTTTAACTATACAGTACATGCGCAATTCAAGCTATAGACTCACATTAACATGTAATTAAATCTATGTATACAATTACTACATGTATAAGTCAAGTGGGATACGAAAGGCCTACCTTTAACGATTTTGCCCATGGCGATTTATACCAATTCTTTTTCAAACTTTTAGAAAGAAATTCTCTCAGGAATCAAGCCAGTTTTTCATTTTGGCAGCAATGAATAAAACCGTGTAAGCCATAATCCTTTGGGTCTACGAATTCAATAATAGTTTTAAAAAACAACGAAAAAAAGCACATCAGTAAGTAGTATATCATTGAAGGCCTCACCACTTCAATCCGAACTATTTTCACTTAAAAAACAGAGAGAAAAGAATAATATAACTTAATGTTCATTTATAGAAAGTCAAAATATACTTCGCAAACAAAAAAAAAAAAAAAAATGTGTTTGAGATGAACTTCATTCTGATCTAAGTCTTGGTCTAAACATATCATTGGTTTGAAGGCGTATTCTTTGATAATGGGAATGTATCGATAATAATGATAATAATAATCCATTAAGTAGTATTTTCATGTACTAAGCAATTAAGCAGAGAAATTTTAGTATAAATTTTAAACTTTCCCAACATTTTGAAAAATGTTAAAAATTTAGGGTAGATTTGATGAGTATCGTTAACTATACGCTACCACAATAGTGCAGAGCATTGTGGCGTAATTGCATCTTTTCTCTGCTACAAGCCCTGAAGAGTAGCAGAATCATAACAAAAGTTTAATTTACACAAAACCAGTAGTCAAATTGAAAATGAATTACAACCGTTATATTTGTATGTATTGACCTAGGTATACTTCAATATAGTAGAGCTTTTTTCTCTGATATTTTGACAGTTGATATGATTTTTGGCATCTTAATTTACAAGTAATATGATCATTAGATCACTGCAAAAGTATGGTTACCAGACATCCTTTTTTTACGCGGATATGTCTTCTTTTTCGGGCCTGAAAGTGTCCAAAAGTGTTTTTTTTTTTTTTTTTTTTTTTTTTTAAGAAAAGGGGAAATTGGGAAATGTTCTTTTCTTTAGGATTACAGGCAACTGCTTCGGCTTCAAAGTCATCTAAGCTTAATAATGCAAATGAATATATTGTCATATTTCGTTTAGCGTTTATGTTTGGTTGGGGGGACTTCCTTCCATAATAATATTGAATCTGGACAACTTTATTTACAAATGTATACATAAATAACAGAAAATATGTTAATGTGACTCTAGTATGGAGTCGTCATACTACATATAATTATGGGAATTGTAATTTACAATACAAAATGTTTTTATGTTTAAATGAAAGATGACGAAATATTACATATATAAATTCCAGTTGAAAAATATACAGTAGGTGTTGACAATATATATAGTGGCGGATCCAGGATATGATAAAGGGAGGAGCTAAACTATAAACTATAGATTGCCGCTTTATCCAGTGTAAAGCAGGATTGAAGCCCATTTTATCCAATATATACCTGAGCGTCAAGGGTGGCTATAGCCCATATAGCCCTCCTTGGATCCGCGCCTATATATATCCCTCCTTGGATCAGTGCAGGAAACTTGTGCGCTCAAAAAAAACTTATTTGAAAAACGCTTATTGAAGAAACTACACCCTCCTTTGCCGACACGGTATATACACAGTATGTCAGTTCTGTAATCTAGTTTTTGTATAAAATTACACAAGCTATATTATAGGATTGATATCTACCGTACCTACAAGGAAGGGTATAGCGAGCATTTTTAACGTTCTGCAACTTGGCATATCATTTTTCCCTACGCGGTCCCTGATTCGATTCCCCTTGTAGTGGCTTGAGCTTTTAAGGCGTTTCGATGATTCGGACGCTACCTTAACCTGTAGGTCCACATATCATGTAGCCTCAGAGCCAAATGCGACACTGAACTCCAATCCGAACTTGGTATGTTTTTATATCTACAAAATCACACACTTCTTTATCTTCTGGTTGACGCTTAATGTATTGTCAAAAAGAAGCCGCTAGCAATTTGAATGAATCGTATAAATCAGAGGGAATTACATTACACGCTGTATCGATGTTAAGATCTAAACCATATTATGGGCTATGTCCAACAAATACAGTTATTTTATGTATGTGTTTCTCATAGTATTTATATAGTACATTTTCAATGGATCAGCTCATTTCTTCTGTTGTGTTCAATATACATAAACAAATTCAAACACAAATTCAAAATGCTTACGCTTGATTTATTATAGTAGCAGGTATTAATTCAATGACCTTGCCAGTTAACCTATGAAAAATTTATCACTCTCACAGAAATACTTTACGCAACGGATAACAACAATGGCTGTGAAATCTTTAATGAGAAATGAAAACTACACACCAGAAACGACAATTATACCACGCTAGTAGGAGGTTCTTGATAACTACCTTATTATTAGATGATGTCTCATACTTTTGTTTACACTCATAACGTTAATTAAGAAAATACATCTATGTACTGTTTTATCAATGAAAGTGCGTATTGCAGAGAATAATACATTGATAGTAATAGAACGCTTCATTTGTAAAATAAGTGATTATGCTAATTCATAGTCTTCTTCAAAAACGTTAGCACATGTTTTGTTTATGTGCAAAATACTTTCTTCTTGTTGTGTTGTATGTAAAGAATCAGTAAATAGGATATTGACAAGAACAAACCGAACTTGTATAGCATGAGAATATCTGTAGTTTAAAATATTTTCTTTCTATTTCTTTCTTTTTTACATTTTGTAGATGAGAAGTTTTGATTTGATTTAGTAGATTATAACTTCTTTTAAACACCGAGGCAATGTAAGATAGACTACTACTTAGAAGAAATCCTAACCTTTACTTGGATTTTTATTTGTTGCAAGTGTCTTCTTCGGATAAATAATCAAAGACCAAGCCACTTGGCCAGTAAGGGACGCCTTAAATATTGAAGAGAAGCATGACTTAAAGTGATTAAATCATACAAAACCGTGTGTTCTATAAATCAAGGTCGTACCCACGGAGAAGGCACAGTGGCTCAGCCTCACCTTTGGTATGTTGGGTTCTTGGTTCAATTATAGGTAATGTGTTTGTGATAGACAATATTGTGTTCGTGAGATTTCTTGGGATTGTTCCGTTTCCTTCCACTTTGCCATTTCACCAAGTCTTTCTTAACCATTTACTTTCATTAATCATTCGTCTTCATTAGCGTAAAAAGTATAATCGTGACACATTAATTTACAGATTTTCACTTTTGCCTAATTACTCGTTTCTAAATATGCTTTTAAAACTAACTCTATGGCTTATGGGACCCGGAGGTTCAATGCCGCGTTCACAAAAGCTCTCCACTGACTTCTATCCTTAGCTAACTGCATCCAGTTTCTACTTTGTATTCCTACTTCTAAGAGACCCATTTTAATATTGTCCTCCCATCTGCGCCTAGGTCTTCCTAATGATCGTTTACGCATGGACTTCCAGTTAAAACTTTGAAAGAGTTCCCACTTTCTTCCATTCTGGCTCCAAGACCTACTACCTGAGCCTCCTCGATTTAATGACCCTAACAATATTTGGTAAACGGTAGGAAATTATGTAGTTCCTCGTTATGATGTTTCTGCCATTCCCCTTCCCGTTTTTGTTGGGTCCAAATACTCGTCTCAGGATTTTATTCTCAAATACTGTCAGTCTACGTTCTTCCCTCAGAGGAAGCGATCATGTTTCGCAACCATACAGAACAGTAGGAATGATTCTTGTGTTGTATATTTTAAGCTTCAAATTACTCGACAGAATTCGCGACGACAAAAGATTTTGAACTGAATATTAACACAAATTGACTGTTTATAGACGACACTTAATTTCTTGGTTAACGATTTTACCTAAAGAAAAAAATAAATAAATAAAAATAAAAATATTTATTATTTTTTGTTTTTATTTTGAGGAAAGGGAGCTTTGAAGGGACAATAAATACACTCACTGTCCTCTGAATCTTCAAGCATAAACTTAGGAATTTGAAACAAAATATGTAAATAAGTGACGTATTCTACCTTTCGGCGTATATCCATGTTTCTCCTACAATAGGAAACTGCTGTTCTGAAAAATAGTCTTTGGTTCAGATGTTTCGAGGTGTAATTGATGCTTTTTTCTTTAAATGAAAAGGAATACTATGAGTCGAATAGTTCTGTTAGATTATTTCCTTTTATCATTTGACACAGTTCAAATTGTTAGTAGTGGAAAATATGTATGATACATATACAGCTATCAGTGAAAATATTTCACAAAAAGTTATTAGTCAAACAAATTTACAACAAATGCCAAATGAACCCACTTTATCCATACGAGTTGCACATAAAAGAGTAACGATATTCACCATTTAAGACAATACTTTAAGGACGTAGAAGGCGAAGAAGAGTGTTTATTTTCTGTTTTTGTTCCCTAAACCTTCATTAAATATTGAAATGAAGGTGCTTGTTGACTTTGTAAAGAGAGTTTCCCACGCCATTTGTCTGATGCTTCATGCAGGAAGTGCCTGAATGCTTCCCATTTCAACTTTCATCGGCACTTGAGATCTTCGTTTCTTTAGATGGAAATTTTTGTGCCAAATGTGTTGGCTTTGAGGGGAGGAGCGGAGAAGGTAAAGAGCTAAATGAGGCGATTTGGCCAAGAGAAAACACTTTCTCCTCAGCTTCACCCATTGAATACGCCTTCACTCACTTCCCCATTGTTTCTTTTGGGTTGCAAATGGAAGTGGCTGTAAGTCACAAACAACAAGCGTGTTGCAATTTGCGAAATCGTGTGCTGTACTAGTTTTACGAACTGCTGACTTTTCTTTTAAGGTTTTAAACAACCACTTGCAGTATATAGTACTAGCATGTATACAGTACTAGCATTAGTTACCTAGGAGTATAGTACCAGAGCTTTTCTGGATTAAAATAAGAAAAATGATAATAGCATATATTCCATTAGTCAGTCACTTTTTACTATTACTGAGGCGCTCTGTGATATCGATCATTTGGATATATTTCCTCCTCCCCCAAGTTGCGGAAATGAATTTGGATTTAAACGGGATCAGAAGTCTCATTGTTTGTCTCATATATATACAGGACCGGATTCAGGATTGTCTGAGGGGGTGCACAAATAACTACCAAAATAACCAATCACACTGAAACTCTTCAGATTGACATGTGACAATATTATTTACCCCTGATAACACTGATGCATTGCACGGAACAAAGTATTTTACAAAAGGTCACAAGTGTTATGCAGGAAAAAAAATGTTCTTCTCTCCTCCTTGCTTCTGTTTTCTTCCCTACTTGAGAAATGTTATATTGTTTTGCTTGGTGAATCCCTTTCCTTCAACCTTCAGAAAATCGACTTAAACTATTGCTTTTGCAAAGCTCTGCTTTAACCCCCAAACGGAATCATGATGGCAGAAACTTTCGGGAAGTATTGTTATTTTCACTGCTAGCTTCTCATTTTAGATAGTGTATATTTACAACGAAGGGAGTGCACGTGCAATTTTGCACCCCCTAAATCCGGCTGTATATATTATTTACAGAATGTTTCTAAACAACACCGACAACGTTTGAAAGGTGATTCCTGACACCAAGATAAGGCGAAAAGTATTGACCAACTTGGGTGCAGTAGTGCTTCCTTTCGGAGTTATAGGCTGCCGAAAACATGAAAAAAATGAACTTTAAAGGTCTATAGTTCCAATACTACGGGACCTACCGTAGTCGGGTCAAGACATTATTTAGGAAGTAGTATGTGCCTATCCAAATATCCATGTTTCAGAATCCTACGGTACTCAAAGGACAATTTTTCTGGAGAGAGTTTAGCTACGGGCTTATCATTTGAAGTAGTCACCAACTATCTCCATCAAAATAGTCGTATGAGTACCGAAACATGGATATTTGGATAAGGTACATACTAGTTTCTAAATAAAATCTTGACCCGACTACGGTAGGTCTCATAGTGTTTGAACTATGGACCTTTAAAGTTCAGTTTTTCATTTTTTCGGCAACCTATAACTTCGAAAGGAAGCGTTTGTGCACCGAAGTTGATCTATACTTTCCGTCTCATCTTGGTGTCAGGAATCACCTCCCAAAGTTGTCGGTGTTGTTTAGAAACAATATATATATATATATATATACCTCCCACTCCCCTAAGTTGAACCGTTAAAGAGAAACGATAGAAACCATCTCGTAGTTCAAGAGATATTAAGTCGCAAACATACTCACTTTCATTTTTAATCATATAGATTCGTTATTTGAGACGAACTATTACTTAAAGTTGAATCCGAACCATTACAGGTAGTTTTTGTCTGAAGCAAATATCATTCGCCGCAAATATCAGACTCTGCCCCGAGATCACTCGTACAAGTACCAGAGTGTTAGCCACTTAGCCAAACCTTATACTGTTAATATTTTCAAGGATACAGATAAGGAGGACAAAATTGAAAAATACCGGAATTCCATATTCGGTATCACATCTTTTGTGTGGCTATTTACTCTATAATTAATACAGGGTGATTTAAAAAAAAACTCTCAGATTTCATTTGGGTCTAGAATTTTTAACTGAAGCCCTATTTTCATGCAGTTTGTGGCAAATAATCAAGGAAGGATGGGAAATTTATGGAACTACAGCGTGTCCCAAAAGTAGGTACAGTCCCGTACTGACCGGCTCAAACATTTTATATAATTTTCTTATTGTTATCCATTCAGGAAGTGACTTAGTTTCTTTATTATTTGTTCTTAATCTCTCTTCACTCATACCTTAAGATTGGAATCGACAGAAGCAAATTAACTAATTATCTTAATAAACTAAAATGTAATACTTTGTAGGACTGTCTTCCTACTTTTGGGCCACCATGTATGTTTACTAGTTTAAATTCATACGGGATAATATGTCACGCCTCAAGAAAAACAACAAATATTTGCCAGTGTACCTTACAATTGGAATGAGATGGTGTGTGGCGTGGAGAATTGACTTTTTTTCGTTAGATGGCAACCTCGCCAAAGTCAATAAGAAACAGGAAACTGGGCAGTTGTATTGGGAATTGTGCTGTACAGTTCTGTGCTACTGTGTGAGTATGATCAGGACACAGTGAGAATAGTGTACTCTTTGGAGCAATATGAGATTATCGTTAAACGTTTTTGGAGAAAGGAATCTATTGTTGTTATTCAAAGGGCATTTAGAAACAAATTTGCTTCACGTTCTGCCCCAGACAGAAACATAATCTGGTCGCTAGCGAATAGATTGTGGAAAACAGGATCGCTTCTGAGCGAGACAGGGAAGCATCGGATCTCGGAGACGGGTATTGTGGAAGATGTCAGTTTTCGACTCCTTAGGTCGCCGAAGAAATTTTTCCATCGTTTGTGTCAAGAAACTGGCTATAGTTATTCAAATGTGATTTATGGGTGTTACCACTAACATTTAATTTGTATTCTCATAAACACTTAATTTAGTATTCTGCAATTTTGCTTCAAAAATCCAAAACCTTACTCCAATTGTAAGGTACACTAGCGGATATTTCCTGTTTTTCTTGAAGCGTGGTCGATATTATCCCGAATGAATTTACAACAGTAAACATAGTCAAATAAATTTCCAATTCTTCCTTGATCATTTGCCACAAATTGTATCAAAATGGGACTTCAGTTAAAAATTCAAGACTCAAATGAAATCCGTGAGTTTTTTTTTTAAATCACCCTGTAGTTTATTTACTTTTTATTAACCCCTCTTAGAACCGTCTGTGATAGTAGCATTTGTAGTTTATTGTCGTGACTTCAGTCCCCAGACCATCCATCACAATTATACATTTTTTCCCAGTATTCTTCCTTAGTTATAGAGAAAAATATTGTTTCAATTTTGTCGTATGTTGCCTTTTGTTCAACAGGTAACTCAAATATATGTTCCGTTGTATCATGCTATATTTCTTGCAAGAATCAGCAATACTCTTTTCATTATTAATGATGCGTATGCAACAAAACTGCTTCTAAAACGCCATACATGTTTTCTTATAAAACACTTGCATAAATGATTACATTTTAATACACTTTTATAGAAAATCTTCCAAAAAATTCAGAAATTAGTTTTTTTTTTCTTTCGAGACAATGGAATTCTGACAACCTTAACTTACTCTGATCTTCCGTAGCTACAGATCAATATGAATTTTAAAACAAATAAGAATTTGCTTGACAATTGGCAGAATTTGTCTTCATTATTGTTAGATATGGGACAAAGGCAATGTTCGGCTCAACAATATTATGAATTTTCAATATTTTTTTATTTCCATGTGTCTCGAGAAGATCTTACGTTGTAACTGATATAAATATAAGCAATATTGTTAACCCTAATAGAAATGGAACATAGTTATGTTAGAAAGTATACTTAAGTAAACTGTCATTGTGATTGAACGTGGTAATCACAGTTTGAGCTAACAACAGACGTGAGTAAAGCACACTGTATCTGTTATTTTATTTTATTTTATTTGCGGCTTTATTTAGAGACAGAAGTTGCTTTAGTGATCAGGCTCAACTGTTCGTCCAATGTATTTTTCTCGTTTTAAATAATACAAAATCAATTCTAACATCATAATTATGATCACATAATGCAACAATAAATTGAAGCAAAATTTACAAGTAGGGTCAGATGTCATTCATAAGATCATAAATTAAAATGTCTCATTTCTCAACAACACTATAAATTCTTTATTCCCATATACTTTGTAATAAATAGTTACATAGCTACTAGATGCTATGTGGCTAATAGTTACTTCCCAAAAGTTTTCCTTGCGAAACAAGTTGAGATACACTTACAGTAGTATTAACATAAGCTTCTATTCCATGCGAGGGTAGTTTTTCTTGAGATTCTTTCTTTTTCTCCTACATTCTCATTACACCAATTCTTTCATAAACATTCATTTCAATTAATTATTCATTTCCTTTAGCCTAAGGGTATAATTATAGCACTTAAAAAATAGAAATTTCCTTAAAGAAAGCTTTGATTTTATAAAATTAAAGTGAAAATGTAACAAATAAACTGTAAGATGTATTTTACCAGAACAAAATATTACAGCAGCATATAATAAAATTTCCTTCGTAATATACCCAAAGTAATAATGGTTTTACTTCTTATGAGGACAAAATCATCGTTGATGACTGGAACATATATTTCATGATCTTCGACAATAATCTGTGACACCATAGATCAATCTTGCGTCCAACTCAAATTGTATTTATTATTTTTTTTCATGCTATAGATATAATTTCTATTCGAAGCAAAACAATTTTTTATGTATTGACGGTTATTTTCCTGTAAACAAAAATCTCTAGCGTCATTGTTGTGTATTTTTAAATTGGTAGTCGTTGTCATCTTGTTGAGTAAACATTTACTTAATTGTTGTGAACTTTCCTTGAGCTTGTTTTGTTTACCTTTGCTTCCTTGTTTCTCCTCAGATACAATGATCTTTCCTAAACCCTTTGTTCTCTAATTAGATGCAATCATTTAACCTACGCATACTTCTAGCTTCTCACTGCCATGGAGAAGTTGAAGAAAAAAGCTTTATATTGCATAAATCATTCTATACGACAAATTGGCTCTGAATCTCATCTAATAAATGGATAAAAACAAAACTAAATGTGTTTCTAAGAAAATATGGTGCTAAGAAAAAATACAAATTGGGCAAATCAATATTTTTTTTTAATTATTATTATTATTATTGTACGGTGCACAACTAAACAAAGACAAGATAAGAGTTTGCATAGTTGTAGCGTTCAATGTTACACAAAAATTTCAAAATTGTGCAAATGAAATTGTCGCTTTTTTGCATTTTTCATTGCGTAAGGTATATTCTATGATCTGTCTGCAAATATTAGCTTATAATTAAATAAGAACAATATCCTATTATAGAACAAATATTAAACTCTCTAAAAGTATTAGATAGGTTATCGTTAAAACTGGAGCAAATAGTAAACTGTAATACGTATGTTAGTATATTTATCTATATCTATCTATATAACGCTTTCACTTACCCATAGATTGTATTGATTTTCGATGTTCACAAGTGCGTAACTATTGCAAAGGGTATAAAATATAATTTTTGAACAAAAAAAAATTGAATTTATACATCTGCCGAAGAATTAAAAAATATTGGGGGTTTAAAAATAAGGATTGTTATTCCGCTATTGACGAAACACTATTTATATTTCTACATATCATAATATATATATATATATATATATATATATATATATATATATTAGAATTCTTTAATTTCCTTCATTCTCTGGGAAAAAATACTTTGACAATACTTGTATATTAAAGCCACCTCAACATCTCCGAATTTTACTCTTTTGCCTTACAATGTTCCAATTCTTTGATGTAGCGCTCAATTACGACATTCTAAAAGTTTAAAAGTTTTACTTTTTTAATTTTTTTTATCATTTTTAAGAGATGAGAGCAAACAAATTTCATGAGATTAGAAAAAATGCATAAATATTTTTTTAAATGCAAATCAAGTTTAGACACAATTAAACATGGAGAATATTTTCATAGTCAAGGTCCATGAAGCTTTTTTTTTTTTTTTTTTAACATTGCAAGTTGTTCTTGAATGTAGTGTGAAAAGTACTGGTAGCCTTATTCTAGCTAGAACAAGTTGTTTTACTTGATTTTTTCCAAAAGATATTAACCGCGTGTATGTTTGAGTAATCTAAGTCATTCAGGTGACGATTGCAAGATTTGTTAGTCATAGGTTTGAACCAGGCCGGTAGCCAGCCCAAAAATGTAGAGGGGGGGCGGTAGAAGTTAGGGGGCCCGATCCAACCATATTATAGTTCATTTTCAAGCATATTGTGAAAACTTTAGGGGGCCAGTAAAAATTTAGGGGGTCCGGCCTCCCTAGACCCCCGTGGATACGGTCCTGTTTCGAACCCTTCTCAGAGCAAGCGTATTATGCATTATTCTTTTGGTACTCATTCCATTATCATCGTTTATTTCTAATAATATTGTTTAGCCTAAACAGTACACGTGTGGGACGTAAAACTCAGAAACAAATAAAAAATAAAGGAGTTCAATACTTATTTCTTTATTTTTTCTTACTTCTCAAATATACTACGTATTTCCATTTATAAAGATATTTTAGTACTGTTTTAAATCTTGCTCTGATTAACATTAGGCCACATCCGAGCGTCCATTGCCCGTTTAGCTCTTGAAACACCGGAGACGTAACCTGTTCTGCAGGAGTTGGAATTATATCCCTTCCCCCAACCACCTCTCTTGTAAGTTTATTACAACAAAAGGATTTGCTTTACATTTGGCGGAAGTATTTGACATGGTCACCGGAAGACAGTTATGTAGAACATTTTGCGTTGACAAGCTGTCGCTTCGGTTGCGGAGTAGCAAGAAGTATTAAGAACTTTACTACGCTTTAGATATTTATTTTTATATGAAACAAAACTCGTTGCCGGAAGTGTAAAGGGCAAGAAAACAATCTTTGTACTCTGAGGCCACGCTTTAAGAAAGAATTCAAAAAATTGTTTTGTTATAAAATGATAATAAAAAAATCACAGCGAGCTGTTATAATCTGTAGCACAAGACAAGTCTTTTTGCAATGCTTCGATGAATCGGTAGTGTTCCGTCTTCTACAATCATACAGAACTTATCCTGTTGAATTCTGGCTTCATTAAACCGTAGGAAAACTTATTGTATGGTGTCTGCCCTTTGAAAAAAAAGCCTTACTTCGACTTTCTCCGTTCCACAACAAAACAAAAGGAAAAAGGAAAATATGTATCATTAAGAAATGCAATTATTTGCTATTTGGCAAAAATCTAAGAACTTTCTAATATGCCGAATCGTGTATATACTTCCTTTACTTTTACAAAAGTTTGCTTTGTAATACAGAGGGACAACTGCATAAAAATTAGAACAAAGATACATTCATCTAGCTGCATCCACGCGCTCTGCTGAGCAAAAATGAAGTTTAGTTAGACTATCAAAGATTTTTATTCGCTCGTCCAGTGATTTAATATTTGTCTTTGCAAACGAAAGCCTAATAGAAAGCTCTAACTAGTTACTCAAAAGGAATGAAAAAAAAATGATGGTGTTCATTGCACGTAGATAGTGGCAGTAGGAGTTAATCATTTATAATAATAATAATAATAATAATAATAATAATAATAATAATAATAATAATAATAATAATAATAATAATAATAATAATAATAAAATAATAATAATAATAATACATTTGAAGTACTTTCTCGCGGTGTTATGGTTAGCGTACGCGGCTTCAGTTGCGGGATTCCCGAGCTCGATTCAAGGTGGGAACATATGTGGTTCGGATACCACGTTAAACTCTTGGTCCACATCTCATAGACTCGGTGTTGCTAGATTTCAAAGGTACGCTAGATTTCAAATCAAAGAACTAATACCTTTTAAAAAAAAACTGGAGCAGCGATGAAAATTTCAATTGTTCGAATCACATGAGCCACTTTCCTTTGAAATTCAGTGAATACTTAGATCGTCAATTAATCTCAGGCGATAATGATTCGATAACCGAAGTAATACATTTTTAAAAATTAATGGTCTGTAGTGTACTATCACAGCAAAAATATATCTGTTCAGGACTGTTTGTTTGATGACGTCACAAACCACTGTTCTATTTTATGTGAATCAAATAAGCACTCGCTGTGTCTCCATTTATTTAGGAGTATCATATAATTCTTACTCTTACCGCGACAGCATTGGCGGCCTTAGCCTTGCGGAACCCCGCGGAGCTATGACAATATTAGAGAGAGTTGCTTAACACAAGCAAAATCTCTTGTACCGGTACAATCAAGAATAATGGAGTAGTACAGTATTACTACAAGACTCCGAACGTTCCAGAATTTGGAACACGAACAAACAATTAAAACAAAATTTGCCTTAGAATACGAATTCTGCTTTAGAATCCGAACGCCCAGCACGTATTTCGTCTGTATTTTCGTTTGTAAAAATCACTCTATTCTGAATTATTGTCATATTGCTTCAAAGATAATTCTTTTCTATACTTAACATGTCGTGTTTATAGAATAAACAGTTTGGTTAGTTGGTTTGAAGTTTTATGTTCCTTTCAGCACCGACCCTCTTGAAAGTAGAACTGTAGCTTAATGTGGAATCCGATCAACACGAAATCCCAGCAGGAATCAAACACAGTTTCCGCGCTACCACACAACTACGAAAGAGTTCTGTAAGACAAGTGAAACCATCAGAAACGATTATGGCAATAGTAGTCAATATAACATCATGTTATACAAATATCGCTTCCTTAGCAACCATAACTCGTACTCAAGGAGAGATCTGCAAGGGCCTGAATTTTTAGCCGGGCCCGGCTCGGCCTGTGAATTGACAATGTGAGGCCTGACCCCGAGTCCGAAATATGTTTTAGCATTTAGGCCCGAGTCCGGCCCGAGCTCGTGTGATAATCCAGAGTTTAAGACACTCAACTATGCAAGTTACACGCTATGAAAAGTTGAGAAAGAAATGCACCAAGATTTTGCCAATAATATTACTCAAGATGCACACTGTACAAATCCTTTACTTATTACATAAACTTGCTATTATTTTGACATAATTCCCCCAGTCGGTTGGTAACACTTCTTTCTTAATCTTCTATCATTTCTCCTAGCAGCTGAATGCTATAACTAAATTTTGAAGCTTCCTCAGAATTAAAAAGCGTGTATTGATGAGTCAGAAAGCATTTTTTTAAGGTCATTGATCTATAGAGATATTACAGAATGTATTAAAGTGCCACATAACTCACTAATACGTATACCGAACATTTAGATGGACGGGATAATGGGAGTATTTTATTCATGGTGCATGTGTTGAGATCCTTCAGGTAGGCTACTTACAGAATTGGTTTGACTATTCGGGATTTTCTTAGCTTCAGAATTTTATTGAATACCACGAATCTATTTTCCATAGATATTTTTTTTTTTTTTAATTAGAGACATTATTATGAAGCGCGGAGCTCTTCTAGGCGCTGGGTCTCGGGCGGTTGCCTGGTTTTCTCTATGTAAGGCCCCCACTGCACGACGGAGCTACAAGTGGTAGAATGTTCCCGCCATCTCTACATCTATATACAGATTTGTCGTAGGTACTTGAAAAACAGCAAGGTCGTTTAAAGTAATGTTGATAGTGCCACCAGTGTCAATCTCAGCTAGTACAAGAGTATTTATCAGATTCTGTAATTGATATCATTGTAACAGTTTAATACCAGTAAGTTGAAAGAATAAGATTAACAAGATTAAATTATTTTGAAATACACTTTATTCAGGGATAAAAGTGGATCTGAAAAGGTAGGGGGACGTTAAGTAGCGACATGATGTCACGCCATCCCCCTGAATATCTTTGCCTATTGTAATTATTTAGGAATTGGGGGGACGCCATACATATTTTTCGGAGGTTGGGGATGGCGTCCTCCCACGTTACCCCTCACTTTTACCTATGACTTTATTCAAAAGTTTCCTATTTTAATTAAGATAAAATTGAAGTCATACGTATTTCAACTACGGGATTTGAGCTTTATATTTGTTGAAAAATTAGGTTTTCTACAGAAATAACACTTACTAATGCGATAGGGTTCCTTCAGGCGCCAGGAATTCTCCTCTTTTAGTACGTATGGCTATTGGTGATAACCCTGGGAATGGGAGCCGTAAGGCATCAGGGGCTTGTCCCTGTTTATATAATTACACGTTTATATAAAGCTGAATCACATTATGGTGCCATGGATATTGTACGTTATAGTTGTGCAATCATTCATTCAAATGCTAGTGTATAAACATCAAAGGCTCAAAAATCTTAATTTATTGATTGTGAGTGATTTAGAAAAAGAATATAAATATACCAATATGTGCAACACTATATTGGTTTATTCCTTATTAAGATCACGCTAGTGCACTTTATAAGATTGAAATGTTAGTAAGTATGTTATCTTACACGATTCAAACATTTTGTTGCTTGCAATAGATAGCTAGAACAATTAAATAATCAATTCGATAATACCTTCACGGGTAACGACGACTTTAACGATGGTTATCCATTTCCCATTCATCCATAAATATGTGTCTCGCGTACAGCAAACATACAAACCTGGAATTTTTTAAGAGTTACGGGTTGCATAGCATCTAGGCGAAATATTTAAATGTTCTTAATTCTTATTATAAACGCTAGTTCAATCTTCAGAAATGTGTATTTCGCATGATCTTCTGTACTGTCTTTAGCAGAGTGTATCATCATCTTAATATTTCAGTATTGCTAAGAGTAACATTATAGTACGTATTTCTTCATACAAAACTCGAAGCATTTTCATATATCATGCAGATTAATGCACCGGATATTGGAAGTCAGGGGTATTTTCATTCTATAAATGGAACTATACATTAGCAATGATACTCTATTGATTTTCCATTACTACGAAATACTTTACTTTAATATATCATACACTTCGGCTCAAGAATAACAAAGTTTTTTGCGAACACATACGAACAGCAACAAAACACTTCAAGGCTTGACATCCAACGTTAAAGCTCAATGTCCCAGAGTACATGGGAATTGCAGGATAAAATAAAAGTTGATAGGTTTGTCGCCCACCAGAAAAGAGTCACAAGCGGATGTTGTTTGCGATGAACCCAAAGGCCAAACATACTGGCCAAATCTCTTCAACTGTTATTATACTTTGTCTAGACATCAATTGTCCACCTACATCGCTACATCCAATTGCGGTCCCTTTAGGCGGTCAATGGCAACTCCCATAAAATAGGATACATTTTACCTTATTTGAGACCTATAAAGCAAGAGATAAATATGGTGAACACACAGAACAGGCTTTTATATTCGACGATTGATTCAGTGGGATAATGAAAACAAGTTACACCTTAGTTAGAAAAGGCATGTAAAAAAAATACGTTATAAATCAAGATGATTTGTTTTTAGAGTTTTTAGCCTTCAACATTGCACCGTCTTCGAGTGAGATTTATATAAGCCACAAGTAGTCCTCCGTAGAATGTAGAGTATCTTCTCCAGTCATCAAGAAAAGTATATAACATTTATTATCTTTAAATTTCTATGTACATAACATGGTAATTTCTTTTGACCACGATAGTACAAAGCCTTTCCTAAAGTATGCCTCTTGTGTATTAGAATAAGTCGAAAGGAATTTTGCGTTATAACGTATTATTATTATTGACGACTCATTGCTTAGATTGGAACTGTAAATTTCACTGTAATATAATTATTCTTCATCAGTTTTGAGGATTATGAGTATGGGTACCAGTAATTTTATATTTCAGAGTTGGCAACCCTATACCTAAAGGATGTATTCAAAATAGGCTCAAGTGATTTCCTCGCCATATAAGATTTCCTAGTCTATATGCCCATCTCCGATCGCTTACACAATCGGTTTACTACAAGGATTTTAATCCGAACATTAACATTTATCTATTAGCATATTGTAGTTTTTAATTCTACACTCTTCGTTTTAAATTGCTCACATATTCACATCCCAAGACAATGTTTTTCACTATTTTTCAATGTTGGTACACTAACCATGTAGTTTAAAATCATACGACACACCTATAAAACTGTATTTAATTGCATAGCTAATGTTAAGTTACTTTATGCTTTTTGGTTATAAGAAACGTTGCCTACGGAGCTGCAACAGCCTGACTATCAACTAACGATTAATATTTATTATTACAGTTTTGAAATATATAAATAATGGACTTACCCGTTATTATTTCAATATCTAACTTTCTCCCGGTACACAACTGTCCCATCCGGTCAGACACACAATTTGAAAATGGAAGAACTCAAGCAGTTATGCAAAACTGAATGTCATTGTTTAAAGATTTCAGGTCTTAGCTCCCGGAGTAACCATACTCCAGTTTCACTCCAGGTGTGTGTGTTGTGCTTTATTTCTTCGTAAGCATTTGCAGGATCTGAACCAAATTTGATGGGTAAATAGCCCATAGTCTAGGGAATAAAAAATACGATATCTGGTGGCTGGGCTTAGCCAGGGACAGACTCGGTTCACCTTTCATGTGGAACTTTATTTCTTGGTTACTGCTGGCCATATCTTTACGAAATTTGGTAGGTAAAGGAGCCTATAAACGCCGCTATATTTCGTGGCCGAGCTCAGACAGGGACTAGGCCGAGACGTGGCTTGCTCGGCTCAAAAACAGGGGCTAGGTTCTGAGTTCGTGTCACCTTGGCTTGTTTTCGTTTAGAAACTATAAAATTATGTAGATACGTAATTGTGGGAATGAAATGAGGGTAAGTTTTATTTTTAACTCAAACTACAAATTATCCTAATTTTCTCCCATTGATTTTATATAGCTGGGAGTCTTGATAAGAGATTACTTCTTTTGGAAGCCGTACTCTACTGTTTACAGATCAATAAATTCTTTGTCAAAATGTATCACGAATCATAACTCAACATACAGCATAAGAGAAGGAATTCATCATCTGAAATCGTGCAATGAGGATAATCAATATTTTCAAGGAACAGTTTTATAATCGACTTCTCAATGACTTTCCTAATTCTTAGTATGCAGACATTGGAGCTTAAGAATCTTCTTCCTAGAATTATATCCAATGGTAGTAAACTTGTTATAATTAATTTCCAGAGAAGTTTTGTGGAAGAAATCTTTTCACGGTTGGCTGAGTTGTTGAGTTCTGGATTCAGTCTTATCCTTCCGCTTGTTCCTTGAGATTGATAAAATGTTTGCACATCGCGTGATGAGGCTTTGGTTTCCAGTACACGCTTTGTGCAACATCATTTATTTTCCGAGAAACATTTGCGTTGTATAAAATTTATAAAAATAAGAATTAAAACCACGTTCCTGAAGAGTTGTCAGTAGTTTGGGTCACTGTAGGGATCAACCGGCTCTGAATGCTTGTAATTCAGCTTGTGTTGGTGTTGGTAAGCAGTTGCTAGTCTTTGTAAGGCAAACTCTCTTGTAGTCCAACATTTCCGCTTTACATATTACTTTTCCTACTAAAGGAAAGTTGAACCTAACGGTTGTCTACCGTGTATTAGTGCGTATGAGTGTGTATGTGAATGATTAACACTCGGTTGGATCCAAAACTAGATTGGACATTTACACGTTGCGTGTTGTGCGTAGGATTAAAATAAATTTAAAAAATAAATGACATAAACAATAACTTGTTTCCAAATATTTCCTTCAAAGTTGACCTGCCATTAATACCCGCTCTACAAGTGAGTCAAATAGCAGCTACTTCTGTAACTGAAAATGTCTTATTTTCTTTCTTAAGCGAGTATGTCAATTAAATGAAAAATTGAATTTCAAAGGAAGAAAAATTCATTCGTGAGGCTTTCAAAAAAGTTTTGGAACTCTTTAGTAGTCATTCCATCCCGTTGTAGCCCTTGGCACAAAAGGAGAATTGTATTCCTTGTACATTTTTTTTTCCTCGAAGGAGACACTAATCAAAATCACTTCAACTAGATCAGCGGTTTTTTAAATATCCTGTTAGCCACACATACCAAGTAATTCCACTAAACATTTTTTTACTATCCTTGACGAATTGGATTTTCGCGGAGTTTGAAAATTTTGCCTGTAGTATATGTACATGCCGTAAGCAATGAGGACTGCTACGGTAAATTTAATTATGTACCTTTGAAGGAATATAACGGCTAGTTATCAAGTCTCGATTAATTAATAATGTAAGAGAAGACAATGTGTTTTATATCCATTATTATTCCTCATTAATTTTGAAAATCTGATTAAGAGAAACAACAAAATAAGTTTTGGTATATATAGTAATTTATTCATCATGGTTAATTAGAACCAGTCAAAGTATATTAGTAAATTCAAATCTGCATCTAACCATTTCAAAGATTCCTAGAACATTAAAACTGTTGAAACATTATCCTCATTTTACTACTAGATTTGAAGCAATACTAATAAGGTAGTTGGTTGAGGAATATACAACGTGAGTACATGAGATTTTTGTTCGACCTGAACAGTTAAGTGTAGAATTGGCCACGAGACAAGAGTTGAGACTGCCAAGTCTCGAAAAGGTGTCCTGAAACTAATGTCTCGTGTCGGAAAGTATATCTGTTTGTATTGGAAGAGCTCTTCTCGTCAAGAAAATTTTGTTTCATTGTCAATCCTAACTTAAGTAGTCAGTGCACTACTTACCAGCGAACATTTTTGCAGATTTGATTCCCACTAAAGGCTAAAGTTTCAGTATATTACAAGCCATAAATGTACGACATAACACTAAAAAATGCTTCTGTAGATTTGTTTATTAGATGTATATCAGGATATATTCATCATAATTATCATAAGTATTCCCACTTGCCGCAGGGACAGCGGCGACTCAGTGGTAGAGCGTTCACCTCTGGTGTGTGGACTCCTTGTTTCGATCTCAGATTGCGCCAGGTGAACTTTGTGGTGCACAAACACCATGTGCATGGGCTTTCTCGGGGTTCTCCCTTTCCTCTCACTTTCTTCATTACACCATGTCATTCATTTCTCATCATCACTGTCCCCTTTAACCTAGCGGGCATGACGTGGGAAGTAAAACTCAAAGATTTCATTTCATTTTATTTCATTTTTCCCAATTGCTGCAAATTGAAAATCACCCATACACTATAATTCACAGCTAACCTGTTCGTCTTGACGTATCATAGTTAGCCGACGATGTGTAAAATTCCCTTTTACCTTCTACCATATCTAATGTTACATCCACAGTATACAGTTTCTTTTCGAACATTGTCCTAACCAGTTTCTTTCTCTCTTTTTAATTATTTTTAATATTGCTGCTTATTATCGTTTCTTCCTTTGCTGTTTCTCTCCACTCAACCATCTAATTATTTCCCCGTTGTTCTTCACACTCACATCACGAAAGTCTCTAGTCAATTTGTATCATTTTGTATCGTGTCCATGTTTTGCATCATAAAGTTAAGTACTCTACACAAACCATTGAAGAAATATATTCTTAACTCTTTATACAAAGATCTCCAAGATACTCTCCTTGGAAGCTGTTTCTGACATAGGTATTTTTTAAAAAGATTTCTTTGTTTCTCAGATTACACTATAATGTGAAATAAAATTGCTTCTCTATTTTTAAAGGTCGCTATCTTTGCTCCTTATTCACACTAAGAGTATGAAGAATGGGTCCTACTTTTTATATTAAAATCTGAATCTCTACTGGGGTTTGTATCTGGAAAATTATAATACCAACAGGATTTCGACCTGCGATCGCGCACACCGAGTGTTAGATTCTGGGAATGGCGCTTTTGTATAAAATTGTTTTTCAATCAATAACAGAAGCCCATGATGATATTAACTTAATTAGAATTGATACTGTTTAGAGAGGGATCCTACCTTCCCGAGGATGCCAAATTAAAGATAAACAAAACTTTCGACTACTCTAACTTAATACGGGAATATTCCAAATATAATGTACGAACTTTCATTTGCCGCAATTAACTTCTGAAAGCTATATAGTTAGTGTACGCGCCTTCCCTGCCGGGGAATCGAGTTCAATTGCAGTGAGATCATTGGTTCAGATACAACGTTAAGTTATAGGTCTACATCTCATACAACCTTGATTCTGAAAGGGATGCTAAACTCCAAACGAACTACCGACGAAACAAACAAATAGCCTCTATGTACTACGGTCCTTAACAAAGTTCTTGATCTTGACATGTTCCCCAGTGGGAGCTCTGTCCTTCGGATCACACGTTAGCTGTAGGTCCAAGCCTCATGTAGCCTCAGTGCTAAACGTTACGCTAAATTCTAAATCAACTACTCGTCTTGACGTAATAGTAATCTATTTTTAATAATGATTATCAGTTAGGGTAATTCCCCTCTCTCTTTTTTTGTACAAGATTTCCTTTACGACATTCTTTATAATGCAATAGCTTCTTAAACAATGTTTTAGTCAACTTGTTTTCTTCTTTTTCATTACTCTTTCCTTTCTATCTGTTTCTAGAATTTTCACGTCAATCTTCCATTCAACCCAACTAATGCTGTCCATTCTTCTCCACACTCACACTAAAGTCATTTCTCATTGGATTCCTGTAGAGTACAATATTCCTCCCGAACTATTTGATAAGTCCAGACTACATATTTAGGCTTAACTATGAGAAATTCACTTTCACCTGTTCTATCCTAATTTAGTAATGGGATCGTTAAAAGTACTTCAACTTTAATGTTCTAGCAATATATTCTAAAAACTTAGTGTTTTGTTTACTTTTTCTTTTTTTTAGAAGTTCACAAATTCACTTTCTTACCTTATTTTAAGTATAAAGCGAGTTAGATCTTTATTTTTTCATAGAACCGTGTTATGTGGTTTTTGCACAATTGCGTCACTGTGCACAGATCAAGCAACACGTTATATGAAATGAAATTGTATTGTAATACGCGGTTGCATAATTGTGCAATCTGCCAAGCTACAGTACAAACTATACAATCCCCTACTAATAAACTTTGTAGGTATGTGTGTATCCGGGGGATTGTGTAGGAGTGAGGTTAAGTGGTCGGAGAAAGTAACGGTTTTATATTTAGAGGTCAAACCAAGCTAACCTAATGTTTCTGTTCTTACCATTGGATGTGGTCAGCCTTGAAAGCCATGTGAAGCGTCACGAGTGAAAGACCATTTGCATTCCATAACCTATTCCCATAGTGCATGAAGAGACCATAATCACTATATTTATTTTCCTTCTTCAAACGCCTTCATCAAATGAATATTTCGTAAATATTATTTTGTTTTATTAAGGCTATAGGAAATTATAGAGATAAAATCAAAATGGCTTTAGAAACACCAATTTGCCCCTTGAGATGCATTATTTATTATTACAAAACTTCTAGCAAAAGTAATTTCAATATAGCGAAGAGGGTATGAGACTAAAAGATGAAATGCGAGATGAATTTGACGAAACTTTAATACAATCAATATAGCGATCTTCATTCCTTAGACATTCGGCTACTTGCACAGTAATACACAAACTATGATCTAGGTTCGATTTTCGGGGCATTAGTGGTAGTTTGTTAGGATCGTCAGTGACAAGTCTTGTTAATTCTCGGTGCTACAAAGTTACAATAATCCTCAACCAAATTAAAATAAAACTGACAAGGAAGCGTAATTATTATGATAAAATGCTTGCTTTTGAAGTTCAGATTTGTAAATCCGATGGCAGAGAGAGCCTTATAACCTTCTTCTTTCTCATCTCAACCATAAGTTGGTTGGCAACATGGATATTTTAAAACTTTTCTTTCTCTTGGGAGAGTTGTTTTATGCTTTGATAAAGTATTTTCTTCGTAACTGCATCTAGATATTATATCCTTGGTCTTCCTCTTCCTGGTTTTCCTTCTGTCTTTCCCTCTATCAGCACGACGATCCAATCGGAGTGCCGAATAAGATGACCAAGCATGCTGTTTCTTCTTTTTCATATTACCTTTATGATCTGTTGTACTTTATTAGCTTTCTTTAGTACGTCTTCATTCCTTTTTCTTTCGGTCCATTATATGCGCAGCATTCTGCGCCAACACCACGTTTCAAATGCCTCCAGCTTGGATATTTAGCTGTTCTCAATAACCTTATAACCTTAATGCTTTACAATTACTCGAATAATTCAATGGCTACCACAACTTTTGTGCCTATAATATGAGGGATAAAAGCTTTTCTGCCGTTGACATTTAATTAGGGTTGGACACGAGCCGAGACGAGACAGAAGTTTAGTGATAAGATTCGAGACGAGATAGACTGACTTTTGAGTTGAATTAACTTTTGAGTTTAACGTTCCGTTCAGCAGCGAGGCTATATGAGACGTGAACCTATTGATTAACATGGAATGCGAACCACTTGAGGTGCCACCGGGAATCGAACCCGGATACGCTGACTGCTTAGCCACGAAGGAGCTCTCGAGACGAGATAGAGTTCTGCCAATAAAAAACTTATACATTTCTCGAGACGAGATAAGTCTTATCTTGAGTGCATTCCTGAGTGTAATTTTACAATAATTGGACGCACATTCACGAGGTCATACTTTTACGTTGAAAGTATGAGGCCTTCGCATCATTCATAAGGTCTAAAGTAGCCTGGCTCAAAGATAACAGGAGAGGTACTTTTACTAATTGACTTATTTATTTCCACTGGTTCTCTGTCGACCAAATAGTGATTATCAAAGCGATAATATTGATTCTGAAATATAAAAATTACAAAATATAATAATATATTATAAATGTTTCACCAAAACCTTGTTTATTAAGTGACTAAAGTATTTGTTTAATTGAGAGAAAGCTGCTGTAGATATTACTTTTAATTTTCTCTTTCATTTAAACCATCACCTCACAGAACTTTTTCTTAAAATGAAAGGAAAAAGTGTGAAGCTTTAATGAATTTTATAGCAATACCTCAGTGACATAAATCTGGCAGCCGGAAGTGTGTAAACTTCCCATTGGTAGAAAGTGCGAATATTAAGTATATATAGTTTATTTTAAGTGTTTTTTTTTTTTTTTTTTTTTTTTTTTTTAGAAATAAAGTGTTTTGTAAAACACAATTGTCTTCCGGTTGTTAAGTTAAATGTTTTCTTTGATATTTTACTAACACTGAATTTCATGGTAGAAGCACTGTTAATTATTATTTTCAAAACAAATTGGTAAATAATGTCTTTCTCAAATATTGTGATATAATAAATTTGGTTGTCAAAATTGCTTCTTTGTAAAACGAATGAATGGACCTGAGCTAGTATTGTACGAAGATTTGAAGAAAATTGGTAAGGCACTTCGTTGTTCCAAAATAAAAATCCTTCTGGTGTTAAAGCGTGTCTTACGTTGAAAATCTGAAAATACCAGTAAAACGCATTAAGATTATTGTTTTTACATTTTTGACTCACGAACACAGTTCAGATATTTATTAAATTTTGCTTATGCAAGTAATTGACGAAGTAGCACTTGTTTTAAGTCATTTCTTCTAGTGTATGTATGTGTGTGTACATATATATCTGGTGTGAAACTTTCGGTCTCCAGGTCACTATTGGTGATCAAATATTTTAATTTGGCGATACATATTTGCATTATATTTGAGAAAATATTGTGACCAAACACATCTAGTTTCTGGTTTCAGACCTGAAGTTTCGTGCTTCTCTATATATAATTCATTACACATTCTATCCTGGAAAGGTCAGAAATATGGCGTTGGAAGCCAATCACTGAGTACGCATCATCGGCATTTTTTTTTTTTTTAACCACATAGGTAGTCAGAGTCGTATTCTTTTCCATTTTAGTTACATGGTATTGAAGTACTGGAGAAATTAGCTAACAAGTATCAGATTATGGGATTCTCCACACGAAAATCACGTACGTTAATAATTCAACTAACCAGTATGCCATTGGTACTTTAAAATTTAAAATATCTACTTTCTTTCTTTCTTTCTTTCTTTCTTTCTTTCTTTCTTTCTTTCTTTCTTTCTTTCTTTTTTAAGCTCCCGGTGTAATGATGCGGAGCTTATAGTTTCACTTCAGTTGTGATGTGAGTAAGTGTGTGCGTATAGGGTACTTTATTTCTTTGTAATTATTGGCCGTGTCTGTTTGAAATTTAGTGGGCAAGTAGCCCATCGTCTAAGGAATAAAGATAGCTATATTTGGTAGCCGAGCTCGACAAAGGAAAGCTCAACTCGGCTTGTATGTAGTACTTTATTTCTCGGTTACCAATAGTCAAATTTGAGTGAAATTTGGTGAGCAAGTAACCTATCGCCTAAGGAATAAAGATTTTTATATTTGATAGCCGAGCTTGGCAAGGGACACAGTCGGCTTGGTTTGGCTTGACTTTTATGTGGTACTTTATTTCTCTGTTAGTATTGACCAGATCTGGAGGAAATTCGAGGGGCAGGTAACCCATCATGTAGGGATTAAAGATCACTATATTTAGACACCGAACTCGACCAGGTTAATAAATTCTATTTGCACCTACGAAATGTCAATTTTGATGTATATGTTACAGAGAAAGAGCTCGGAAGTGTTAAGAATACAGCACGTAGTTAGGTTGCTGAAATCTTATGTAAGGTTAATTTGATGATTTACGTATTATTAAAGTTAGAGCTTCTGGGAAGTAAGCATTTGAACATGACTGTAGAATACTTACCTTTGTGATAAATTATATATTTTTAAAAAATATATAAGATCGGGATTATAAATAGAACATACTGCATGCAAGCAGAATTCATTTTCAATATCACCGCAATAAGGGAACCCTAAACCGAGTCAGCCCCCACTGGCTACAAAGGATCAAAAATTGATCTGAAAAATATTAAAGCAAGTGCGCTTAAACTTACAGGAAGGTAACGTAATTCATATATATTATTAACTGCTAATATATACCGATTACTACAAGCAAATCTACATATTATTATGATTTATATAATTACACATATTTGAAAAACATTAATAATAAGAAAATTTCAAAATTCTATCTAGTTTTAAAAGTTTGAAAGTTTTGTAAACTTGAAAACTACGAGAATAACATTCAAATATTATTGAATATTCTAGCCAAAATAATCAGTTTTATACTTTGTATTATCCTTTCCTATTCTTCTTGCTTTTAATAAAATTATCTTTGTTTTTGTTCAAAAAGTTTTCTAAAAGCTAAAATCGTTGTATATATTAGTACTCAATGAAGTAATTATTCGAATTAGATTTGGACTTTCATTAATTTTATTTGTTTTCAATTTTACGTCCCTTCTTATTACCAAAATCTATGCAGTTTGTTAATAAAATGAACCACTAAAGTGAATTAGGTATTTCATATGGTCGGTTAATTTGACATACTATTGAATAATCATTACATTATATCACATCGTACAAATTATAATCTCCAAGTATTATGATAAAGATAAAAGTTTTACAGGGAATTAAGTGGAAATATAAAAATTATACATGTTCAAAAATATGTCTTTTATCTCAGATTAATAAAACAATAAAATAAGTTTACGAGGTGGTCGATTAGCAAATCTTTTGTTAAGATTTAAGTAAAATACAAAAAGTATTTTGTTGAAATAGGAACGAGATGAAAAAGCTTCCTGTTTATATTACGAAAAGTGTTTTGAATTCTCAGACAATTTCCCACTCGTTTTGATAATACGTGAAGCTGAAAAAGCGAAAATTCCGGTTACACAATAACATTTGTCGTGCTTATGTTAGCGTAACATTTCCTGAAACCTTATTTTAAAACTTTTGTATTTTGAATATATTTTCTTTCAACACCCTGAAAACATGTTTTTTAAAGAAGTATACATGTTGTCATGAAGAATGACATTTCAAAAAGTTTATTTATATGTGTACTTATCTTGCTACATCCTCATGATATTCAGTTAAGTATAAACATTAAAACAAAAGTATGAGTGACGCAATTTAATTGAGGTTATGTGCAAAGAATGTATTTTCGTTTTCTTCTTTAAGAAATTCTATTGACTTCCCGATGCACTATTTCTCTCCTGGTAGATCTGTCTACATATAATGAATTATAGAAATAGTAATCTATAAAATATACTTAGAGACTACTACAAAAGAAATTAATTAGTTGTATCATTATATTGAAAGGTTTTTACTGAATGACTTGTCTAGGATGTAAACACATTGTTCGGCTTTTTATCTTCAACTTTTAATTAGTATCATAAATGAAAATGTATGAAATAATTAGTTTTAACGTCTGTTGGCCATGTACTATAAAGCTAAATAAAAAGGATGATATAATCTAAACAAATGATGATCAAAAAATTAGAATAATGAAGAGAAATAAGAGGAAAGTGAAAAATCTTTGAATGAAAAATTCAGGGACACAATATTATCAACAAAAAGCTCTCATAGCTTGACACCCAACTGAAAACACTTCGCATCCCACTTACATCTACTACTAAGCCACTGTATTTCAACTAGTATCGGAATTGATGTATTCATGTGTTGGGCAAAGGTGTTAGTAAAACATAATGCACGTGATGACAGATCAAAGCTTGAATCCATGATAATAGTCATTATGATGTTAAAAGAATAGATCTCAATATACTCTCTTTATTGATGTTAAATTTATAAATTTAAAACTACCATAGTAGATAGAATAACATGGATCTTCTATTTTATTTAAAAACTCCAACCACATTGTATTGGGTAGCATTCTGTAGAACAGTGAACCTGTTAAATTGGCCATGTTTATAGCTTGTTTTCATGTTTAATTGGCCAAATATGAATGGAATCACATATAGTATATACACATATACTACTGTATTATTGTCTATTTGCGTACGTTGATTTTTTTGTTTAACGAAGAAGTATTTTTTTATATACTGTAGTAACAATGAGACATTTACCCAACAATTCAAATATCAGTCAACATCATAAACCTAGAAGTAAGCATTACTGAAAAATAAAACACATTGGTTTGAGATAATTATTGCCAAGTGAAAATGTTAATAGCAACTTAGCTAATCTCTAATTTTGCAAGAGACAAAAAGAAAACAATACATAAAATACTATGAACATTCTTGGATAGAAAATTAATATAGAATAATTATAAATACTGTTTATTCTGTTTTCAATTTCTAGTATAGAAAATGAGTAAATGACTCATTACAGAAAAGTATTAATTTCGAAAACATATAATGACAGTATTGCGTCAATGTAACGACTGAAAATAAGCGTTTTTGTTTTTGACAACTTTTTAAACAGTAATTTTTCATTGGATGTTGTATTAAGTAGTTAGTATTTTGTAAGTATGAGAACCATCCTACGTATTGCTGATAATGATTTTGGCCTGACATTTGTAATAAATCTACATTTTAAATAGATATTCTTATTATATGTTAAACGATTAATTGATACTTCTCCAAATTTCCATTTTCGTTTTTTTTTTATTGTACTCCGTGATTGCTTTATTAATTACAGTGCCTGAACTCCATCTGTTTATAATAAATTAAAAGTTAAGTAACAGTGGAACACATGGATTCATTATGTTGTCAACAGACGGTACATTCAGCTACTTATTTTTAATTAGGAATACATTATTATTATATAATAAGCTTATGAAATATTATGATTCCTTATATTGAAGCTCCTCTTATCAAAAATTCATCAAGTTTAGTAGCCTACAAAAGGTTGAACATATGCTGAAAATACAATCTGTTAAATACCTGAAGTGTAGATTTGAGACATCAGTATGTTTATGTAAAATGATCACATTGGATACTTGGATTTTTGCGTGGGTCAACCTAAATTATAGTTAAAATATGTACGTATATACTTATTGGGTATAGTCACAAATCTAGCTGTCAGTCAGTCATGAACTGAAGAATGGATTTCCCATTTTCGAAAATCGTCAGTGATTATTTTTGTAAAAATGGTAATATACAAACAGAAAATCAAAACTTCCAACAGTGAAGAGGTAGCCCTTATGTATATGAGAACTTTGCTCTCTATTACCAGTTTTGACAATCCCGACAGATCAATTGTAATATGGAATGTACTAAAAGAACGTAGTATCTTTGCAAATAAACTGCAGTTTTCTTAATAATTAGTAACATATTTATTGATATATGATTTATGTGTATCGGTTTACTCACCATTGCATGCAAAGTACATGGCATTCACTAGCAGTCCCAGAAAAGTTGCGTTTTATTCTTGGATCTGATATTGGAAATTCACTTTCAGTATAGTGTAAGTGGAGTTGCACTTAGATTTTCACCTTTCATCATACAATTCTTTTTAATTACAAGTATAATAAGCATATAGCCTGAATATTATATAGGTATAATGATACATGTTCTCTTTTCATAATAAGCAAAACTTACATTCAGAACGTATGTAGTATTAGAAAAGTTAATCATATAATTGTGTTGCTAAAGAGATGACAACAAAATAGTTTCTACAATCGCACATTCTTTCTAACAATTACTAGCGATTGTAATCTTAATAATAAAAATGACACCGAAACTCACACTGATCAAGACTCAATGAAGAATTCAATTTATTTAAACTGTTCACTTACTAATTACTTGCATTAAATATCGTATACTTTTGAGAATATCAATTTGAATACTGTAATATGAGTAGAATTTCTTCTTGTTTTAAGAACTTAGTTATGTTTACCAATGGTTACTAAATACAGAAAAGTATGATTAATGAATAATCTGTAAGTTGTCTACAATTAATGAAAAATGAAATGAAATGAAATCAAGTTCCGCGGATATGCCATTTTTTTAGGTTAAAGGAGATAGGTGATTAATGAAACTATTTATGAAATAATTGGTGAAATGATTGGTGGAAGGAAACAAGAGAAATTTGAGAAAACCCACAAACACGTATACATGTTGTCTACTACATGTATACATGTTGTCTACTACATGTATACATGTTGTCTACTACAAACTCACGTGGTTTGGGATTGAACCAGGGAACCTTCGTATCATAGGTGAGCGCTTTGCTACTGAATGAAAGTTATTATATGTTAATTGTACAAGTTCTTTCTCTGTCGCTGCTTACGTGATGCTTGGTGTTTTGTCATTGATTTTGATGACTAATCTCCCTTCCTTTTCTTCTTATTACTTGGTTGGGGTTAATTTTCTTGTCTTTCTTGGGATATTTCTTTTAAATAGCCCGTATTCTAATTTTAAAATTAGGCTTTTAGTCATGTTTCTTCAGGTAGCTAGATAGGATTAACGTCCCTTTCAGCTCCGAGACCATATGGGACCTGAACCTAGAGCTCAACGCGGGATCCAAATCACATGTGCTCCCAATAAGAATGGAGCCTAAGATTCCTTTGCCAAAGACACATACTTTTGGGAAGGCGATCATACAATGAAGATACTTACAATTTGTTGTAATATATTTACTTATTATACATAATACGCTTACATGTAACCTTTAGAGCCGATTTAGTGACGATAACGTGTGCCTTTGATACATAAGCTTCCGGGTTCGATTTCCAGTAAGAGTGCATCGAACGAACATATTACCACAATTTGTACTGTAGGTCTTGTCCCATCTGGCCCTGCTGTTGACAGAGTAAACACAAATTAATCAAACGCTTATAATAACGTTAAGATACATATTATAGAAATAAGAATGTATGTATTGCAGTTAAATATAACAAAGGGTAATACATGTTTTGGAAATTTATTATACACATAGGGCCACTACTTCATCTTGTACATGTGTACCTCTTATAGTTTCACCAATGTAATATGTTATTATCTCACTATTATATTGTCATTATTTCTCTCTGAAACATTAGTTTGTTTCTTTCTCCTGTAGTAGGATGATTCACGTTGTAGTGCGTCATGATAAACACGAGATATACCAAGGATCTTATAAAATAGAGGATGTGCCCTTACAACAAAATCTTGAAGCCATACGTCACAGTTTCGCCACCCCTACTCTGCCCACTCCGCCCAATAGGATCGCAATGTTTTGAGCCAACAATCATGGCGGAAACTAAAGTAGCCAATCTGACGATGGTAGAAACGAGAGTAGCCAATCAGATGTGCCGATGCTCAGTTGCTTTTTGGCTTCACCGATTTAATAGGATGAAGATACATATGGACAGATCCTCTATTTATAACATCCTTGTATTATACCACATAATCTGGAAACAAACTCCTGATTATGTCCACAAATGTTAACGCTCCAGTAATGAACCATTAAAGTCAAAGAAAGATTATATTCCTGGTTATATAATATAATTTACCAATTGTTATTAAAATCTTCATAAAATCTTCAAAATTTTCTTTTAAATTAGAATTTTCAAGATGAGTATGGATAAGCACTTGAACACCTTATTACCATCCCTAATCACACCCAATGGTATTATTCTCTTTTCCGTATATTGTAAAACGAAAAATGAAAATGAAATGAAATTTTGAGTTTTACGTCCCACGGTTATGCCGGTTAGGCTAAAGGAGACGGTGATAATGAGTAATGAATGAAATGGTGGAATGAAGAAAGTGGGAGGAAACGGGAGAACCCCGAGAAAACCCACGCACACGGTGTTTGTCCACCACAAAGTTCACTTGGCGGGAGCAGGGTTTGAACCCGAGACCCCTAGCACCAGAGGTGAACGCTCTACCACTGAGCCACCGCGGCCCCCATTGTAAAACGAGTACTAGAACATTTGCAGATAACAATAAAATCGCTGGTGTACTGTGAATCGTGTGATATATTGTTTTATTGTCTATTGTCTTTTCCTAGTAAATATGACGTGCTATCTGTTTCTGAATGAATTACTTTTGGTAAATTTAAAACATCGTTAAAAAAAGTGATAATAGAATTTAACCACACAATTGATTGCATTTATCATTTAGATGTTATTATTTTTGAATGTTTATTAATATTATTCTCTTTTCTTTCGTTCATAGGTAAGCATCAACATACCTAGCATAATGTTTATCAGCTGGTAGTGGTTCTGGCGGCGATATGTAAGTACTGTTATTCGTAGAGGTGTGACATTCGGAGAGTGGTTGCGTTATGTGACCTTGACGATGCTACGGCTGCTGTAACAGAATATTCTCTCTCTTTTTTTAATGCAATATATACTAATACAACTTAGTTTCTTTTTCACTATTTCATGTTTTAAAATTGCTTCATTAATTTATTAAGTTACGCAATATTATAAAAGATTTAGTTCTATTATAAAATTAGTTATTATTTCTTGACAAAAATTAAAGACGCTCAAGTTCACTGTCTTGCAAGATAAATACTTGAAAGACGTTTTGAATTTATTTTTTGCTGTTGCTTTCTGAAAGGGAAGTTTCATCTAACTTACAAATGGTATATTTACGGAAATTTTACAATGTTATCTTTCTTTTACGAATTATGGCCTTTAATAAAGAATTCTTTCCAGCTTTGTAGAAGCACTTGTTATTTGTAAATTGGGCGTCTTAGTATTCACTATTTTACAAGTAGTTTATTTTTATTGGAGCGAAGCTTCTCTTTACTCGAGTTACGAGTTCGTTTGTCTGGATACTCCTTCGAAATCCCTAAACCGTTCTTAACATGGTGGTTCGAGAGCGCGCACTGAGCGTCGTAGGAAGTCGCATGTCCAGATCGGATATACTGTTGAGGAATAATCACCAAAAAAACAGGATGCCCATAGACTTAACCTTGAAGAGACATTTAGCTCACGAATTCTTATTTTAAACAATGAATAATACAATTTTCAGCATTAGAAATAGGGAAAAGATCTTTTCGTTTTGTTTTCTGAACACTATTTTTCAAATCTATTATGCTTTCCGCTGATATACCAAATGCAACTATTTGCATGTCGTATTCGTTCACGAAAACAAATGAAGCACTAAAAAATTCCATGAATAACCAATAAAGATCGATCGGTGCCCTCCAAATTTGCAATTATGGCATACCTAACTCATTTATTTATTACAAATTTCTTCTGTTCTGACAAAGTCTAAGTTTATCATAAGTTTATGACTAGAGCCCGAACTTTTTAAAAGTATACATGACATATTTTGAAGATTAGTAAATATTCTAAGAGTATTCGCATGTTCTACACACACACACGTATATATATTTGAAGTTATGAAACACTTAATATTCTTAAGGTTTTGAATTGGAAGTTTCGTGTGTCTGAGTGCTCACAAGTCTTCAACACCCCTGTATACAGAGTGAGCATTAATCGGTACATGAGAGGGTTAATGACGACTTTTAATAATTACGAAACACCCCAACAGGTAAATCTATCGAAAATTTGTTCTTTGAGAATTATTCAGTTTGGCAGTTATTTGAAAATACGAGTAAGGACTACTTTGTGCTGTACATACTTTCAGAATTTGTACTCTTTAAAGTATTTTGTGAACATTTTTTTTTAAAATTAACCCGTTTGATTATCTTTAACTTTGGTTGTCTTATCATAAATAAATGCACTAAATAATTTTCTTGTTAGTTTTTCCGTATATTAAAATAGAAAAAACACAACAATAAAATACAAACATGAAGTAAATAAATAGATAAAATGAGTAAAATTATAAAATTATAAAGTGCTACAATAGTGTGCTTGTTTTTCCAAAAAGTTTCCAATTACATTCAAGAATTTATATATTTATTTAAAAAATCTTGCCATTATCATTATTATTATTATTCCAAGAGCTTTATGCCATGTTATTGAAGAGATAGTATATCTCTTAATCCTAATTTCTGAATACACAAACATCATCTGTAGAAATACTGTAATACTTTCTGGTGTCTTTAATAATGTAACCGTCAAAATTAGTTATATCTTAAAGAATCTATCTGGAATTCGAAAATTCCGTTATGCAAAACTTAACTGTAACCTACATTCTGTAATAAACTTTAAGTCTAACATAATTTCTCCTATGTATGTTATAGAGAACAACAGAAGCAGAATATGACAATAAAAAACTAATAAAAGAATATCTTGGTATGATTGTTTTTTTAAAAAATTAAGTTAATAATAATAACAATAAATGAAATGAAATGAAATTTTTGAGTTTTATGTCCCATGGTTATGCCGGTTAGGCTAAAGGAGACGGTGATGATGAGTAATGAATGAAATGGTGGAATGAAGAAAGTGGGAGGAAATGGGAGAACCCCGAGAAAACCCACGCACTCGGTGTTTGTCCACCACAAAGTTCACTTGGCTAATAACAATAAATGTCATCAGAAAACATCTTGGTACAAAATAAACTATAGGTCTATAGATAATAGATGCAATTGGCGCATGAAATATTGTAGCGTCCTATGTATAGCTCATTCAACAAGAAAGTATTTTAAATAGGTTCGACGCCTATTTTTTCTACTTAGCTTTAATAATTTATCTGGAGGTTCGCACACATTGATAAGAACACACTTAACGTAAGGGTAAGAGGGACGTCGATATCTATTCTTAGAACACTAAATCGATTCTCGCTATGTATTATCGTTTTTGCTCTATGTAAATCAATGCTGAAACCGGAAGTTGTAGTGGATTTCAATCACTTTTGGTTTTAGTACAGAGTTAAAGTAGAGATTAATCGTATTCTTGAGTACGTTATTCGATTGCAGAAAACTGCTTCTGATTACGTATTACCGTTCTTGCTCTGTAGTGATCAATGTTAAATCCGGAAACGGTTACCGTCATCAATGAACTCATTTCGCAACTTTTAACCTTTTACATCCTCGCTAAAATTGATGGTGGCGCATCAAATAGTTCTTGACTTTTTCGTCTCTCGAATGGACAGATAGGGTAAATATAAAAAGAAGTTTGGGTAAACCAAACTCGTTTTAGAAAAATTGAGATTTATGAGAAGAAAAAGGACGAGTGGTCAACTGTTATTGTATTTCTATCAGGAGTGCCCACAAAGGGGGGCTATAAAGCAAACGGCGTCATTGAAATATTTGGGAGCTTAAAAATCTATATAGACAAGTTTGAGGGGATGTAAAAATTAATCGAAAAGATTTTTTTCATGGAAGAATACCTACGGATAGACAATTGAGGGGGGTGCGTCATGGACATGAGGGGGGGCCCACTGATTTCTATTACATATAAAAAAATGTAGCTATAATTCTGTTTATTATTGCTCGACCCTCATGATACGGTTTCTTCTTAGCCAATATCGCAACTAGTTCACTCTTCTCGATAATATCTAAAACTATTATTTTCTCCCCAACCATTTCTAACATCTTCTCATTCGTTTTCCGTGTGACCCAAATCATTCTCTCCATTCTTTTCCACACTCACATTTCGTAAACTTTCAGTCGTGTTGTTTTATAATGTTTGCGTAATGTCGATGTTTCTACTCCTGTTTCTTTTTCTTTTATTCAAGGCTTTGTGCTCCTACTGGGTAGGGGTGTTCCAAGAACCGGTTAACCGGGTTCGGTTCGGTTTGTAGTTTAAACCGAATCAATCGGTTTTGACTTCAAACTGGTCCGGTTCGGTTTGGGAACGGTTCGGTTCGGTACGGTTTGGGAAAGGTTCGGTTCGGTTTTGAAACGGTTCGGTTCGGTTTTGAAACAGTTCGGTTCGGTTTTGAAACGGTTCGGTTTGGGAACAGTTGGGTTCGGTTCGGTTTGTAAACTGTTCGGTTCGGTTTGTAGAATCGTTCGGTTTGGTTTAAGAACTGTTGGACTCTTTTTGAGGACTGTTTTGTTCGGTTTTAGTTCAATATTTGAAATTGACAGAAATGCAGTTTGCCTTATTAGGAACCATCCATGCAGACATTATAATAAGGCTGAATGTTACGTTTTTCGGTATAACTTTATTAAGATTAAGATTATTTCGATATTACTGAAACAATTGAGGGGTCGTACTTACGTGGGTACTTTTACTGATGCTTTGGATTTTGGAATAAAACTCTTAATATCAGTTGGAAGACAACTTTACGGCATGGGCGGATTTAGGAGATACCGTGGAAAGGGTGGGGGCAGTTACTTGAAGCTATTCCAGGAAAAACTACGTTTAGAATGAAACATTAAACTCATCTTGAAATGACATGGGGGGGGGGGAGCCATGTTTTACGCTCTGTATGTGGAATATATCGTGGTGCAATATTATTAGGTAACCAAGAAAAACTGTGCTGTTTTTGAGCACAGTTACTTTTGTCGCGTTAGTGTGGTCAAATTGATTCTAATGATGTTTCACAGTTTGGCGTTAAACTGATGGGTGATTCCTGAGGCAAAACAAACAAAAAAAAGTTCCAGTATTCATAGGACGAAAAGCGTGTCGTTTACCTGTTATAGGCTGCCGAAAGCGTGGGAAAACAAACTTTAGAGTTAAATATTACACAAACTACTGATTGTAGACGTGATGCAGCATGATATAGACAAAGGATCCTAACCTGCTCTATCCAAATTTGCAATTTTCAGATTTGTGCAATGGCGGCGCAGGGGATTCCCCAAAGTACGTTAGGGATTCCCTGACATTTTATGACGTAAATTGAGGGGACAACAACATGTAAAGGACATTTCACTGCCTGGAAATAATACTACGTGGCAGGTCAATACTCATACACGAAGATAAAAGATGGCGGATGAAGTAAAAATTACTGTGTGTGGTTGCATACCTCCTCAAAAAGTACTAGTAAAGTCGTTGTACAAGAATTCACTGAAAACTTTACGTCGCTAGAATGTAATAATATGTACGTACGGCACAAGCCGATAAGTAACAGAAACTAAAGAAATTCCGATTGCTGATCTGCTCATATTAATGATATCGCAACGCTTTTGAGAACGCATCTATCTTTACAACTACAGTAATTGAACAAGAACTACAGACAAATAAAGAACGCGTAATAATAATAATAATAATAATAATAATAATAATAATAATAATAATAATAATAATAACTGTTTTAGCACATTCATTTCGATCACTACATTACACAAATGCGACTACAGCACGTTTTTTCTCAATCAATGTTCTAAACTGAGGGATGTGAAACAAAATATTCCTTCCATTCACGATATTTGTACGTACTGTAACAGGGGCCGATATTTCTGGTTCCAAATCGTATAACGGGACTGCATACAGAAGGTAGTTTTAGGACAGGTACAGGGGGGAGTCTTGGTTTACATGAAAAGATGATGGTTGTCAGAACGGACACTGCAAAAGGTGTTCAAAGTTTCGACCCGCCACATCGATGCAAAGGTTACAGCGGCGTCAAAGGGAAAGACGCTGCGAACGCGTTGAAACACTCCTGGCGTTTCCTGAATGCTCCACGCTGCAGCAACAATTCGAGCAACCAAATCATCCTCTGATTGCATAGGCGTCGCGTAGATTAATTGTTTCATATGGCCCAAAAAAAGAAATCTAAGTGGTTAAGGTCGGATGAGCGAGGTGGCCAAGATACCGGTCCTTCTCTGCCGTCCATTTGTTCGGAAAGGATGCGTTCGGAAAGGACAATTTCGCACCTCCACAGCAAATATGCTGGAGCACCGTTGTGCATAAACCACATGTTTCGATGAACAGCCAGTGGCACAGTTTCTAGTAGTTGAGGCAGATTCTCCTTCAAAAATATCCAATACTCCCATCCGGTTAGGCATTGTGATAGTAGGTACGGTCTGATGAGAATTATCAACGACATGCCCACACATTCACAGAACACCGTTCATGATGGGCACGAGTTGACATTCCATATGGGTTTGCCTCAGACCACAAATGTGAGTGTGAGTACTCATCACTCCATTATGGGAAAACATAGCTTTATCTTTGAAGAAAATGCGAGGCATGAAGCGGAATATATTAGCATGGTTCGCGTAGCCGCTGGACAAACTCCCGCCTACGTGGATGGCGTGTAATGCTTGCACCTTTTGGACATGGAAAGAGTTTCGTGTAATCTTCGATCTACACTGGAAAACTTTGCGTGGTGTGGAATTCTAAGATTAGGAAACTGTTGTCTGTACAGCCGTTGTGCCATACGGCCATTACCGTCCGCTTTCCCGTATGCCAGATCAATGTCTGCCAATTCCTCACGCGTGTACTCCTGCATTACCTCTGTAATCACACTAGATGAAATAAAGAGAAATTAAAGTGAGAAATGGTAGATGTTTCCTCGCCATTGTGTTCACTGTCCAGAATCGAAGATAACGAGATTGCAACTTAGTGCAACTGTTCTGTCAGAGAATCATACTTATGTGTACGATTAGCAAATGTACAAAACCTACATCGTGACGGAGAAGATACCACACCCAGAGCCGAAGCTACGGAGGGGGGGGGGGAATGATAGCATGAGGGCGCCGAACAAGCAATAAGAAAAAAGAAGTGTTGAAAATGAGTAAACGATGTGGTGCCCCGTAAAAGTATTGACACCCTATTAAATTAATGTTGTCGGTTTGCAAAGAAGTAGATTTGTTAAAAATTTTCTAGCTCGTTATGCTCGCAATCCGAGCGTTTCAGTATGTAAAACTCACAAGAAGTTTTTACTTATTACTTACAGAAAGTTATTATATAATTATTTGTTAATAACAATGTGATATACAAGGTGCCGAGTATTGACTTACATTGTACGTAGGAGCGTTTTCAAAGTCTAAAATATGTGTTCGGCGTTTTGAAGATGATAGTGTGGTTAGTTAATCAGGCTTTTCTTATAATATTAATCACGACGGTGAGAATGAAAGTATGCAAAATGAGAGAAATGAAGACACATGCAAACTGCTATTTGAGCGGGAATATTAAAAGTGAAGGTAAACAAGGGGAATAATAACATTTTCGAATTTGAAGCAGTTGTAGAATGGGGGCTTAACAGGTAAGAACTTAACCCAACGAATTTCATCTTTTTCAAAGACTGATCACTACCAGTGATTTTTTTAAATTCCGTTGACATATGAAATGTTTCTAATTTGAAGGAATTTATTGGGATCATTTCCCCATCAAATACGTGTATCGCCAGGATTTTTTTTTTTTTTTTTTTTTTGCATACGTGGTATCTAGTTGTGTGATATTTTTATTTATCTACATACATACAAAAAATATAAAACATTATATATATCTGCAATGAGTATATATATACTGCAATGAGTACTTTCAGGCTCTTTGCTATTTTATTCTTTTATTATACACAAATCTGCTAACTGGTCGTATGTTACGAGTGAGTTAAAGGTTAAATTCAGCTCCATTTGGACACAGCTGAATTCGCTTTGACGGAGTTCGCTTAAGTTTTGGTTAGCCAATAGTAAACGAAACCACGTTTCAAACCCTTTGTACAGTTCCGTTTGTCAAAGTTCTACCGACAGTTCTGAACGGTACGATTCTGTTCGGTTTGAGAACGGTTCGGTTCGGTTCGTGAACGGTTTGGTTTGGGTTCGGTTCGGTTCGGTTTGGAAACGGTTCGGTTCGGTTTCGGTTAACCGTTCCAAACCGGTTTAAGTGGCAAACCGAAACCGCGATTTACGTTTTCAGGAACCGTCCACCTCTACTACTGGGAATCCAACCCGGGACAGGGTCTTCAGATGGAGTAAACTTGATGTTAATGTCAAATGACATTATAATTATTCGAAATAGAAGCATTGTAAGGTGGATTTTCCATGCCCATTATTATTGTTAGAAATAATAATAATAATAATAATAATAATAATAATAATAATAATAATAATAATAATAATAATAATAATAGCATGTAGCTGAACTATTTTCGTTCTTCGTGTGTTTTTTCTTTAAAGAAATACTGTAGTTACTGTATTCCTACCTAGCCTTCGGATTGTTTGCAAATTATCTGCAAACTAGTGACATATCATGGCGTCTGGTAGAGGTAGCACAAATAGCGACAATTATTAGAATGATTGTGAACTATTATCAGCGTGACTGATAGACTAATGGATCTTGCTTGTATAATAAGGATTAATCCAAACGACAGTATGCCCAATCAATTGTTTATCTACAAAACTCATCCAAACTTATCCAAACTTGATGTTGAGGTAGACCTTATTTGGTTAATAAGCATTTGAAATATCTCATGAGTAAACTTTTGGCTCCCGAGTTTAGAGTCGTTAAAGTTGGAATTTGGACTAAGCGTATACAATAATTTCCATACATTCCAATCTTTGCTAATAAGTTGGTCGTTAGAATTACAGTGCAGTGTCCCTTTCAGCACATCGGCTATATGAGACATGGTTCTACAGTTTAAAGTGTAATCCGAATTACTGTAATGCGATCAAATTTCAGTGATCTGCCATCAGTTTGAATAACAGTTTGAGTTACACTAGAAAATAATGAAGCTCATGAGGTCGAGGTTAAGTGAGATTTGAATTAATTACCTAACTCTTCCTGAACTAATGAAATTCCAGCGAAATATCTGACACTGAATCCAAGTCTCTACTTTTCGTAATTCGTTCGTATTTTTAGGGCCCCGGTGGCTCAGTGGTAGAGCGTTCGCCTCTGGTGCTTGGGGTCCTGGGTTCAAGCCCTGCTCTCTCCAAGTGAACTTTGTGGTAGACAAACACCGTGTGCGTGGGTTTCTCGGGGTTCTTCCGTTTCCTCCCACTTTCTTCATTCCACCTTTCATTTATCTTTCATCGTCACCGCCTAACCGGCATAATCGTGGGACGTAAAACTCAAACATTTCATTTCATTTTTTCATTCGTATTTTTTGTAGGAATTATCACCCAAATTCCACAAATTAATAAAGTATTCCACAAATCTCATTCCTGGTTAGACATTTCTGCAATTTTTAATCAACCATTTATAACATTTTTTTTTTCTATATAGAAAAATCAGTTCTTACCACTAAGCAGTGAGATATGTTTACAAATAGAAGAGTAACGTGACAAAAGAGTTCGTTAACCATTGCTAAGCATGCTGTTTTACAATATGTTTGTTTTCCTACTGATTCACAGTTCTGTGCGTTTTTCTCCAGGACTCCTTTTTTTTTCAATACCCTATTGACACACAATTGGAAATGTTTTGTTTTTATTTTTTCCGTCTTATTTTTTCCTCTCTGTTGCTTGAACACGAACAATCCTTTAACACATTACTCTAAAACGAAGACGGAACGAATCCGCGGGAAGGTCAAACTCTTTGACAAGAGAGCAGAGAGTCACTTTTAGTTAAGAATGCAAACGAACCATGACTTTGCCTGCGGTTTTGAAGGTTTGTGAATTGTCAGTCAGTGGCTTTACCGCCTCAAATGATGGCAAAAGAGTTGCTTTCGGACGTTCTTGCAATTGCTGTTGCCAAAGATATGCCTGAGTGCAGCCAAAAGAGCAAGGTTACCTGTGCTGCTGCTGCTGGTAAAAGATTGTTTAGCGGAACCTTAAGTCTCACGGTCACTGAACGGAACAGTCTGGATAAGAAAGAAGGAAAGAAGAAGAAAAAAATGTTTTGCGAACTCTAAAAATGATGAAGATGGAATATTCCTGTGTCATGCTTGCCATTCCAATTTTCTTCTTTTTTTTTAGATATATTTTATTTTAAAAAAAAATGCTTATTTAAAGAAATTCTGATCTCTCCTCTCGTGCAGAAAATAACATGATTATCATCAGCACCATCATCATTTTGGGTTTCGAAATTGTCCATGTCTTTAACTACAGAAAGTTGTGGCAAGGTATTATTTTCTTGCTAAGGAATAAAAGACTTTATAAAAAGGATGGCATCCGTGGTAGTGAATCACGTAGGAATTTTAATTTTCCGTTACGTTAAGTAGATTCCTTATTGAAAAAAAAAAGAATCTTCATCGTGTGCATAATCGCAAATTCAATCACTGCAGCTCTTTTAAATAGAATATGTTCTTTTTATTTACATTAGCTCTATTTAGGTTAAAAAAAGGTCACATTCTTTACGAACTGTTCAAGAACTATTTTAACATTATGTATCACAAATATTATTAAAGGCAACAAAGTGCTGCGATATCAATATAAATTTGAAGAATGGTGTATACTCCCCAGTAGCGAACAACTGTAACCAATGAGAAATGGATGTTTACTATAATAGTTGGTCAGTTTGTAGTAAAGATTTTCCCCAACCTGTAAATCAGGCTAAGACTCCTTTAAACGAGTCTGTATTATTATTATTTTACATAACTAGCTTTAGTAATATCCTGAATTCTTATCTTCACAAGAGACTATGGCTGACCACAAAAGTGACCAAGTTCATATTTAATGTCATCGTTACTACAATCGTTAATTTCAGACAAGCATGCTTATGGTCCAATCCGAAGTTTCTCGGTTAAAGTTGGAAACAATTAGCTTTTATTTCTACACCAAGGAATAATCAAACTACTTAACTCATATAATATCACTTCAATCTCCTATTGGGCTAGTGTGGTCCCGGGTTTGATTTCCATAGGAGAACATTGAACTACTACGGTGATTCGGGTTACACCTTAAACTGTAGGTTCATGTTCCCTATAGCTAATGTGCTGAACTTAAGCAAAGAACAAATATCATATAATACGTGTCCAATATACAATCTCCTGAGTTTCATTACACAATACTTAAAATTGTTAAATGTATATAGATGAGTTTCCATAAAAGAGGACAGTGTCTCTAATGTGCAGGATTGAGAGCTCAAATTATTAATTGAATTTATAGCAAACTTAGGTTTATGAAATGAGTAAAATAACACCTTGATTTTAACGATTGTATCTTGTAAACTAAAAACAGTGAATGACAAATTCAAATGAGTGATAAAGGAAACAGTCGGCAGAATAAGAATGTGAAAAGAAACGTGAGAACTCAGAGAAAACTCACCCATCTGATGTTGTTCACTCTAATTTATAAAGGCTCGAATCAGGGACCTTTCACGTTAGAGAACTCTAGTAATAGATATATTTCTCTCCAGATACAGCTCTGTGTTTATAAGACTGCGGTGCCTCAGTGGTAGAGCATTCACTTGTGGTGCATGGAGTCCTTGGTTCTATCCCAGCTCGCGCCAAGTGAGCTTTGTGGTGAGCAAACACCGTGTGGGTGGGTTTTCTCGGGGTTCTCCCGTTTCCTCCCACTTTCTTAATTCCACCATTTCCTTCATTTCTCATCATCCTGTCTCCTTTAGCCTAGCCGACATAACCGTTAACGTAAAACTTAAAGATTTCATTTCATTTTACAGCTCTGTGATTGATAAGCTTTCTTTCTTTCATTTCTTTTGAGAATTCCTATTTCACTCGTTGTAATCCCTGTTCAACTATTTCATTATATCTTGGCAATTATTATCATCTTCCTATTTTTAGGACTATAACCATATAACACAGAGCATTAAATATTTTATTTGATTAATTTTTAATCATGAAGCTCGTTCCGTCCTCAGAAAAGAAAAAAAACTATTCTGAGATGTGCCTATATGCTAAGTACTGATAGAGAAAATTGTTTTCCCTCCCTCGCTCTAAACCAGGTACCATCAGATCTTTTCCCCAATGTTTCTGCAATTGAAATCCAAACTCAAAGATATGTTACTTACTCATTTAATTACGTCTTCTTCTTCTTCTTCTAAAGCAATAAACTATGACCTTGTGGTAGACATTTTGTGTGCCTAAACCCAATGTGAGAAAGGACAATGAAAGCAGGACTCTAATACACGCAGGACTCATATTCAAGCAATATTATTCGCGAGATTTTTATATGAAAAGCATGTTATTGTTTTAAACCATTCCTTCTTTACTATTCTCACTTATACGATCAATATTTAGAACTTTCTCTTATTTTGACATTCTTTGGTTCAAGCTCTAGTAGGTATCAAGTCTCCACTACATACAATTCATAATAAGCAAAAATAAACAAAAAATAGAATACGTAAGAAAAATGTATTTTTCTTTCAAGGAAAATATTTGTTTGGCATCCTAATTTAAAATTCATTCATAGATATCGTCATAGTCAGCAACAGCATTAAGATTTTTATTAGAATATAAAACTCATTAGAAAAATATAACTTAATCCTATGTTCGACGTTTCTCGCGAAATTGAATTTGGGGCGGAGATTACCAAATTATTATTTATTGCCGTTAAACAAGATGCAATAGCCATACAAGATATCAAAATTTTAATTTTCGTTAAACATTGTGGCAATGATGTTGACAATTATAATTAACCATCACTATATTTATTTATATTTGGCCTAGTACAAAATGAATAGACAAAAGAATATGTTTCCAATTTTAACTCAGAAATTTCTTCCTGTAACTTTATAATAGTCACTTGTCTATTAGCCCTTTTTACAAAACACTCTAAATGTTTAATACGTAAATTTTTCTACTCTAACCCAGTCCTAAAATTTCTCCCTGAAATTGTACAATACTATACATACACTTGTCTATTAGTCACTTTTACAAAAAAACCTGCACAATTCTTAATCTCCATTTCTCTAATTTGAGGCGCTAATAGGGTACATAATTTGATTTCAATCTACTTATAAATATTTTGCGTTTTGTTCAGTCTAATATAGGGAATATCAATCAAATTTTTGCATCACGTATTGTTTGGGTGAACGGTACTTCGAGTAACAAAACTTATACAGTTTTCTTTGACATACTTAATTGTCTTCACTACAGCGAAATTAAACTGCAGCTAATTTTAGCGTTTTTCTGTAATACTTTCAAAACAAACAAAAAATATTCGAAAAGCAAAAACGTAGTGCACTCGACAATATTATTTTGCATGTGTTACCGTTATCACAATCTGCTTTCGATTTGCAACTGTAGATAGATTTAGCATTTTTTGCGGGTTCTGTAAATAGCGGCATACCGAAAACAGATAGGTGAATTGTGATAAAGGTATCATAAGCAAAATCGTATTGTCTAGTTCACTACGTTTCTGCTTTTCGAATATTTTTTATTTCCTTATAATATATTACACAAAAACTCTAAAATTAGCGGTAGTTTAATTTCGCTGTAGTGAAGGCCCTTAAGGCAGTTTAATATATATATATATATATATATATATATATATATATATATATATATATATATATATATATATATATATATATATATATATATATATATATATCTGGAGGAAATATTCATTATTTCAAAATCTTTAAAAAATGTCTACAAGATTCTCTCTATGGAATTCGCGTTATTGTTCTAATCTTTTTTTTTATGTGTGTATTGTCCGGAAGAATTAACCCACATTAAAATGCATATGACAAATGAGAGTAGAAATATGCATAATATACAATGATAAATAGATTTTTCTTTAGAGGCATCTTTAATTTATGTAATACATATACTGCTCTTGATGAAATAGATATGAACCTACTAGCCTGGTACTATTCTTTATGTCTAAGGAAAACGTTGAAAACATTTCGTCAGCGTGAGAGACCTTCAGATTCAAACTCTACTCAAACTTTACCTTGTTCAATTTCCTCTAAAGAACAAAATAAATAATGCGTGAGGAAACTGCACTGGGATTTACTTTTTCTAAGCAAGACAAAATAAAATATCATATATCTTTAAAAATATATTAATATTTTAGCAAGAATATTGACTGCACTTTTAGTAAATAATAACTATAATAATAATAATAATAATAATAATAATAATAATAATAATAATAATAATAATAATAATAGTAATAATAATAATAATAATAATAATAATAATAATAATAATAATAATAATAATAAACATTCGTCATAATTATTGGAGAATGCTAAAAATATTTTCTGATTATTGCAAAAATGAGTGCTGACTAAAAGAAGTTTCTTACAGTCTACAGTGGCACATTGGTAGAGCACTCACCTCTGGGAGAGTTCCTGGTTCGCTCCCTAGCTACGCGAGTTTGTAGTAGACATAATGGGTTTTCTCGGGATGCTCCTGTCTCCTTCCACATTCTCATTTTACCACTTTTATGAATCATCCGTTTCCTTTAGCCTACAGGACATAAACGAGGGACACAGCACTAGAAAGTTCATTCTCTCATCCATACAATCATAATCATTCTTTTTTGAGCTCAAAAAGAACTACCATCATCATCATCATATGTATTCTACTTGCCGCAACTGAGAAACTTCCATGCTCCAAGGTCTTCCGCTAAATTTTTCGTCTTCGCGTATGATTTTTCTGTTTTGATATCGTCCATTAATTATAGTCTCCTTCTAATGTTATCTAAAAGAACCATAACAATACATAAATTTTCATCGAACGTAATTTTTCATAAAATGCATTGCGAGCGGTCCCGGATTCGATTCCCGGTGGGGGCACTTTTTTAGGCCAGCCACCCTGAATGACGTTTTCCGGGTTTTCCTTATTCAAACCAGGCCAATGGTGGGGTATTACCTAACTTATAGGTCCCAGGCCGCTTTCTTCCTTCCCCATCTCCGGATAGTGTGCTTGCCGAGGGACGTCATCCCTCAAACGTAGCGAGCTAAATGGCTTCGATGGCGAAAGCCCAGAAATCTAAATCCTAAATTCTTTTTCATAGAATGCTATTAAATGTTGTCTGTATAATTACGAAAAATTTTACAGTGTAGCCAGATATTCTTTCGAAGATATTTATTAAATCTTTAGCTTGAGAAAGCAGAGTTGAAGGTGTATAGTAGAAATCTATTGCTTTACACATCTCACTTTGAAAAAAAGAGAATGAACAACATTAATAGCTCAGTATGAAACTTTTGTACAAAACCTTTCCATCATTTTTTTTCTTTAATGGAAGAGTAGTAATTACTTGAGTAGATTAGGATGTTCTTGAGGGAAATAATTTATCAGAGAAGTGAAGGGTTATCACTTAGAAATTCATATGTTAGACAATGTCGTGACAGTGGTACTGGCACTCTTCCTACTTCACCATTTTTTTACATGTAACAACTTCCTGACTGACCTCCTAGGACTTCTTTTGAAAGACCTTTAACCTTTTTCATTTTTTCTTATTTGTCAGCCACTCAACGGTACTTTACTGGGCATTATCCAAAAACGGATTTTAATATTTAACGATAAACCAAGAAAGGTCAGGGACAAATACAACTTGTATTTAAGTCAAGGTATTTTCACTGATTACATGTGACTAACATCATTTTATTAATGTCCGTATGAATTTATGTTCTCAAGAACCTATGCTTGTAACTTTGACCCAAGTGTGACCTTCAAAATAAGTCATGTGTTAATAATTTGTCCGAACTAATAGCAAGTGTGAATTGTTTTTCTTGGAAAACTCTTTATTTCTTTTCCTAATTAAAATAAGGACTTTGTAATAAGGATACTCTCATGTCTATACTATTAATGTTATTTACTTAAAAATAATATACTGTGAATCTGATCGTGAATAAAATAATACACATACATTGAAAAACGTAAGCCCTACGTATAGCAATAGCTAAAATTCCTGTATATAAGATTGATGACTTCACAAAACAATACTGTCATTAGTAATACATTTAGGCTGCGTAAAAATAACATAAACAAACTTTGTGATAATGAAAGGTTTCATTGGGTATATTACAATATGATTTACCTTAATACGTGGATTGTTATTGAGCCTATTATTCTTGATCATGAAAATGTTAGCAACGCAATTTTTTAAAAATATTTTTGAAAACTAAATATGAGGATTTACTTTCATGCAGTAACGTACGCAGAATATCGTCAAGTAGGGGTTCCAGCATTCATTTTCATTCCCTTTTCAGGACAGATGTCATTCTTATATATATATATATATATATATATATATATATATATATATATATATATATATATATATATATATATATATATATATAAACTATATTAATACACATAGTGTTTATTTTTGCGTAATATAATTCTCAAGAGGAGTTCAAATTAGTGCTATTAAATTATTTGAATATTGAATTGTTCGAATTTTAACACACTAGTTCAAATCCAGAAACTTGTATACACCACCGCTACCACGCATGCCATTTTGTTTAGCTCAATGAGTTTTATCAATTAATAAGTGTCTCATATTTGGACGGCTTTTTTTTTTTATTTCGTTACGCTAATGTTATTGAAGAATCAAAACTATTTTCTTCTGTTTGACAAAGCATTACATTCTGAAGTTATATGGATTCAGTTTCCACAGCAGTATATACCATCCAATGTATCCTGATTGCGCTTTACTGTGCAGAAATCAACATCACTACTAGGGTGACGTTTTCTTACATGGATTGGGAGAATGATTCAGAAGAATGTGTGTCATGTTCACTTGATCTCCACTTCAGAAACGAATTTTTAAAATCTGAGCTATATCCTGTAAAAATCTGGGATGCGGTTCATCTCTGGCAGCGAAACAATTGCAATTGCTTTTCAGATCTTCAATGTTAATCCAAAGAGTCCTCTCTCAATTATTCTATCGATTCTAGGCATAATACCCATCTTCAAGTGTACTTTCATACTTTTGAACTGAATGCACTCCCTACAAGGTTGATATTTTTTGTCATCCTATTTGTGAATAAGTAATTTTGGTAATGTCGAAACCAGAACTAATTAACATTTGGAAATTAAAAGGAAGAGTTCCCTGAGACGTTCTAGAAAGATAGCCATTGATGCAATACTCTCCACCCAGTGGCGTATTTACGATTTTGTTTCGGGAGGGGCTTTGCTAACTTTCGGGGGAGGCTTTGCCTGAAAATGTGAAAATTCAGCAAGATATTTCATATACTTTACTATAGTAAGTAAGATTTCGGGGGGGGCGCTTAAGCCCGGAAGCCCTCTCCCTAAATACCCCACTATCTCCACCACTAAATTATAGTTTAGAGTACACTTACCTGTATATTACAGCAATTTTTGTAAGTGCATTCGTATTTTTTTAATCTTCCTGCAGTGTCTAAATAAGGACATGCCACAAGTGCATATAAAAAGTGAAAAAGTATGAAACTATATTTCCTTATCCTTTTCTTGAAATCACTGTTATTTGGAATCAAGGTAAATCTTCCCTTGAGAACTGGACTTCTATCTTATTAATGTTTAACAAGTTTTCTGAAATGGGATACATAAAACAATAGAATTATTTATGAATATTGATGTTTTTGTAATTTCTTCAATTTATTGTACATATCAACTTTTAATACAAGTAGCAAACTGATTTCTAGAACCTATTTGGAATCGTAGAAATACAAAGGAGTAACACACATATATAGTTGGATGCATAATCCTTACGTAAAAACAAGACGCTTTGGTCCCTCAGTCACGCTCCTAATAGTTCACAGTCAGCCTAATAGCTGTTGCTAGCTGCACTGCCTCTTACCTAACGCCAATAGATGTCGCTAGCGTATAGGAAATGTGAAAAGGAGCTAAGGGGCTTAGGGAAAACAACTAATGTTCTTCATAAAAATTTTAATAGTGAACCAGTCGGATATGATAGTTGAACTAGTGAAAGAGAACTGTAAAATATATGTGCGCGAAAACAATCGTGGTTATTCTTTAGATTCATTTGCGCACAAAGAAGACATTATCTATCAAATAATAGTTCAACACAGTGATATCTGTTGGATGATATAATTTCCTCTGTAAAAATAACCTACGTTTGTATTGTTAATTTTGAATCTAGTGACACGATCATACTTAATTTAAGAAATAGCCGTTAAAAGTCTTTTAAAATCGATGTTTTTTTTTAAAATAAATTACACAAAACAGGAATATTTTTGGTGATGTACACTGAAGAAATGAGACCAACACTACAAAACCATGGGGTGCTCTAAGTGGTCTGTTACAATTCATTATTATCAATCGCGTCCAATGCATGTATACTCTTAATTCCATTTCCTCATTTTACCCTACAAAAATCTGGAAAGTATTTTGACGAAAGATGCTTATTGCACAAAAGAGATCGGGTCAAGAATTACCACAGCCGAAGAAGCATTCAACAAGAAAAGATCACTCTTTACTAGCAGGCTTAATATTAGCCTGAGGAAGAAATTGGTCAAGTGCTATATATGAAATATTGGACTGTATGGTTCAGAGACCTGGACATTGCGGTAGTTGGAGAAGAAATATTTAGAGAGCTTGGAAATGTGGTGTTGGAGGAAGATGGAGGACAGAGAGATAGTAACAAACGAAGATCTTTTTTTAAACGGATAGGAGAGAAGAGGACACTTCTAGCCACCATTCTTCGTAGAAAGGTCAATTGGATTGGACACATCTTGCCAAGAAAGTGTCTTCTTCATACCGTTAAAGGAGGAAATATGGAAGAAAAGCGAGGAATAGAAAGAAGAATACAACTGATTGATGATTTGAAGAATAGGAGAAAATATTGGGAGTTAAAAGAGAAACTGAAGATCTAGAAACGTGGAAGAAACATTTCCAGGCCCGAACATAACAAAGAAAAGGAAAAAAATCATTTTTAATGATTGTTCCTCTTCTGTTTTCTACTTCATATTCAATATAGTGAACTCATTCAATTAGTTCTTGATTTCTATCATAGTTTCTTAATGTGAAAAGTAATCCACTACGGTCTCCTGTATGTTAGGTTACACATATCAACACCAGAGCATTTCGGTTACATAATGTAATAGGATATGCAGTCAGTAGAGAACAGTTAATTAATTTTATAGTCAAATGATTAGCTACAAAGAAAATTACGTTAAAAAATATTGTATCGCCATCGGGTTTACGTATCTCTACAAAATTCAAAGCCCAAGGCAATATAGAAGTGTGTAGAATTTAAGATGCAAGATTGACAATAAAGAAACAAGCAGAAATATACAGAAAAGTAACTTAATAAAAATATTTTAGAATAGGAGAAGTAACACGCTGATAGTGAAATACGAAAATGTACTACTCTAACAAAAGATTATTTCTATTGCCTACAATAATAATACAGAAACAAAATCGCATTAAAGAGCATCATTTTTGAGTTCGGCATGTAATTTAATTCAGTCTCTATAGTATGAATCGTTTGCAGTAGGCTACATATGTTTATATATTACATTAATTTTGCTAAACGTCGTCGGATTCAACAAATGTGTTCTCTATGCGCGGTGTCCATACAAGGATATGCCGTTTGTGCGTATAAAAACTGCATAACTTTGAAGTGATACTTCCTTATTCCTTCCTTGAAATCACTGTTATTTGAAATCAAGTTCATTCCTTCCTTTGAAATTGGACTTTTATCTCTTTTTCTATCTTAATAATTTTAACAACTTTTTTGAGATGGAATACATTTTAAAAAAATGGAAGTATTTATGAAGATACATGTTTTTTGTAGTTTCTCCAATTTATTTTCCATGTCATGTTTCCGTACGTAGATGTACAATCAACTTTCGAATGAAGAGACACAAAGATATGCATTTTTTTCTTTTTATTTCAACTAAGCCCAAAGGCTGGACAGTTCTCTCTCTCTCTCTTTTGTGAATTTATGACCGAAGAAAAGATGGAGGACTATTTCAACAGCTGGCTGTCAGTTTTTAGATGAGAGTAAAGTATTGTCACACTTTACATACATACACACAATCATAAAAGAAAGGGGAAAGAGAAATGCAGATAAAAAAAAAATGAAGATGAAGTATTAGCAAATTATCCTCAGACAATGGAGAAGAAGCATCCAGTAATGTTCTTACCTAAGTGAAAAGTGAAGTGTACGGCAATGTTGCAGCCTCCAATACTTTTTGTAATTCTTGAAATGTAGTTTCATAATTTCTTCATTGATCCACAAGCGCTAGGGCATAAATTACAGAAAAAGTGATACTCAGGATATTTTGTGTTGTCATTTTTCAATGTCAGTTGTAATGTTTCTGCGCTAATATTCTGAAGAATTATGTACTGAAACTTACAAAAAAAAAAAAAAAAACATTTCTTTGTGATACCATTAATTTATGAGGTCAATATTACCTTATATTGCACACATGTTCAGCGTGCTCCCGGTGTTAAGGCGTAATGCGCGTCTGCTTAGTATGCTTGAAGAGTGAAGAAAAAATATCGTACCATGGTATGATTTTTCCTGACTATGTTCCAGTTTTAGAAGTATTGATTTATTGATTTCTCTACGGTGTCTCAGTGGTAGAGCGCTTACTTCTGGTGGAAGAGGTTCCTGGTTCAATTCTCTGCCACGCAAGCTTGTAGTAGACTACATCGTATCCGTGAGTTATCTCAGAGTTTTCTTCGTGTTTTCGCTCAAATCCTCATTCATCAAATTCTTTCATAATAATTCACTTTTAACAATTATCCTTCTCTTTTAGCCTAAAGAGCGTAACCATAGGACGTAAAATTAGATTTTTGTTGTTTCATGAAAGAGTCCAGGATAGCCTTAGAGAAGTTACTTAGTTTGGAGTTCAATGTTTCTCTTCAGCATTCGAACTACAATAAGATGTACGTAGATCAACATGTAAAAGTTAAATAAAATGTTCTCTTACGTTCTTGCTTAGTTGCTTCACCAGGGCCATATTTACGCATAGGCCAACATGGCCCACAGCGGCAAGTTTCGGGTGGCTGCAAATTTTTTTCAGACCAATTTTTATATTTCATACTCAGAAAATTTCAGAAATTTATTATGCGGGCATATGAATTATGACCAAAAAATTAACATTTGTAACAAGTAAAAAGAATCTGACTAGAAAGAAGTAATAAACACTTTAATTATCAATTAACATTCATTATTTCTCTTTGTCCGTTGTTGTCATCGCACTCTTTGATCATAATTTCAAAATATTTCCATTACGTATTTATTCACTTCCAGAGTCAAATACAGTTTTCAAAAGTTTATCACCCAGCCGCCAGCACAACTAATTTTTGACTGTCTCGTTGTTATGTCAAGCTTGTATTATTATTCATATGCTTCAGAGACCTTCTCAGCTTACTGTCATGATCAGCCAGTGTCTTACATTTTCTACATTGATATCCATTTATTCATTGGTTCTGTATGGTTGCGAAACATGGTCGCTTACTCTGAGGGAAGAACGCAGACTAAAAGTATTTCAGAAGAAGATAATAAGGCGAATATTCAGACCCAAGAGAAACTGAAATAGTGAATGGCGGAAACTTTATAACGAACTACATAATATATCGTTTACCAAATATTGTTAGGGTCATCAAATCTAGGAGGCTTAGGTGGGCAGGTCATGTAGCCAGAATGGAAGAAAGTAGGAACCCTTTCAAAGTTTTAACTGGAAATCCAATTCGAAAACGATCATTAGGAAGACCTAGGCGCAGATGGGAGGACAATATAAAGATGGATCTTGCAGAAATAGAAATACAATGTAGAAACTGGATCCATTTGGCTAAGGATAGAAGTCAATGGAGAGCTTTTGTGAACGCGGCATTGAAGCTCCGGATCCCATAGGTCATAGAGTTAGTTCTTTACTTAGTTATTCATTGATTTAGAAGGGGGAAGGCGTCATTTTTTTATTGCTTGGGGCGATAAAAAATTTTAAAACGCTCCTGTGTTTCTGTGATTTTATTTCATAGTAGACCTTCAAGGAGAGTGAATTAGTATTTCGTTCATATAGTGACATTCTTCATTAGTTAGTATCATTGTTGAGAATACTTGGGGGAACTAATAAATTTTAGAAAGAAAAAGTTGAATGAGGAAATTCTGTAACCTCTCTCTCACTCTCTCCTCCGCCATCAATCTTGACAGTTAAGAGAAAAGAAGAAGAAAGTTGTGGACCGAAGGGACATGTAACTGATTGCTCTGAAGAAAGGAAAATTACCTTCTAAATATACATTTCTTTTATAGAGGAAAGAAACCATTTCTTAACGGTAGGTAGGCCTATTACAAAAAAGGAATATAAGCAGTGTAAATAATAATAATTAAAAAACAAGGAGTGAAAATTGAAATTGTTTATGACTAACTGTGCTTTAAAAAGTGTTAATTATGGGGAGGATGTGTTTGTCCTGTTCTCATAGTATGTCCTGTGAAAAAAAGTATTAGCCATCACTTTCTATTTTCTGCTTCTAATACTTTATAAAAGCAATTAAAAGGTATTTTTGTCAGTCTAATAGGAAGTTCTTTTTAATCAATGATATTTTAATCAAATTTGCGCAAGATATTCGATTCGATTGATCGCCTAATCAAATGTGACTATCTTATTAGCAAGAGTTTTAACAGTACTAGAAAATATTTATTTTGAATCGTAAGCCTTCTTTCGTGTTTTATTGGTTGGTTGAGTTGATTTGGAGCTTAGTATCCATTTAGCACTTACGGTTAATTAATTTGATACATTGATTTATAAGTTATATGGGGTCCGAACCACATTCATGAAGCCATGAGGGAGCTCCCGCATTTGTTGTTTCTTACACTGCACTCTTCTTTAGACTTGATTTTCACTATAACATACGAGTTTGGTATGGTATATTCAGGTTCGATTCTCAGGGATAGTATATATGCCGTTCTTGTCCCAAGTTAAGTTGTAGATGTATTCTCATGTAACATCTCAGCTGAAAGCTAAACCCTAACAAATTAACAAATGATCATCCTTAATGTCCGGCAGTAGTGCTACTATAAAGAAGTTAATGCAAACATACCAAATTGTAATGTGAAAAAGTTACACACATATTTATTGTTTGATTGTTAATCTAACAGAGATTCTATACATGATTATAATAAAATATTCAAGTGATTGGATTTTAATTATGATTTATGTTGTTTTGAATTTGATTTTATTTCTGTGGTAAAATTGACAATTTATCAGAAGAGGTTATTTGTGATGTCGGTAATTGGCGGGTGGGTGTTTAAAGTGCGGTAAGCCAAAACTTATGTTTTAGAGAAATTGCATTTGCAAGTTCAGACATAAATCAAAAATCCTGTTTTGGAAAAATGATTAGCTGTTGTAGCTCTTCATGTTAATAAGACTGTTCCTTTTTTCTTTTTTCTTTTTTTATTTATGTCTGAAACCCAAAACCGAATTTTTGAACTTATATCTGAACTTTCAAATGCGACTTCTCTAGAACACCAACTTTTAACTTAACGCACTTTACATACCCAACCGCCAATGGTATGTAAAGTGCTATAATCAATATTATAGCAAAGGTGTCTGAAAAAATTTGTTGACGCGTTACAGATTAATAGAGATCGGAGTACATATGTTTGTTTTGATCTATGCAGTAAGAGACCACTAGTAAAAAACAATCTACTGTTTAGGATTTTTCGTGCAGATACTTCTTATATTTGAGTTTAGCAAATCTAATAGTAATTTTTTAGAAAGTTGTTTTGAGATAAAACAATCACAATGTTGTCAGTTTTCATTTAGGATAAGTATTTTTTGTGCACAAATTATGTTAAACTTAGATAAAAGTCCTCAAGTGTTTTTGACAGAGTGGGCTATGGAAGTTTAGTATCAAAATTAAGAAAAGTGGTTTTCAAAATTCTCATGTTTGTAATACGAAATTCTCGAATCATCGTTAGATTTACGAATAACGAATAATTAACAAATCAACAACTTTTGAAAAATGTAATTCGCTAACCATTTTTAAAAATATGTTTTTGAAATGAATTTTTCAATTTAAATCATTTTAAATACTGTATCAGCAGTATATTATAGGTATTTAAAAATAACACGATCAATAGTTTATATCACCTACTAAAAATAGTATCTACTAATTTCTTACATTTTCCGATTCTGACACTTGCCTTCACAGCCGCTAAAATTCCAGTGAAATTAAAGAAACCCAGTTATTGGATTTCGTCACTATCTTCAGAAAAATAAAATCCCAAACGAACTATTTCCTCTAAAGCAATACTTGGTCACATTTTCAATATTTTCCAGTGGATGTGGACCGGGGTTCCCTCAGATGAGCCTTATAGTAACAAACTTCATTTATTATAGAATTGCAAACTAAGTTAGCTTTTCTTACGACCAGTACAACTGTCAAAAGGACTTTACACCCATGTGCGGACAATCAATAAGTCAATTATTGACACTGTTATAAAGCGTTTACCACTTGGCATTGTCATCTAAAGGCATAAGAATATCCACCTGCTCTTCCCATTAAAAAGTCAAGCATAACTCTTGATGTTCAAGGAAGAAAGTTGATTTCATTTATGTTCAAACTTCAGATCATCTCTGGATGTACAGACAAATTTTCCACTGACGTTGATCAGGTTAGTGGGATTGACTGCTATACAGTTAAACACAAGCCAATATATGGACTTACAACTGCTTCGATGCCGTATTTCTCCAGATAATACCTAAAACCAGAATCAACCTAGAGACGATGAGGGTATGTTGCAAATGTGGAAGTTACTGTAATAATATATTCATGATGAGTACTGGCACCCTTTGCCTCTTCCCATTAGAAAAAGCACTGGTTGTATGTATTTATAGTTTAAGGGTTTGAGGGTGGAAACAACGTTCGAATGAATTGACTAACTATATTATATCCTCTGATAAAATCTCCCCTAATAATAATATAAAAAAATAAAATATAATCTGAGAATCAAATACAACACTAATAAAAACTCTAATATTTTCTCATGTACTCATTATTTATACTTCAACAAAACCCATAAGACTGTAGGTCTGCTATCTAGAATTGTAGGTCTGCTTGCTCACTGTCATATATATTGTGCTTTTGAATTCCGCCTGAGGAAACAGAATTCCCTGTTTGACTACTTTAAATGTAATATATCCTTTTGTTTCAAGAAAGAAAAATGAGCAATTAAAATGCATTCATATATACCTTTGTTTACGTGCAACTGTGAAAATGTCCTTAGAGCCATTTGCCCTTGCGAGTAACGGTGACGACAAAAGAAGACGACAAGAACGTGGTAAAGTACATTGACCTGACCTTTAGAATTCCCATCATCACAAATGTTAAACATATAAAGTGTAGGTTTCCTATAGGTTTCTATAATCGCGGCCTTGCACGAAGATGCCAAGAAAGAAGACGAGGAGTATTGGGAGAAAAATAGTGTGCGTGAGAAATTTGAAGGCTTTAGGACTAATTGAAAAGGACATTTATTTTTAAAATGTGTTACAAGAGATGGTTAACATAGATATGTCTTTTAATTCTTTTGCCGAACAATATTGGCAAATATGTATTATAGCGAGAAAATATAAATATTCGTAAATGCATACCTTATTTAAATACTTCAACATACACCATACATCTTCATAGGCATAATTATTCTTAAGAACATTATATTAAAATAGAGTTCATACAATATTTTAGCGAAGTTCTACTATCGTGGAATAAGGAAGTAATGTTTTAGTCATAGTGTGTTTATATACCTATGTGAATACATATTTTATTAACATCCTAAATTAGTTATTGTGTGATTTCTCGAGACATTCGAAATCATACATTTTTTATGTCAGATATCAGTTTTAATTTATGCCAAAATTTTAATTTATCATTTAACTGTAAATTCATTTCTTAATGGATTTTATAAATGTAAATGTAAATAAACTGAACTACATAAATACTATATTTATGTATATACTCTACGCTGGAACAAAATTCTGTTGTTTAAATTACCAAATATCAATATAAAATCATTTACCCTTCATTTTGTGAGTTGGTATACAATTCCTTAGATTAAATTACAAGATTTGCTATGTACAGTAAATTTATAAGAAAATGTGATATTTTTATTGATAAAATGTAATTTTACACCATTTCATATTAACAATTTTACTTTATAGGTGTAAGTTGATTTATGTAGAGGCTTGGCAAACAGATTGCCACCGTTTCTTATAAATTTACTATGAATCTTTTTACAGTGTCTCCTCTATTCGTATTTTGTAAATGTATTTAAATGCATTAAATCAAAATAACAGATTATGAAGATTATAAAATCTTATGTAGCGAATGTAATGAACTTGAGATGCATAAGGAAATATGATTTCTTTAACGTTTGAATGCTGCGACACAAAAAGTTGTATATCAAAATTTGCACTGAAATATTTCCATAGCAAGAGGCATGTAAATATATTATTTTGAGAAAAGAAATAAAAATAAAGCAGTATTAGAAACTACAACATACTTTATTTGATTCATATTGAATTTCATTTTATACGATTAAAAATACATTTTTCGACTTGTTTATATTTTTCTCTTGATATTTCAGACAATTTTGGTCACTGGAGTCAGGTATTGTTATGTGTGTGTGGTTTATTAATTGATTGAAAAAGTTAAATTGAGGGTTCCAGCATTTTTAACTATATTATTCTACATAAATGAAAACTAATATCTTCATGTTAAGTTCCGTTGTTGATAAGCGCTCCAATAGGTGAAACAATTCCATAATTTGTAATTCTTCGAAGTGTTTAATTGTAGTGATTTATTATTATTATTATTATTATTATTATTATTATTATTATTATTATTATTATTATTATTATTATTATTATTATTATTATTATCACTTGAAACAAGGGTTTTGACACTGAGAAAAATTAGAATCACAGGTTGTAGGAAATGTCCCAATAATCCATTCTTAGGAAAAGAAAATTATTTTAGGAAGCCTACTCGTTTGACTTCGCCTTTGTGTGTGTAAATAAAAAGTATGGATCACCGTACTCGAATTTCTTTCTTTAATTTCTTAAACTAAATCATGTTACGCTGCAGTTATTACTGAAACATTTATTTTAAAAAAATACGAACAAAATTATTTTTTCGGAAAACTTTGTACGAAGAAAACTCATTCTCAAAAGTAAACTACCATTTGTGCACTTTTTAAAGCTTTAGAGCTCAACTACCCGTTTTTTGCTTAAGCTAATAGAGTTTAATTAGCTGACTCATCCGTTCTTTGCACGGGAAGAATAGGGTTATGGAAGATATTTGAAAGACCCTTAGGATAATCATATGAGTGAAAGTGTTATGATAAATACAAATGAGACAGTTCGTTTTTCGCAGAAATGTTGAACCCCTACCTTGTTAGATACTCTCTTGAATCAAAGTGACATCATGAAATTCTAGCTTGAGGTAAGTACTAACTATGTTCTAAACTTTATTTCAAATGAATCAACTGTTTCACTGAGAAGTGGACACAAACAACAAGCAACATCGATTTCAATATGAAGAAGGAGATGACAGAAAATGCCGCCTTTCTCCACTTCAAACGTAAACTTTCAAAAATGGTGAGATATGATCCCCCCTTAGTTTTCATAAAGAGTTAATATACCGGATTTCATCTTTCTAACTTGAAGAAAGAAATTATAGACAATGACTATTTTCCCATCTTGAAACGAGAATTCTCAAAAACGCTGAGGCACATTTCTACTTATTTTCAATGAGCAATGTATATACTGTATTAAGTTTCTTCTTCCTAACTTGGCAGGATCGTAAGATACTTAATTTTTCGGTAGATTTTGTTCCCCCGCTTCCCCCGTAGGATACGAATATTAATCAAAGTAATATGACAAAAACCCAGTTCAAGGTAAGTGACAACTATTATTCCAAATAATAATTCCAAAAATGTATTTCAATCGGTTCAGCCGTTTTCCCGTGATTCGATCACAAACAAAATTAGTTTCATTTTTAATAATAGAATAAAAGATGCTATATTCTTATTTACTTTTTTCAGGAAGTTTCTCATTGTTAAGTAATATGACAAATCACGTGCAATTGAAGTCTCAGTTAAGTTACAAACGTATAGCTTAACAATGGGTAAGTTCTTGAAACCACTGGATTACCTGGAATTTTACTTATACTCTTTTATATTATATTCACATATGTCATTAGCTTGCAATAGCTCGGAAGCAACTTGTAAAACGAAATATTCGTAACCTATAAATAATTAATTCTTATACTATGTGTAGTGTACAATGTAAGTGGAATTTCCCATATTATTGCGTGGAATGGAAAATCCAATCTAACAAATTCCATACTACATCATATATATGCTGTTATTTGAGTGAAAGAGCAAGCTTCACTACCATTCATATGTTTTGGTTTTGGAAGAATGTGGTTCTAGATTTCGCCTGAAGATCTTGCTTGACAAGAAATATTTTTAAGAGTAATATTTTTGGCAAGAAAGTTTCTTTCAATGTTATGTAGTGTCTAGCTAAACTTATAAATAATACGAATAACATTCTTACATAAGAGTTTGTTGTAGAGAAGATAGTTTCTCTACAACTCAAAAAGGAAATACAGTTTCTCGGATGCTATATTGAAACTAGAGTTGAATATAAACAATTTAGTTGAGGTCAAGAATTCAAAAGTAATTTGCATTGGAAAGACTCAAAAAATGAAATAATACGTAAAGTAGTTGCCAGTGTTTCTGCCTTATATGAGTAACAATGTAGATGCAATCAGTTCAGAATATACATTTAATTTCGTCACGACGCTTCTTAGAAAGTTGAGATGTTTACTGTGTTAACCAAACTACTGACGAGAAGTGGTAGGAATAACATGGAAGAGGAGGAGTGTGCGTGTGTTTTAATTCTTCTTTCCATTTGATATATATATATATATATATATATATATATATATATATATATACAGAGGGTTGATTAATTCGTGTGTCAATTTCATTTGTTCACTGTACCAAAGTGGTATGAGGTAAAGCCGTGCAATTTGGTGTAACTTTCGACGAAGGAAATAAGTTTTGTTTCGCCACAGAAGTATGTCATTTGTACTAAAGATTGAAGAGATATAGGGTCAAAGGTCAAATTTCGATTTTTTCCTTATGGGATTGCAATGGTAAATTCTCAAAGAGATTGGAAAAACGTAAATCAAAGTGATAACAAAGAAAAAGCTGTATGGTATGATTCTATGTCGCAAGCCGACCAAATATGCGTCAATCAAGTGCGATGGTCAGAGGTCACTGTCAGATCAAGGTCACAGGTCATCTTGAGAACCCGTTTCACATGATGAAGTACGGAATTTGCGTTGTTTTCGGTGTATTCAAATGGGTTCTCAAGATGACCTGTGGCCTTGATCTGACCGTAACCTCTGACCATGGCACTTTATTGACGCATATTTGGTCGGCTTGCAACATAGAATCATACCATACAGCTTTTTCTTTGTTATCACTTTGATTTATGTTTTTTCAATATCTTGCAGGATTTACCATTGCAATCCCATAAGGAAAAAATCAAAATTTGACCTTTGACCCTATATCTCTTCAATCTTTAGTATAAGTGGCATGCTTCTATGGCGAAACAAAACTTATGTCCTTCGTCGAAAGTTACACCAAATTTAACGGCTTTACCTCATACCACTTTTGCGCAGTGAACAAATGAAATTGACACACGAATTAATCAACCCTCTGTATATATATATATATATATATATATATATATATATATATATATATATATATATTTCTTATTCTCTTGTTTCCTTTTGTTCAGACTTCTGTTATACACTTAATTATAAGTTCAGTTAACAAATTATAAAAATGACGATAAGATTATTTATTATTTCACATACCTCATCCTATACATAGAAATTTGAGTTCTTCTATTAACTATATTTTTCTTTCGGTTGGAAATTAAGTAATAAATCAGTTGAAAATGCTCCAAGAGCATTGCCAGAACGACCTTAAAAAGAATGGAGAGATGGAGATGAAAAGATAACTGTGATTGTTCCAACATGTAAAAGTAAATCTTTTCATCCGCACCTTCTTCTGTTTCTCGCAAAATATGATCTCTCTATGACTTACGGTTCCCGAAATATGACTCCTTGAATTTCCTGAAATTCGAAATTTTTGGCCAATATCTGGGGAACGGTGACTAGTTGTCCAGTGGCCACTAGTTATTATTTGGTACTAAAATGTTTACCATCCTCTTAGGTATTGATCAACATCAATATAATCTTTCTATGACTTACGGTTCCCGAGATGTGGCTCCTTAAATCTCCAGAAATAGGAACTATTTTTGGTCAATATCTCGAGAATTGTAAGTGACGCGAAAAATTCCATCACTTTCTCATATAGTTTTCGATGCGCTGTCGAATGGAGGGCTCAAAATTGAAAAATTCGCAAATAACAGACAGACAGACAGACACAGACAGACATAGATAATTCAGTAACGAACATTTTAAGTCCGTTGAAAAATATGAGGGTAAGAAATGGAAAACTTTTTATTTTTATTTTCATATTTTGAGACATTGACGTACTCAAGGAAGGTTTTCCGGGTTTCAACCCCAATTGAATAAAATATTACCAAATAAATACAGTATGCGCCAAAATATACAGTACTGAAATGAAAAGATGAACAAAATTATATTATTGTCATCTGTGAGTTTATTTCTCCTCGAAAGAAATTAACATACACACTACATACATGCATACACACACTATGTGCGTGTTGATTTACCATGGTATGTGTAATGTGAGTGTTCAAAGTGTGCACCGTCTCGCTGTAGACAGTGCTCATATCGTTCACGCAGATTCTCAAACATATCCTGAAACAAAGTTTGCTGCAGACCAGGGGCGTTATTTAGGGGGGCATAGAGGGGCATTTTCCCCCCTGAGTTTGAGATTTATATAGATTTTATCAATAGAGTAGTAGTAAATGAGTGAAAAACGCGAAATTTTACTTATATCGAGGGGTTCCCCCCCCAAGCAAAATCTGAAATGACGCTCCTGCTGCAGACTACTGCAAAAGGAGATGATTTGCTCACGTAATGCAGGCACAGTTCTTGGTGGATTTCGTAACAATATACAGCATAACTGTGTTACTTGGTGCAGTCTTAATAAACTCCTTTCGGAAGTGTTCTACCACCTTTTTCAAACCCGGTCCACTTTTACGACCCTTCCGTATGAGCGGAAATAATGCTCAACTATGAATACTTTTTCCTCCGTCAAGAGATCCATTTCCAACAACAACTGCACAGCAACTTCCTTTTCACTACTGCGAATACGTGCAGCTAGAGCTATGGCCTGTCGACAACGCAATCACGTCTTCGAGATGCGCGAGTGTCAGTACTGTAGATTGGCACATATCGTACATATTAAGATATGTGTAAAAGTTTCATGCTGGAGTCGTGACAAATATGAGTTTGAGGGTTGAACATTATGAAATTCTGCGTACGTTACTGTTTCGAAATATACTCATTATTTTTAATTAATACTGTTTAACCATTGTTTTTAAATTTCTTGTTAAGACGAAGAGTAATGACCAATAAAGTAAAAGTGTAGTGTTACATGCAAATATGACCAAGACCAGGGACATTTGACATAAACAAGTCTAGGACTTAGTTTAGGTGACTGATACCAAGCTAATTGTTTGGAAACAGTCAAGAACGACGAAGAACATTGCTTTCCTACTAACCCTTGGTGGATGTCTCTAGTTCTGATTGATGAAATAATTTTATTTTCGAACAAATGGCCATTTTGTCCTCTTTGATTTTAACACCGTCAATCTTAGTTTAATGATTATGTTAGAGTGAACTTCAGTTGCGATCGATGTTTTACCATATAGAATGCAAACATTATTGAACGAAATTAGTGCCATAGATTACATTCGTGCTAAATATGTCAGTCTTTTTTCTCAGTTTTGGTTTCAATGGACACTTTAAAACAACAGTAATATTAAAGTCAATATAAAATAAAATTTCGTACCTATCTCCTTGCTTCGGGAGAGATCATGAAAGCCAATAAGCTATGTGAAAATAAGACTCCACACTTTTTTAAACTTCAGTACATATGATTTCAGATTTCTCCTGGAGGTGACTTCTAATACACAAGGGTGTAAAGTTATATTGCGAGCATATTGCTGATCCACTTTGAATATAATCGTAGATACGGCTTCGGCGGACTATGGGAGATATGTCAAATTCGAATCCCGATCACCAAGAAGTGAAGAAACACTCACCATAGTCTTCAATGAAAGGTGAAAAAGCTGCGAAATTATGCGATGCAGCAACAATGGAATAGAAATTCCGAAAGATAAAATAAGGGGAAAGTTGTCAATTTTTTCTGAGTATCCAGGTTTTTTTTTTTCGTCCTTGGGGTAACCATGACAGATTATTTCCAACCCGTATGAGCTGAGGTGGTGGCTAGTGTCTACCAAACACAATATTTCACGTTGATAACAAGACATACGAATAATACTCGTAGATGTTGCCTTTCCTTTTCTCTGTTGGGATATTTTCTCCAATACAATGAATGTATTGATTCGAATCATTGAACAGATAGATATTTGTTCATTAGTGTCCATAAGGTGAGCCGATATGAGGAAACCACCAAATCACCGGTTAGCTTCAATTTCGTTTTTTGGAAGTCTATTTAATTTATCTACGCTCCAATTCATTTAACTAAAAGAATCAAGTTCTTTATGGTTCACTTGCGAGTGTTGGACTCGCTTGGGATGCGTCGTTGAAAGATAATGACTTAGAAGTTGTCTTGTGTACTTAAGATACACATCGTAATGTTTACAGACGCACTTGTCAGATTGTTTAATATTTTGTCAGGTGAGAGCAGTATTTGTGACAATATGTTTTACCTAGCTTTGCGACTTAATTATGAATCTGATAAATAAAGCATGCATTAGATATTTTTATGCCGCTCATAAATACACAATCAATTTCGATCCGTTGTGAGACGTTTTTGTGTTTATATTTGAATTTGACGTTGTATTTCAAGTGAGCATTTAGTTCAAAATTATATATATAGGGGCTGATGCAAAGGGGTGCTTGCTACAGGGGCTATAGTCCCCCCTTGACGCTCAGGTATGCACTGGATAAAATGGGTTTCAATCCTGCTTTACACCGAATAAAGCGGCAAACTATGGTTTCGCTCCTCCCTTGATCCGCCACTATATAAATATATATATTAGGATGGTTCAAAAATTAGGGAAAAATATTTTCTTCGAATTTCACCTGCGGCACCCCTAACATTTATTACACGACTGAAAGTAGATACACTGGTAAAATTTTAAATTTTAAGAACAATTTTTAATGTTTCCGCAAGCCGATTGAAATTTTGAATACTATAGGTATATACATTGTTATATATATACATATATTTTGTTACACACATTATTTACATATTACACAATTATACATAAAAGCGAATTATTGCTGATTGTATTATTAAAACTTTATGAAGTTTATTTGTTTACTCTATTTTTACACTTTACTTTTACATATTGAGTTTACTTAGATAGGGTATTCTTTCAACAGTATGGATATTGATTTCTATGTTCCACAACAACTTAAAATAGGTACTGTTTTTGTTCCTCGTCCTTTGTCATAATACCGTTATACTCTTGTGTGAGGCCAACTTCGCATTCTGCGTGGTCTTAACTATAAACGTAACCAAGAAAGTTCTGTCACTTTTTGTGGAGGTTTTTGTTCCATTGGCCCTCACACCGTGAGTATGAAGATAAGGTGAAAGTCAGTTGTTGGTGTGAGCATATCCAACATACTACCTAGTTGCGGTAGCTCAATTACACCGTGAACGTGTGGAAGGACAAAGTTAATATTGGACCTCCACAGAGCGTCATAAGGGCGTGTATATTGTACGAGTTCAAACCAGGGGCGGATCCAGGACCTACTTCTGGGGGCCGGTGGGTTGTAATGCTGCTACTTAGAGCTACTTTTAAGAGCTCCAAACTCTGGGATTAGTTTTTTTTATTTATATATAAAATAAGAAAGTTTTCCCTTCTGGAGGCGATCGCCCCCCCTGGACCCACCCCTGGTTCAAACTGGAGTCAAACGGACTGCAGCGGGGCGGAAGAAATGCCAGGTCTTTGATGAGATGTCGTGACTACGTAAACAGTGCAGCGGTGGTTTAACAAGTTTAAGGACGGTGATGAAACACTCGAAGACGGACTATGGGTCGGAAGACCAACACATATACAAAATGAAAATCTTCATTCAGCAATTGAGGCAAACAGTGGCCAGGCATGTGTTGAACTGGAATTACAATTCAGTGTGAGTGGAGAAACCATTCGGCAGCACCTCTATCAACTTGGGAAGCACTACAAGTTGGGTCGATGAATCCTACATGATTTGACAACGGGCCGGAAGGCAACGCGAGAAGACACCTGTGTTTCTTTGCTGTCTCGTCTGAGGAAGGAGTCACTTCTGGACAGGATGATGACATGTGATGAGAAGCGGGTCTTGTACGAAGCTCCACGGCGCCGTCATCATTGGTTAGCATTCCATGAACCGGTTTCAAAAGAGCCGAAACCAGCATTGTACCAGAAGATGATCCTCCTGTATGTTTAGTGGACTGCTCGCGGCATCATGCATCGGGAACTGCTACGAGCTGGTCAGAGCATCAACACAACTGTGCACTGTCAGCAGTTGAGCCGCGTTCGAGAAAAACCCAATACTCTGGAGCCAGCACGTCTGAATCGCGAAGGGGTCCTCCTGTTACAGGACAACGCTAAGCCCCACGTGGCTAGGATGTTCCGGGACACCATTCTACGCCTTGGATGGGAAACATTATTGCATTCGCCATACTCCCCCGGACATTGCACCGTCCGATTATCATCTGTTCCATTCCTTGGACAATAACCTTAGAGAACGCCAGTTCAAATCCCTAGTAGAGGTGCAAAAAGCAACTTGATACCTTCCTCGCTTCACGGCCCAGCAAGTTCTACCGCGATGGAATTCATGACTTCGATGCGGATGGGGACTATTTTTGATCTTGAAGGTACGTCTTAGGTGACATATCAATGTTCGAAGGTGGTGGGTCAGAAAGCGTCAGAACTTTCTTGGTTACCTTTATACTTCATAACCAGGTAAGTAGACAGTGTGTGATTTCCATGTCTCCGTATTTTGTGCAAGAAATGTTGTTCGAATACTCAAACATTCAAAAAACTGCTTTACGTTCTTTGTTACCAAATTCTCGATCTTGGCACCCTGTAGTGAAACAAGAGCATTTCAAGGTATGTGCAGGCGTTCTGGAGGCTCATTACTGGTATCTGTGTTCAAGTTTTTCACCATTTCTTGCTTTGTTTCAGCGAACTGTTCGTCGTCGAAGAACGCCATCCAATGAGTTCTTTGCTCAAGTACCAGAGATAACCACATTTTTTCTGGGTTTTGTAAACGGCTGGATTTTCTGTTTCATTTTTAAGAAGGATTTTCAGGAACTCGAGATCAGTTCTTGGAGCAGATGCTGCAACTGGTGATAAGAAACACGCTTTCACATAAATTTTAACAAGGAACGTACCCAAAGTAATCAATACTTTTTCTTCTGATGAGTAAGCTTGAATTGGTCTCTAAAAAGCCATACTTTGAATGCGTACAGTTCCTTTGCCATGCACTTGGCATAGTGAATAGCTCCGGTTGCTGCAAATGGTCACCAAATGTCTCACCGACAAATTTGTCATTGCAGTGAATATTGTTTAAAATTGTGACTAATGGCATGATAAATACAAAATGCAATGGATTTACTAAAGGGAATGATAAGGCAGCCTTTAGTTGATCATTGTTGGAGCAATATCTTTTACAGTGGCACAGTTGATTTGTAATACATAATTACATGAACTGGATATAGGAGAATAAATGCACAAAATCAGAGTGTGTCCCATTGTCAATATAGCGACAATAAAGCACTAATTTTAAAGTTTAAGTCGATAGCGCAACCTTTAAATATTGAGCTATTGATTTGAAATTTTGCATGTATTATTTATTTGTAAGGGAGAACAAATTTACGGGTGACACGGTAAAATTTCAAACGTTACAAATTTTGGACCACCCTAACATATATATTAAAACTGGTATATTCAGCACAAAAATCAATGAACTTTTTTCTTAATATTTCCCATTGTACGAGCTTAGCTTTTAGTAGACTTAAATCCGATTTAAACCACTCACTGAGCAAAACAATATTGTAAAAATTAATAATGTGCAATAGTTTCGCCAACTATCCATTTGGGTAATCAGACATTATCTCACATAATGTCTTTCAGATAGTGTCTGATGAAGTCAAGTGGATAGTTGGCGAAACTATTACACATCATTAATTTTTGCAATAAACGTATTGTTTTGCTCAACAAGTAGCGTAAATTGGACATTTTTTTTAGTTTAACGTCCCATGATTATGCGTTGAGGCTGAGGGAGATGGTAATGATGAGATAGATTATAATGGTGGAATAAATTAAGTGGGAGGGAACGGGTGAACACCGAGTAAACCCACGCACACAGCAACCCCAAGTGGGAGTTGGGATCGAACCAGGGCCTCCACGCGACTGAGGTGAGAAATCAATGAACATTAGTTTTATTTATTAACACTGATTGTTCCTCCTAATCCTTCATTTCACTGAATACTATAGGTTCACTATATGCTGCGCTTAGTTAAAAGCTAAAATTGTTTACAGTTACCAATTTTATTTATTTATTTATTTATTTATTTATTTTAAGTTTGCCCACTAACTGTTCCAAATTTTATACCATAATTATGCAATTATTCAAGGACTTTGTCATAGCATTGTGTTGATTTAAATTATTAATTAGCAAGCGCTATAGCGCAGCTAGCGTCATCTATCTAGGGATGCGCACGAGACGAGTCGAGACAGGATTTTCCTGACAAAATTCGAGTCGAGACACGGCTCTTCCAATAGTAAAATATACATCGAGTCGAGACATCACTTTTACAGCACATTTTCAAGACGAGACAGCCACAAATCTTGTCTCGTGCGCATCCCTACATCTATCGGTATCAGTTAGGCAGCACAGAGAACAACATCTATTAGCGCAACCATTAACAATTAGGAATTAGTGTTACGCACAGATTGACATGTTTTGGTTTTATAATAAGGATGCACTTTTGAATGCTAATATATTAAAAATTAACTGTATCCTTGTGGAAAAGTGGTCTCTTTTGGACATAAACATTAGCAAATAGTCTCTTACGTTTTACCTGTTTATTGGTAACTTCGCTTCAGGCACGCATGCAGGAATTTATTTCTGAAGGGGTTCAAAACTTTTGGGACGTCCAAATTCAATATGTGGGTAAATTATTTTAAAATTTGTAAAATCATCCCTAAAATCAGAATAAATTTACAGACAAGTCGGGATTTAGGGAGGTCCGATCCACACACTGCGTAGTCATTGCCTCCTCAAAACAATTTCGCGTTTCAAATATTACTACTTAGTATATATTAATTAAGGATGTCAAGATTCAGTAGTAAGTTAAAATTTTAATTCATTGTTGAACTTGTCAGTAGGCCATTGGTTCAAAATTCTCATGAATTTAACAGTTCAGTCCGAGTTGTGAATCATTGATATTGACACTCCCTGTTATGTGATTCATAAAATGCTTCGTAACACTATCCTCAAGCACAATAAATTTGCTCCAGTGTTACCAGTGAATGACGGCATCCGATTGAAATTCTTTCACCAATGGTTGTTATGACAAAAAGCATTTATATTCAAAATAATATCGATTGGAAGAAAGATTTATGTGTAATTCAAAGCATGAGGTGAGGTTGTTAGGGACAATTAGTATCTAGGAGAAAGTGTCTCTTTTCTCGCTATGTATTTTGAAACATAACAACTTTGTACATAGAATACGTACGTAGAGTTGTATGTTTTGGCAACCCGGAACGTCCTTCCATTTCAATCAACGCTATAGACACCTGAGGCTATAGCACGAACTTGGGCTTTCGCATACTAATGAACCACTCCTGCATTCATATGTGTGGATGTGTCAGTGGCCTCCATTAGGGCCGCTTACATTCAGAAGGCGGACCGTAATATACACAAGTCTGGAAAATAGAACACTTCCGCAAATTCGAAGAATTAGCAGTATATTACATGTCTTATGTATAGAGATGTATATGTATATGTGTAAATAGCGTCAAAGAAAACTAGAATTTAGCATGAAAATTGCATATTCTGTAAATCAAAGTTTACTGCTTCGAATGTATTTGCAAAGAAATTCTAACTGCCAATACTAACAGAGAAAAGTATTCACGACCTGTAGCATGATGACATAGATCACCTGTAATATATTCACATATAACTGTATGTATTCGAAAGAAATAAAGACTCCCGGCGCCACTTTGAAATTGTTATTTATTGACTTAAACTTATGAAACTGTTTCCCAAGTCAGGTGGAATTTTTAAGACTTTGCTCTCACACATGTCTTAAATTTGTCAATCTTAATGGAAAAGATCCGTTATGTCCATTTGAAAATGTCAATTGTAATTTATTAACATTTTCGAGTAACTGGAAGGTTAAGTTACTCTTCGTTGATGTGTGTGGTTCCGATTCGATTCCAGCGAGAGTTCACTTTCAATTACTCAATGTTCGTTTTGATGATATATTGGAGTGATTGGACGTAAAGTGAAAACAGAAAAGAAGAAAGATTGTTCGTAATGTTGTCAGATCATCTACGACGCAGCGAAATCCTTGCCTACATTATTTTCTGCAATTCATTTAAAGTACTTTTTAAACAAGGCTTATGCATGTGATGTCAACAAATTGGCCTCCTCTCAGGCATTTCGGGCTTAATAGAACCTTGCCTCAGTAGCCCTGGATTAGCCTTTACAAGGAATCTAACTTGGCACAACAGTCGTTAACCATTCTACAGTACGAAAATACTTATTTTAAAACAATTGAATGTAGAATTCGTATGTCTTGTGATTTCTGTTGTTTTCGTGTATTTTGTAGCGTTACTTATGAGAAAAAGTGTTGAGCCTGCCTTGCCTCGAAAAGATGTCGTGAAAGGTATGTCTCAATTTGTAAGTGAGTCTATTTATATTGGAAGAGCTCTATTTCGGCACGAAAAATCTGGCTCGACTCGTCTAGTGGGCACTCTAGTACTTTGACACTACAGAAATATGACCCATTTTCCGTCTATTACTTTGTAAATTTTTCCTTTCATAAACACAGAGACGTGTTCCGAAATACCACATATTGAAGCCTATCCTTGATCACCTAACTATTTGATCAAGCTTAGAGAAATCCTGTTCATTCTATAAAACGATTCTTAAGTAACATAATTTATTAGTTAGACTTAACGTTGTTTTTGAAATTTCCATGAAACTTTGAGATTGAATCATATATAAAATCTCTACATAATGATATGATATGAATCTATGAATTATACTGTATGTCCTACACCTGCAGGATATTAAGATGATTATATCATCGTGAGAGTTTAGCATCCAAAACTGAATAACATTTTGAAGTCCAAGATTGGAAGTTACCGTAACATTCGTTTCACAAGTGTTACTGCACTTATGAATAATGCAATTCAAAATTACACTTCGTATGTGCATATAACACGCAACTTACGTAACCGATTCTGGTATCATGATCAAAAGAATTTACAGTTATTTTGATCTTTGTTCTCCCTTAACTTTCTATTGATACTAGCTAATAATTTCCCGTTTAACTGCTCAAGTTACATCTATCTAATTTGGTTGTCGGGACTTCATTCGAAATTTCTTAGTTCGGCGTCTATAGGAGAAGCAACCCTACTACGAAATGCTGTTCTCATACGCTTTTAATCTCCTTGTACATCTTGTAGTGGTAATCAGTCAGAATTATCCCTAACTGGAATCAGACTTAGAAGAAATCAAAATAATTTAGATACCTATTAGTCCTTACCAACTGTTACAATTTACCATATATTATTTTTTTAAAATATTCTCTTTGTGGTTAGCGCAAAACACCTCCCCCCCAAAAATGGAAAAACTTAAGAAGGCAATGGAAAACAGAATATTTCTGAACCAGATCGTGTTGACTACCTTTTTATATGTGTTATAATGTTATCCAAATTTGTGGAAATCATTTTATGTTAAAACTCGACGTAATACAAACCATTCCAATCATAAGGAATGATAGCGAGTAAATAAAGTTATATTTCCTGAAGTTCTCAAGAATGAATTAATGCATCTGAAAGAGTATTACAAGTGGAAATAAATACAAGAAGACTCTTAAGTTTAATCTGAATGAACATAATTCCTCTTTTCCAAGTTCTATTCAAGGCTCTTGTCCTTCCTTCCTAATCTGAAACTTCTGCTTCTTCTTAATTCCAGAAAAAGAAGTTCTGCTTTCAGTTCCAAAAGAAAAAGTTGTTCCCAGTTCTTGCATTAACCCGATTACAGTAAAATCTGAAACACTATTACCTTCCTTGGAGATAATTTTTGATACATCATTGTCCGAATACAGCTGCTTCCTGAGATGTATAGCATAAAATACAATTATCCTCGCTCATTACATCGAACATTTAGATTTCTTTCATGTGGCTGTTTGGCATACTCTGGAGCAGTGTTCGTAGTTCGAGGGAAATTTCCCAAGTAAATTTAGCAAAAAGGGAAAAAGGGATTTTTTCATGATACTTGAAAATGCAGGGAAATTCTCTAGCTGACTGATTGACCAATATAAATGCTGAAATTTTTCTTTGTTCTTCAGAAATAAGCCAATGCAATAGCAATAGTTTGTATGTGTGTGTGTGTGTGTGTGTGTGTGTGTGTGTGTGTGTGTGTTCAAAGTAGCATATTTTGAACTGATTGTTGGCTGGGTGTACTTTGTGTGTGTGTGTGTTTTAAAAAAAGAAATGAAGAAAAGAAAAAATAATGCAAAAATAAATGTAATAAAAAAAATGGCATTAAAAATGAAACAGACGAAATTGTCGACGCTGCCCAATCGTCGTTAGTGCAACCGAAACTTTGATATCCTGGTTATTTTATGTTTTTTATATATATTAAGTGTATGTACACTCATGTCCAAAATGATTGTCGCATATCTATAACTCTCCTTGTAAGAATATAATTTGATAATGATTTTGCAGCGTACTTTTAATACTGATATTACGTGTATAATCGGGAAATGTATATTTATGGTAAATTTCATAGGAAAAGAATTATAAATACGAAAATTAGAATGAGTAAAACAAAATGTTGCTAAATGGACAAGAACATTTTACTTTCGTTTTATTGTTCTATTTACAGCTCTTTTGACATGAAATTTTCCACATACATGTCTTTGCTGATTGTACACATACTAACATTATAAAGAATACCGGGCGAATTCGTTATCAAATTATATTTCTACAACAACATATTTATAGACATGCGACAATAATTTTGGACACGAGTGTACCAGTAAGTTGATTCTTCTTCATGTAGGCCAGTGTTTGTTCTAGTGCATCTTAGAAGGGAAAACGGAAAAAAGTCCCGCAACATTTTAGAAGATAAGAAAGAGTAGAAAAGAATGACCAAGCGTAGAGAAAAAGATTTAATAATTAAAAAAAACATTCAAAGCAGAGTGGTTGGATATGACAATAATTAAAAGTATACATATTTGGCATGTAGCGTGACGTTATATTCCGGAAAAAGCGAAATGAAAAACATGTCCTAGGCAAAAAAAAAAAAAAAAAAAAAAACAACTACAAAATCTTAAAGCAATGAAAAATGCACCCTCTATGAGCTCTTTGTTTCTTGAAAATAACTTACAAATAGTTAATAAAGACAAGGTAAAAGAAACAGAAATTTGTTTAGCGGCATTTATAGAAGAGCATTGTATTCCTTGTGCAGAAGAGTAATGTGAATTCTAGTGATTTTTAGTACATTTTCATAAAAATAGCACCTCTGTAAAACGTAGGAGAAACACATCATGTGTGTAAGTTGCTTAAAGTTAATGTTTGAAATAAGATAGTTGAAATAGGAGACAGTTAGTCTATTTCTTTTCTTGCTTACTAAATGACATTTATTTTGAATTCTTGATTACCCTTTCACAAATTAAGAGCGGACATCAAAAGAATTATGTGGGTATTTTCGTTTGTTTTTTGTCATTATAACTTGTGTGGAACAAATAGTCTGCAAACATTATTATCTTTGATATTTTTTACAATTGTGGTTGGCATTTCCTTTAATATATTTAATCTTATCACCTAATTTCTGTCATAGAAATTGAACCCTCAACAAACATTTTGCTTAAAATGGAAAATTTTGTCAGTCGAGGGAAATTTTCTTACTACATATTATAACAGTAAATAGAAAAATTAACCTTTTTAGATTTTATAAAATTTTAAGTGATTACAATAAAATATAAACAATTCCTTTTCATTATTCTATCCATCAAACTTTAAACAAAATTAATAACAAATATGAATTCTCTTAAATTCCATATAGGAGAAACAACAGAAGATGTTTGCTATTACAATCAATATTTAATATTTAAATATATCTAATAAAACTAACAATTTGTTCCTAAATTTATATTGAAATGTAACATTTGTACGTATAAGTATCATATCTTATGATTTTTAAACAAATAATTTAATACTATAAATTCCCACAATGCGATAATAATAGTTGAGTGTAGCTGTTTACATAGTGAAAGCTTCTAGTCTTACTACAACCTATATTTGCAACGTGTTTTCAATAGAAATAATAATCTTCAATGTCAAAAGAAAGTATTCTACAAACACAGTTCTCTTGTTGGCTGATCATTAGCAAAATTAAATGATTTTGTTTGTAAATACCGTTACAAGCCCACTTCCTTGCTATAGACCTTGAAAACAGTAGCTACTTCACGTCTATTCAGTTAGACGATGCAATGGAAGAGGGAAGCACAAAATACCTCTGGTAGTAAGAAAAAACATGTCTTTTTAACTTCATCATTGCAGATGCATTAGAAAGCTGAATCGTCTGCGAAGGTATTTTACTGCCTTGTCCCTTTCTCCCATTGACGCTTTTGACCACCTTTTTCATCATAACATTTTTTTTACTCGCATCAGCTTCCTTTTTTTCTATAATGAGATGTCCTACATTTACACACAATCGTAGGAACGTCCAGGTGCAAAATGAGCTTAAGAAGAAGTGGACTGTTTTGCTTATCAGTCCTTTGCTTTCACTCCAAGAACTTAGGTGACAATGAGACAGAGGCGTGGTGCTTTTATAAAACCATTGTTCAACACTTCATCTACACACACACACAAACAAAACTCATATTCAGTAAGCTTATAATTGAAGTATCATATATCAGCGACTCCTTGTTGTGTCTTGTCTGAACTGAATGTTTTCTAAGACCTTGAAGTGATTCGTCCTTTGAAATATGTAAAACATAGCTTGCAGGGATAAAGGCAAATGGTACAGCTAGTGATTTAGTCAGGATTTTTGAATGCAAGGAGAATGTAAGGGCTCTCACAATATAACTCGACTTTTATTTATTACTGTATAATATTAGCTTACTCCACGATTAAAATATCCATTCAGATCATATCCTCACATCCAAAACATCCGAAAGGAAATATCCATTTTTAAAAATATGTTATTTTAGTATTTGCAACAAATAACGAATCAAAAGGATGGCAGTATGTTAACCTAAATTTGTTCATTTTTTTGTTTCATTGATTGTGAAATCGTCTACGGCGCCGACTTTCAAAATTCATGTGGGTGCATATGAATGGCAGGGAAGTCTAGACATTTTTTGATTGGTTTCCTTTTAGTTAAAATCTTTTGTGAATACTGTCATAAAGGGCTGTGCTGTGATAAAGTCATAAAGGGCTGTGCTGTGGTAATATGCCGGTACTATAATGATAAGTTGGGGCTACCCTAGCTCAGTCGGTAACACAGCTGACTTAAAGGCAAGAGAAACGGGTTCAAACCTGGTTCCAAGGTTAAGAATAAGTTACTGTAGTGAATCTTCTCAACAAATGTAACGGTAACATGAAGTGTATACTTTTAGCAACTTACATGATGCACAATGATTGTAAGAGGAAATGATATTATCAACACGTTACTAAAAGAAAATACCACACTCATACAAATTAAAATGAAAAGGATCTTCATAAAAGCAAATAATTTTAATGGTATTGCGGAAAGAACTTGCAAGGGTTTTGTTGTGAACTTAAACTACAAAGTACTAACTTCAGTCTGTTGCTTGGTTGCCTTTGCACAGACACATTTGAAACAAACAATATGTTTTAGAAACTAGAAATTTTAACTTCTATCTCAATGTTTTAATCACTTATTATTTTTTGATAGTAGCAAATGAGAAATATTTTATTTTGTTTCTATTAAACTAAAAATCTTGTGGATTCACCACGCCCACAAGATTATTTGTGTGACTGCTGGAGTCCCGGAGTATCCATGTAATCGGCGCGCATGCTTGTAAGTAGTCGTTTTCGACTTTTTCTGACCGTAATATGGAATCGTTGATCCCTGGATGTATATTTTCATCAGCAAATTGCTATTATGTAAACTATATCCTTCTTTTTAGCAAAAAATCCAGTTTTTTGTAGGAATACTGTTTTCAATATTACCAATAGTAAAGTTCGCATAATTTAACAGCTATTTGCCACGCATTGTTGCCACCTTATTATTGTAGACGAAATAACAAGCTATTAGAGTTCTGACAAAACACTGTACAATACTAATTCAAAAATCATTTAAACCCATCCATGCCTATACGGCAACTAAATACTGAAACTTGTAATCAAAAACACTAACCTTTCTTGATTTACTAGCTTTCAATCGACGTCAGTTACACGAGAACAATTTAGAAGTCTATTGGGTTAGTATGTATGTACATGTTCCAACTGAATTTAGTACATCATAAAAGTATTTTGGCGCGAAATAGTTCAAATTTTATACTTAGTAGAGGTGGTATTTAGCGAATAATTTAATCGAGATCCAGAATTTGCATTTCGATCGTCGAAAATAGTTTTCAGAAGAAAAACTACTGTTTGAGTATTGTTTGTTGCTACCCAGAGTAGACTAGTAGCGAAGATATTTATTACTCTTTATGTGTTCAGTTGAACGATCAACTGTACCTAACAACTTAACATCAATCACTGAATATTTATACATATCAGAAGATTTTACTAAATTTTCTGAAATGGTTTATGGGGTATAGAAAGAAATGATAAAATCTCTGGTTATATCAACATGTAGTCAACTATCCATAGTCTTTGAAAAATGACAGTCAATATTTATAGCGAACAAATGAGTGCATACTGATGATGATATTTTCTAAATACATCTTTTATTCTCCCACCAAGCCATACAAGAGATGTTTTTACGACTGCAATGATGGTTGGGATGAGAACTTGTTATTACGTTTCTCATTTAACAGGATACTAATTGCTTTCTGCTATCAGTTTTTTCTGATATTGATAGCAAAGTAGTGAAAATAGCAAGAAATATTTTATTGCCGCGCTGTTATCACCTTTATATTTCTATCTATTAAACCCTTTCTTGTTGTAATTAATTATACATCAATTATTATTGGACTTTAAAACTATACTATGCATAAGTGTTGGAAGCCTTATAGAACGGCTTTGTGCGTCCATCCGTCTGTCGACAGGCATTAGAGTAAAAACGGTAAGGGATATCTAGATGCGATTTCTTTTTTCTTTTTCTTTTCTTTTTCTTTCTTTCTTTTTTTCTTTTCTTGCAACCGATTCAGTGTGCCAAGAATAGGTTCCACCTCCTCCGCTAAACCTCTATTCAACCGGAAGTGATTTAAATTAGGAACTTCTGGTTCAACGTTTCTCGTCAACTATCCACAATGCTCTATCAGAACGGAAGTGCTTCAAATTTACGGTTACTTCAGTTTCAATATTGATGTCCATAGAGGAAAAATGGTACGAGATATTAAGATGCGTTTTCTTGTAATCGATTCAGCCTCCCACAAATAGGACCCATCTTTTACGTTAACCCTCTACTCACACTGGAAGTGGTTCAAATTAACCTATTCATGTTTCAATATTTATCGCTATAGAACAAAAATAGTAATGAATAACAATAAACGGTTTTCCGCAATCGATACAGTACCTCAAAAGTATATATAGTCTCAACTCACAATACTCTACCAAAACCGGATGAGGTTGAAACTCACTAGTAATTCCAGTTACAATTTTGATTTCCATAGAGGGAAAACTGTAACAGATATCGAGAAGCGGTTTTTTGCAGTCGATTCAGCGTATGAAGAATAGATTATATCTCCTCCCTTAACTCTCTATTCCAGCGTTTCCCAACATTTTTCAACTTGCGGCACACTACAGGTGTAACTTGAATTCTCGCGGCACACTCATATAGATATTATTATTATTATTATTATTATTATTATTATTATTATTATTATTATTATTATTATTATTATTATTATTATTATTATTATTTGTAAATATAAAATATAGTGGTACTTTTTTCTTTGATTACTGATCTCCTTCTCACAGAGAAGAAAGCTCGATCAGTGATTTCCCCCCGTGGTAAACCATTATGCTTATTTTTTCATTCTAATTTAAAAATAGAAAACAACTGCAATAAGATATGGAACTAATCAAGGGCGCCCATGTTGTGGTTTCCAAGGGGGGCAAGTGTAAGCGATGTTTCAAGAATAGTTTCAAATTTTGCTGTAACTAATGTAAAAATTCTATTGGATTTTCGGTATTCTGAAGTACAATTTCCTCTAGGGGGCCGAGCGCCCCATCTTTCCCCCTGGTGGGCGCCCTTGGGACCAAGGCTTTTAAAAATGCACTTTTTCTTGAAAACTGTATTCAACCTTTCACTAAGAAGGAAGATCACTAAATAACGAATGAACAAGCAAATGTCTTTTACTTTTAAAGCACAAATGTAGGTAATTTGTATGCATGTTTGTTTTGTCGAAAGGACTGAATGTATTTTAAAATTTCAAGTTACGAAATAGTCTGCAACAATAAAGAAGCAATAATGGTCATAACAATGATAACATATACTATTTTCAACATTAAAAGTGTACAGAAAAGTAACAGTGTGAAACTCAAAATTGTAGATTCATAGTAGAGGTTCATGTTAATGTTAAATACAAATATACATTTTTTCCCTATGCCTTGCAATTTGATTGCTATAGAATTAATAATTTAGTTTCGATTTCCTCGCGGCACACCGGTTGGGAAACGCTGCTCTATTCAAACCAGAGTTGGTTCAAATTAACTATTTCCGGTTTTAACAAAAAGAAATAAGTAGTAGACCTAAGGACTTTTTGATATGAATTCAGAGTCCGAGGAACATGTTCTATCTTGGATCTTAGTCCTCTATTGAAACCAATATTTATAGATGTGCTACATCGAGTTTGAGTATTGATTTCGTATTGTTTGGAAGTCTACCGTAGTTTCGCAGTGTGAAACGAAACTCACATGTTTAATGTGATAATTTATCATCGTAATTGTAATTTGTTTGTCTTCTCTCTTACTGTGTTAATACATAACATTACTAATTATAGTCATTTTATTCGAGAAATTCACATTTATTCACATATTAATAAAACTCTAAATGAAATCCCCACATGAAACATCTTATGCTAAAAACAACGATGAATGTAAGAGGTAGTCCGGTATAGTATTATTTTCTCTAAATTTATTAATCCTTCTACACATTTCCTATAAACAAAAAGAACGCATATATAAGCAATGCTTAACGATATCATGTTCAATCATACCATGAGAATGAACTTAGTCAGTAATCGTAAGTATGTGCTGAGATTATAAATACTGTTGCAATAATGTGAATAAAAAGAACATTATACATGTGAATATTTGAATGGGAGAAATAAATAAAAGCGTTTAGGTATAGGAATACGGAAAGAAAAAGGTAAGAATGTTTAAATGAGTTCAAAGCTTGAAAATGCGGCCACTGGCAACGACTTCATGTTACAAGCTTCATGGGTGAGTAGGTCGGTCGCGTGGTGGTTTGCCTCTGTATGAAGTAATCTTGTGCTAGAGGTGAACCACCAATTTCATTATTATTATTATTATTATTATTATTATTATTATTATTATTATTATTATTATTATTATTATTATTGAGCTGAGCGAAGCGAAGCTCTTATACTCGGGTTAGCCGTTTGGTTGTCCGCGAACTCCTCCTAGACCGTTTGGCCGATCTCAACCAAACTTAGCACGCTGATAGAGTATGTCGTGCTGAGTGACAACATAGGTTGAAATCAAAAATCCGATGTACCATCGAGGAATAGTCACCGAAAAACGCTTCCTCCTAGACCGTTTGGCCGATCTCAAGAAAACTTAGCACGCTGATAGAGTATGTCGTGCTGAGTGACAACATAGGTCGAAATCAAAAATCCGATGTACCATCGAGGAATAATCACCGAAAAACGCTTGCATAGACTTAACATGGGGAAAAAGTTTTCACGCGATTTTTTTGTCAACAATTAAAAATGGCATTTATTATTGCATAATGGCCAGGAATGATTACGTAGTTTAAGCTCGCTCAGCTCATTTCATTGCAATCGGGTACATCCATTGCATTCCTAGTTATTATTATTATTATTTTATATTGATGAACATGTTGAAATGTGCAATTATTGTGTAGAGATGCTATGAAACTTTTACGTTTCCTTGTAATCCAATACAAAAATTTTCAAAATGTTGACGCGTATATTTCGTTGTACAGGATTTTATTTAGACCTATGAATCTGTAGTATGGAGCTCTATTGCCAAAGTATACTTTCAAAAGACATAGAATATACAAAAGAAACTCACTAAATACCTATATTTTAAAACTGGTTTTGATTTTACTGCTTTTATATATAAACAATGGACTATAATTTTAAATATTGACATGCTGAAAAATAGACGAATGTTAAATGACCAAACACTAGTAAAAAAAAAATTAAAAACCACAAATTGTCCAGCATATAACGAGTTCAAAGAATTTTAATGAAGGTATCCAAATTCAGAAAAATACAAAGAATGACAAATGTCAACAAATGCAATGGTCTGTTCTTGGTAGTTTATTCAGAAACTATGAAGAAAATGACAACATAAAATCAACAGTGAACTGTATCTTGAAAAATTTTATACAGTAATATTTGAATAAACAGCATTGCAAGAAATCTCATAATTTGTGTATCTAGCTGGTAGAAAATCGTAAGAAAGGAATTTAACATTTCCTTACCAATATCCTTGATGATGTTATAGTTGTGTTTAATTATTAATCTAGCATTGTGTTCATTTGATCACTGATTCTAATATCACAAATAAACTATTATTATTATTATTATTATTATTATTATTATTATTATTATTATTATTATTATTATTATTATTATTATTATTATTATTAAATTCTGTCTAGAATACTAGACATGGGGAGCTGATGTGCTTTCATTATACATCGCTTAAGTATAAGTCATATGCTTCACAATAACCCTTCGTGGACTAAAACGCTAAGACAACATAGACAACATTCAGATTAGAAGGTACTCTCACACAATGTTGTATTATTCAAATATTTGCTATTCTATACGTACTTGATTGACGAAACAGTAGTTCGTGGATTTCCAATCCTTTTAGACTCACAGGACTATTGAAAAGAACAATACAATGACCCCGACTAGCGTAGTCGCTAGCGCTCTCGCCTTCGGTAAGAGCAGTCCCGGGTTCGATTCGTAGTGGGGGCACTCGGTCGTAAAGCTTTTTCAGGCCTGAACGAGGTTTTCCTCATTCACACCAGGCAAATGCCGGGGTGGTATCTAACTTATAGGTCCCAGGCCACTTTCTTCCTTCCCTTTCCCCGGATAGTGTGATCACTGCGGGACGTCATTCTTCAAACGTAATGGGGTAAATGGCCTTATAGATGCCGAAAGCCAATAAATCTAAAGTCCTAAATCCTAGAACATTGCAATTATTATGGGCATCGTTGTTGAAACAGTCTGAGTTATTTTCGTTTATTCATCGAAAATGTCACTGCCTAGGCTATTTGATCGATTTCTCTCGAAACTGATTGAGATTCCGTAATATACACATAAAGTAGAAGTTTGTTGTCTATAATAGTCATATTTGGATATACAATCATATTTAGTCTTGGAAAGGTATATTCGGATAACATAATCGGATGATAGATATCGTCCGGATAATAGATTATCCGAATCGTGTATCTATCTGTCATCCGAAATTGGAATTTTGACATATCAAGCCTTTGTATTCCGTCCATCATAAAGAAGTTGATTGTTACTAATGAAACAATTTATAAATCTCCATTAATGAGAGTCGTGAATAGTGCCTTACTCGCGGCGCGGGTCTTCTGATGTAACGAAACTTTGATGCACTGATATGCATCAATTGGAACATTGTAATGTAACGATAGTCATTTCTATTTATACAGTTGATCTACTAAAAATGAAATAACGTACGATTCAAAATATAATTAACTAAGATAAAGAATAAAAGCCTTCTTTAGATTACATCTTATGTTTATTTTCAAGGACCAAGGAGACAAGTGGTAAACGAATTTCTAGCATAAGAAAACTGGAATAGTCTGAGAAAACTCGTGGGTACGATGTATCTTTTACGAACTCACAGTCTAAGATAGAACTAAAATTTAGCATTCTACCTTGATCAATTTGTTACTCTTCATATAAGTGAAATATGAAAATGCATAGATTAAATTAGACACATCTATTGCATGATTTATTATCACTAAAAATATATGCATCATAGAATCTTCCTACACATTTCTTAATATCTTGTTACTGTTTCTTATGAAACGTTCTAAATATATGAAGTCTAGATTTTTCGCTTATCAACATGCCATTGAGTTCAAAATGTGTGTTCATTGAGTATAAAATGTAATTTTGAAATTTACACACAACATAGTGTACTAAGTTGTCCAAATCAAATAATGTTACACATTAACGATTTTCCATGTGTCGTGTAGCCAAGTGAAATACACTTTTATAACTATGATAAGTTATATGACTAGTGTAGTTCGTCGATGATTTGTATAATCTACATACAAATTATTGAAAGGAAAATTCAGTTTTTTTTTTTTTTTTTTTTTTTTTGAATATCTTTCGTCGAGCTCTTCCCTATCTTCCATATCTTTTCTGGATCAAAAGAAAACTCCTTGCTTAGATTCCTAAATAAATCCAAACATTTTTTCTATGTTGGAGTTGGACGCTTCTAAAAATTCAACGTTTTGAATGAAATGTAGAGATCTTACTTAAAATGATTTTATTGCAATGTTTTATGCTTATTAGTTATTCACAATAATTAAATGCTTTAATTTTAAATATTTTTTTGCAGAATGCGGGGAAAACGAGTTCACGTGCAGGTCGGGCTATCCGGAGTGTATAGAAAGGACGCAGGTCAACGACACACGGATAGACTGCCAAGACGGTAGCGATGAAGGTAAGATAATAAAATGTATTATTAGTATTATTATTATTATTTATAGAAATAATAATAATTATTATTATAATATAAATAATATATTATTATTATTTATATTAATAGAAAACCTATTTAATCTGTACATTTTAAAAAGCTATAATGAATGCACATCTTAAAATATGACTTTATTTTAGAATTTTTAATATAACTTAGTAGTTTTTATTTATTTTTTTTTTACTTTTAATTTTTGACACTTCTTTGTTTTAATAATTGACGTACACTACACTGTCAGTGTTTCTATTATTAATAATTTATGTTATAGATGTAATCATAATTTTATCACTTGTACTATACAGGGTGGGCCATTTTAATTAATCCACGGAAATATCTAAAAAATGATAAAACATAGAAGAAATGTTTGAAGTACACGTTATATATTGCTAAGGGGGAAAACCATTTCCGCCAAAAGTACCCCTCCCCACCCCCCGGAAATGAGGGTAACGGGGAGTAACTTTGAAATGTCAAATGGGAACATGGGTCAAGTAATACCTCGTTCGAAAGGTCTTGGAAAACTAAGTAACGCTGTACCAAAATTTGTTTCATATGGAGCACCAGTTTCAAAATGGCCGCCATGATATAGTTCGGAAACTCCAGTAGCCGTAGTATGAAAACCATGGGAGGTAAATGAATGGAACAAAATTGAAATACGTAAATATCATAGGTCATATCGAATGATGTGACCCCTGCGATCCCAGCGTCTTTCCTGAAGGGATCTTGTGAGCTAACTTCAAAATTTCAATGTCCGACCGGACAACGGTTCGGGCGTACGCTTGACCTACCCAATGCTGTTTGGAAGGCAGACTTCAGGGATAGAGAATTAGTGCACTCAGTTAATGCGGATTGCCACAGTCAAGGGCGCCCATAAGGAGGGCAAGGGGGGCTCTCGCCCCCCTACAGGAAATTGTGCTTCGGAATATCGAAAACTCAATAGAATTTTTAGAATAGCTACGGCAAAATTTGAAACTATATTTGAAATGTCGCTTTTTCTTGCCTCCCTTGGAAACCACAACATGGGCGCCCTTGGCCACAGTTACATTTTGATTAACTATTAGCACTCATGTTATATTGTGAGCTTGAGGGACGAAACAGTGTGTACGTATATCCCCGAAATGCTTTCCGAATAACCAGCACGCATTGCATAAAAGTTTCTGTGGCGACGGAGATTAGCAAATTCACACGTTTGTAAGTTCTAGCAACAGCATTATTCGACAACTTCTTTCGTATAACGTTCTTTCTGTTTTCGCATCAAATCATACTTACCCATACAGATATGCGTTACCATTCAAATAAAATTTCACCTTTTTATAGTCACTACAGCGTCATCCTTACAAACAAATGTTTCAACCATACCATACCTATTTGTAAGGTAGCCTTAATTTGCGAATTAAAGTAGAGTTCTCATTTGAACTTTCACTGTTACTTTCCACCCCGCTCACATACAGAGCACAGGAAAAGATTATTTTGCAGGACTTGGATATCTCTCTATATATTATGGCAATTTTACTCTAACATTTTTATCTCTGTTGTATCATTCTTGAGCCTTGGAACGCCTCCGTGGTTTTCCTATTTAATTTTCGTTATTTCCATTTATCTCTACCCGTATTCATACTATGGGCACTAGACGTTTTCTTAGACACATTCACCATGTCTTGGCGATCATTTTGAAAACGGTGTCTCATGTCGAAAATATTCTTACAGAGGCTGTTTGATATTCATTTGTCTATGTAACATGATGTTACTCGCTTCAAGTTGCTATTTGAAATTTTCAAGTTGGCCCCTGATACCTTTCAGCGGAGTCACCCCGACAACACCTCTCGATGTGCCTTACGTCAGTTACCTACTCCAGTTTTTCTTCTGTTGATTTATCTCCAATCGCTTTCATACTACGGATACTAAACCTTTTCTCTGACACTGATACTATGTTTCGGCGGCCTTTTGAGAACACTGCCATTTCACCTCAATCGTTTCCTCCTGCAAGATGTTTGATTTTGCAAGATTTATCGAACTAGGTACCACTCGACTCATGTTACTATTTGAAATCTTGAAGTTAGCCCCCAAGACCCCTTCAGGGAGGCCACTGGGATCACAGGGACCACACTATTCGATATGCCCTATGATATTTACGTATTTCAATTTTGTTCCATTCATTTACCTCCCATGGTTTTCATACTACGGCTACTGGAGTTTCCGAACTATATCATGGCGGCCATTTTGAAACTGGTGCTCCATATGAAATAAATTTTGGTACAGCGTTACTTAGTTTTCCAAGACCTTTCGAACGAGGTATTACTCGACCCATGTTCCCATTTGACATTTCAAAGTTACCCCCCGTTACCCCCATTTCCGGGGGGTGGGGAGGGGTACTTTTGGCGGAAATGGTTTTCCCCCTTAGCAATATATAACGTGTACTTCAAACATTTCTTCTATGTTTTATCATTTTTCAGATATTTCCGTGGATTAATTAAAATGGCCCACCCTGTATATTTATTGCTAAAATAATGTAGAATAAGACAAAGTGCTGTATTTTTGCTGTATTTTAGCTGTTCTCAGCACGTAAAAAGAAAGCTTATTATTATTACATCAACTTCTACTCTTTTCTTAATTGAACTTGTGATTCGAAACAAGTAACAGGTGAAATGTGGAAACGGTTTCTTAGTGTGTGGTAATACGCATAATGTCTTTGTTGTCACTTTCTTTCTTGTTTTAGCTTTTCAGCAATCTGACTGCAGAAAATACACGCTCCATTGCTGCACTTAAATGAGAACTACTTAAAATACACCAAACGAATTTAGATAGAAGAGGAAATATTAGTTTAAAGTCCCCTATTTTTTTTTTTTTATTTCTAATCCAAAAGTATTGTGTGCTATTAAATCTGGGGATTTGTCTATTTAAATTACTGAATATACGTAAGAAATACAAAATTTTAAAAAATGCAGAGTTTCTTTTAATGATTTTGAGTCTCTGAAGGATCATATCTGCAGCAAAAAGTCTATCTTTTATGGTTGTTAGCGCAAATATCAGAAGAGTTAGTTATTGTATTTATATTAATTCATCAGTAGATCAGTAGGTAAGTTGATAATTCAGGACATTCACTGAAAGTTTAGTAGGGTTAGCAACACTGGGCTTGACTCACTGCGACTGTATACCCTAAGATTTGAGTCACTAACGCCACGTCGTGTGCAGAAAGCTCAATACTTTTACTACCTGATATATGAATTTTTAATATATAATAAATTGAAACACCAGAGTAATACAAATAATGCTTCACTTGTAACTGATGTTTTTCCATTTATTTATCTACGAAGTTTAATTTACCGTACTTCTGTACGTTAAAAGGAATTATGGCATGCAATAGCACGCTAAATTAGAAAATGAAATCTGAAATTGAACCAGCAAATCTGCGAACTACCTTTGATTTAAAGCAGCTCATCACATTTTTAAAGCTCACTAGTAGCTATGTGATTATCTATCATACAAACCTTTGATGTGAAGACTTGGATTCGATTCCTGAAGGAATTCATGTGTTTCCGGTATTACGTTAAGCTGTAGGTCCACATCAGTGCTGCAAATGGACGCTGCTTTCCAAACTAAGTAACCAATCCATTATACAGTATTAGTTCGTTGATTTGAATACTCACCTCGTAATATATAGGAAAGATGTACGCAACTCAATTGTTGACTAGATACTCTCGTATCATAATCAGACTCGTATTAGATTACTTTTTTTTTTAATTATCATATCCATTTTAGTACTCTTTGTATTACAAGTTATGTCATGTTGATTGGTCAAGAGTTCTACTATTTGTAACATGGGATACACCCGCTTTAATTTGGTTTGTCTTTTGATCATGCGTACATATATGAAATTACGTGGACTTTTGTTCACATTCATAATTGTTTTTATAGCAAAGATTAAAATCTTAGAAAAAATAAAATGTGATTCGTCTTTAAGTTTAAACTTACATATATGTATAGTTAATTTTTTGATGATAAAATATGGAGAGAAAAAGAGCGTCATTCTTCATAATAGTCTCCTTGTTCTTGAGTGCTCTGCTAATTAGCACGAAAGTCATTGTCTGAATAACTTATTTCCCTTCTTCTGTTTGGGAACACCAGTGCTGTGAACTCCCATGGCAAGATACAAAATACTCTAGCCTACTCAATGAGTTTATAAAAAGTCAAAAAGAATTTGTTGTTGACCTTTCTCAGTGACGTCACAGAAGGTGTTGAACTTTGTGACCGGATTAAAGTTTTAAAAAAGGTCTTGCACGCCGCATGGTAGCCTACTGATCTCTCACTTCTAGCTGCCACGTAAATGAGAACAAAAATACAGTTTATAATGTAATAGATAGGCTGATAGTGTTTAAGACTGCCCATATAGTTTACGTCAAAGCTCATATTATCTTGTTTATGGTGAGAGCGTAACTAATATTCTCATCGTTATCGTGATGACTAACAATATACTTTACATTGTTTGTTGCTTAATCGTAAGATTACATACGAGGGCACATTTGCCAGGTAATGAAGTAATACTGGGCGTGGGTTTTGCTTGGAAATTACTTCCCTGATTAAATATCCCGAAAGCGAAATGTGAGAGCAAGTTGCAGCACTTATATGTGTACTATCATTGTTAGACATCTGCAAGTGTGCCAAACTTACATACAGTATGTACTATGAACATTTTTTTAAATTCTAGTACAAATTTAAAATTTCAAACCGAAGGATGAATTGTGAAGTCAGGATCGCAAACATTGAATATTTCAAATAATTACAGTGTGATAAAGTTCTCCTCGGGTAAGCCAAAATTTTAAAGTAAAACATATATTTACGTTCTGATACTGAGACCTCCAGTTAGTTTCGAAGTCTTATGTCCGAGCTAGTTTCTCTTTTCTGTCTTTTCTGGATTAGTACACCAGACGTTGACTCTTAACGAACATATGTGATTCTTTCTCCCTTCATCTCTAATAACGTTTGAATCAAACGAAATACGATATAAGAATAAAATTGAGAAAGATCTAACAAGCTACCAGACTTTATATATATATATATATATATATATATATATATATATATATATATATATATATATATATATATATATATATATATATATATATCAGATAGCAGTATCTGTTTCAGATCTCAATAATCTATTTACAAAATACTTTTAAAAAAGAAAGAAATTGTTTAAAATACCTTCCAAGTTGTATTTTTTATTGTGTGTTGTTTTATGTCTAAAACAATTCTATAAACAATTATGCAATTATGAAGGTGCAATGTGATATTTTTATAATCGCCATAACAATCTATTTAATTCATAAGCGTTTTAACTTCTGATCTATGGAGTTTTTAATTCTGTTACCTTCATATTTCATTTATTATAGCTGCTGAGAAGACATTTGATTTTACATTGAAAACACAAAGAAAGGAATAACTGAATTTCCTTAAATTTCAAGACGAGACGGCTCAGAAACCATAATGTATACTTTTTTTTACGAATCACATGAGTCACGCGTTCATTAAGTTTATCTGCCGCTACAGATTTCCACCCTTACTATTCTTGTCGTGTACGTCGGCAGGTCCTTCTTTAAACTCTCTGCGATTCTCATGAGCACGGTCATCACTTAATAAAGTTTCCTCCATAACCCTTATTCATGCGACGATGAATTGAAGCTGTATTATGTCCCTCCGCCTGGAGCAATCGAATTACATCATGTAATTTACACTTGGCGGACGCTTCGGTTGCATTCGATATGTTTTCATGCTCGCTACTCAACAATGATTGAATGGCGGAGTCCATCTATGAGTGTGGAAGATTGGTAATGTCCAATGAAGAACTTTGTCTTATCTCCGTTTCGTTACCTCACGCGGTTCTTCTCTGGTGGCTTAACGGAGGGTGAAAAGAATAGCCCTCGTGTAATAACAACTTAGTGTATTTACCTTGGGTTCTAGATAGTTCACTTTTATTCAAATATTATTACTATTCATCAATATTTTACCTTGAAATTCAGTTTGTTTAACGTTAACATAATTTTGAAAATTCGAGTTCGTAGAATCCACGAGTAGATTAGTCCACTTGCTGTTATTTTAAAAAGAAAAAAGTACTGGAACACGAACGATTTGGAACTCGAACAGGGTTCTGGAACGGATTCCAAGGTATCACTATAAAAATAACTATGTCTAGTGCCCCTTCATGGCCGAGTGGCTAATGTGCATGCTTTCTTATGCATGGTTTCGAGTTTGGTTACCAGTAGTATTGTTTTAGATACTATACTATACACCTGAGATTTTATAGTATAACATAAATCTATGCTAGGAGAGAATTTTATATTTATTTATTTTCAGTAGTGGGGAGGGCATAAGCATAAAGGAAGGTAGTTTATATTGTCAGATTTTATTTTATAGGTAACCTACGAGAAATTGAAAAGATTACACTACTTTACTTAATCAATGAAACAACCATTTCATTTATCTATGATCTATCAGCTGAAGTACTTTAAACTCTCTTCTCCTGAAACATTTAAAATTTTAAGTTTCTTCAGCTCTGATGTTCGTCGCGATTCCCTCTTTTCAACCACTTTTCTAACACGTTTCCCGAAATTCGTCTCTTAATTTACACTCATTATAACTATACTACTTACTATCAATAGTTCTGTTGTCTTTCTAATCAACTGTACAATCTTCCTGACTAAAGACAAGTAACATTTTGTCTTGGATTTCAACCCTTCCGAGAATTATATCAACTTCCATTTAAGTTCTTTAGTTTCAATGCAACAACATATGCACTCGTGGTGTTGCTAAATTGATTTTCATTCTGTGTTATTTCTCTCCGCATACCTTAGTTAGTGATTTTCATTGGTCTTTAGTTTTCGATGAATGATCACATCGGTATCAGATTTTTGTTACCACATATTTCCAATATGAAGTTACTGATAATAGGCCAAAGTTTTCAAGAAGTACGGTAACTAAAACAATTTGATTCCTCCTCGCAAATATCCATGGCTGAAATATCAAAACAATTGTGTCGAGGTATCATAATAATTAGCTAAATGACTCATTAGTTTGTTTAAAATATTTTTATTTCAATTTTATATATTACGTTATAGTTAAAAGCGTACAGTATGTTGTTATAGACATAATATGAGATGTCTAACAACATACATCTGTAAATGACATGACACCCACTCTTTGGCTAATTAGTGTAGTGCCCACCCAACATCTGTACAACCCCCAGGGCGTCCCTGCCAACGTATATATCATCACTGGCATAATAATAATAATAATAATAATAATAATAATAATAATAATAATAATAATAATAATAATAATAATAATATGAAAATTTAAGGTAGATCATGTCACGATTGAATAAAATGTAATGTGATAACCCTCGTGAAATCGCCAAATTGTTTAACACTGGGTAACGCTGTCTCTAGGTCCGCCTCCGTCTCCTTCTTTTAATAAGTATGGATTATTTTAACCTTGTACAGCTTCTTAAGCATTGCTATAGGAACAAGGGTGCTAAATACAACAATTTCTTTAGACTTTGGTTTCTAGCCAAGTCCTCATTTTTATTTTACTTCTTGGACTTCGTGAAGTAAAGACACGTTCACTTTCGTTTAGAGTAAAAATATTCATTCATTTTTCTTTCTTCAAGTTTAAAGGAAACTAGTTCCTGCTTTCCTTTTTACTTAGAAAGCAGTGGACTTTTCTTTTATAATTCCTCGACATAACTCAATACTAATACCGAAGAGTAGGTAGTCGTACAATTCGCTACCACTCTTGCTGGTATGAGTGTTACAAACAGTGTTCAGTACTTGTATGTACACGTAAACAAAGTAAACAAAGAGATTAAACGAAAATCTATCCTCTTTACGATTGTGTGACACTTGACAAGTCTGTTAATATACGTACATTTGGTCGTCTTCGTTTGGGTGTCTCCACGAAGTATGGAAATCAACTTTTTATTAGTGGAATGTACAAGAGCAGGGAAGGCAGGGAGCAGTTGTATTGCCACTGAATATTATTATTAACTTGAACATTTTTTTGAACAGCTTCCAAGAGAAAGTTTTCTACTAGACGATTTCACTCTTCAAAGTATGCCATGCCCACGGCAAGATCAGCTGTTGAGGTTATGTCGATGGACTAGGTAATATTTTGCTGTGGAAATTTCGTTTCAAGATTGAAATGTACCTCACTAAAAGATGCTTACGAGTAGGGGAAATTACTTTGTATTATACAAGTTAAGTGATTTATTATTGAGACACAATATCAAATTTAGTTATTAGCTTATGCTCGGGCTTCGTAGTTCTTCAGTGGTAGAATATCTATCTCTGAATTGTAATGCAGTAGCTACTGTAATCTCATAGGCAAGACAAGCCCAATCAGTGTTGATTGCCTAAAGCTCTGAAATCTCCCTCCTCCCTTCGGGGAGGGAAATCTCAGATCGTACTCAACAAGAATTGCCAACATTTTTTCAGTACTAATTTGACCACTGTATATTGAAATGCTTCGGAAAAAATCGTCTGAAACCACCCCTGAGCTCAATCCGAATTAATAATATCAATAATATTTATTTCTTCGATTTACTTTCTCCGGTTGACTTTTAAATACACAGATTTAATTAACTTTGAAGTGGTAGATACAAAAATATTCCCTGTATTTTTTAAGTTGTTTTGATGATTTTTCACTATTTCTTGGCATTTCTTGGCTTTTTCAAAACCCATGAAAATAATTTGAAGTTGCTTTCATGTTATGAATATTTTCCTCTTAATTCTTTCACAAAAATCTTGTGAAAAGAACATTATTATTATTATTATTATTATTATTATTATTATTATTATTATTATTTTAATTTACAAAAGTTAACCTAGGATTCATCGTGTTTGGTCTATTCCTGTTTCATGTGCAGCCTTGTTGCTGATTTATATATCATTATCTCATCTTAGTTGTAAGCGAAATAGGAATTCTAGTTTAGCCTATTTCTATTCCCAGTAATATTTCGGCAGGTGGATACTTAATGTCCTAAGGATTTATATATATATGTATATTCTCCCCAACTTGTGCTATTCAGTTTCCAAAGTGAAAATAAAAACATACCACAAACTTAAAGAGAATTTACACAATTTCATACAAGCTATTATGCTACAAACGATATGTAGTATGTGAATACGTCTGCAGGAGATAGTGATGATGATAATGAATGAAATGCTAGAAAAAAAAGTTGGAGGAAATGGGAGAACTCCGAGAAAACCCACGCACATGGTGTCTGTCCAACACAAAGTTGTGTATGGCACGAACGGGGATCGAATTAGGGACCTCATGCGCTTTACTACTGAGTCACCGCGGTTCCTATTCAAGAATGGCTGTGTCAATACAAAATCATTAGATTCATTCTTCCTTTTCTATAAAATCAATTGTTCATATTTCACCTTCAAAATGATATTTTCTGAATTGCGTTCCTCGTTGCAGGTTTAGCTACTTTAGAAGGGTAATCATTACGGCTATAAACACAGCATTTTATAGGCAAATTTCGAGACCATTGACTACTTAGAACTTTATCCTGGTAATCTTCAGTATTTTAGCTCCTAGTAAAAAATAATACTAAAAATTAATCGCGTACGAAGGATTATTTTCGCCAGACGCTATATTACTTGAGTGACACATGGTCACTATATCTGCTTCAAAGGTCATTTTTCTTGACATTCTAAATTAGAATTCGCTACTTCTTAAAATTCAAGTAACTCTTCAATTGTCATATTATAGCAGTGGCGCAGCTATAGGGATACAGGTGGCCACGTCCCTACTCAAAAGTTTGGGCCCCAGTGGATCTTTTTTCAGTAGTGAACATGTTGCTACTAATGAAAATATTGAAAAGAGTAATCTGGTCGAGAAATACTTAATGTTAACAAATTCTCAAAACTATAATACAACCCGAACTATGAATAATCCCTAAAGTACCAATTTTTTAGTTGATTACTAGGAAAATAATCGTTTACTATAATAAGTCTGGAGTGTAATGTCACTTATAAAATTGTATTGCCATTGTTCTATTTATATTTTTTCTATTTTCTATCAAAAAGTACTTTTCATTTTATTTAAATGAAGTAAAGGCAACGATCGTTTCAGATTTTTCATTTCGAGAAAAAAGAAAACTGGTTATGTATAATGGAATTTCGTTACTTTACCTGAAAACGTGGGAGACCCGAATTCGATTCTCGGCGGGAGTTCATGTAGTTCGGATCCCACATTAAGTTGTAGGTCTACGTCTCATGTAGCCTCGCTGCTTAAAGGGATGCTAAACTAAATTCAATTCAAAATCAAAACTTTACCTGAAAACCCTGGGTAATTGTCAATCATAATGATAGCTAAGTTTCAAACCTAAGACCTTGAGATGTATGCCGAAATTGAAAAATGAGAACATCCGTAGAGTGAAAAAGAACATCCCCGAATTCTGGTGGAAATTCTTCTCTGCCCGAAGACACATCACAAATCGTTCATAAACTTTAAATAAACCTAATTTTAAAATTTGTTTCTTATATGTTGAGGGGTATAGTTTCTAAGCGTTCACATACGAATAAACGGAGGAATGGAATCCAAATGCCACATTTTAGGCATTTAATAGTCAATAAATATGAAAATAAGCAGAAATTTTAAATTCCATTAATTCAGGATTCCATTGATTCTCTATTCTCGATCTCGAAAAAAAAATAATCGACAAGATAATAATTCTGATTTTCGATATTTTTTTTTCTTTAGGTTTCGTAGTTCTTCCTAGATTCTTCCACTACATTAATCCAAGAACTTTGATGATGAACTAGAAAATGGAGACTACTTTTCTGTTTCAAATAACACACTTTCTTACTCATACTCACACTTACTCACACTTTCTTACTCACTTTCTTACTTTCTTTCTTTCGAAATATCTTGTTCAGTGAGTTCGATTTTGTTTATGAGAGATTCAAAATCGAGATTTACTTTATCATCGTTTTTCTTTTAGTATTTCTAGTACAGAGTTTAAAAAATGAAAACATAAGACACCCGACTGAAACATTCTCTCGAAGGTATATATACACATTCTGTGGTTAAAACAAATTTTGATATTGAACAACTTGCTATCAAGTTTCGAAGCGCATAATGTAATTTTTATACTGAACTAAAGAATATTTTTATTTCATGTATATGTAAGATATTTCTAATAAAGAAACAGAGAAGAAAAGCATGTTTGAATATAATTAGATTCAACAAGTATCTATGTCTATGATAAACGCCTTTTTTACTGTTCACATAGTTGATCGACCGAATCTCCTCTTCCTCCTCCTTCTATACTACTACTACTACTACTACTACTACTACTACTACTACTACTACTATAATAATAATAATAATAATAATAATAATAATAATAATAATAATAATAATAATAATAATAATAATAATAATAATAATAATAATAATGTAGGTTAAAACGTCCAGTATTGCAAGGTACAATACAGGATACTGCTGTCAGGACAACACTACAGCATTGTGAAACACAACATCCAATGATGGAAGACTAGGAAGTATTGTCATGAGCACCTGCACCCTACAAATCCACAATAATAAGGGGGGGGACAACAGGAAAAATACCCTGAAGGAAGAGTGGCTGTCGGGTAAGAGCAGAGTCACGTCTTCAACTGGTACTGGATGGAACAAGAAACGACTGTGATGTGAGTTGCACAGAAACGGGTAAACACCTGCAATTCCTACCAGTTAATGTGTTATGTCATACAATATTATATCCTACTATAGCTATTTTTCTAAATGACATTCATACTATCATAATGAATACAAGAATTATAATTTGATAAAAGAAAGGTAGACTAAAATCTATCCTACGATGATCTATTAGTTCCCTGCATAAATTAAAAATGCCTTCTGAATACAAAGTTTATTCAGGAGGAAACATCTCGGTTCTTCATTTATAACTTCAAAGAAACATACTAAACCCAACTGGAAATTAATGTTACATCATACAGTGCACTCTCTTTTTTCACTTTATGATCCTGGGTTGGATATCCGGGACATACAACTTTCTCATATTCCTAATTCCTGAGATGGTACCAAATTTCACAAAATTAAATCCCCACGTTAAGCGGGTTTGCATATCCAGGCTCCTAACTATGAAAACATTTACGCTCAGTCCAACCTCAATCATTTCACGAATTCAACCTGTTTTACGTATGTTATTAGCACATAATATCGATTGTGATTTATTCTTAAAACACTTTTATACATTGCAAAGCTGTAACGTCCACATATTTACTGAGAACTCATAGTCGTATCGGAATAAACAAAAGCGAGTATGGAACAGTAAACTGCTTTCACAAAAGGCAAAAGAAAAGCTGCAAAGGCATACAAAACGGTCGAGTGGTTTGGGTCGATACACCATCAATCACATGTTTGTGTGTTCAAACCCGGTAGTGAGTAGTATCTTTTTTTAAGTGTCTTCCTATTTTCATCCGGAGACTGAAAATATTTCTTTGGGTAACTCATTGAAAACTTCTTTTGTTTCAAATTCGATTAGAACGGAACATTATATGAATAGTGAATCTTAAATCCATAGTTAAAAAAAAAAAAAATGAAGTATACTCATTACTCCATTATCCTCTTATTAGTAACGGAAAACTATTTATAAACAGTGGTGACTTCAGAAAATTATCCTCGGGGGGAATTTCAATGTGCGGGTGGAGGGCAAACATTGGTAGTCCACATTGAGCACGATCGAATATATGGTACTGAAGGCGGAAATTTCTTAGTTCGAGAGGGGTCTCAAATTCTCCCTCAGATCACGTCCTGAAAGCATCATTACTTAAAAGCTTTTCGTAGCAAATATAATATTACACTTGTTTCTTGTTCTACATTTAGAATTGGTAAAATCATAACTTATAGAGGATTATAATAAAAGCATAAAAATTACAATACCAATCATGTATAAATTATCCTGTAAGTTACCAACTTTGGGTCAGATTAAAACTCAAATATTTGTTTTCGGATTGCACTTAGAAGTAAGTCCTCTCTATATAATCCTGATTGGAAAGTCATGTATAACTCTAATTAATTAATCAATATTTATACAAATATTTTTTTATTTTACTATTTTTACTATTCAATATTATATACACTTCATTTCCAAAATCAAAATCTCGAAAATGTATATTGTACGAGTGCAGATTCGCAAATAAATGATTATTTATCATATATATTGATCTCTATTCAAAATTCTATTTAATCGAATCCGACAAGAACACAAACAGAAGCATCAAGAACAGGAGAAAAAAAGATAGAAAAAAAGGTGCTGCTCCCGGCGGGGACTCGAACTTAGCTCGAATGGTGCGTTGTAAGCCAAACGCCTTAGACCACTCGGCTATGGTAACAACAAGTGATTGTAGCAAAGGCTTCGAGTAGTAGTTCTTATTACAGAATAACATTTTCTATTGCCTAAAATTTAAACCTAATTTACTTTGATATAATATATCTATTAATTTGTTTCATGAACACGTTTACGTTACTTTGATGAATGATGTATGTTGTTGATATATATTCTATTGCACGTTCTTTTGTAAATATTATAGAAAGTATCAGGGTTATTTATGATCTTTCATGGAAAATGACTGGCGCATGCGCAGTACACAGACAGTTCAATTGGAAGGCGAGGAAGGAAACGCTAACACACTGTTAGAATGTTTCATCGCTGTGAAGTATAAAGAACAGCTAAAAATGTATTTTACGCTTGTCATTGCGTAAAGAATCACCAGGTTAATGTTTGTCCAAGTTCTCACTGATCAACTGGACTCATGAAAAATAATTAATATTGTCATTACTGCACAATATGAAGAATAAAGAATGTAAATTACACCACATTGTTCTCGAAAAGGAAGGGACAATAAACAAAATGTGATTTATTCATTCGAATTGAGATAATTCAATGAAACTAGAAATTACACAATCAAAAGGAAAAACATCGTTAAAAAGACAATAATACTTTTATCCGAGATGTGAAATAAAGTTATTAATTAACTGAAATGAAAGTAATATTGGGCATGATATAGAGTAAGAAAAAAAGTAAATGTATTCTTAGAAACGTTCAAAGTAAATTCACAAATACTTTTTGAAGATATACTACTCTTCCTTAACGTTTTAACGAACTAATAAGTAAACAAGCAAAGGAAAAGAATGAAGAACGAAAGTATTGCTCTTGAAAAAATATAATAAATAAATGAAACTTAAATAAATGTTTACACAAAAAATAACATACTAGTACTTCGTGTAATCACCTCCAGAGTCAATAACTTCTTGAATTCTGGAGGGGATACTAGATACAAGTCTCGAGCAATACGACGGTGTGTCACGAAAATGTTGCCACAGTTCCATAACATGATTTTGAAGAAACGTTTGGTCTCTGTCTTCACGTCTCTCTTCCCATTCTTGCACCATGTAGGCCCACAGATGTTCAATTGGGTCCAAATCTGGGGATAGAGGGGGCCACTCAATACAAATTAACTCTGGATGTTCACTTAGCCATTCTCGTGTTTGCCGGGAAGTGTGAACAGCACTGTTGTCATGCATAAATATATATTCTTCCTGTTCGGGGAAGTTTCTTTCTAAGGACGGTAACAACGTATTTTCGAGGATATTATTGTAAACGCTGCTGTTCATTCTCTCAGGCACCGCAACCAAATCTCCAGGACCAGCAGCCGTCATGTATCCCCAAAAGTGTGCTGATATTCGTCCTGAACAAGAAGTTCTGATAATATTTTGTTCAGCATACCTGGTTCCGCGCGGTCTATACAATATAACTCTGCCCTGTTGGTTAGACTTGAAAACCTTCTCGTCGGTCCAGATGACTAAGTCCCAATATGACTGAGGTTGGGTTATGTTATTCTGTGCCCATTCCATTCGTCTGGCCTTGTGAGTTTCAATCAGGAGAGTCTTCCTAGCGGGTCTTGAACAGTGTAGACCAGCCCCCAATAATCTTCTTCTTATTGTTTCGTGAGAACAATTATATTCCCTGGCTTTGTCCAAGAGGATTGACGTGTGGCGTAGGGGTCTGTTGATTACTTCTGTAACTAAAGCTTGATCTTGAGCTGCAGTTGTCACTTTTGGCCTTCCACTTCTTGACCGAGACCTGAACCATTCACCACCTTATTCATGTCGCTGAACCCATTTCTTGACCGTTTTCTTGTCACATCCCAGATCTCTAGCAATCTGAGGCACAGTTTGTCCCATTTTTGCTCAGCCTATGATTTCTCCTCTCAGAGCAACAGACAGTTCTCCACAACCTTTAGAGCGAGGCATTTTCAGAACCTATTAGAAATTTGCGTTCTGGCGTGTATGACAAATGTTGGTAAAGTGCATCTTTCTGTTTCTACTGCGCATGCACCAGTCAATTTTCATGAAAGATCATAAATAATCCTGACAATTGTTGTAATATTTATGAACGAATACGTGATAGAACCTATATTAACAACATCATTCGTCAAAGTAAAGAATACCGTAAACATAAAACAATTTCAACAGACTATTACATCAGGCCAAAATAGGCTTAAACTTCAGAGAATACAAAATAAATTTCATACTGTAAGAAAAGATTGAACATGAAGAACGCTTACTATATATTCAACTTGTCACATTAGCCGAGTGGACTAAGGCATTCGGCTAGAGATTCTGAGGCACCATTGAAGATTAGTTCGAATCCCATCACAATACAATTTGGTTTTACCTCTTTTTGACGTTTCTATTTGTGATCCTGCCGGATTCTATTAAATATAATTTCGCAATATGCTAAAATATACGTAATATTTGAAATTCTTAACCTTCCATTTTTACATTTTTCAAGCTCAGTTGAGAAGAAAGAGGGAAAATGAAAGTACAAAGATTTACAATAATTACTTAGCATTTACTGTCATTGTAATTGTGGATATTTTATTTATGAAAATGTATAATGAACTAAAAATATATTTAGTAGGTCACATGTCTCCATTTTTCGATTCTAACTTGAAAGTTACAGTTTAGGCGGTGACATATCAAAGACCCAGGGGGTTGAGGGAGTTGTAACCCCTCCCATTGAAACTTTTATATTCTATTGAAATAAAAAGTATTTCAGTTTATAATCTTGGAAAAGCAACAATCACTGTGTGTGGAGGACGGTTTATTTATACTACGATTTATCACTTCCAAATGTGTAGAAGGTGTGACTGGATATTGTGCATAATCATTCAAGAAATATAACACAACGAAGGGACTTCGTAAACCCTTCACGCCACCCCAGGAGGAGGAAGTAAGTTCCGCCGTCCCTCGGTTGGGAACTACTGCTTGCGAGGAAAACATTCTAACAGTGTGTTAGCGTTTCCTTCCTCGCCTTCCAATTGAACTGTCTGTGTACTGCGCATGCGCCAGTCATTTTCCATGAAAGATCATAAATAACCCTGATACTTTCTATAATATTTACGAAAGAACGTGCAATAGAATCTATACCAACAACATACATCATTCATCAAAGTAACGAAACCGTGTTCATGAAACAAATTAATAGATATATTATATCAAAGTAAATTAGGTTTAAATTTTAGGCAATAGAAAATGTTATTCTGTAATAAGAACTACTACTCAAAGCTTTTGCTACGATCACTAGTTGTTACCATAGCCGAGTGGTCTAAGGCGTTTGGTTTACAACGCACTATTCGAGCTAAGTTCGAGTCCTCGCCGGGAACAGCGCCTTTTTTTCTCTCTTTTTTTTTCACCTGTTCTCGATGCTTCTGTCTGTGTTCTTGTCGGATTCGATTAAATAGAATTTCGAATAGAGACCAATATATATGATAAATAATCATTTATTTGCGAATCTGCACTCGTACAATATACATTTTCGAGATTTTGATTTTGGAAATGAAGTGTATATAATATTGAATAGTAAAAATAGTAAAATAAAAAAATATTTGTATAAATATTGATTAATTAATTAGAGTTATACATGACTTTCCAATCAGGATTATATAGAGAGGACTTACTTCTAAGTGCAATCCGAAAACAAATATTTGAGTTTTAATCTGACCCAAAGTTGATAACTTACAGGATAATTTATACATGATTGGTGTTGTAATTTTTATGCTTTTATTATAATCCTCTATAAGTTATGATTTTACCAATTCTAAATGTAGAACGAGAAACAAGTGTAATATTATATTTGTTACGAAAAGCTTTTAAGGAATGATGCTTTCAGGACGTGATCTGAGGGAGAATTTGAGACCCCTCTCGAACTAAGAAATTTCCGCCTTCAGTACCATATATTCGATCGTGCTCAATGTGGACTACCAATGTTTGCCCTCCACCCGCACATTGAAATTCCCCCCGAGGATAATTTTCTGAAGTCACCACTGTTTATAAATAGTTTTCCGTTACTAATAAGAGGATAATGGAGTAATGAGTATACTTCATTTTTTTTTTTTTTTAACTATGGATTTAAGATTCACTATTCATATAATGTTCCGTTCTAATCGAATTTGAAACAAAAGAAGTTTTCAATGAGTTACCCAAAGAAATATTTTCAGTCTCCGGATGAAAATAGGAAGACACTTAAAAAAAGATACTACTCACTACCGGGTTTGAACACACAAACATGTGATTGATGGTGTATCGACCCAAACCACTCGACCGTTTTGTATGCCTTTGCAGCTTTTCTTTTGCCTTTTGTGAAAGCAGTTTACTGTTCCATACTCGCTTTTGTTTATTCCGATACGACTATGAGTTCTCAGTAAATATGTGGACGTTACAGCTTTGCAATGTATAAAAGTGTTTTTAGAATAAATCATAATCGATATTATGTGCTAATAACATACGTAAAACAGGTTGAATTCGTGAAATGATTGAGGTTGGACTGAGCGTAAATGTTTTCATAGTTAGGAGCCTGGATATGGAAACCCGCTTAACGTGGGGATTTAATTTTGTGAAATTTGGTACATTAAAGATTAATAACGTCAGTTGCAGGATGGTTTTATTTACATTATAAGTTAACATATCAAAATATAAATTCAACATCTCTTTCAGCAGTGAGGTTATATGACACGAGGACCTACACCTTAACGTAGGATTCAAACTAGCAGCAGCTCCTTAAGTAGGAGCTTCCACCAGGAATTGAACCCAGGACTTTAGCGCCAAAGGCGAGTTCGCTAATCATACAGTCATGAGTGATCTCATACCAAAATGTTAGACATCCATCATATAATGTGTAGCTTCTTTTTTTCATCCAAATATTGTAACGGTGACTCGATGTTGCATCAGCTGCAAGGTATTAGAATATTGAAGGGAGTATATTCGAGTCATTTTATTGACTGTCAAAGATCAACTTGTTTGTTTATTACGTATGCAAGATATTTAGCGAGGTTTATGGAGTGTTTCATATGTACTCAAAAGGCTTCAAATCCAACAAAAGCAAAGATCAAGGAAGTATCTGGAACACTCGAAGCTATTACAGTGCACTAGCGTACGCTGAAGTTCGTCAAGAAGGGATGGGGACATCCACGTAAGTTCATAAATTTCCCGTGATTGTATACATATATTAATATGGTAAATGTTTATTTTAACATAATATTTTGCTCAAGGGAAACTTACAACCCCAGACCCCTCTTACGTACGCCACTGTTACAGTGTATACGGAACAATCCAACCACACTGTGAACTTAAGTTATCCTATTGGTAATATTTATCTTTACTGGTAAACAAGTAGCATAATGATGTGTAAGTTTCTACTACGGGATAAATACTATCAATATAATCTCACCACCACTGAATGTCAACTCATCATATTTCATTAGAATCGCTATCATGTAGACAACACTTTGGTGACAAGACTGATTCATAGTTTCATTTGGCCTTCTCCATTCAAGAGCTTTGATAGCATGCTTAACACAACTGGAAATATATTTAATTAGATCACATAATATAGCTCTCTATCTGGTCATTTACTGCTGAAATTCTCTGACCCAAGTAAGGCACGTAACACGATACCACTTTCCAATAATGGTACCCAAATGTTGATGAATAACACGCCCCATTGAATTCAATGTATCGTGATATCAGTTAGTTTGAGAGGTACCAGCAATTTGATCAGATTTTCTATTTCGTTGGATGGTTACCGTTCTTCTTAAATGTCGGTCATAAATTCTTCCTTTCAATATTTATGAGTTCCGATGGTACTTAGTATCGCAATATGTGCATACGAAACATCCCCACTATAGTGAAAGCAATATCATACCATAGTTCTGAAAATTTTAAGAACATTGATGACCTAGAAACTGTAGTTTTTTTTTTTCTGGATAATAAAATGTCCACTGACAAACGGATGACAAATCACGTCTTTCGTGGTTATTACAACTACCCAATAGTCACAATTCTTATGTTTTATTTATACTATCAGTTAAAGCATGTAGTGTAGGCCTATTCAGCGTGAACGAAACATTAGTATGCTAATGGACATTCTTCTCTAGGATGTTTTATTTGACACACTATGCGTTCGAAACACTAGATGTGTGTAAATAGTACAAATCAAGCCTTACTTTTACATAGGATATGAATTTGGATCTACGTTAACTTCAAGCTTCGAAAATAGCACGGAAATATTCCAAGTACCTCTATTTTGGTATGTTGTTTAAGGGCTGATCATGGAAGATCTTCATAAAATATACGGAAAGGACTTATATGTTGCTCTTCCTATAGTATTCTATTATATTTTAATGCAAGGATATTACAACGGACGTACCTGTAAATGTTAGATTCCATTAGAAACTAGCAGGTTTATTTGAATTGCGATTGGGCACATAACTCAATATTTTCTTGGGTAAGCTTTACAATAAGTAGAACCGCATTAAAACGGTATAGTAGAGTACCGTAGGGTAGAGTTGAGTTGAATTTAACGTCTCTTTCAGCAGCGAGGCAATATGAGACATGGATCTACTGATTAACGTGGAATCTGAACCACATGAGCTCCCGCCGGGAATAGAACCCAGGTCTCCCATAGGGTAGGGTAGAGTAGAATAGGGACATATTAGCTTAAGATTAGGAAAGTTTGGATGCATTTTGTTAAAATAATCGAGTGTAATTTCTCGTATCTGTGTAAGGATACCAATTTTCTTTATTATGTATCAAATGCTTCATCGAATTTCCTTTAACAACATTATTGTGGTTTGTTTGAATTTTTGCTTATTTTTTGTCAAACCTTATTACTAGGGCTTCATTTTTTCACATTCTGCGGTATAGTTCTAGCTATAACCATTTTCTTTTTTTATTTCTTTCTTCCATCTCTTTCGAAGGCGATTTCATCAGGCGCAGATAGTAATCTTCGTCACCAATATTCTTATTTTAATATGTGATGTCTTGAGTGTTTTCTTTTCTTCGTTTCTGTGAATTTGTAATCCGATGAAACATTACTAAAATAATTCGCACTTAATTTTTTAATTTTAGAAAACATTTAATTGTTGCATAGGCATAGACTTATTAAATTGTTATTACTGGCAGTGTTATCTTTAGCCGTGCTGGTACATACTGACATAAAATCATTTAAAAAAAAAAATATTTCACCAACAAAAAAAAAAAAGCGAATTTGTAGAGCTAAAACAATGGCACCGTAATATTCCAGTTATAATATTTCTTTATGTCAAGGAGCGCTTAGACATTTTATTATTATTATTATTACTTCGAAATGATGGTACCGAAGAATAATGGTTCATAGCTTACCTTCTTACAAAAAAGTATTCAAACAACCGTCATGCTATTGTATGCTAAACATACTGCTTCTACAGAAATTCATGTGCATTTTTCTTTTTCTTTTTTTTAATACTATGTCTGTGATGACTACAGTGGAATGTTAGCAATTACACTGTTAACTGCTGGTGAAATAAAAAGAAAAAAATGAAGGAAACCATCAACCTTTAAGCTCTTCGTAGCCTCTCTGATAATAAATCATTGATGTAAACAATACTCTATATTTTAAAGTTACGTTGCCTGTTCCTTTTATTACATTCAGTATTAATAATTCAGATAAGATATGATAAAGATAGCTATATGCTGTATCATTAAACATATTAAGTCAGTGTGAACTCTATAAAAAATAAGATACTTTTAAAGATTTTACAAACAACAAAGAGTTAATTGCTAGCAAAAAGTGTGTGTATAGGTTAAAAAAACGACCATAAAATTGTTCTGACAATAGCATGTATATCTGACAATTAGTATCGATAAGCAAGAAATATCAGTGAGATCATAATCATTAACTATAATAAAACAAAGAAGTTGAGCTAGCTGCAGAAAGTCAAAGGAGAGCAAGGACGTATGATATGGATAATCTATGCCTCAAAGTAGTACTGTTAGTGAAGTTTTTATTGATTACAAGAAAAGCAAGAATTAGTAGCATTAAATACTTTTATTAGCAACATAAACAAGAATAATTCGTTGTTTAAGTAATGCATAGTTTTTAAACTTGGTTACTTATGATGATGATGATAATGATGACTCATTCAGATATTGAAACATCAACCCATATAAGCTCCAGTAAAATTTCAGCCAGTTAAGATAACAGAGGTCTGAACTATGTACTGTATGTCCTATTTGTGAAAATATATTTAAATAGAAATTGTATATTAATTCCAAGTTTAAGTATGGTTGTACTGTGCTTGAAACATAAATGAAACATATGCCAACATTATTTATGACAAAAGTGGTGGCTTCATTGAAACTTTCATGACAGCACTCCATATTATCACAGTAACTACTGTATGGTTACTATCCAGAATGCACTTCTGCAAATAACGTAATTTGCAGAGTAGGTCATTCGAACTGTTAGAAGTATTTGAGCTGTAGAATATAACAACAGAATATTTTTTCCTTGTTTTCAAGTTAATATTTCGTCTGGAAATGCAACTTTATCCTTCCAAACCGAAAGAAGAAAAAAGAGTAATCAGTCAGAAAGTAGGAAATGAATTCTTCAGGATGTAAAACATGGAAGCTTATAAACAGGCTCTACCCAGTTTCCAAATGATCTTACGAATTTAGATGAGATCACATGAAGAGGGATGAAAATTTATACATTTGGTTTGCAACCATGACCATTTTTAGACAAATAATTTTACTGTACATCATGGGAAGTGTTCAAATGAATAAGAACATAGGGGATTTGTTGTATGAATTCTTATGTAAAGGAATATTTATTACACTGTCTTCTGTCCCGGTAGCCTTCTCCAACCGGGACCAGAATTCTTAGTGTTAACCGAAGATCGTGATGCAATAGAAGAACTACTTGAATTAATACGTAACTAACTTCAGTGTAGAAAAGTTAGGGCTCTAACGAGCTATAACGTTTTTTTTTTCCTGTTAATATGAGAGCGACAGAAATACTAAAATGTGATCAAGATTAGAATGTATTTTTTCATAAGATCATTGCTTATAATTTGTATTTAGGCCATATATTGTAAATACTGATGTGTTTATCTTAAATTGTGGAACTTCAAATCAACATCTACAAAACAAAAAATACCATTGGTTAAACGTTTTCTTAAAGTTACCTAAGAAGTAAGAAGTGTTTTTATTTGAATGAGGCGTTCATTAAGTGATTTCTTAAGTTGTGAAGTAAACAATATACCTCAGGGGCTCAGGATTTCTCAAAAAACATATTTGCAGCTTTAAGTACAATGCTTACTCATGTGCCAAGATCTTTATATGAATTTCATCATATTTCAGCATGCTTGACAATACATGTAGTAAATAAAAGTTTTATCTTTTAATAAAATCATGTAAACTACTCACGTAAGCTAAAGTTACTTGACATGCTGAAAGAGATTGAGCAAGACATTGCAATAACAGTTTTTTTTTCTCTGTTGTTTCTGTAGCTTGGCACCCGCTCTCGTTGACACAATGAGACTCAATTGGCTCTGGTGTAGTACTAAAGATCTAGTGAAAAATGAGGATTGCACGTAAAATTTGAATGAATTGAAGAAAGAGCTTTAAGAATATTTTGGCAACCAACCAGAAAATGGGGGAAATATGGAATGATTCTGACATGTTTTAAATTCTTTACTTATGTTAGTTTGCAAACAAAAAGAGACTTCACCAAACAGACAATTCATAAATGTATGAAGTCCAAATATTTCATTTTTCAAAAATTATTAACCCTTACATAATCTTTGCTTATATTTTTTAGTAAAATACATAAAATGGGCTTCTTTTCCTTTTGTTAATAGAAAATTATTGTTAGTATATCGATTTCTCATTAAAATTTGATATAAATGATAATTACTGATTTGATTCTGACTTGTTTAAAGCATGAAATAAAATCATACGTCCCGTAACTTAAACAGAAAATAATAGAGATTAGCATTTTGAATTCAACACTATCTTTATTATTGATTCATGTAAGAATAATAAGTCAATTACTGAATAACATTATTAATGTTTCTACACATTATCAATGCACACAGTTGATTGGGTTTTTATTTCGTTTCTTTAGCTTCTTTAATGAATCAAAAAATTATTCTCAAATTTGCAAATATAATTTCATTCAATTTACATAATTTAAAATTATAGAATGTTAATAATAAGATTAATTTGCTTATGTTGTCTATATCCCTCTATTCCTCTATCTTTTTGATACTATAAGAAGTCAGAGTACCTTTATATCGAAAGAACATTACTTGACTTGTGCAAGCGAACATTGTATAACTAAGCTATAATTGCCTAATTCTTGAATACGTGGTATACCTACTCTTAAATCTTAAAATTATCTCTTCCCTCTAATTCCTTAATTTCTAGTTATGGTTGCAAACTGGGAACTCTGTCTTTATTCAACTAGTTTAACTGCCTCACTAAGAAAGATAGGTAAATGAACTAGAATCTATCTTCGAGGGGAAAAAAAACTCATGTAGCATGAGCCAAACAAGTTGTCTAGTGGAGTAGAGTTTCCAGACGTCTCTTTCAACGTCATCTGTCCCTTCAAAAATTGTTCAAAACTCCAAATGTCGTTACATTTCTCCAAAACATAATATCATTCAAGGAATATTTTTTAAAGAATATATCACTTTTGATAATAATCGATATTCAAATAGTAGGAAAATTCTAATTTGTCACTCATTTTTTGGGAAGTGTTGACTTATTATTTAATCAATTCTAATAATTCAGCAATCGAAAAAGGACAATTTGTATCAAATTGTGGAAGCGTTATTATGTAGTATTAATCGTTAAAGAGAACTCGTCTGTCTCCTTTACGGCATAATTGGGGCGTTAAATTAATGCAAAAAAAAATCATTTGATGTAAACTTGCGTTTGGGTTTATAAAAAAATGGTTAAACACAAGATACGATAGATTTGGAAGTTTAGTAGACCCTATGTAAGAATAGCAGCGAAAGTGTACAATTCTATTAAGAACTATGATTCATTTCACAAAAATTCTTTCGAAGAACATAACTCGACTTACACGTAATAACCTTCGTTATTTTATATTCATCAATACGCTATATATTCTATCCTCACTTAGTTTATACTATTGTGATATTCACAGATTTCTCTGTTTGTATAAAATGAAGTCATGATAGCTTTGTGATGAAGTGTTATTCTCTGTAAGGTTTGGCGTGTTCGAATCTTGATTTGCAACGTTTTGGGGTTTGTAGTGAACTAACCTTTAAGATCCAAAGTGAATTTTCTAAGTATACTTTCTTCTCTTTCGCCTCTCGTTTATCATTCCAACGTTTTTATTTTCCGTCATTCAGTTGCAATTTTCATGTTCTTAAAATTTCAATTCATTTTTATGGTTTCTGAACTTGTAATTTTCCACACATTAATACAACTAAAGGTAATGTGTGTACAATTGAGCACAACTCATTTTATAAATGGTCAAACATTTTTGTCGTGAAGAATGTCGTTTTCTATTCATGCGAAAACTCAATTACGGTGCACCACAATCTGAATACTTGATAGCAAAAATTTCTTCAGCAGCATCATCTGAGGAACAAAAAATAAAGAAGAAAAACAATAACAAAACAAATAGCATGGAATCTAGGCTAAATGAAAAGGAATTTTAGGCCAGTGCATAGTAGAAAGTTGGAAGGAAAAGGGAAAAAAATGTCAGGTAGGCAGGTGACTAAAGAAGCTCCGCCGCCGACATATTCAGGTGAAATTTTTTTGACATACGAGGACACCGCAAACGTAATTGTGTACACACGCATCAGCAGCAGCCAAACGGACGAACATCATCAGGTGGAAGCGAAATGGACTGAATAAACGGCGAGAGAAAGAGAAATCAAAAGTTGTTCCGGTCGTCCTGAAAAAAAAAAAAAAGAGAAGAAGCAGTTAGTTATTCTTCAACAACTTGGAGCCAGGTCTCTCTCTCACACACATACATCCAGTATATACGTAGAGAATGATTTTCTTTTATGTGAATGGATGGCGTTTGTAGTTGGAATAGAAGCTCACTTTCAATTGCCTTCAAGGTGACTTTTTTTTTCCTTTCTTGATAGACAACCTCAATTGATTCATGTGAATGGAATGCTAAAAACCACACATTTTATTCTCCTCAAAACAATTCATGTCATTCGTTGTCACTAGCAATCTTTTAGCATTGCTCACAAGAAAGCAAAAGTTAATTCCAAATGCATCAATTTTATTGAATACTACTGAAGAAACGCAACGCATTCATAGAGAATGCTGCCCATCATTCTTGCCTGTATAATCAGTTATGTTTTTATTAGTAAGGGCAAATCGGCAGTGAACATTGTATTTTGAAGCAGACAAGTTGAGATATTTAAGTAATTTATATATTAAATATATATTATATTCTATGGCGATTGAAAACTTAAAATTATAAATATGGACTTTAAATTAGCGTTTAGGTGGTCGGCTCGGGAGTCTATTGCAGAAATAAATTAATGCAACATTTTCACTAATAACAATAATAATAATAATAGTAATAATAATAATAGTAATAATAATAATAATAATAATAATAATAATAATAATAATAATAATAATAATAATAATAATAATAATAATAATAATAATAATAATAATAATGGTTGTGACGGTGGTTTTCGCTGCCGAACCACAATAGACTTCCATCATGTCGGTCTGTAAATATTTTGCTCGTTTCTTTTTTCTCAGAAACGATCCGACCGATTTAAATCAAAAAGTATGCTACCAAATTTAGTTTGACATCGATTTAGCCCAAAATTAGAAACCATCAAATATCTCACAAAAAGAGTCTTGATGTAGTCTAAAAATTAACATAATGTCGTTTCTCGGGAACAACTTGGCCGATTCGGGCCATAATTCTGACGAAGGTAACAGATGGTCTACGTATGTGGTTGCCAATTTCGCTGAGATCTATTAAGGCCAATAACCGAAACCAAGAAATATCTCAGGAGAAAAGCCTCGGTATGATCTAAGAAGTAAATCAAATCATTTCTCAGGAATAGATTGTTAGATTAGAGCCAAAATTGTCACAAAGGTAACTGATAGCCTACTTAGATGCCTGTCTGTGGTTAAGTCAATCAAATTCTAAAGCCGCTATCGGAAAATGATTGAAAATCAATATCTTGATGTGATCAGAGGAATAATATTTTCTTAAATTACCCGTAAGCTTGTGATAAAGTAAACGGAAGCTACATCAGAAATATTGGTGACCAAAAATCACGCATCAAGTGGCCCTTTTAGAAGGAAAGTTTAAAAATGTAAAAACTATGCACTGACCCTAACCGCTATGCTGAAGCGAGTCAACGTGCAATGACTTTTTCTTTTTTTTCCTACAGAAGGTATATTGTGATTGTATTAACCATTATAATATCAATTAAAACTTTGGTTCAGGAAAGTTGTTCTTGCTTCGAATTCATGTTTAAACAATTTACAGCGAAAATTCTTGAAAGCTATATTTTTATTTTAAAAGGGTTTTCATTCCTCCCTTCTTCAAACAGGCGGGCTCTGGAAATTTGATCCTTCTTTATACCTATAGAAGAGTCATCAAGAGATAATCCATGAAGTTTCTTATCGCGTGCGAAGGGAAAATGCAGCCCCTATTTTGGTGCTAGTGTTACCAACCATAGTCACTCTGTTTAACACAATTAAGAAAACTGCCATTTTTGATGCATTGAAAAAGCCTTAACACGTGAGTAGTGGCAACGCCGCTGCGAGCTATCAAAGACATTCTCTTGCTGACTCCTCTCTAGAGGTCTGCACGGGCTCGGGCCTACAAAGTATATATAACTTCGGGCCCGGGCCGGGCTCGGGCTGTAAATTTTTAAATATACGACCATATTTCTCGGGCCTTTTTGGGCCTCACTTTGTAAATATACTGTACAACGACATATATTGCAGCGTTCTTTCTGGAGAACTTTTATAGCAGAACTGCAAAATTAAACCTCTAATCGCTTCAATAAAAATACAATTTTGAGTTAACTATTAAGTTTCCGTAATTCGGGTTTATTTCTGGCTCATTTGATTATCACGCGAGCTTGGGCCGGGCTCGGGCCTAAATGCTAAAACATACTTCGGACTCGGGTCGGGTCGAGCTCGGGCTAAAAATTCCGGCCTGTGCAGACCTCTACTTCTCTATAGCCATGCGTAGACACCAGATATTTAGTAGGGTCATTTGCAGTGGCCGTTCTTAGGAAGTTAGAATGGTAAGAATTAAGTCTTTTTCGCTGCAAACTAAATGAAGGAAACATTTAATGTTCTAATTCCTGTATACATGAATGCTTGACTTGTATACAATAATTTTTGTATTATATACAAGAATTACAAAATTAGGTAAGTTTCCTTCCCTAGTTTCTAGCAATAAAAACTTAATTTTTACCGTTGTGATTTCCCTTAGGAGCTGCTACTGGTTATGAGATTGGAAGGGTAGATCTAAGCCTCGTACATGTCACAATAGGATTAAGAAATAAATAATAACTATAAGTATTTACGATTGTGCCAAATACAATTGTAAGACCGAATGCCATAATGACCTGGAATGTATTTGTACTTCTTTTTTATTATTCTCCAGACGAAGACAAATGAAGGTATAAAAATTCTTTAGACAACATAGTCATATTTCACTCACATAAACGATACAAACATATAACTTTTTTTTTGTTTGTTTGTTTTGTTTTAATTCTGCTATCCATATACATTAGTGGTCAGGACGGGAACCAGAATCTGGTTTCTCCTGATCAGTTCACAGAATCTAGGCTGGTAGGTTTTAATGTAATTCCTTGATTTATCAGTGGTACCAACTCGTGGTTTTTCCTATCAATTTATAGAAACATTATTGTCTTCTCTCTTTTTTTCATTTTTCTTTCTTTCTTTAAAGAATCGGTCATCTCTAGTATGTTATTGGTAATCGAAGCTCTGGTTACTCTAAACCTTCTAAATAATCTAAACATTCTGCGTAGACAAGTGATTACCGCATCAGCTTCCTACCAAGGTGGCTCGGGCTCAAACCCTCGCAGGTTCGAAATTTTTAACGTATTTCAATTTCAATCCATACTCTGCAAGATCTTGTGTGGAAAAGGAAAGAGATGCTTGAATGACGAGAATGACGGAGAATCGGAGTAGGTCCATGAATGGAGACAAAGATTTACAAATTTATATCCTTCAATCGTTCCAGATTTGATATTTTCAGTTAATTTCATCCATTTTTAACTCATGTATGATCAATATTTTTTCTTTCTTCTCACGTACACACTATAGTGAAATAATACATTATGTACAAAATTATTTACAATGTCATTGATATATGACAATTATTGCACAACATGATTCAAACAATAGAGAATATTCTTAAAGTAGACAATTTTTTCGTGCATTAATTCCACATCAGAAGCCTGTTTCGGTGCACCATAGGCTTATTAACTGTCGTCTGCTGGTTGAAATGTGAGGTGTAAATTGAGTTGCATCTATCTAGGCGTTTGTAATAGCAGCAAAAGTATTGGACCCGACTTAATGAAATTATAGCAGTCAGAGGGAGATACCTTTGCTGGTAACTGTACCAAAGGTTAACAGTGTTGCCAACTCAACAAAAGTTGTATTTTTTCAAAAGCTCTCTATCAGGTATTACATATTTCAAACCTACATGTCAAACGAAAACTTATAATGTTATATTTCTTATTCAGTGTCGTAAATTAAGGACACTACAGAATCACAAACATCAAAATTTTGGTAGCCTCTACAGCAGCAGTAACAAAACTAAAACAGAGTAATTCACATGCAAAGTACTTTAGTGCCTAATACTATAATCATTATATGTGTGATTTCGAATGAATACGATCAAAGTTACAATAGATTGAAAATTTGACTTTTTTTTTCAATAGCCTTTATTTTAAAAATCTGCTTA